>NC_134359.1:76359729-76959729 GCF_048569485.1 Anomaloglossus baeobatrachus | reverse complement strand
GTGAGAGCTTGTGTTTTGGGGGACGAGTTGTACTTTTGAAGGAAACCATTCATTTTAACATTTAATGTGCTGAAAAGTGAGAAACAAATTTCAAGTGTGGTGAAATTGCAAAATGAGTGCAATTCCACTATTGTTTTTTAGGTTTTTACTTTGCAATGTCCACTACAAGATATAATTGACCCGGCAGTATGATTCTCCAGGTCAATACAAGTACGAAGATACCAAGGCTTGGTATAGCATTGGTGCCCTTTTCCGAGACCTATAGCATTTTATTTTTCAGGATCTGGGGCTGGAGGATGGCTTATTTTTGCCACCTTAAATTTGTGGTTTTATTTATAGTATCTTTTAGTAGATGCAATGTTTTGATCGCCTCTTATTCTATTTTATTGCAATGCTGTAGCAGCCAAAATATTTTGGCTTTTTGAATTTTTTTCATTATGCTGTCAACTGATCAAATTCATTTATTTTATATTTTGATAGATTGGGCATTTCTTAAATGATATCAAATGTGTATTTTTTATTATTTTATTTTCAATTGGGAAAAAAGAGTGTTTTTTGAACTTTGGTTTTTTTTGTTTATTGTCTTTTTTCATATTTTTTTTAAAAAAATAATTTTTAACTTTTTATTGTATTTGCTGGTCCCCTTAGGGGCCTTTAGGCTGTGATCATCCAATCACTTGTGCTATACAGAGCAAAGCATAAGTATCAGCACTGCTCTGTATAGCAAAAATGATGATCTCCTATGAATGACAGCTCAAAGCCAGCATTCACTGGAAGTTTGTCAGGACAGGCACAGGGTCATCAGCTGACCCTGGATTGTCATGACAGCCCATCGGCACTCCGCAATCACGTCACAGAGACGTTGATGAGAGTGAGGAATGACGTGCTCCCCGCCGGTGGGTGTAAAATCCTGATGTCAGAGATTGACAGCGGGATTCAACTGGTTCACATCTGCAGATGGAACTCCCATCCACCCGTGTACTGTTCGAGGCACATCAGATCAGTAAAGGGAAAGATGCAAGCGGGCATGAAAGGCAGGGACACAACCTATGACATAAATATCATACGTCATGAAAGGGTAAACCCCTTCACCCCCGACTGATTTTCTGTTTTCCCCTTTTTTTCGCTCCCCTGCTTCCAAGATACGTAACTTTTTTACTTTTCCGTCGATCTTGCCATGTGAGGGCTTGTTTTTTGTGGAACAAGTTGTACTTTTAAATGAAACCATGAGTTTTATCATATAGTGTACTGGAGAATGGAAAACAAATTCCAAGTGAGGAAAAATTGCAAAAAAAGTGCGATTGCAAATTGTTTTTGAGATATTTTATTCACTGTGTTTACTATATAATAAAACTGATGTGTCGGTGTGATGCCTCAGGTCAGTACAAGTTCGTTGACACCAAACATGTATAGGTTTACTTTTATCTAAGGGGTTAAAAAAAAAATCAAAATTTTGTCCAAAAAAGTGGCACACTTTTTGCGCCATATTCCGTGACCCTTAGCATTATCATTTTTCAGGATCTATGGCTCAGTGACAGCTTATTTTTTACATCTCGAGCTGATGTTTTTAATTGTACCATTTTTGCACAGATGCTATGTTTTGATTGCCTGTTTTGCGACCAAAAAACGTAATTTTGGCGTTTGGAATTTTTTTGCCGCTACGCCATTTACCGATCAGATAAATTGATTTTATATTTTGATGGATCGGGCATTACCAAACGTGGCGATACCAAATGTGTGTATATTTTTTATTTTTGCAACCCTTTAATTTTCAATGGGGTAAATGGGAGGGGATTTGAACTTTTAAGTTTTTTTTCAATTGTTTTAAAACTTTTTTTTACTTTTCTTTTTATTTTACTAGTCTTCCTAGGGGACTATAAGGACTGCTCTTCCATTTCTGTTGATAACAGCTATACAGCTGTGAACACCAGAAATGATCATCTCCTGTTTCACACAGCACTCGGCCGGGTGAAACAGGAAGTGAGCCATGATAGCTATAATATATACCCTGTGCTACCATGGCAACCATCGGCTACACGTCATTACGTCAAGTGTCTTCCGATGGCGGCCGGTGAGTAAAGTTTTACTGCGATCGCCATTAAAATGGCGCTGTCATGCAGCGGCCGGCGGGGATTAACACTATACCGCTAGGACGTAATATTACTGCCCGCGGTCGTCAAGGGGAAGTAGAAAAATCTCTTAACACTAGGTTCATAACTTCCAGATTGCAGAGCCTTTTCTGCTTTCCTTATTTTTGACAAAACTAAGATCAGGTCTAATAGGAAAAGTTAAAAGCATAATCACTTTATCACCAAACTGGTGGCGTGTGATCCAAACCCAAGGATCCGTTTACATGACCCGACAGGGTTTACTAATTTATCGCTGATTGGAAAGACTGGAAAATATTTACTAATCGGAGGTTGTTTAAAAGTTTGTTTACACAGGTAGACATGATAAATGACACTCACTGAATGATTACTAATAAATCATTCAGTCTGCATAAGCTGCCAGTTTTCCTTACAGTGTGAGTCCTCTTTACAGGACAATGCACAGCCAAGAAAAATGTTTTTATGCAAGCTAAAAATCATGTCATCTAATGAACGAGTGTAGGGGTATGACCCCTACAAACGGTTGAAAGCACTTCACCTTTAAGAGACAGTACCCTTTGTTTCCTGTGCAATATGGAGAGCCGATGTAGCCGGCTCCTCCACTCTGAACTGAGAGTTGTTTGGACTAACCCAGTCTAAAAAATACTCAAAAGAGAGAAAGAAGGAGAGGAGTTTTCGGGAAGGAACTGAAGAGGTCAGGTTGCCTAGAAGGGAACGAGAAAGGATGCTGTCTGTGTGCCTTTGCCGAGTATGTAGGAAGAGGTGTGCTGTTGGCTGTGAGAGATAGTCCGAGCTGGCCCATGAAAGAACCCCTGGCCAACGTGAAGTGAGTACCAGACTGAGACGCCTCAAGGCCGGCAAAGCCGATCAGAAAAGAGAAGATGTCAACCAGAGAAATCAAGAAACCCCGATACGTGGAGAAGAACAGTTCCCCCTGCCTTGCAAGGACAAGTGCGCACAGATGTGTATCACAACTTCCGGTAGTGGTCTTGACCCCCGTCTGCGGTGCCTTGAATCTTTAGCAGTGTACATACTACTAGGGCGTAGCGTAGGCCTCAGTAGCCAGAGCGCAATGTCCGTGTGGCCCTAGTAGTGGAGGCTAGCTAGGTTATAGCGTAGCATAGTTAAACATATATTTTGCTTGCCTGTGTTGTTGTTTTCCTGGTGTTTAGGATAGTTGGAGCAATGACAGTGGTATGCTCCTGTAGTTGTTAAGACCTTTACTGTTGCCATTTTTGCATACCTCTGTTTGTTCGCATGTACGCTTTATTCCTGTTTGTAAATAAATCCCCTTTGTTTCTGCAACCTTCGTCTTGTGCCGTAATCAAACCGCACCGCGGTGATCACTCAGCTATCGCTACATGAGCGTCTTGCTTGTTCACCGTGCGAGCAACAACTTGTTTACACTGCAAAATTACAGGGAAACAATCATTCCTAGAAATGCTCATTCATGATAATGTATCACTGTAAATGCATCCTCAGGGTGCATGTATATTTAAAGATTTTGCAACATCAAACAGACACGAATTGATACATATTTGCACATATGTGGTCATTTGTAACCCTGTTTAAATAGGCAGACCAGCTGTTCACTGAATGTCCAGTAATAGATCGTTTAGTGCACATAGACTGCATTGTTCATGGCAGAGTGGGTCCTGTTTATACAAAATGATGTGATGCCGAGAACGATGATCTTTTGAACAAACCAAAACATAGTTTCACCAACCGAATGAGCATTTTGCTTATTCATTGGCTCCACTTCGGGATTCAAACTGGTGATCTCGGCTTGTTGGCCGGTTTCCCTCTATAATAGGTGGACAATGCCCAATTATGTAAATATGCTGTTTTATGTGTATGCTGTTGTATAATATAAATGTATGTGTTGATATTTAAATGTTTTAGAGAAGACTAGGTTTTGGTTGTAGCAATGCTAAAACTGTCTATCAGGTTGCCAAATGGTGCCATTTAGCTGTCAGGTTTAATCAGTGGTAAAGCAAGGTTAGAAAACATGTTAGATTAGAAAGCATTAAAGCAGTATAGGGAGGAGTGTCAGATGGCAGGGCGCATAGCTAGGAGAGGGGAGCTCCAGGGAAAGCCAGTAGAAAAGTAGGTTCAAAGCGAGAAGATGTGGCCTTGGTGCTTGGGCCAGTCAGGGAACCCGTAGGTAACCTCTGGAGATCCGAAGCCTACAGCTCACCCCTGTGGGCTTAGAGAGTCATCCAGCTTGGGAAGCCGTTGGGACCAGAACTGACTGGACAAAGGTGTGTGGTATTAGGGGTAAAGAGACACAGATACCAGAGTATTGAAGACAAAGGGGTACTTTACACGTTGCGACTAGAGATGAGCGAACCGGCCGTGGTTCGGCTCGAGTTGGTTTGCCGAACGAAGGTCTCGTTCGAGTTCGGTTCGGCGAACCACTCGAACCGCATAGGAAACAATGGGAGGCAATCACAAACACATAAAAACACCTAGAAAACACCCTCAAAGGTGTCCAAAAGGTGACAAACAACTCACAACACAACACAAACACATGGGAAAGTGACAAGAACAAATTCTCATGCGAAAACAAAACAGCTTGAAGAGGAAAAAGAGGACGAGACACAGATATAGGCATGGCATGCCCTTCTAAAATCATGCAAAACACCGCAAGGGTTACTCCAAGCGGAGTCTCCCTTTTTTTCCAAAACTTGGGCCACACAGACACCCACCCCTTCAGTGGCAGCACTTGTGCCCCAGTTGTACACTTCACAGGTAGATTTGCATCAAGCACATTCAAAAATACGCCATACTTAACCGTCCCCAGGATGACACCAGGGTAGGTAGCTAAGTCTTTGCTGAACCATGACTTGTTCATCTTGGCTTCTTTTAAAAAACACAGCAAGCAAGGGTTACTCCAAGCGGAGTCTGCCTTTTTACCAAAAATTGGGCCACACAGACACCCCTTCAGTGGCAGCACTTGTGCCCCAGTTGTACACTTCATAGGTACATTTGCATCAAGCACATTCCAAATCCACAAGCATTTACTCTCCCCAAGATGACACAGGGGTAGTAAATTCCTTGTGGATCCATGACTTGTTCATTTTGATGAACGTTAGTCTGTCCACATTGTCACTGGACAGACGCGTGCGCTTATCTGTCAGCACACACCCAGCAGCACTGAAGACACGTTCAGAGACCACGCTGGCAGCTGGACACGACAAAATCTCCAAGGAGTAAGTGGAGAGCTCTGGCCATTTTTCAAGATTTGAAGCCCAAAATGAGCAAGGCTCCATTTGCAAAGTCATGGCATCGATGTTCATTTGGAGATACTCCTGTATCATCCTCTCCAGCCGTTAACTGTGTATCAGACTTGTTGTCTCTGGTGGCCTTGCAAAGGATGGTCTAAAAAAATTATGAAAAGATTCAATAAAATTGCTGTTACCAGCACCAGATACGGTGCTACTGGTACGGGTAGACTGTTGAAGATGACGAGACCGTCCCATGTTTGTTAAGTTACAACTGGGAGATTCACTCCCTGCACCTGCACGGTTGTTTGGTGGAAAAGCCGAGCTAAGATCGAGTAGCAGCTTCTGCTGATACTCCTGCATACGTGCGTCCCTTTCTATGGCTGGAATTATGTCACAAAATTTGGACTTGTACCGGGGATCTAATAATGTGGCAAGCCAGTAGTCATCATCACTTCTAATTTTGACAATACGAGGGTCATGTTGGAGGTAGTGCAGCAAGAAGGCACTCATGTGTCTTGCGCAGCCATGCGGACCAAGTCCACGCTGTGTTTGTGGCATAGAGGTGCGAACCGTTCTTTCTTCCTCTGACATCTCCTCCCAACCTCTATCAACTGAAATTTGACCAAGGTCTCCCTCATCCGCTGAGTCTTCCATGTCCATGGACAGTTCGTCCTCCATTTCTTCATGTTCTCCTGCACCTTCCTCAACATTTCGCCTGCTACCATGCGCCCTTGTTGATCCCTGTCCCCCATGGTCCCATGCCTGCTGCATTGGTGATGATGAATGTCTGGACCTTGGTGATGTTGTTGTCTCTTGCGCATATGAATCCTCCTGTAGTTCCTCCCCTTCCTGTTGTCCCACCCCCTGACTCTGAATAGTGTTTAGCGTGTGCTCCAGCATGTAAATGACTGGAATTGTCATGCTGATAATGGCATTATCAGCGCTAAACATATTCGTCGCCATGTCGAAACTGTGCAGAAGGGTGCATAGGTCCTTGATCTGAGACCACTCCATCAGGGTGATCTTCCCCACCTCTGCATCTCGTTGGCCCAGGCTATACGTCATGACGTATTGCACCAGGGCTCGATGGTGCTGCCACAGTCGATGTAACATGTGGAGAGTCGAATTCCAGCGTGTCGGCACATCGTATTTCAGGCGATGAACCGGCAGGCCGAAAGACTTCTGGAGCGATGCAAGTCGCTCAGCAGCGGTGGTTGAACGGTAGAAGTGAGCAGACAGTTTTCGTGCCCTGTTCAGAAGGCCATCTAGGCCAGGATAGTGTGTTAAAAATTGCTGGACAACAAGGTTCAACACGTGAGCCATACAAGGCACGTGTGTCACCTTGCCCAGGCGATGGGCCGCACGCAGGTTTGCAGCATTGTCGCACACGGTCTTACCAGGCTGCAGGTTGAGTGGAGACAACCATTTACCAAACTCAGTCTCCCACTGCCCACAACTCAGCCGCTGTGTGACTCTTATTTCCAAGACATTTCAAGCTAAAGACCGCCTGATGCCATTGCGTTCTGCTGCCAGCATAGTAATGAGGGATGCGTGATTCCTTCTGCGCAGTTAGAACGCTGGTGGCCTGACCAGGCAGGCTTGGGGAGGAGGTGGAGGACCCAGACGAGGTGGAGGAGGCAGAAGCAGTGGCGGAACTTGGACAGACAGAGGATTGACACACAAGTCGTGGGGACGGCAAGACTTGTGCAGCAGACCCTTCACCATCTATCACCATAGTTACCCAGTGCCCAGTCAGCGACATGTAACGTCACTGTCCATGCTTACTGGTCCAAGTATCGGTGGTGAAATGCACCCGTTCACACACAGAGTTTCTCAAGTAAGCGGTGATGTTGAGTGCGACATGCTGGTGTAGCGCAGGCACACCTTTCTTAGAGAAGTAGTGGCGACTGGGCATCTGGTACTGGGGCACAACGACAGACATAAGGTCTCTAAAATCATGTGTGTCCACCAGGTGGAAAGGCAGCATTTCGGTAGCCAAGAGCTTACAGAGGGATAAAGTCAACCTCTTAGCTTCGTCATGGGTCGCAGGAAATGGCCTTTTATTTGTCCACATCTGAGGGACAGAGATCTGGCTGCTGTGTGTAGACGGTCTTGAGTAGGGTGTCCCTGGAAAAATGCAGGTTTGTGAGGAAAGTGCAGGCGTAGACATGATGTTGCTTTCATCCAACGTTGGTGCTATCGATGTCTGAGAGAGCTGTACACACGCACTTGTTTCCCCTTCCAAACCAACTGACGACCTACCAAGCAAACTGCCTGTTGTGGTTACAGTGGTGGAAATTGTGCGTGGAAAACCAGGTGTGACAGCTGTCCCCACAGTCCTAGAAGATGAAGAGCGCACGGATGCACTGGAAGGGGCAGGCGGTGGATGGTTCGCTCCGCTAGGCCGCATTGCAGCACGGTGAGCTTCCCACTGGGAAATATGATATTTATTCATGTGATGATTCATGGAAGAAGTTGTCAAACTGCTGAGGTTTTGCCCTCTACTAACAGAATCACGACAAATTTTACATATCACATGATTTGGGCGATCTTTTTCTATGTCAAAAAAGGACCAGGCTAGGCAAGGCTTAGAGGGCATGTGACCTGCTGAGCCCCCTCGTCTAGTGCTCAGAGGCAGAGTGGTGTCTGAGGATGCAGTTGTAGACGTGCTACCAGTACTCCGACTCTGTCCAGGAAGGCGCAAGGTAACTTCGTCGTCAGTTGCATCCTCCTCCACCGCCTCTGTTGACCTCCTCGAGTGCCTGACTGTGGGTTGACAGTAGGTGGGATCTAGAACTTCCTCATCAAGCGTTGTGTTTGCACTCCCCTCACCCTTAGACTGAGCCTCTTCCTGAAGTGAACCAATATTTAAGTTGTCATCCTAATCTGGTATCTGCGTCTCATTGTCATCAGTATGTTCCTCATTGTCTATAACTACAGGTGTTAAAAAAAAACACCAAAAAGGAGCCAAGACAAATGATATGTGCACACACAGAATGTGGTGAGCCTTCCTCATAAAGATGGCTGCAGCCGAGGTGCAAGATGCTTATGTCACAGCCACTCAACCTCCACACTAGGGGTGAGGGTCAGCTGCTTAGCATAAGACATGCACACTAATAAGGCTTGCACTGGGAGCCCATCATATAATGAGTGAAATGCACAGTGTCTGAACTGTGACCTATAAATGATGCCAGAAACCCAGGTCAGGCGGGCAAAACAGCACTATATAGGTGCATCTCGCACGGATACACGAGACGCACAGTGTCTGAATAATGGCCTATAAATGACGAACAACACCAGGTCCAGGCGGGTCAGTTAGCACTATGAATACATAACACATAACAGGCTCACCATTTAACCACCTGAATTCAAAAGGTCCACACACATCCAGCCATCTCAGTTCCACCATACTGTGCAGGGCGGATGGACACTTCAGAGCTGGGAGAAAGCAAGTGTGATTGGGATGACAACTCAGAGGACTGGTGTTTTTTGGATGCGGTAGTTAAGGTGGCGGAGAGGGCACTTGTTGGACCACTTGAGATCCATTCAAGCATTTTCTTTTTTTGGCCATCATCTACCTTTGTTCCAGTTGTTTGTGTCCGTAAAAAAGGGAGCACATCGGATTGTCCACGGTAAGTAGTAGACATCTTACTTTTGCTGGAAGATGGTCTATCTTCAGCAGATGTTAATGGAGCTTTGCCATCTTCCCCATGGACAAACCCTTTTTTTCCTTTTCCAACACGCCTCTTCCCCTTTCCACCAGTATCTGTCATTTTGCCACTCATTTTGATTGCGACAAGATTGTGCACTTAAAATGTGGTAGTAAAAATTGAGAGGTGGTGTAGATTGCAGCGGTGGTCTATCTTTATTAACAGCAGAATAAACAACAATAACTATCCCTGACAATGCAACTACGGCCCTTAAACTGGCAGCATAGTTTGCTATTAGAATGGCTTAGTAACAATGAGTTACAGTGTGCAATGCAGAGGTGCTGCAAATAGATTTGCACTAGTGGGACACTAATGGAAGTCCAACAGACACTTTTAGGATGCCACTAAGTTTCCTCAGTGTTTGCTAGTATAATGGCTTAGTAAAAATGAGCTTGAGTGTGCAATGCAGAGGTGCTGCAAATAGATTTGCACTAGTGGGACACTAATGGAAGTCCAACATCCACTTTTAGGATGCCACTAAGTTTACTCAGTGTTTGCTAGTATAATACAAAATGGATACAGCCGCACACTAAATGCCAACAATGTATAAGGGAACTCTGGTACTGCATTACTGCTATATGAAAAAATGAGATTTTTAGTTTATGAATTGGCCAATGCATGTAAGTCCGGAAACCAAACGGCAAGGTAAATCTCAATATTCCGGGTCCCTAACTAAAATGCCACTATCTAGGTTAAAAACATCCTTGTCTGGGCAGCTAGACTAAAAATCTAACTTGAAATGCCACTATCTGGACTAACCTCCATGTCTGGGCAGCTAGGACTCCTGTTATAAGGATTGTGAACACCGAATGGTTTATAGGGCGGAGTGCTCAGTCAGAAAAAAACTCACTGCAAATATTTCAAAAGACTGACCTGCACATCCTACAAGTGTGTATAGGTGCCAGCTGAAAAAACCTAGCAAATACAAAATGGATACAGCCGCACACTAAATGCCAACAATGTATAAGGGAACTCTGGTACTGCATTACTGCTATATGAAAAAATGAGATTTTTAGTTTATGAATTGGCCAATGCATGTAAGCCTGGACACCAAACGGCAAGGTAAATCTCAATATTCCGGGTCCCTAACTAAAATGCCACTATCTAGGTTAAAAACATCCTTGTCTGGGCAGCTAGACTAAAAATCTAACTTGAAATGCCACTATCTGGACTAACCTCCATGTCTGGGCAGCTAGGACTCCTGGTATAAGGATTGTGAACACAGCCTGGTTTATAGGGCGGAGTGCTCAGTCAGAAAAAAACTCACTGCACATATTTCAAAAGACTGACCTGCACATCCTACAAGTGTGTATAGGTGCCAGCTGAAAAAACCTAGCAAATACAAAATGGATACAGCCGCACACTAAATGCCAACAATGTATAAGGGAACTCTGGTACTGCATTACTGCTATATGAAAAAATGAGATTTTTAGTTTATGAATTGGCCAATGCATGTAAGCCCGGAAACCAAACGGCAAGGTAAATCTCAATATTCCGGGTCCCTAACTAAAATGCCACTATCTAGGTTAAAAACATCCTTGTCTGGGCAGCTAGACTAAAAATCTAACTTGAAATGCCACTATCTGGACTAACCTCCATGTCTGGGCAGCTAGGACTCCTGGTATAAGGATTGTGAACACAGCCTGGTTTATAGGGCGGAGTGCTCAGTCAGAAAAAAAACTCACTGCAAATATTTCAAAAGACTGACCTGCACATCCTACAAGTGTGTATAGGTGCCAGCTGAAAAAACCTAGCAAATACAAAATGGATACAGCCGCACACTAAATGCCAACAATGTATAAGGGAACTCTGGTACTGCATTACTGCTATATGAAAAAATGAGATTTTTAGTTTATGAATTGGCCAGTGCATGTAAGCCCGGAAACCAAACGGCAAGGTAAATCTCAATATTCCGGGTCCCTAACTAAAATCTCATTTTTTCATATAGCAGTAATGCAGTACCAGAGTTCCCTTATACATTGTTGTCATTTAGTGTGCGGCTGTATCTATTTTGTATTTGCTAGGTTTTTTCAGCTGGCACCTATACACACTTGTAGGATGTGCAGGTCAGTCTTTTGAAATATTTGCAGTGAGTTTTTTTCTGACTGAGCACTCCGCCCTATAAACCAGGCTGTGTTCACAATCCTTATACCAGGAGTCCTAGCTGCCCAGACATGGAGGTTAGTCCAGATAGTGGCATTTCAAGTTAGATTTTTAGTCTAGCTGCCCAGACAAGGATGTTTTTAACCTAGATAGTGGCATTTTAGTTAGGGACCCGGAATATTGAGATTTACCTTGCCGTTTGGTGTCCGGGCTTACATGCATTGGCCAATTCATAAACTAAAAATCTCATTTTTTCATATAGCAGTAATGCAGTACCAGAGTTCCCTTATACATTGTTGGCATTTAGTGTGCGGCTGTATCCATTTTGTATTTGCTAGGTTTTTTCAGCTGGCACCTATACACACTTGTAGGATGTGCAGGTCAGTCTTTTGAAATATTTGCAGTGAGTTTTTTTCTGACTGAGCACTCCGCCCTATAAACCAGGCTGTGTTCACAATCCTTATACCAGGAGTCCTAGCTGCCCAGACATGGAGGTTAGTCCAGATAGTGGCATTTCAAGTTAGATTTTTAGTCTAGCTGCCCAGACAAGGATGTTTTTAACCTAGATAGTGGCATTTTAGTTAGGGACCCGGAATATTGAGATTTACCTTGCCGTTTGGTGTCCGGGCTTACATGCATTGGCCAATTCATAAACTAAAAATCTCATTTTTTCATATAGCAGTAATGCAGTACCAGAGTTCCCTTATACATTGTTGGCATTTAGTGTGCGGCTGTATCCATTTTGTATTTGCTAGGCTTTTTCAGCTGGCACCTATACACACTTGTAGGATGTGCAGGTCAGTCTTTTGAAATATTTGCTAGTATAATGGCTTAGTAACAATGAGCTTGAGTGTGCAATGCAGAGGTGCTGCAAATAGATTTGCACTAGTGGGACACTAATGGAAGTCCAACAGCCACTTTTAGGATGCCACTAAGTTTCCTCAGTGTTTGCTAGTATAATGGCTTAGTAACAATGAGCTTGAGTGTGCAATGCAGAGGTGCTGCAAATAGATTTGCACTAGTGGGACACTAATGGAAGTCCAACAGCCACTTTTAGGATGCCACTAAGTTTACTCAGTGTTTGCTAGTATAATGGCTTAGTAACAATGAGCTTGAGTGTGCAAAGGGCAGGAGGGTACAGTGGCAGGGTTGTGGGTCTGTGTAGAGGAAAGGAAGCCTCTCTTTATATCCCTCCTAATGGGGAAATGCAGCGAGTAAGTCCCTGACCTTAGCTACACGGATGCTCTTATCTGTAGCTGTTAAAGTCTGTGTCCACGGACCTGACTGTCTCCTATGGCTCTGAGCCTGCTGTTATTAGCCCTTACAAGGGCTAAAAGAAACATCTATCCCTATTCTGTATAGCGCTGTGTGTAGAGCATACACAGCAGTATCTGAGACAGGAGCTACGCCAGCGGTGACTGACACCCAGACGCAGAAGGCAGATAATGGCGTCCTGACGGGCAGATACCTGTTTTTATAATGCAGGGACATGTGACATGGACATCCTATCACACATGTCGTTGCTTCTCTGGCTAAAAGTCCACTTAGCTGTGTGTGTGTCTGGGATTGGCTGACATGCTGGCCCGCCCCACTACACGCGCGCGCTTAGGGAAGGAAGACAAGGAAAAAAAAAAAAAATGGCGATCGCCATTATCCCAGCAGCAGTGATCTGAATGCACTGTTCCCGCACACTATACGCTGAAATTTCATAATAGTGTGAGTCACAGAGTGACTTACACTATTACAGCGGAAAGCCAGCTAGTAATTAGCTTGGCTTTTTGCTGCTAGAACCGTTCTCGAACGTAACTAGAACTATCGAGCTTTAGCAAAAAGCTCGAGTTCTAGTTCGATCTAGAACAGCCCCCAAAATCACTCGAACCGCGAACTGGAGAACCACGAACCGCGCTCAACTCTAGTTGCGACATCACAAGCTGATGCTTGCGATGCCGAGCACGATAGTACCCGCCCCCGTCACAGCAGCGATATCTTGTGATTGCTGCCGTAGCGAACATTATCGCTACGCCAGCTTCACATGCACTCACCTGCCCTGCGACGTCGCTCTGGCCGGCGACCCGCCTCCTTCCTAAGGGGGCGGGTCATGCGGCGTCACAACGACGTCACACGGCAGGCAGCCAATAGAAGCGGAGGGGCGGAGATGAGCGGGACGTAAACATCCCGCTCACCTCCTTCCTTCCGCATAACCGGCCAGGACGCAGGTAGGAGATGTTCCTCGCACCAGCGGCTTCACACAGATCGATGTGTGCTGCCGCAGGAACGAGGAATAACATCGTAACATCGCAGCAGCGGCATTATGGAAATGTCGGACCCTACACCGATCATAAGATAACGACGCTTTTGCACTCATTAATCGTATGTAAAAGGATTTACACACTACAATGTCGACAGCGACGCCACATGTGCGTCACTTTCGATTTGACCCCACCGACATCGCACCTGCGATGTCGTAGTGTGTAAAGTACCCCAAAGTCTGAGATAGCAGGTGACAGCATGAAGAGTAGTACCCCACAGAGAGAGGAAGGAAGGCAGTCTGTCATAACGGTGTGAAGAATAAAAGTAAACAAATCTGGTTGGCTAAGTAAACTCTAGTGTTTCATGTTTGACTACCCACTTTTGTCAATGACTGGCAGCAGGGGTGATGGACACTAGCTCGAAGCAGCAAATAAATGCCATGCACCCCGCCTGGAGTCCACACCACACCCAGAATCTCCTTGGTTAGGGAGAGCAGCATTGATGTGGCCTGGGGCGAGCACCCTCCTTCAGGACCACAGCTAGTTTGGTGTTAGTCCAACTTCTGCAAGATCTCTTGTCTTTCTTTCTTATTCTCTGCCTTCCTGTTTCACTTGTATTTAGGTGTGTGCACTTTCTGGTCTGGTTTGCCCAATCACATTTTGGGCTATTTACACTCTTCATTGACATGTCTCAGTGCTGGTATAAGGTTTACTTTCTAAGACATTGCTATTGCTATTCCATGCAGCTTGCGTGAATACATTCCCAGTTAGGATTTTGTTTCATTTAGGTTTGAGAGGGTTTCCACGTGTTCTATTATTCTTTTTGGTTTCTTGTATTCCATATCATTCCTGTATGACTGTATTTGCACATTCCTAGCCCTATGTCTCACCGTTTGCATGTGTGTGCTTTATTTATGTTTATTGTTGTTTTTGTGTTACACTTGGTTTATAGCTTAGGGTGCACGTAAGGACACTTAGGGTCAGCCGTCGATGAATGGGGGCTCCATTATGTGATCTTAGGATGACAACCTCCACTTTCATGCAGTTCTAGACTTTTTGGGAACCTGTGGATTTCTGGCGTTACATCTCCCCTGGTTTGTTCATCCTCGTGAGAGTGTTAGGCGGGCTTTGCACGTTGCAACATCGCAAGCCGATGCTGCGATGTCGCACGCGATAGTCCCCGCCCCCGTCGCAGGTACGATATCTTGTGATAGCTGGCGTAGCGAATATTATCGCTACGCCAGCTTCACATGCACTCACCTGCCCTGCGACCGTCGCTCTGGCCGGCGACCCGCCTCCTTCCTAAGGGGGCGGGTCGTGCGGCGTCATAGCGACGTCACACGGCAGGCGGCCAATAGCGGCGGAGGGGCGGAGATGAGCAGGATGTAAACATCCCGTCCACCTCCTTCCTTCCATAGAGCCGCCGGCGGCAGGTAAGGTGAAGTTCCTCCCTCCTGCGGCTTCACTTGATGAAGAGACCTGAGTAGTCTCGAAAGCTTGCAATTATTACCATCTTTTCAGTTAGCCATTAAAAGGTATCAACCACTGAGGACTCTCAGTTCTTTTAAACAATTTTTTTATCTCTACTGGCTAACACGGTCAAAAGTAATGGTAACACCTAAGTGTCAATCTATTTATACATTTCAAGGAGAAATAACAGATCATTGCATCAAAGAGTTACGTGGGCTTTACACGCTACACTATATCTAATGATGTGTCAGCGGGGTCACGTCGTAAGTGACGCACATTTGGCATCGTTAGTGTTATTGTAGCGTGTGAAACCTACGTGCGACCCAGATTGTACGATAAAACGTTGGTCGCATACACGTCGTTCAATTTCTAAAAATTGAACGTCCGGTTATTCAATGTTCCCGAGGTAGCACACATCGCTCCGTGTGACACCCCAGGAATGATGAACTCAGCTTACCTGCGTCCCGAGGCTCCCGCCGGCAATGCGGAAGGAAGGAGGTGGGCGGGTTGTTTACGTCCCGCTCATCTCTGGCCCTCCGCTTCTATTGGCCGGCTGCCGTGTGACGTCGCTGTGACGCCGAACGTCCCTCCCACTCCAGGAAGTGGATGTTCATCGTCCACAGCAAGGTCGTATGGAAGGTAAGTACGTGTGACGGGGGGTTACTCGTTTGTGCGACACGGGCAACAAATTGCACGAGCCGCACAAACGATGGGGGCGTGTGCGATCGCAAACGCGATCGCACAACCAATTGTAACGTGTAAAGCAGCCTTTAGAAGGACAGATGCTTCAGAATTACTATTTCATGAAGAATCCAACTGTTTTACTAAAACACATCAGAAGTGTCAATTGATCTTCTTAAAGAGGCTGGAATTTTTTTTTAACATGTATGTCTCACTTTAAATGTTAAGACTGTTGAAAGGAGAGCAATTCTTTGACTAACTTATTTTAGTAATGCCTTAATTAGAGTCTCGTTGCACCGTTTTTCATTAGTAAGAAAGTGCAGTGTTAATGAAATTCTGTTTAATCTTGTGTGCAAAGGTCTTCGCGTCTAAGTTTTGTTCTAAAATCTTTTATTACCCACCCCTCTTTACTTTCCCACTCCTCTTTAAGATTGGATCAGAGCCCAGATGTTAGAATTGCACCAATGACTCATTTCATAGAGGTCACAACAGCTGGATCCTGTTATATCCACAAGATGTGACTCCAAGCTGAACCTAGCAATGTATGTGGGGGCTTCCATAAAGGTTAATCTTCTCCCCATCCTGAGTTGTCTTTACTTTTTTCTTCTTGGAGGCTTAACCTTATTATTTCCGTCTGTTCATGTTGCCTTTAGTGCAGCCGTGACTGCAGTCTGCTACGCCATGTTCTGTAAAATAGGTTTAAATAGTTTATGTTTTGTCACATTGTCATTATTAGTATCTTATGTCATGTTTACACTAGTCATACTGTGTTATAATCTATGCCTCATGATGGCATATTGGGAGGCTGTTCTGCTTTGTCTAACCTCCCTCTATTTTTAACTTACTAGGTTCATCAATATGAAAGGAGAAGGAGAAAGCAATGAAAAAGTTCTTTTAGGCTAGTTTCACACATCCGGCTTTTTACCTGATTGCCGGATTCGTGGCACTCTAGTACAGTGTGATACAGTATAATGGCATCACGACAACTTCCGGGTCACATGCTCCAGTCACATGACAGCATGTGACCGGAGCTTGTCGCGCTGCCATTGTACAGTATACATTGTACTGGAGTGCGCTGAATCTGGCAATCCAGCGAAAAGCCGAATGTGTGAAACTAGCCTTAGAAGTTTTCCTTTAGTGTCTATTCACACCATAGCTATTTGTGCAATTACTGCATGGACATCTGCAATGTCAAATCTGCACCAAATTGTAGAGTTTTGCATGCAGATTTGTTTGCTGCAGCTTATCGGACATAAAATACAATGTTCACTTCCCCAGGCTTATTTGCCTGGGCCTCTGCCAGTCTCTGTGTCTCATCCCACTGAAGGCAGTGATTAGCTGCAGTGACCCTGAGGGTAGGTTACACAACCGTTTTCTCCACATCTAACAAAATGGTCCAAATTTTTTTGATCAGTTTTTGATCAGAATAGCATCAGTTTTTCTCGGCTGTGGAGAGAAAAAAATACAAAAAGGTTCCTCCATTTGTCTTCATTCTGTTAGTTCGCGAAAATGAGACTGCACTCGGATGTCATCCGAGTGCAGACTGTTTGTTTAATGGAACCATGTACTTGCATTGCCGATTTGGATTTGACCCCTTGGATCAAAATTGGATCTGTCTCCGATTATTTCCACAGACCACTCAGTCCAGGGAAAAAATTGGACGTGTGCTCAGCCCTGCAGAATATCCTGGGTACACGTCCAAATTGTCAAAACTATGAATAGTGTGCCACCCCCACGCCAGCAGCCAGCGCTGCTCGGATCCGGACCTATGGTGCAGCTCGAGGGGTGCTCCGGACCCGGGAGTCTCGCGGACACGTCGAATAAAAGGGGGACGTAAATGTACGGGATTTGTTATAAATTGTCTGTGACGCCACCCACGGTGTGTGGTGAGTTGTAACACCACCGCTGCTGTTATGGGATACCCGGGGGAGATGTAGTGGCAGCTTGATGTTAACCCCTCCATGGGTAGGGATGGATGCCCCGGGACCCAATGTTGCGCAGAGTTGCAGGTTTCACACACTCACAGTTCAGTTTTCCTGGACGAGGTTGCACGGCGGTATGGAGACAATAAGCACAACGTTCTTTGTGATAAACCAAGGTGGTGGTGGCCGGCCTCTGCTCACGGGTGTATCTGGTCCCACACCTGGGCTAGTAGTCAGTACCCCTCTCCTCTGCACTGTGTGTTTCTGTTCACTAGACTTCCCTGTACGTAATGCGGGAGTCCGCTCCCGGTCCTTTTTTTGTGGGAAGCCATGCCCGTCTACGCTGACCCGTGTGTGGTGTCTCCGCGGTGTTGGATGTTGATCTCCCTAAGGTCAACCATCCTTGCTTATGTAGTCTTCTACTAGGCATTGCTCCCACTAGCCAGTTTCCTACTCCACACTGATGAGGGGCAAATACCCCGAAACAGCTGTCTGTGGATGGATACCATATTTGGCATAGGTGGTCTCCTTGACTGGAGACTGCCCTTCCCGTGTTTGTTCCTTCCCGGTGAAAGACTTGGCTAGTTTCCTGCCAGCGTTGAGAAACATGTGATGGTGTCACCGCAGGCTTTCTTGTTTTGAATATTTCCCAGGGGGCATTGCTCTAGAATCACTGTGTTGAGAAACACGTGATGGTGTCTCCGCGGTGTTGGATGTTGATCTCCCTAAGGTCAACCATCCTTGCTTATGTAGTCTTCTACTAGGCATTGCTCCCACTAGCCAGTTTCCTACTCCACACTGATGAGGGGCAAATACCCCGAAACAGCTGTCTGTGGATGGATACCATGTTTGGCATAGGTGGTCTCCTTGACTGGAGACTGCCCTTCCCGTGGTTGTTCCTTCCCGGTGGAAGACCTGGCTAGTTTCCTGCCAGCGTTGAGAAACATGTGATGGTGTCTCCACAGGCTTTCTTGTTTTGAATATTTCCCAGGGGGCATTGCTCTAGAATCACTGCGTTGAGAAACACGTGATGTTGTCTCCGCGGTGTTGGATGTTGATCTCAGTAAGGTCAACCATCCTTGCTCATGCCACCTAGCCAAGACACCAGGGCTCCAACCATGGCACCTGTCAACTTGAACTCTCAGGCTTATCTGACTGTTTTCCCGCCCCGGGTTCTCTAGACCCCTAGGTGGGCGTTCCCTTCCACCTGGTCCCGCCCACTGGTGTGTGTGTCCTACCATAAGGGGGTGACTAGGGTTTCACGGCTGTTTTAACCCTGTGTGGGAAAGGTGTTGTGTGGGGGCCTAGACTGTGTGACTACCGGGTTTTGACAGGGCGTCACAATAGCACGCGGACAAGAAAATCGGTCATGTGCTTGAGCCCTAAGGCTGGGGCAACATGAGCATTACTTCGAGCGCATCGCATGACACTCGGCTCCTGCTCTGCTGCGAGGGTAAGCCGAGTGTCATGCCACTGTGATGTGATCCTGCGATCGTAACACAGCTGCGGAGGAGAGGGCGAGCACTGTGAAGGAGAGGGAGGGAGTAATCTCCCTATCTCCTCCATTGTCAGCTGATGCGTATATTGCACTGCCCACCAACGTAATGCGAGTGCAATGCGATGTTTCTCTCACACCCATAGACTTGTATGGATGCGAGTGAAAACAAATTGGATTCCACCCACAGCATACTGCGATTGTTTTCTCGGTCCGAAAAAAAATCCCACATGGGAGCTGCCCCTTAGAGTAATATTGGTCCAAGTGGAATGTGATATTTTTAACTCATGCCACTCATTCTATTTTACTCGCCGTGTGTCCTTAGCCTTATAGTGAGTGCTTTCTCACTTTTGCAACTAGATACCTCTGACTCTGGCATTTCATAACCACCTCCTGTGCCTATTTATATAAATAATTATAAAAAGACATTACACAAAATTTCGGCCATTAGCATGATTAGTAGAAGCACACCTGGTGCCCACCAAGTACCAGCGTCTTCAATCAGAGTGTTCTGGGTGTGTCATGGGTGACAGACAGTCATATGGTTTCTGGCTATAGAAGGTCACAGTGTTTGGCTGCACAGAATGCTCCCTGACTTTCTATTGTTGCTGTTATCAGTATTCATTGTAATAGGTAGTGTGACGCCCTGGACTAGCCAGGTAGTCACAGACATAACACCACACACACCCCCTTCCCTGGATAGTTACACCAGTCAACCAAAAATCCTTGTTGCCTCCCTCCAGGGGCTGATGTCTACACCAGGTGGGGCGGAGCCAGGCGGTTGGGCCCACCCACCAAGGAGTTCACAGGCCTGGAGGCGGGAAAAGCAGACAGTGGAGTTCAGTTTAGAGTTCGGAGTTGAGAGCTGAATAGTGGAGTGAGAGGACAGAAACTGCTAGTGTCTGGGTAGGAGCCCAGGCACTGTCAGCAAGGTCGGCAGACGGTGGTGGCCGTCTGCAGGAGTTAGTGGATCTCTTCGGAACCGTAGGACCGGGATCGGGCGGTGGCCCGCCGGTACCGAACCGGGGAGCGGAGTGAAGCTAAGCACAAAGGCAGGGCCATCGGACCCCGACTAGGCTTGGAGCCGCCGACAACGGTCAAATCCGAAAGTGACCGGGACCCCAGGGGTTTCCTAACACCCAAGACCCGACAGAAGGCAACATTCCACACCGTGAGGATACACAGCCACCGCCATAGGCTAGAGATCCAAGGGCCAGCGCCTGCGGGCAAACGGGCTCCTTCGGTACCTATACGCGGGGGAACGGACTACCGTTGGACAACCATCGGAGTCAACACATCCTACATAGGTGCAGGGAAAGACAGCCACCATCACCTGTCCGGGGAGAGCCAAGACACTGCAGCCGGCTGCGGGACCCGTCCATCCAGCCGTTTGGTTTTCCAGAGACTCCGTGAATTTGTGCCTGAGTGAGTACCACAGTGCCATCCGGCACCGCGCCGCACTACCCCTGCAACCCTGTGCCCCAGCTATCCAGCCTCCCCGTATTGCCACCGGGCCCCGGGATCCACCAACCCCTACCCACAGAGGGAACGACATCCTAGCTGCTCCCTACCACCGCTCGCGGGATCCCCGTCACCAGCAGCGGCGGTGCCACCATCACCACGACCCGTGGGTGGCGTCACGAACTATCTCCCCTAACAAACAAACCACCCCCTTTTCACTCGTGGGCGAGGAGCGCTGCTCGAGTCCCCGGGTCCGGCCCACCGCTCGAGCCACCGAGCAGCAGCAGCAGCAGAA
Organism: Anomaloglossus baeobatrachus; assembly: GCF_048569485.1. Taxonomy (NCBI): domain Eukaryota; kingdom Metazoa; phylum Chordata; class Amphibia; order Anura; family Aromobatidae; genus Anomaloglossus; species Anomaloglossus baeobatrachus. Next base: position 76,939,008 of record NC_134359.1, on the reverse strand, counting down.
GCCCCGGACCCGAGCGTAGCGAGCGCGGCCCCTCCACCCGCGACAGTAGCGCTCCTGCTGGATTTTCATTTCTCCCCCTTTTGGACCCAGAAGGGGCTCGCCTTCCACCCAGCTGCTGATTATCAGTAATCTCTTGGTGCTTAAATATGCCCTTCTTCCCTGGACTGGTGCTGGTGATATTATTCAGTTCTTTCTAGCTCTGGTTGCAAGCAGGTGGCTTGCTCTCATCTGTGGTATTGTTGCTGAGGCTTGCTGAACTCCTGCCTGTGTCATCTGTGGATAAGTAGTTCATACTTTTTCCCTTGTGTGTCCCCCTTGTGTCTTCCTTTAATGTTTAGTGGGGTTGACAAAGAGCCCATCCCATCCATTCCCTATTTAGGGTCCAGCACTAGGGATTCCTAGAGTCAGGTATCTGGCTCGGCGCATAGGTCTGGAACCTATCTATAGTGGTGAGGGACCTCAGTGACCAGCTGTTGGTTTGGTCAGGGGTCACTTCTCGCCCTAGATGCATAAGTCCCCTTCCCTTACCTTTCGCCGCTCGGTTGGTACTTCCCCATACCTAGCATGACACAGAGTCAACCTACAAGGCAACAGTAGAGATGAATCTGTCATTGACTGCTGTGCTCTATACACATACACAATGTGCAGAATTATTAGATAAGGGAGTATTTCGACCATATCATCATTTTTAGGGGAGGGACAGATGGACATATTTTCAGTCCATTGGTGAACTGACAAAATATCTAAAAGTGGAGTACAGTAAACTGACACTCGAATCAAACTCAGATCAGAGTGTTATTTGCATAATCGGCCTGATTCTCTCGGATGAGAGCATCTACGGCTGTCTGCCCCTGCCCTTATGCAGATTTTCCAACTTTAAAGGGAACCTGTCAGCAGAAATTTCGCCCAAAACCTAAAAGATTCCCCCTCTGCAGCTCCTGGGCTGCATTCTAGAAAGGTCCCTGTTATTATTGTGCCCCCTGTGAGACCAAAATAAAGACTTTATAAAGTGGTACCTTTTTGTATGCAGATTCTGTAAATGTGACACGGGGGCGGGCTGCCTGATGGCCGTTAGTCTGCCTCCTGCCACTTTAGGCCGTCCCCCATCGCTGATTTCCATAGCTGTGGACGCCGCCCAGTGCTCCACAGGTCCCCGCGCATGCCCAGTGCTCATCTCTCGTGGATGAGCACTGTGCCCAGTGTCACCGCTTGTGACGTGCGCGCAGGCTTTAGATTATGGGCGGTGCTGTGATGTTTATTACCAAGCAACCGCCCATAATCGCGTGACCGCGCTTTCCCCCTCGGCGTCGTTCGTTTTGCGCAAGCGCGGTGCTGCTGACCCCACGTCACCTCCTTCCCATCTTGCTCTGAGGCAGGAAATAGATACAGTGCCTACAAGTAGTATTCAACCCCCTGCAGATTTTGCAGGTTTGATAAGATGCAAATAAGTTAGAGCCTGCAAACTTCAAACAAGAGCAGGATTTATTAACAGATGCATAAATCTTACAAACCAACAAGTTATGTTGCTCAGTTAAATTTTAATAAATTTTCAACATAAAAGTGTGGGTCAATTATTATTCAACCCCTAGGTTTAATATTTTGTGGAATAACCCTTGTTTGCAATTACAGCTAATAATCGTCTTTTATAAGACCTGATCAGGCCGGCACAGGTCTCTGGAGTTATCTTGGCCCACTCCTCCATGCAGATCTTCTCCAAGTTATCTAGGTTCTTTGGGTGTCTCATGTGGACTTTAATCTTGAGCTCCTTCCACAAGTTTTCAATTGGGTTAAGGTCAGGAGACTGACTAAGCCACTGCAACACCTTGATTTTTTCCCTCTTGAACCAGGCCTTGGTTTTATTGGCTGTGTGCTTTAGGTCGTTGTCTTGTTGGAAGATGAAATGATGACCCATCTTAAGATCCTTGATGGAGGAGCGGAGGATCTTGGCCAAAATCTCCAGGTAGGCCGTGCTATCCATCTTCCCATGGATGCAGACCAGATGGCCAGGCCCCTTGGCTGAGAAACAGCCTCACAACATGATGCTGCCACCACCATGCTTGACTGTAGGGATGGTATTCTTGGGGTCGTATGCAGTGCCATCCAGTCTCCAAATGTCACGTGTGTGGTTGGCACCAAAGATCTCGATCTTGGTCTCATCAGACCAGAGAACCTTGAACCAGTCTGTCTCAGAGTCCTCCAAGTGATCATGAGCAAACTGTAGACGAGCCTTGACATGACGCTATGAAAGTAAAGGTACCTTACGGGCTCGTCTGGAACGGAGACCATTGCGGTGGAGTACGTTACTTATGGTATTGACTGAAACCAATGTCCCCACTGCCATGAGATCTTCCCGGAGCTCCTTCCTTGTTGTCCTTGGGTTAGCCTTGACTCTTCGGACAAGCCTGGCCTCGGCACGGGTGGAAACTTTCATAGGCTGTCCAGGCCGTGGAAGGCTAACAGTAGTTCCATAAGCCTTCCACTTCCAGATGATGCTCCCAACAGTGGAGACAGGTAGGCCCAACTCCTTGGAAAGGGTTTTGTACCCCTTGCCAGCCTTGTGACCCTCCACGATCTTGTCTCTGATGGCCTTGGAATGCTCCTTTGTCTTTCCCATGTTGACCAAGTATGAGTGCTGTTCACAAGTTTGGGGAGGGTCTTAATTAGTCAGGAAAGGCTGGAAAAAGAGATAATTAATCCAAACATGTGAAGCTCATTGTTCTTTGTGCCTGAAATACTTCTTAATACTTTAGGGGAACCAAACAGAATTCTGGTGGTTTGAGGGGTTGAATAATAAATGACCCTCTGAATAAACTTTTCACAATTTAAAAAAAAAAAATGAAATAACATTCTTTTTTGCTGCAGTGCATTTCACACTTCCAGGCTGATCTACAGTCCAAATGTCACAATGCCAAGTTAATTCCGAATGTGTAAACCTGCTAAATCTGCAGGGGGTTGAATACTACTTGTAGGCACTGTAGAAGGAGGTGACGTGGGGTCAGCAGCACCACGCTTGCGCAGAACGAAGGACGCCGAGGGGGAAAGCACGGTCCCGCGATTATGGGCGGTTGCTTGGTAATAAACATCATAGCACCGCCCATAATCTAAAGCCTGCGCGCACGTCACAAGCGGTGACACTGGGCACAGTGCTCATCCACGAGAGATGAGCACTGGGCATGCGCGGGGACCTGTGGAGCATTGGGCGGCGTCCACAGCTATGGAAATCAGCGATGGGGGACAGCCTAAAGCGGCAGGAGGCAGACTAACGGCCATCAGGCAGCCCGCCCCCGTGTCACATTTACAGAATCTGCATACAAAAAGGTACCACTTTATAAAGTCTTTATTTTGGTCTCACAGGGGGCACAATAATAACAGGGACCTTTCTAGAATGCAGCCCAGGAGCTGCAGAGGGGGAATCTTTTATGTTTTGAGCGAAATTTCTGCTGACAGGTTCCCTTTAAGCTGTATAAACTTGAATCCTTGTTGGATGAAGCATATGAGGTGATGTGTAGTTGTGTAATGAGTTACAATGTGGTTTAAGGATACAACCCCCTGCGTTATCAAAATGTGCAGAATTATTGGGCAGCTTGTTGTCTCCCAGACAAAATGGGCCAAAAAGAGATCTAACTATATCTGAAAAGTCAAAAGTTTTTCAAAGTCTTACGAAAGGGGACAGCACTCTTCAAACTGCTAAGATTTTGGGGCCCGATCACAGAACTATTAAAAGCTTTGCTGGTTGCAAAAAGCATGTTAAGAAAATGATGCACATTAATTGCCAAAGATTTGAGAACAAAAATCAAACAGGAGTGACCAGGAAGCCATTATCCACCATTGCTGTCATATTCCAGAACTGCAATCTTCCTGGAGTGCCCAGAACCACAAGGTGTTCAGTGCTCAGAAACATGGCCGTGCAGGGGCAGACATATCATTGGTGCAGCATGTGCAGCCCACAAGGGCCCAAGTGATAAGGTTGGCCCATTTCTACCTCCAGAACAGGTGGAATGTGCTTTTTGATGAGCTCTTGGGCTGCAAAAGGCCCATATATCGGTTTTGCACAAGGGCTCTTTTCTGTTTGTGTCCGCCAGTGTGGTCAAGGTAAGGAAGGAGGAAACTGACCACCACTGAACAAGACACAAGAGGTGGAACAACAAGACAGGGCCAAGAAATGGCTAGCCAAGATGTGAAGAACTTTGATGCATGTGATAGAGCATTAAACTGCATAAAAAATGTGCTGGAGAAAGGTTTAAAAAAAGGACCAGAAGTGGCGATGGAGCTGGTGTACCGCCCCGCGCTCGGCTGCAGCCGAGCCGCTCGGATCCGGGCTTGTGTGTCGGTGGCTGGAGCGCCTCCAGACCGGGGGTCACGTCGCTCTGTAAAGGGGCTGGCGTGTCAAGTGGGGTTTTTGGATTAGATTTACAGTTCGTGACGCCACCCACGGGTTGTGGTGAATGTAGGCACCATCGCTGCCAGTTAATGGGCACCCCGGGAGAGATGTTGGGGGCAGCTTGTGATGTTAACCCATCCGTGGGCAGGGGATGGTGGCTCCGAGACCCGGATGATGTGGTGCAGTGTCAGTGCGCGGCCCGGGGGCCCATTAGTACTCACTCGGACAAACACACGGGAGTCTCTGGTAAACCAAATGGTGGATAGTTGGTGCCCGCAGCCTGTCGCTTCGGTCCCCAAACGGTTGGTGGTGTCCGTCTTCTCCTGCACCTTTTTGTAGATTTTGGACAACCGCGCTTCAGCGACGGGAGTCCCGCTCCCCGGCGTGTACATCGGGAGAGCCCGTTGCCCGCAGGCGCTGGCCCGGTGGATCTTTGGCCCTTGGCGGTGGCCGTTATCCGGAATCGGTGGGCTGTTGCCTTCTTTCGGGACTTTGGGTGGGAAAGGACCTAGAGTCCAGACCTCAATCAGTTAATTAACGGGGTCCGGTAGATTCGGGACCGCGTTTCAGTGTCTGAGTACCCCCACTGTGCTCCGGTTTCCAGCTGGTTCCCCGGTTCGGTACCGGCGTGCCACTACCCTGTCCCGGCTACCTACGGTTTCACCAGGACTGTCTTCACGGCTCCTGCAGACGGCCACCACCATCTGCCTCCTGGTCAAAGTGCCCGGGCGCCTACCCAGGGCACTGACGTCAGACAGTAGCAGTCCTGGGACCAGATCTGCCCGTGAACTTGACTCCTCCACTCCCTAACTTAAACTCTTCTAACGTGTTGTTCCTGCCTCTGGGCATGTGAACTCCTGGGGGCGTGGCCAACCGCCAGGCTCCGCCCCCATGGTATGGACATCAAACCCAGAGGGCGGTAACCAGGGTTTTAATGGGTTGATCGCTGTCACCTTATTTGGGGATGGGTGTAGTGCATGGGGCTAACTGTGACTACCTGGCTAGTCCAGGGCGTCACACTGGCAATTACAGAATACCCCCAGGGGCAAATTTGAGGGAAGAAGAAAAAGCAATGGAGAGAGCAGAACAAACGAGAGGACAGGGATAGACTTTGTACCCAGAGTGCTAAAGAGGACGCCCGTCAGTGACATTACACCGGAAGATCTTTAAAGGAGTTATCCGACATACACTCCAAAAAAAATTGTAAGCTAATCTGTGCTGTATTGTCATATAAATCACCCCTACATTGTTATTTTTAGTTTTCTAACTTTTGTTCCTCTTGAATTCACCCTTTATTCTCTGCAGCTCTTGTTTACATTCAGCTCCAACAAACATGACAATTTCCTGTATTCTTGGTTGCCAAACCTCAGTCAGAGCTGGCACCACCCAGCCTCAGTGTCCAGCCCCACCCCCTGCCCAGCCTCAGTGTCCAGAAACGCCCCCTGCCCGGCCTCAGTGTCCAGCCCCACCCCCTGCCCAGCCTCAGTGTCCAGCCCCACCCCCTGCCCAGCCTCAGTGTCCAGAAACGCCCCCTGCCCGGCCTCAGTGTCCAGAAACGCCCCCTGCCCGGCCTCAGTGTCCAGAAACGCCTCCTGCCCGGCCTCAGTGTCCAGAAACGCCCCCTGCCCGGCCTCAGTGTCCAGAAACGCCTCCTGCCTGGCCTCAGTGTCCAGAAACGCCCCCTGCCCTCCCTCTGCACATTCAATGACTGTCAGTATTCTGCCCAGCACCTGACCTCTCAGCATGTGACAGAGCAGAGATCCAGCTTCTCTCATCTGTGACACAGCAATCAGCTCACATCCCATCCACAATGGTAACAGAAAGAGTTGTTACATGTTCCTCACCCCTTATAGATAAATGAATACTGTGTAAGACCCCTTTCACACGTCAGTGATTCTGGTACGTTTTAGGCCCCTTTCACACGTCAGTGATTCTGGTTTGTGCTTTTTTTTAAACGTACCAGGATCACTGACATACGCAGACCCATTATAATGAATGGGTCTGCTCACACATCAGTGATTTTTCACTGCACGTGTCTCCGTGCGGCGTACCCGCGTGTGCATGATTGCCGCACGGAGACATGTCCATTTTTTTCTGGCATCACTGATGTTCCACGGACCACGCAGTGGTGTGGTCCGTGAAATACGTGCCAGAAAAAAACGTGCTTTTAAAATAAAAAACATTTTAACTCACCCGGCGTCCAGCGATGTCCTCTGCAGCCCGTTCTCCCTGCTGCTTCTGAGCCGGCTCATTATTGTCGCGCATATTCATGATGCGCGACACAGCCGACCCGGAAGCAGCTGCTGCGGGGGTCACCGCCGGCCGGATGCTGCACCGCGGGAGCGATCAGCACCATGGAGAGCGGGAGCGGGCACAGGTGAGTTGATTACTAAGTGCAATCACGGGCCACGGAGAACGGAGCCCGGATTGCACTTAGACAACCCACGTGTGCCGTGATTCACGGCACACGCAGGGACATGTGCGTGTTTTACACGCCAGTGAAAAACGTCACTGCTTTTCACTGACGTGTGAAACGGGCCTAAGGCAGACTATATATAGCACCCAATGTGAGTCTATAGTAGATATATACGCCATGTATGTATAGTACATGTGTGTGTGTGTGCGTGGTTTGTGTCATACGGTAGATTCTCCAGGCTTATCCCTCTATGTGTCACTATATGAATTGACACATTGGGCTCCGAATGTAGAGTGTGCAGATTGCATACGAGTGGTCACATGACCATTCATTCTGACTGTCGACAACTGTGTCTGCTGCATGTGATGTGAGGATTCACATATCTACACTGTGTAGCAGCAAGCAAAAAATAGTGCGATAATAATAATAATCATCATCATCTACAATAAAAAATAGTTACTGCAGATTTTTGTGAAAAATCTTGACCACTATTTTTTCCTTGGGCTCCATGATATTTTGGTCATGCTCTCATACATCACACATGGCTATGTCACTACTAGCATGATGCAGGTCTGTGAGGTGGCTTTCATTTCCGCACTGTCTCGTTCACCGTCTGTCTCGTTCACCGTCTGTCTCTGTCTGTCTCTAGCTTCCCGTCTCTTTTCTTTCCCTGTCTGTCTCTCTCTATCCGTCTCCCCACTGACATCTTATTACCTCTTATACTAACACTGTCCTTTGTTACTATTGTAACCAATCACAGCTGAGATTAATAAACTGTAGTTCCAGGCTCCATTCACTTTAATGGAGTCATGTTTTTTGGAGAGTAACTGTAAAGCGCAGGGTTAAATTTTCCTGTGAAACCGTAGTCTACGACGTTCCCTGGGTCACATGGGTCATCTGTGCAAAAAAAGTTATTGTAAATGAGATAGTGCGGATTCCTTTAGCGGACTCACACACACACACACCGTCCTCCGTCCTGTATTGCACGTTCAACTGAACGATAAATGCCAATATAATTGAAAGCAATGATCTGACGGCTCCCTCCTCCATTATTCTCCCTGTGCTTGTGAGCTTTGATGTCTCAGTGCAGAGGGCACAATGATGTCACTTCAACGCACCCTCTGCAGACCAGTGCCGAATATTCAGGACACCTGCTGCGAAGATTGGAGCAGCGGGAGAATGGGGAGAGATGAGTAATTTTTTTAATCATTAGGTGGGGCAGCCATTATACTGTTTTGATTTGTGTAGGGGCCAAAATATAGTTTGCTGGGCTGTATGAGGGGGACATTATAGTATTTGGATGTCTATGTGAAGCGCATTATACTGTGTGTGAGCCATTATAAAATGTGGTGGGTTGTGTCGGGGCTATCATACTGTGTTGATGAAACTGTACTTTGTGGGTTGTTGAAAATGGAGGTTCATGAAACTTTGCGTCATCTTTTCAGAGTAGCTACTGAAAAAACTCGATCTATCAGTCAGTGTAGGGGTAAACAGCCCTCTTTTCAGAGTATCAGAGGCTATTGTTGGGCAGAACCAGGACCTGGATTCCGGATGTGTGATCAGGATCAGGCACTTGTGAAATTAAAAATGAATAGTAAAGTAAAAAAAAAAAAGAAGAAAGCGCTTCATAGTGACCGAGGCTCCGTTGCAGCTGTACACTGCTCCCGTGGCTTCTCCTTCACTTGCTGGGCCGCTAATTACTGCTCGTTCATATGCACTGCTTTACCCGTCCTCCGGCTGTCCTGTCTCCTGTGATTGGTTGCAGTCAGACGCTCCCTTAGTGTATGTGACAGCATCTGCCTACAACCAATCACGGGCACCAAGACGGTTGATGAGCGGGAAAGCAATTCAACTCTGCGGATCATTATTGTGGTATAAAACACATAAAATTTTTCACTGTGTTTTTCTCCCATATTATGACACCAAGAACAGAAAAAGCATATGGCTACAGTATGCAGCCCCCAGCCGTGCACTTATCTTGGCTGTGTATCCAAATAAGAGGAACTGCATGCGGCTCTTTTCTTGATTTACAAAAATAATTTAAAAATAAACGAAATTCAGTCCCCCCGAATTTTGGTACCCAGGCATGATAAACCACAAAAGCTGGGGGCTGGTATTGTCAGGCTGGGGAGACCCCTATTTATTGAGCCGCCCCGTGCCTAAAAATAGCAGCCTGCAGCCACTCAGGATTGTCACATCCATTAGATGTGACAATCCCAGCACTTTACCTGGCTCTTCCTGGTTGCTCTGGGGCGGTGGCAATCAGGCTAATATGAAGTTAATCACAGCCCACAGCTGCCTCTAAGCCAGATATTAATCGTCAGGGTCTATGAGACACCCCCCCCCCCTTAGTAATCTGTAAGTGACAGTAAATAAACACATACACCAAGAAAAAACAGTTTTTTGTAATTAAATACATCACCCTCATAAGCCTCTTGATTAGGCTACATTCACAGGACTGCCCCGTTTTTGCGGTCTGCAAAAAAATGATCATGTTTTTTCACGGATGCAACTGTGTGGCATCCGTTCCGTATATGGTCCGTGTGTCATCTGCGTACCTTCCTATTTTTTTCATACTGCAAAAAAATGGAAGCAGCTAGATAGAGGGATAGATAGAGACAGATAGCTAGAGGGATAAATAGAGGGATGGATGAATGAATCAAGGAATAGATAGAGGGATAGATAATAGATGAGAAAGACCAATATAATGTCCTTCCCCCCCGCATATTCTAAGCTGGCACCCTTTAGTGCCTTTCATGTGGCACTAAAGGGTGCTTAGCCTTGTATTTAGCCAATAAATAATTTAAAAAAAAAACGACGTGCGGTCCCCCCTATCTTTTGTAGCCACCTAGGGTAAAGCAGACGGCTGCAGCCTGCAGACCACAGCTGGCAGCTTCACCTTGGCTGGTAATCCAAAACAGAGGGCACCCCACGCTATTTAAAATTAAATAAATAATTTAAAACAAAAAACGTGGGGTCCCCCCAAATTGCATCACCAGCCAAGGTAAAGCGGACAGCTGTGGTCTGATATTCTCAGACTAGGGAGGTCCACCGTTATTGGACACTCCCCAGCCTAAAAATAGCAGGCTACAGCTGCCCCAGAAGTGGCGCATCCATTGGATGTGCCAATCCTGGCGCTTTGCCCCAACTCATCCCGTTACCCTGGTGCGTTGGCAAACAGGGTAATATATGGGGTTGATGCCAGATGTGTAATGTCACCTGGCATCAAGCCCTGGGGTTGGTGAGGTCAGGCGTCTATCAGATACCCGACATAACCAACCCAGTCAGTAAGAAATAAAAAATAGACAACAAAAAAAGTTTTATTTGAAAAAAACACTCCCCACTTTCCCTCTTTCAACAATTTATTGACAAGAACAATCCAATCCGGGTCCGGCGTAATCCAATAAGGGGGTCGCACGGCGATCCATAACATAGTCAATGAGACTCCCAGTCAATGAAGAACAAAATGTTCCCCATTGGCTGGGAGAGCTGTGCAGTGACCTGAGCTAACATCAATAGGTCAGCCCAGGTCACTGCAGGGGATGCCGAGCGCTGCCATCAGGAGGTTAGATGAGATCATTACCTGCAGTAACGATCTCCTGCTCTCCTGACGTCAGCGCTGTCACTGACTTCTATGCCCGCCGCGTTCTACGCAGTATCGCGAGAGCCCGTGATGTCACTGCTAGTGACAGTCTCGGGACGCCCGCGAGACGGGCAGAGAAGGCAGTGACCGCGGTGACGTCAGGAGGCAGGAGATCGTCACAGCAGGTAATTATCTCATCTCATCTAACCTGCAGCTACATGTGCAGAGAGCAGGGAGCCGCGCACACTGAGCGCTGGCTCCCTGCTCTCCTAGCTACAGTACACATCGGGTTAATTAACCCGATGTGTACTGCAGCTACATGTCACAGTGCAGAGAGCAGGGAGCCGCGCACACTGCTTAGCGCTGGCTCCCGGCTCTCCTAGCTACAGTACACATCGGGTTAATTAACCTGATGTGTACTGCAGCTGTCGCGGGCGGAGGAGGGGACGCCGCGTTCTCCCACTGCTGCTCGGGTCCGGCCGCCGCGGCTGCTGCGGCCTGCTGCTGCTCGGTGGCTCGAGTGGTGGGCCGAATCCCGGGGACTCTAGCGGCGCTCCTCGCCCGTGAGTGAAAGGGAATTTTGGGTGTGGGGATTGGTTATTGTCCGTGACGCCACCCACGGTTGTGGTGATTTGTTGACACCACCGCTGCTCTGTATGGGGATCCCGGGAAGGATGGTATGGAGCAGCCAGTTGTTGTGTTGCCCCTCCGTGGGTAGGGGTTGGTGATCCCGGGGCCCAGTGATGAGGTGGGGGATGCAGGGCTTGGTGGGGTGCAGGGACGCAGGGGCAGCACTGTGCCTTGCGGCACTGTGGTACTCACTCAGCCTGAGACGTTGACACAGTTCTCGGTAAAACACACGGCTGGAAAGACGGTTCCCACGGACGGCTGCACTTGCTTTCCCCAGTAGGTGACGGTGATGTCCCTTTTCCTGCACCTAATGTTCCTTTGTTGGTAGCGATGGGTTCCCACCGGTAACCCGCTCCCTGGCTTGGATATGGGCCAGAGGAGCCCCTACTTTGCCCGCAGGCGCTGGCCCTGAGAAACTGGTGCCCTGGCGGTGGAGGAGTCTCTCCTCAATGGTTGGACTGTTGCCTTCAGTTGGGACTTGGTTGTTTGGAGACAGACGTCCCCTTCACTGACGGATTTGGCAAATTATGGCGACTCCTAGCCTTGCCGGGATCCGAGAGGCTCCTGCCCTGGTGCTGACTGTTCTTCGTATACTGCTCCAGACCGCCGGGCCACTACCCGTCCGCGGTCCTTCCAGCAACCTCCGAGCAGTCTCCCCTGCAGACTGTCACCGCCGTCTGCTGACCTTGCTGACACTGTCCTGGCACACAGCCGGACCAACTTCAGGCTTTACTACGGTCACTTTTACTCTTTAGCTGTACTACAACTTCACTTAGCTCCTCACTCAAGCTCCCCCTGAGCTAATCTGCGTTTACTCTTCACTCTAGCTCTTCCCTGAGCTGACTGCCTGGTTCCTCATGCCTCCAGGGCTGTGAACTCCTCGGTGGGCGGAGCCAACCGCCTGGCCCACCCCCTGGTGTGAACATCAGCCCCTGGAGGAAGGCAACAAGGATTTTGGTAGCCTTGGTGTTCCTAACTGGGGTGTAGGGTGTGGTAGTGCAATGACCTGTGACCCCTGGCTTGCCCAGGGCGTCACACAGCTACATGTCACAGTGCAGAGAGCAGGGAGCCGTGCACACTGCTTAGCGCTGGCTCCTTGCTCTCCTAGCTACAGTACACATTGGGTTAATTACACGATGTGTACTGCAGCTACATGTGCAGACAGCAGGAGCCGGCGGAGGCTGGTAACGAAGGTAAATATCGGGTAACCAGGGAAAGGGCTTCCCTTGGTTACCCGATGTTTACCTTGGTTACAGCTTACCGCAGCTGCCAGACGCCGGCTCCTGCTCCCTGCTCGCTTCATTTCGTCGCTCTCTCGCTGTCACACACAGCGATCTGTGCGTCACAGCGGGAGAGCGACGACCAAAAAATGAAGCTGGACATTCAGCAACGAGCGGCAACCTCACAGCAGGGGCCAGCTTGTTGCTGGATGTCACACACAGCGACAGCGACGGGACGTCGCTGCAACATCACAGAAAATGGTGACGTAGCAGCGACGTTGTTGTCGCTGTGGGTGACACCACCTTTAGCAGTCAGTGTCCCGCTCCCTGCCAGCCCCGTGGCGTGAGAAGCTGCTGATACTGTGCGCAGACACTGATATTGCAGTGCGGGCAGCTGCGGGGCTGGCAGGGAGCGGGACACAGACTGCACGGGCAGTGATGACAAGCAGCGCTCGTCATCCCCGCGGCTGCACGCACTGCAGGGTGAGAAGCAGCTTATACTGCAGAGGGGGGCAAACACTGACACGCTGCAGTGCGGGCATCCGCGGGGCTGGCGCGGGATACAGACTGATGCACACACACAGGTGACCCATGATGACACAAACAGCGCGCACGGGGGAGGGGGGGAAGACAGTTCCCAGGGCGTCAGGCAGTAAACATTATAAAGCGCTGGGGACACAGTGCTGACAGTGTATCTGACAGCAAGTGTTCCTTGCCTTATTGAACTGGACACTGAATCGGCTGGAATTCAGGGCGCACATAGCTGGGCACAGGAGGCGGGGGAGGGAGACTACGGAGTGTGTGGGAGGTTGTGGCCAGAGTACGGGGTGCTGGGCAATGTGTGGGAGGGTGCAGGGAACGGGGGCGGTTACTCCACGCACTGTACAGCCCAGCAGGGAGGCGACATGCTGTTCCAGATTTGCATGTCAACATGGCCCTGCCCATGTAGACATGAAATGACCGGAAGCAGCAAAATCGCGGCAGGAGCGGTCACATGACCACTCTGAGCCGAGGGAGAGGGGCTGACAGCAGGGCAGGTAAGTGGTCTCTATCTACTTACCTGCCCCAATGTAGCCCAATAGTGTAATAATGAAAAAAACTCAAAAGAAGCTGGATAACCCCTTTAAGGAAGCCAGGATCGTGATCAGTTCCTTTAGAGATCAGACTGGGCAGAATGCAAGACGAGAAAGAGATGTCAGTAAGGCCAAAAAATGGCAAAAAAAAACCCCGACAGCCTGAGGGCACATGGTGTACAGACAACATGACTACCGGTAACAGGGTATTCCAGCTAAAGCTGCAGATTGTTCCAATGGGTCACAACAGATACAGTTATATATCAAATGCAATGCATAGTGCAGTAAGTGATCGGGATATCCTGCTATTTCTGTATACAGACTGATCATTATTATCATTAATATTTGCCAAAATTAATGCAAAGTCTTTTAGGAGCACCTTGACATCTTTGTTCAGCGACTGATTTTTGCCAGGGTTTGCCGTAAAATTCCATCTGAAAGACTTTGCCTATCTGTCCTTTCATTGCCGTTATTTATGAACTGTGTTTCCTGTAGTTAACCAATGCAAATCTACTGTGCGAGTAGTAAAGGAAAGGTTAACAGCTCCAGAGTGTCTCACGTGTGCATTACACCCGGTCCTCACATTACTGCCTGTTATTTCAACTCCAGCAGGGTGTGTAGACTTGTTTGTTCAAGGGGAAAATTATAGGCCCACTAAGTTTTTAGGAGTTTAATTAGGTGGTTAATAGTTATCCCTTTTTATGCAAACAGTATAGATTCAAGTGTAACACTGTAAATTGTAAATTAAAGTATCCAGTCAAGTAATAGAAGTGGTATTGCCCATATAATAATTCTGGTAATGAAACTGGTTTCATTGAAAAAGTTGTCAAAGCTAAACTTCCTATGTCACACCCCCCCTTCCCCGTGCCTACAATTGAACCAGACCCCATTGTAAAGTAGAACTGTTGTTGCGCTTCTTGCTTGCTGCACAGTTGTCACGCTCCCCGGTCCCCGTGCTGCGCTCCCCGGTCCCCGTGCTGCGCTCCCCGGCTCCCGACAGCACTCCCTGCTCACCGCTCCGGTCCCCGGTCCTCCTCTCCACGGCCTTCCTGCTCCCTCTTCCTCGCCTGCATCCTCCATGCATCCTGTTCCCCGCTCCCGGCGCTCCTCTGCTTCACAGGACACTCTGCTGGGCACCCCTGCTTCCTCTGCACCGCTTCCTGCCCTGGCCTCTGGCATATGGGCCTCGCGCACGCGCATTAGGGCGCGCGCGCGGTTACTGATCCTCTCTTCAAGGGCCAGCACCCAGAAACAGGATATTGCCTATACAGGTACAGAGTATAAGAGGATTCCCCTTCCAGGTGGGCGGGGCCTGTTCTACGTGTTTAGTAAGCTAGGAGTTCAGGTCCCCTTTTGCCATGTCCGGTATTAACCCTTGTCTGTCTCATAGAGCCTGTCCTGCCACGCCAACCGGTTCTAACCACAACTGCTCCAGAACTCCTCTCGGTGACTGTCGGCCACCAGTCTCCAGTCCCTGGCTCCGTGTGGTGACCTGCCATCTTGCTCAGCTGGTTTCGGCTTCCGCCTGACATCTACCTGGCCTCTGACCCTGAGCCTCGTCACCTGGACTACCTTCTCCTTACGGACTGTCTTGCTGCCAGGAGTGCTTCGGCTGCCGTGCATCAAGGCCCTCTGGCGGGGTGACCGGTCTGGTTGCCTCACCCGGGGAATCCGGTGTACGGTCCAGTGTTTCCACCACCAGGTCCTAACAACAGTCAGCTATACCAAAACAGTGGAAGGCACCTTCATTGCTTACTTTACTGGAGATGCGAATATTTGTGTCCTTGGATTGCAAAATAGAGCAGTTGTTGTTATTTGTAACTATGAACATATGAAGAACAAAAGAGCTGGATTTTTTTTTATAGCTATACAGAACAATGGAGTCAATGTCAGTGACCTTTTATAGCTTTAGCTCCTTCCTAATATAATAGGTGAGCAATGCCACATGAATAAATATGCTATGTATTATGTGTATGCTCTTGAACAATATAAATGCATGTGTTGATATTTAGATGTTTTAGAGAAGAGAAGGTTCTGGATGTATCATTGCTGAGAATGTCTATGATGTTGCCAAATGCGGCCATGTAGCAGTAGGGTTTAGTCGATGGTAAAGCAAGTTTAGAAGAAGTGTTAGATAAGATAGGGTTGAAGTAGTTGAGGGAGGAGTGGCAGGTGGCACGGCGGATGTTTAGGAAAGGGAGTGCCGGAGGGAGTAAGTCAAGATGTGGGTTCAAAGAAAGAAGACATGGCCTCTGTGTATATGAAGTGAAAGCTGCACACCAAATTCAGAGAAATATGAACAAGTATAACTGCTTTATAATACATAAGGAATGAAAAATACAATAAGCCATATGAAAAATTGAAAAAATTAAAATGTGACATTGCATAACTGCTGAGGATTATTATAAAAAAAATAGATATTTAGCTAATGTATTGATCAATTCATTACTGCCCCATAACCACTTCACGGTAGTCTCTTATTTATGGGGTCCCTAACCAAATGTTACCTCTATGTGCGGTTAAAACCTGCTTGTGTGTATGGGTACTTAACCAAATGTTACCTCTATGTGCATTTGAAACCTGCTTGTGTATGGGAAGCCAGGGACCTGGCTATATAGGAAATTGAATAAACATGGCTAAAGGCCGGGACTGGGTTCTTAGCCAGAAAAAATGCATAACAATCACATAGTCAGTGTGAGGTGTGGCCTTGGTGTGAGGGCCTGTGGCTCACCCATTTAGGCTTAGAGAATCACCCGGCTAGAGAGCTGTTGGGGCCCAGAAGCGGACAAATGTGTGCGGTATTAGGGGGTAGGAGGTACTGACTCCAGAGTTATTGAAGACCAAGATAGCAAGGGACAGTAAGAAGAGTAGTAACCCACAGAGAAAGGAAGGTAGGCCATGTCTGTCATACCAGGATGAAGAATAAAAGTAAACAAAACTTGTTGGCTAAGTGAACTCTGGTGTTGTAAGTCTTCCTATGTTGAGGACCGACAGTAGGGGTAACGGACACAATCCTGAAGTGTTATGTACCCTGGCCAAAGTCAGTTCCGCACACAGAATCTCCATGGCAAAGGAAAACGGTGGCTGTGCGGCCCGAGGCCAGCACCCTCCTTCACTAACCCTCATAATTAATGTTTCAACTACTCTTTGGACCTTGATTGTTTTTCTCTTATATTGGTCTGCCTTTTTCCCAGACTTCTCTAAATGTATATTTGCTGTTTGAAGGATGAAAGCTTCTGTTTCTTTTCATTCACTGAATATTCTGTTGTATGTTTGGTTACTCCCATGTACTGGGAAATACCTGCTTTAAGTATGAGGTTACACAGGTATTGTGCGTCTTAATTATTAAAAAACGATTAGTAACACTGTTTAATAAAAAAAAAATATTGGCAAAATAACATATAAAGGTAAAACTAGTGAGAACATAGTTAACTAACCTATTATATATGATGTTCTGCAGTCATTATTTCTGGTATACTACTTTTCCCTCCAAAGGTCTTGGACTGTGACTCTGTTGAGCATTCCTTGTTCTGGAATCATGGTCTTATTGTGCAGTTTTGGATAATATGCAATAGTAGTAGTAAAATAAATACAAAGAAAATAAACATGCATAACAAAACATGTGTAATTGTGTGACGCCCTGGGCAAGCCAGGGGTCACAGGTCACAACACCACACGCACCCCACATTCCCTGCAGGTACACACTAGGTCAAAACACAAATCCTTGTTGCCTTCCTCCAGGGGCTGGTGTCCACACCAGGGGGTGGGCCAGGCGGTTGGCTCCACCCACCAAGGAGTTCACAGCCCTGGAGGCGGGAGAACCAGGCAGAACAGAGTTGAGCTCAGGCAGAGCTTGAGTGAGAAGAGGAGTCCAGCTAGGGAGTTCAAAGTGAGAGGAAGTGGTAGAGGAGCTAAAGTAAGAGCAACAGAGAAAGTGACCAAAAGAAGCCTGAAGTTAGTCCGGGTGTGTGCCCCGGACTGAGACAGCAAGGTTGGCAGACGGCGGTGACCGTCTGCAGGCGAGACTGATTGGAGGTTACCGAAAGGACCGTGGACGGGTGGTGACCCGGCGGTACCGGAGCGGTATACGAAGATTAGTCAGCACCAGGGCAGGGGCCTTTCGGATCCCGGCAAGGCTAGGAGTCGCCGAATTTGCCAAATCCGTCAGTGAAGGGGGACGACTGTATCCCAACAACCAAGTCCCGTTTGAAGGCAACAGTCCAACCGTTAAGGGGAGACACCGCCACCGCCAAGGCACCAGTTTCCCAGGGCCAGCGCCTGCGGGCAAGAGTGGAGCTCCTCCGGCTCATATCCAAGCTGGGGAGTGGGTTACCAGTGGGAACCCATCGCTACCAAACAACAACACATAGGTGCAGGGAAGAGACCGTCACCGTCAACTGCAGGGGAAGTCAGCACCGCAACCGTCCGAAGGACCCGTCCAACCAGCCGTTTGTTTACCAAGAACTGTGTCGTGTTTACTGGCTGAGTGAGTACCTCTGTGCCGTGCGGCACAGCGCTGCCCCTGCGCCCCTGCACCTCCACAGGCCCCATAGCCCGCCTGTCCACCATCCAACACCCTATCACTGGGCCCCGGGATCACCAACCCCTACCCACGGAGGGGCAACACAACAACTGGCTGCTCCACAACATCACTCCCGGGATCCCCAGCCAGAGCAGCGGTGGTGTACATTCAATCACCACAACCGTGGGTGGCGTCACGGACAATAAACTATCCCAAATCCCAATCCCCTTTCACTCACGGACGAGGAGCGCCGCTTGAGTCCCCGGGATCCGGCCCATCGCTCGAGCCACCGAGCAGCGGCAGCAGCAGGTCGCAGCAGCCGCAGCGGCAGCCGGACCCGAGCAGTGGGAGAGCGCGGCGTCCCCTCCTCCGCCCGCGACAATTGCAATAATTTTCTAGGAGAAATACTTTATTTTCTGGAAAACATTTATGGTGCCAACACTCTCAGTCATGACTGTAGATACCAATATGTTCCCCAATCCATGGATTCTACAAAACTAGAATTATAATACAAAAAATATAAAATATTGATTTACCTTGTGTTCCAGCTATGCACGACAGTCAGAATGCTACACCATGTGAAAGCATTGATACTCCTGTGTTTAACATCTACAGTGGTTGAAATAAGTATTGAACACATCACCAGTTATTTAAGTAAATATTATTATTATTATTTATTATTATAGCGCTATTTATTCCATGGCACTTTACAAGTGAAAGAGGGTATATGTACAACAATCATTAACAGTACAAAACAGACTGGTACAGGAGGAGAGAGGACCCTGCCCGCGAGGGCTCACAGTCTACAGGGAATGGGTGATGGTACAATAGGTGAGGACAGAGCTGGTTGCGCAGTGGTCTTAAATATATTAAATATATTTATGAAGGTGCTATTGAGATGAATTTTTCACCAAATGTTGGTTAACAAATAAGTCAAAACATAGATGTCCATAAATTTAGTTATGTGTAATAATGAGAAATGACATAGTGGAAAAAGTATTGAACACATGAAGAAAGAGAAGTTTAAAATGCCATGGAAAGTCACAACACATGCTGAAATATGTTAGTAATTAGAAAGCAATCCTGCCACTTAGTGAAAAGTAATATCAACTGGTTCAACTGATGGTCTATAAAAAGTTGTATTATGAGAATATGCAAGTAAATGCAGTAAATGCAGAGACCTCCGTGCATGCTAACCAATTAGGTATAAATATGTCGCGGTGTGCAAAAAATAGTTGATCATGATCAGATATTCATCACCCATATACTAACAGTGTTTGTCAGAGGACAAAGGTTATCCAGAGCAAACCAAGACAGGAGACCTAACGTACGTTTCACTTCTTAAAAATAAACAAATACATGGCTTCCTCAGAGATCACCGTGACATATTTATACCTAATTGGTTATCATGCATGGGGGTCTCTGCATTTACTTGGTCATATTTGATTAATCACAGACGGTTATTTGGTCATTTTGTCCGTTTGCTTGAACCTCCATGATGCTAGTTAAGGTTTGATGCTGTAATGTTTTGATGTACCTACAATAATTGTTTTGACCTTTGATCAGATTGTCCCCCTTTTACTCTCTACGTGGGGTATTAAGTCATTACCATCTGACTGTATGTCTGGTCCGTTTATTTTATTTGCATCCTTTGGCTTATCTATGTATTGCTATATACGGATCACTTACTGTTAAATATGGACATTGGTTGTCCTATGGTTGTGGATTCTCATTTTAATATTGTTATTAATAAAATAATAATTTTCTATTGAACATTGTTTATTGATGTGCATTTTTTACTCCATTTTCTCCTGCATTACAATATAAAAACGTGTCTCATTTTCAAGATGCTACACAAGAAACACTGGAGCGTTCTTTAACTAGTTAACAGGCACAGGTGGATCTGAGATCCACCCGCGCCTGTTAGCTGCAAGTCATCTGATCAGATCAGTTGACATATGAACCAAACATGCGTGATCGCCACATGAGCCTGCAGTAAAGCGACACACGCGACCTATGACGTATTGGTACATCATAAGTCGTGAAGGGGTTAACGTTGTGAGTTACACAGAGCTGCTATGTTATGCCTGGTGCATGGCCTGAGAAACAGGTGCATTAATAAGCCTACAAAGAACCCCTCGGAAAGAATCCATATATCCTGCTTCCCTCACAAATCCCTGTTTAAGTCATTACACAGTATATCAGTTTGCTTAACTAAATTAGTTGTGTCCCAGCCCTTTATGTGTGTGTGACAGAAGCTGCTCGGCTGCTTTGGAGTTACTAGTGGCCTTCTTAGCTCTCGGGCCCCTGTGTGGCTACACAGGTGTCGCCTGCGGTATGTTTGCCCCTGATTTTCTGTCTTTGCATGCAGTAACTGGAATGGTCCTTTTCCTGAATCATGATGATGTGAGGTCATCCACAGCTGTGTCTGATATAAATTAAGAACATGCTTCTTGGGAATTTGTATTGGGAATAAAGGATATTGAATCTGCCTGGAAGCAGAAAAACAAAAGGGAGATCTTTCTGAGGAACTCTCATTTCCTAATAAATGGCCTGCGTGGCAGGTATTCCGTTACTGAATAAAATGTATTTAGGCAAGAGATTGCTTTTCTCTCTAAAATCAGATTATTTAAAATTCCTTATCAATATTATAATGTGTTCAGTATATAAAAGTGTCACTGACCTTAATAACTAAACTCATACTGACGTTTCTCTAGAAGATCTTGGTCTATAGCAAGATGTGACATGGCGTTTGGCCCAAAACTGGCCAAGTGTCATGGTGGTATCTGGCACTGTTCACACCACGCACTCTGACACGCCACACTGTGGTTTCTCTGTAGCTTCTGAGTTGCACAGGCAGGCTCAGGCATCGACCAGCTGTGTGCTCATTAGTGATAGGGCTGGCAGGGGTTAATCTTGCCTAACCTGCTGGTTACCTCTAGGGTCACATGCTATGAGAAACCTATCAAAGCTTCTTCCCACTTTTTTAAGATGGTGAAAACTGAATTCCTTTGCTAATTATAGTTTTAAGCGATACCAGTCCATGTGCTGTTGTGATCCAGTTGATGGGAAACTACTGAGTGCTGCGTGGTGTGTTGTGAGAATTCTCTTGTCATCTGTTTATTTCCTTCCTGCCCTTAATTTCATCCTGATCATGTATTGTCTAATACCTCTGTGTGTGACTGCTGTGAGTTAGAGTTTTGGTTTCCCCTTTTGTCTAATTGTGTGGGTTTAACCACTCCTCTCCTGGCCCTCCGCTGAGTTGAAGGATAGACGGTATTAGAGCAGGGCTGGCCAGGAGCAGGGCTAAGCAATCAGCCCAGACCTCTTCACCATCAGAAGTACCTCTAGGATAAGGGACAGCTAGGGCCCCCTTGCCTGAGGGCCAGTCTAGAAGCCCTCAATTTTCCCATTATACTTCATGACACAAGACTACCCCTAATTTCCATTCATCTAAGATAGAGAACAATTCATTAAGTAATTTGCACCAGAAATCAAGCACAAAACTGTTTAAACTGTTAAATAACTCATCAAGACTAGTCTAGACAACAGTCGTGCTACGTCAGACTTGATATGGTATACGAGGGGCTGCTGATGTCAACACACTTGTTAAATCAGTATTCCAAGTTCCTGTAAGCCTAGCAAAAAGAAGGATTTCGGATGTGCCTCAAACAAGGTATCCGTAGCTGCCATGGTATCAGAAATGGTGTGAAATTTGATACCGTTGAGGTGTTTCTACAGGTTTGCAAACAGATGATAGTCGGATAGTCGGAGGGAGCTAGATCTGGTGAATAAGGTAAGTGGTCAACCAGGTGGAAGCCCAGCTCTGCCAGATTTGCCGTGTTCGCTTGTGCAGTGTGAGCAGAGGCGTTGTCTTGTAGGAACCAGATTCCTTTGGACAGCTTGTTGTGACTTTTGGCCTTCAGAACCGCCTTTAATTGGTTCAAACATTCAATGTAATATCTTGCATTGATGGTGGAACCCTTTTGAAGGTAGTCCACTAGCAGCACATCCACCTTATCACAGAACACAGACGACATCACCTTAGTGGATGATTTTTTTCACCCTGAACTTCTTTGGATGAGGAGAACCACTGTGCTTCCACTCTTTTGACTGCTCCTTGTTTTCAGGGTCATACAAATAAATCCAGGTCTCATCCATAGTGACCAGTCAATCCAGGAAGTTCTTATCAGTCCGGAAACGCTGAGAAATGGACTGTGAAGTTTTCACTCGCAGCTTCTCTGATCTGGTGTCAAACATTTTGGGACCCACTTTACAGAAAGATTTCTCATGTCCAAATGTTCATGGATAATGACACAGACACGTTCACGGGAAATCCCCATGATGACTATTGCTTTAGCTGAAATTCATTGATTCTCCAGTATGAGGTTGTGCACAGCTTTGATGATCTCCGGAGCAACAACCACTCTCGGTCGTCCAGGACGTTCCTCATCATTGGTGCTGAAGTGGCCCGTTTTAAATTTGACAACCCGGTTCTTAACTGTGAAATATGACGGGTATTGATCCCCCAATGTCTGCGACATATCACCATGAATATCCTTCGGGGAGTTTCCTTGCAGAAATAAGAATTTTATCACTTCTCTGCTCTCAGTTGATGTGAATATCGCATTAGACACCACTATTTTGTTTTCCCGTGTGTGTAGAACACTGTTGTCATAAGCAACAAACACAAAATTTTGAAAACATATGTTAGACACATAAGGCTTTCATGTGATCTAACATTCGTTACCATAGAAACAAAAAAAGATGACAAAGCCAAAGACTTATCAGCAGCACCTTGTACCCTATAATAGAGTAAATAAGTAAATAGTAGTAGCACATTAACCTCTTCACGACACATGACATACTGGATACATCATGGATTGTGTGTGGTTGATCCCCGCCTCCTGCCGTGTGAGTTCGCGGCGATCTGCGGACATGTCAGCTGATTTCAACAGCTGACATGTGTGCCTGCCAGGTTCAAGTGGAATCGCGCTTATTAACCCCTTACATCTCGCTGTCAAAATTTGCCGCCATGAAGAGTGAAGAGGTTAAAATAGGTGAAAATCGCACTATATGGTTAAAATAATGGTGTGAACAACTCAATGGATTTTTTTTTTCAATTCATGGAACAACTTTGCAAAAAGTATTTGTCAAGTTTATTTGGCCAAATTCTCTGCAATGTTAATTTTTTTCTTGCCCGCCTTTCTTACTTGTTTTTCTCTTTTCATTATTGAGCTGTCCAGCAAATTCCATTTTCCTTCAAATCACACTTCTATATCTCCTCTTCAGACATTATCCAGGCGCAGCTCAAACAGGATGTTTTAAAAGGACTTTATGGCTTATAACACAACAGGGAGGAATCCAAAATTTTTGTTGTTAACCCTTTGCTTCTACTTAAAGTGTATAGCAATCATCACAACAGTAATAACATATTGTAACATATGGCATGGCACAGAAAAAGTCTAGATCAATATTTATTACGTACTGTATCTACGCTTAAGAACTTAGTTTTAGAAGAAACTAAGTGCACAAGAGTAGAGTCTTTTACGTAACCTTTTGTCAGTGAATACTCTGACCACAACCTTTATGACTGTATATCGGTTGCCACAGATATATTGTAAACCTTATGTTCCACATTCCTACACGACTGATAAAATGTGACATATGATCAACCACTTAGTGTCAATTCCTGGTGTGACACCTATACAAAGGTTTAAAGGAAGATAAGAGGAAGACAAGAGAAACAGATAAATGGGGAAAGGATTTAAAGGGGTCTATGAAGCAGTACAGATTAATTCCCCACCCTTCCTGCCTTTATTACGGTACTCTAGATGTATGTATAGGATAGTTTTAGCTATGGGGAGACTGGACTGAGTGGTTGGAACTGTATAGGGGTTGTTACAGCACTCTTGGCAGAAAGGGGTCCTAAGTTGCTGCTAAATATTGTGTATTGGTGATGGAAGGATCCAGAAAAGTTATGGACTTCACTGCTGTCGGTCTGGTTGTAGTTTGTTGGTCCCATGGGTCTTGATGTGAGAAACAAATACATGATCTAGCCGAGCCCAATAATTCTGAGAGAATGTAAAAGCAGCGGCGTAGTCAGATTGTCTGATCTGAATGCTTCAAGGACGTGTCTCTTTGTTGAAATAATGAATTCTCACGGTTTAAGTCACATCATAATTAGAGTTGAGCGAGTAGCTAACTATTTGTACTCGCTATACTCATAACGAGTACTGTCTACTACTCCTTCCGAATAGCGTGTGCTATGCAAGTCAATGGGGAATACTCGCAATATAACAAGTAACCCGAATTCCACACTATTTGCTACTCACACGAATAGTAAAGCATTCGGGTTACTCTTGCGAATTTTTCCCCATTGACTTGCTAATCGGAATGAATACGCGAGTATTAGACAATACTCGTTATGAGTATAGTGAGTACGAATAGTCAGGTACTCGCTCAACTCTAATCATGATATAAATATACACTATGCCTGATGTTACTCAATGTTCAAAGTGATACAGGGCCTTATAGTCTTCATTACTATGGTTTTTTTGTGTTGTGGATCAATTAATTTCTTTTTTACTACATTTTATTCCTAAAAAAAAAAAATACAGGACCACTAGCGCTCAAACACAAAATTGCTTTTTATTTCACCAGAAAAATAAAAAATATAAAGCTGCTGGTAGAGGACAGGAACCGGATCAGGATCTGTCAAAAAAGGAGAAAAATATATACTAAATTCTACTGCTCTATTATTAATTATGACACTACACTTCTAGGTTCAAATGGGTGTGTAGCATATCATTGAAAGTGTATAGGATGTGAATCTATGAGAAACTTGCCTGGGCAGGATGTAGAGCACCTCTAATGCCACCTGGATATATCTAACACAAATAGATAGACGGGAGTAGGGGGGGGGACAAAACTCTCAGCAGTCACACACAGAGGTTCAGACAGTAAGTCATCAGGGACAAACTAAAGGAAGGGAGGAAATAATCAGACAACAACACACCAAACAGCACACAGAAGTTCACCAGCAACTGGCTCAAAAAGCCCAATTACTGGGATCGCACAAGCTATCATCAGGATAGGAGACTAGGTTCTATCATTTTAAAAGGGTGGAGGTGACTGTGATAGGTCTCCTGCAACATGTGACTCTAGTAGAAATCCACATGCTAGCAGAAATTAACTCCTGCAAGTCCAATTACTAACAAGAGCACTGCTGGTCATTGTCCGAGCCACTCTGTCAAATCAAAAGCAGTATCGTGTGGAGTGTCCGACTCTGCTGTGTGAACAGTGTCAGAAGTAGTCCTGACACTTGGCGAGTTTTGAGCCAGACACTGCTTGACACTTTGTTCCAAGTGCAGTGCTAGTGGAGTACAAAGGTGAATCTTCTCTTGAGTCACAGACCTACAAAAAAATTTCACCAAGTGCACATCAAAAATAGGAGGTAAAAATAATTAACATCTAAAGAAATAGATGCCTCAGCTGCCTAAATGAAGATTAACTTATACAATTTCAAAATATGAGAGACACTGTATAAATGGCATTAATGGGAGAGTTGAAAGACATACAGTCCCTGACAGAAGTTCTGTCGCTTATCCATGTTATGTAAATAAAAGCTTATAACCTGACTTTAAATTCATCCATTGGTTTCATAAATTACTCTTTTGAAAGCTGAAACCCTCCCAAATTTGGTTTAGGTTATGAAAATAAAGTTGCTGTAAAGCTGAAATATTGATCATTTCATAAATACAGAAAGGTCAGATTTTGGCAAGACAAAAGTTTTGTCGCCCACAGAAAGTAATGGGAAATTCAAACAAATAATTAACTTGTAATAAAAAAATTGTTTAAAAGAACAGAGAGTCCTCAGTGGTTGATACCTTTTAATGGCTAACTGAAAAGATGGTAATAATTGCAAGCTTTCGAGACTACTCAGGTCTCTTCATCAGGCATGGTATAACACAAAATCTGAAGAGTCACGTATTTATACACAACAGGACTTAGAATAGTGCAGTAAAAAAAAAAAAAAAAAAAAAAAAAAAAAAAAAAAAAAAAAAAAGAACAAGTTAGCACTATTCTAAGTCCTGTTGTGTATACATTCTGTTTCATATAACTTGTTCTTTTTTTTTTTTTTTTTTTTTTTTTTTTTTTTTTTTTTTTTTTTTTTACTGCACTATTCTAAGTCCTGTTGTGTATAAATACGTGACTCTTCAGATTCAGATTTTGTGTTATACCATGCCTGATGAAGAGACCTGAGTAGTCTCGAAAGCTTGCAATTATTACCATCTTTTCAGTTAGCCATTAAAAGGTATCAACCACTGAGGACTCTCTGTTCTTTTAAACAATTTTTTTATCTCTACTGGCTAACACGGTACAAAGATATATTTTACTTGTAACTTGTAATACAAAGATATGTTGGATAACATTGGTGAATGAAGTTGTGCTGCTATTAGAGCCATATTTAATATTTTGCGTGACTTCCATGAGCTTGAAGGACTGCATCCATGCGGTTCAACAATGATTCATACAATTTATTGATGAAGTCATCAGCAATAGCAAAGAATGCAGTCTTACATGCCTCCCAGAGTTCATCTAGATTCTTTGATTTTGTCTTCCAAGCTTCCTCTTTCATCCTACCCCAAACATGCTCAATGATGTTCATGTCTGGTGACTGGGCTGGCCAGTCCTTGAGCACCTTGATCTTCTTTGCCAGGAGGAACTTTGTTGTAGAGATGGATGTATGAGTTGGAGCATCATCCTGCTGCAGAATTTGACCCCTTTTATGATTGGGAATGTAAGAAGTAGCAAATACTTCTTGATATTTTAGGCTATTGATATTGCCTTCCACCTTGCAAATGTTTTGCACATCCCCATACTGAATTTAACCCCAGACCATGATCTTTCCTCTACCAAACGTAACTGTTTTCTGGGTGTATTTTAGATCCATACGGGCTCCAGTAGGTCTCCTGCAGTATTTGTAGTGGCTGTGGTGTAATTCAACTGAAGATTCATCAGAGAAATCCACCTTCTGCCACTTTTCCAGCGTCCATCTGTTTAGCAGGCTGTGGGACTTGGCAAATGCCACACGTTTTTTTACTTGCCTTTTCTTTAGTGCTGGCTTCTGGGCACTGATTCGACCATGGAGGCCATTTCGAGACAGAATCCTACAAACTGTTCTAGTTGACACAGGGACGTGAGGTGACCAGGCCTGTTGTAGCTTGCTGCAGTGAAAGAGGGGCTGGCTTTGTATTTTCTAACCAACAAACATTCCTCCTGAGCAGTTGTCTTGCGGGGTCTGCCGGACCTGGGCTTGTCAAAAACATCTCCAGTCTCTTCAAATCTTTTTTTAATTCTTTGCACTTGACACTGAGCCACATTAAATGTGCCAGCCACCTCTGCAGTGGATCTGGTCTTCAGCCTCTTGATAATCAAGGCTTTGATCACAGGGTGGATTTTTGGCATGTTGTCAGAGGTCTAGTTGCAGTTCAACTGAAGGTCTGGGGTGCTGGGTTTCTTTTTATACACACCCAACTAATCATTTAGTGAGCACAGGTAAGGATGTAAACTAGGATTGGGTGCATTATATGACAAGGCGACAAAACTTGTGTCTTGCCAAAATCTGACCTTTCTGTGTTCATTAAATGATCAATATTTCAGCTTTGCAGCAACTTTATTTTCATAACCTAAACCATATTTGGGAGGGTTTCAGCTTTCAAAAGAGTAATTTATGAAACCAATGGATGAATTTAAAGTCAGGTTATAAGCTTATATTTACATAGCATGGATAAGCGACAGAACTTCTGTCAGGGACTGTAAACGTCTGAACACAACAAGCAAAAGGACTTGTCTCACATTTGCCTAACAAAACATCTATATAATACTTTTGGGATATTATTCTGTGGACTAATGATTCAAAAGTGTAACTGACGGATAGAATGGGTCTAGTGACTTCTAAGACTATAAGAACATTATAAGAAAAGTCAAATATGATGATGCTATTGGAATGGTTAGTGGCTGCTTTAATTGGTAGGATATAGATGATTTGTCATAATTGATGGGACATAAAGTTCAACAGAGCAGAGTTGAGTTATGAAGCAGGACAGTGAATCAAGCAAACAAGCAAATCTACCTCTGAATGGCTCAAAAGAAACAAAATTAAGGTTTTAGAGTGGCCAAGTCAAAATCCTGGCTTCAGTCCTATTGAGATGCTCTGGCATACGAGAAAACCCACCAATTCTGACAACCTTAAACTATTCTGCTTAGAATAGTGGGTCAGAATTTATCAACGACAATGTAAAAGACTCATGGCAAATTATTACAAACGTTTATTTCAAATTGCTGCTCCCAATGGTGGCACAATTAATGTTAGGTTTAGGGTGGTGCAATTAATTTTTCACATGGGTGATATAGGTTTTGAATAAAAGGAGTGATCATTTAAAATCTGCATTTTGTGTTTACTTGTGCTTTTTTTAGCTTACATTAAAAGTAGTTGGAGGATTGTTAATATATATATATATATATATATATATATATATATATATATATATACAGTATATATACACACATATATACTAGTTGTTCGCCCGGTTTAATAACTGCTGTTCACAAAATAGAATGTATTAACAAAAATGTATTCTGCACACAAAAACCACAAAACAAATAGATATAAATGTAATTATAATGTCTGTCTCCCCCTCTGTATATATCTCTCTGTCTCGCTCTCTCTCTCTCTATCTCTTTGTCTGTCTGTCTCTTTCCCTGTCTGTCTCTGACTGTCTCTGTCCCTTTCTCCGTCTGTCTCAATCTCTTTCCCTGTCTGTCTATCTATCTCTGTCACTTTCCCTGTCTGTCTATCTCTTTCACTTTCCCTGTCTGTCTATCTATCTCTGTCTCTTTCCCTGTCTGTCTCTTTCCCTCTCTTTCCCTGTCTGTCTCTTTCCCTCTTTCCCTCTGTCTCTTTCCCTGTGTCTGTCTCTTTACCTGTCTTTGTCTGTCTCTTACCCTGTCTGTGTTTCCCTCTCTTTCCCTGTCTGTTTCCCTGTGTCTGTCTCTGTCTCTTTGTCTGTGTCTGTCTCTTTAACTGTCTGTGTGTGTCTCTTAACCTGTCTCTCTCTTTCCCTCTCTATCCCTGTCTGTCTCTTTCCCTGTCAGTCTGTCTCTTTGTCTGTGTCTGTCTCTTTGTGTCTGTCTCTTACCCTGTCTATGTCGGTTTCTTACCCTGTCTGTGTCTGCCTCTTTCCTTGGCTGCATTGTGACACGCCAACATTGCATTTAAGGGCGTGGCTGCGCATTCTTCTGAAGTTCTGGGTGCGCTGTGGCTCCCAGCTCCATTCGCTTTAATGGAAGCAGGTTTTTTGGTGAATAACTGTAAATTGCGGGCTTAAAATTTCCCCTCAAAACATAGCCTATGATGCTCTCGGGGTCCAGAAGTGTGAGTGTGCAAAATTTTGTGGCTGTAGCTGTGACGGTGCAGATGCCAATCCCGGACATACATACATACACACACACACATACATACACACATTCAGCTTTTTATATTTGATATATATGCATCTGCAGTAAAGTCCCATTGGATTGGGAGCTATTGTGCACACTGACGTTCATGTGTTAATCTTAACACACTAGAATACAAAGCTCTCTTTTCATTGCAGTCAGTGTGGGAGGAGCTGAGAAAAGCAGAACTATGTGTCATTACAAACACTACAGTTCTTCTCTCAAAGTGCTGTCTGCTCTGCTCTACTTGCCACACTGACAGTGCGGTGAGATGAGAGCTGCAGGAGGTTTTAGTAATGACACACAGCTATGTTTTACGTGGGTGGGGGTTAACACTGATTATCACAGAAGATGCCTTCAGTGAGATATGAGAGGAGAGCAAGTCTTTGTGTCTCACAAAGAGAAATCTGTGTCTGACTTTCTGTGGGGATGTATTCTTTTTTTCCCTCCACATGACGCTGTCACGAGGCATCAGGTCGGCAGGTTGCATCTTGTGTAGGAGCGGATTTACTTTTATTTGATGCTGAAAGTATTAAGGACTCTTTCCTTTCTGGCTGAGATTACTTATAACCTTAATCACAGCTGTGGCATCTTTTCATCATGACCTTCTGCTATATTTACCCACTCCTGGCTTTACTCCATGCCAGTAATATAATCTCTATAGTGACCACTTTGAGAGAGCCTGTCTTTGGAGAAGCTGTGGTATAATTTCAGTTGCAGCTGTGAAGGTTACTGCTGAAGAAACTTAGAAGTGTTATTTGCTGTATCTTTCCCCACCCCGTTTGCCTTATTTTCCTTGTGTTGTTTTGTTGCAATAATGGGACTAGTGTCTCGCTGACCTACTCACTATTCAGGGTAAGTTCAGGGTCAGCGAGGGCCTAGGCACCTGACAGCACACAGGGGAAGGACCTGTCTCAAGATGTTAGGAAGCTCAGGGATCAATCATAGGTGAGTGTCAGGTGGTGATTCTTCTCTCTATTGCCAGGCCCTTCTTCTACATCCTCCCTGGTTTTCTCCCTGTGTGTGTTGCATCACTCACTGTGTGTTCCCATAATAGATGACACTGTTTGATCAACCTCATACAGGGGAAAACCACCTCTAGAAAATAATCTCTACTAACGTCCCCATGGTTGATGGAGAAATTAGACTCTAAACTTTACAAGTCGCAATGTAGATGAGATAAAACCAAAACATATTATTCATGATGTGGCCAGTTTAACATTCCCAAACTAGTGAAAGGTCATCTTTCATTTCTGTACAGTTGTTTGTAATTAGGGCTACTAGGAGAAGTAGGCAAGGTAGAAACAAGGCAAATATGAGAAACCACAGAAAGCCTACATGTCTAGGAATATAATGCACTATGGTCATAGTAGTCAGTTATATTTAATGTTTCAACTAAATTGTTATTATTAAACTTCCTGTATTCAAGTAAGTCTGTATACAATAAAAACATCTGTTGTCAAAGGGTATCATTTATATCCTTGTATGTCTAACTTACTCCTAGAATTGGCCACAACTGAAAATTAACAAGATATAGCGGTGCTTGAAAGTTTAAGAACCCTTTTAAATTTTCCATTTTTATGCATAAATTTGACCTAAATCAACATCAGATTTTTAAACAAGTCCAAAAAGTTGAAAGGAAAAAAAAACACCAATTACCGGAAACATTTAGATGTATTTATGATAGAACAAGGGGGTCACTGCAGATACTGAAAACCAACATACTTTTGCCACTCATTGACATGTGATATTGTATAATTTTGCTCATAAACAAATGTAAAAGTCGATGTGACTCATTTGTTTGATATGATTTCTTTATCTACTTTTAGGACTATATAGTTTTACGTCATATTTATGCAGAGATGGTCAATTGTGAAGAGGTCACAAACTTTCAAGTACCACCGTAAGTCCAGAAACAGACTATGATAATCAAACTCTTTTTGTATGTAATGTACAGCAGAGAAGTTTGGTGGGATACAACATTGGAAAATGATTGTCATGATTGGTAGTGCTCTCCTCTCCTGCAAAGCCAATGCATAGTTTTGTATTATATCCCGGTGGTCTGGTTGTTCCCGGTCTTGGGCCCTGTGAGAGGGGCCTGTTCGTTGGAGCCTCGCTCTGCTTTATTTTGGAGCTACTTCACCCAGAACGCTGTCAGTGATAGTTCCTGTATTGCAGAAGTTGTTGCTAGCTTACGTAAGTGACTGCCTTGATCTTGTTCCGCTAGTTCGTTCCTAGTATCCTCCCCCAGCCTGTTTCTCCAATCCTGACTTGACTCCCTGACTTCCAGACTCTCGGCTTGTATTCTGACCTTGCCTCCATTATCTCCTTTTGTACCTGACATGTTCTCCTGGCTTCCAGACCATCGGCTTGTATCCTGACCTCAGCCCTGCTTTTTCCCTTTGTATCTGATGTGTTCTCCTGGCTTCCAAACCCCTGGCTTGTTTTCTGACCACATCTCCGCTCTCTCCCTTGGTAACTGTCGAGACTTCCCAGCTCCTCCCTTTGGCTTGTTTGACTACTCCTTCACTAGTGTATATAGCCACATCTAGTGTTCAAATACCTGACTTCTCCTCCACTAGTGCATCTAGTGACACCTAGTGTACAGTTAGAGCATCACATTGATATTGAAAAAGAGAATAAGGGATACCATTTCTTCTTGTTCAGCCAAATCAGATCTCATGCTTTGAACTGATGAGGGGGCAACACCCTGAAACACTGTGTCTGCAGATTGAGATTCTGATTTGACTTTTATCTCAAGACATACAGCAAGGCTCATAAAAGGGTCGATCTTGACTTTTAGAATTGCTATAGGTAGCACTGGAGTTCAAGTCCTCTTCTTTGAAGAGGCAATTTGCATATTGCAACAGAGATGGTATCTCCCAGCTCATGAAAAAAAAACCATACAGTTAAATATTCTGAAAAATGTGTAGTTCAATGGGGGAGAATCCTCTCAGAATGTTCCCTTAAACCAGGGGTGAGGAACCTCCATGGCCTTTTCTGTGGCCCCTGGGTCGGTTCTCGTGGCCGCAGTGCTTGGGCAAATGCTCCTCCTGTCGGCTACCGGTCCTTTATATCCCTATATGCATTGCAAGCATGGCCGCCCGTAGCTATGTGCGAGCTGTGCAGTCACACAGAGCGGGCCAGCACACTGCAATGGGGAGGATTTCCTCCCGGCCTCTGGCTCCTGCATGATCTCCTGTCAGATTACACATGGAAGCACAGTGATGGGCCTAGGGGCCTGCATGGCACTGAGGGGGGCTGCATAGTGCCATGTGCTCAGCCTCTCACCCTCCCATCCTGTGCACTCAGGCCTCTGTGCTCGGCTGCTCAGCTCTAGAACCGCAAAGGAGTCAGGAGACAGAATGAAGCCAGCACTGATTGACATTAACCAGTCAGTGCCCGGTTGCTTTCTACTGTAGCCTTTGAGCTGAGCTGCTGCATCCATCCTGCATGAGGAGGGAGCATCAGTCAGGAACTTGTGCTGTACCTGATCTTACAGGGGAAACTAAGCAGCAGGCATTTATATCTGACATAAGTGTAGTTATATCTAATATATTAGTGACTTCATTGTTCAGTGTATGTATGCTGTATATGTCCAGTGTGTGAGTGCTGTATATGGGGTGTGAGTGCTGTATACAGGGTGTGATTGCTGTATACATCGTCTGTGACTCCTGTGTGGCGCCCCTGACCTGGTCAGGCACCACTGAGTACTGCACCCATGCTGGGGACAGTACAATACAGGTAATCCAGATGGCTGACCGGGGTGTGGAACACAGGCGCATAGTGATCAGGTCTCACACATGTACCCATGAGAGGACCCCTGGGGATCCCAGGAGGGGGCAAAGCCTATACCTCCACTGGAATAGTGGCAGGGGGTTAAAAGCCTCCATCTCCTCTCAAGGGGTGTGGTAGAGAATCTGGTTGCTAGGTGGCGTAGGCAAGAACAGGAGAGGAGGAGCAGTGAGTCAGTTAGAGGGAGAACTCCAGAGGGCTCAGTGAGGAGCAGACCTGTGGGGCTGATGCTGTCTAACAGCGCCCGCGCAGTGACTACAGACGGGGGAGAACGGTCAACTAGGAGTGCTGCCTGAAAGCCAGCTTCAGCTAGAGAGTGCACGGAGTGGGAAGTAAGGAGACTTCTAGAGAGCACCAGGCCCAACCGGGCGGCAGATCCCGAAGCGAGGATAGATTCACCTTTCCCTGCTAAACCTGCCGGTGTGGGGCTCTTACAGCCCACACCACAACAACCAAAAGCCGCAGCCACGTAACCGCAAGTAGGGCCCATAGGTCACAGGAGGCAAGAGGCTGGAGTGGCCTGGCCCGGGGAACAAGCACACGGCAAAACAAGAAGGGGAGAGAGGCTTGGAGCATCTTCCCTGGGTGACCCCCATAGGGACTCAAAGTCGGGGTCACCCCAAACCACCAAGGGCTAAGGAAGGCGAGTTTGTAGTCACCCTCATACAGTCAGCCGGAAGGATACCTGGTTCCCACCTGGTTCATCCCAGCTACGCCCGGGTTACTCACCCTGCCACCTGAAGTGAGTAAAAACCCTGAAAGACACTCTGCCTGTGTGTGGTCATTCTGCGACTTGTGGTACTACAGCTTTACAAAGGGCCCTGGGGCTTGCCTCACTCTCAGGAGGCTACTACACCCGACTGCACCCACCATCAGCCCCAGGTGCCTCCTAATCTGCAGTGGCGGTCCCCTCTGACCGCAAATCTGAGAGTGGCGTCACGATCAAAACTGAAGATTCCCTACCTGTGACCAGCACCAGCTACGTGGAGTCCCTGAAGGAATGCACTGATACAACACCGGCGGGGCTTCACATCTGGCGTCACGAACAGGATAAGGACTAGACCTGTTCAGACAGGTGACCATGTGCCTGGGCGGTCCGCTTGAAAAATTGGAAGCGCCGCCATATTGCCACCATGAAAAGCGCGCTGAAAAACAACAGCAGCCCGCGCTGGAAGAAGTTACCGCCCACGAAGAGGTGTGGCTACCCAGAGATCCCCTGCAGAGTTCTGACCTTGCCAGCTATGAGAGTGGAAGCGTCTGGAGACGGCGGGAAGGAAAGAGAGCCACAAGCCTGCTGCTGGGAGAGGAGCTGCTGAAAGAGGCAGAGCAGAAACTGGACAGCTTGTTACAGGAGGCAGCGAAGAGTCCACTGCTGGGAGACCGTGCAGAAGACGGCGCAGAAGAAATGGCGTCTGACCGCAGGAACCCAGAACCAGGCTCCGCTGCCTGGTGGTACCGAGAGCTGGCCCAGTTTTGCAACCGGCTGGAGACCCGGGTCGTGGAGCAGATTCGGGAGGAACGGATGGAACTGCAGGAGCTGACCGCGGCGGTCCGGGCCTATGAAGGGAGAGCTGCATGCCGGGTGTCAGGCGGGACGGCGACGACGCAGACCCCAGTGCTACCAACAACGGGTGAGTCGAATGATGCCCCGGCCCGCGCAAGTGCCCCGACCCCTGCTGCCACGTCCGCGGTCCCTGAAGAGGCGTCCGGTGCGGCGACGCTGAAGCAGGCCGCAGCCACGCCAGGTGCGGCCCTCCAAGCCCCAGCGGCTGCAGCGATGCCCTGCTCGGCCCACCAAGACCCAGTCCCTGCAGCGATGCCCTGCCCGGCCCGCCAGGACCAGGCCGCCGCCATGATAGGCGCGGCCCGCCAAGACCAGGCCGCCGCAGCGATGCCCTGCTCGGCCCGCCAAGCCCCGGCCGCCGCAGCGATGCCCTGCCCGGCCCGCACAGACCAGGCCGCCGCCATGATAGGCGCGGCCCGCCAAGACCAGGCCGCCGCCATGATAGGCGCGGCCCGCCAAGACCAGGCCGCCGCCATGCCAGGCGCGGCCCGCCAAGGAAAGACTACCTCAGCATTTACCCCGGCCTGTAAGGCCAGAGCTGACACTGCTCCCCAGTCCCCGGAGGTCTCTGATAGGAAGCCCACGCTGGAGGAAGAATACTGGCAGATGAGGGCTGACATGGAGGCCAAGTTTCCCCAGTGGTTGGTGGATCTGTACCTGCGCCCCCCATGCACCCCTGAGGAGATTCAGGTAACCCCTGCAGCTACACCAGAGAGTCCCCCGCCTGGGCCAGCAGGAGAAAGTCCATCCCCAGTCCTGCCATCAGAGGAGTGCCAGGAAGAACTAAGGGGGAGAGGAGGCCAGGAGGCAGAAGGGCTAACTCCGACGCCAGCCGCAGCAGACTCCTACTCAGAGCCGGAAAT
This sequence comes from Anomaloglossus baeobatrachus, assembly GCF_048569485.1. Lineage (NCBI taxonomy): Eukaryota > Metazoa > Chordata > Amphibia > Anura > Aromobatidae > Anomaloglossus > Anomaloglossus baeobatrachus. The sequence continues at coordinate 76,903,459 of NC_134359.1, read as the reverse complement.
GCTGCCATACTCCCGCTGGGATGAGGAGGACCTGACCCCCTCTGCAGAAGAAGAGCTGCCTAAGAGCTTCACCTGGGAGCCCACAGGCATGGACCCAGCCCGCAAGACACGGCGCAGAAGAACACAGTTTGCTCCAGCACCACAGTCTCCTGAACAGAGAGCAGTCACCGCCAGAGACCTAAAGGAGAAGCGTATGTTAAGAGAGTCCAAAGCCCAGGCCAGAGGACCCCTGTGTTATGGCATAGTGGAAGACTTTAATCTGAGAAGTGGCTATGGATTCATTGTAGCACCAGGAATAAAAGAAGGGATATTTGTAAACCGCAGAGATGTGAACGCTCATCTGCCAAGAGGACACCCTTGCAGAAATCTGAAAATGGGAGATTCGGTACAGTTTACCATGCACCAAGGTGAAAGGGGATTGTACGCACTTGACGTAACGCTATGTCCCAACAAACCCTACAGCCATCCCATGCAACAAGAAAGACAAGAAAGACAAGAAAGACAAGAAAGACAAGAAAGACAAGAAAGACAAGAAAGACAAGAAAGACAAGAAAGACAAGATAGAGATCAAGAACCAGATGTAGAAACAGATGAAGACCAAGAACGGAAAGATAAAGATCCTACAGATGAAGACAGAGACAAAGAGCAAGAAAGTCACAGGTGCCAGTGCCCAACGTGCCCTCGCCCTAGTGAAAAGGAGGAGTAAAAAGTAAAGTAAAGTAAGAAGTTACTGTTACGACCAGTTTTGAAAGGTTTTGTTTGCAACGTTTAAGCATGTGCCCACAAAAACTATTGTGAGAAACAAACTTAAGGCTATGAACTTGCTATAGCCACAAACTCTCGCAGTGTAAATAGTTACACCAGTGGCACCACCACCAGGGCCAGCCTGTTTAGGGGCTTGGCTCGTCTGCAACCAGGGGGGCCCGTCCGTAGAAAAGGGCCTTGGCTCACCTGCGACCAGAGAGCACGCCTGTTTATGGGGCCTTGGCTCACCACCACAAAGAGGGTACCTGGTCAGCACCAACTGTGGAGGCCGCCTCTGCATCCTGCCAGAAGAGGCTGACGGCGCGGATCCACCAGGCCAGGTATACCCTGAAACCACCAGCCCATGAAAGCCGCCTCTACATCCTGCCAGAAGTGGCTGAAGTCGCGGCCAACGGGAGAGGAAGATTGGAGGAAAGGTCTGGGGAAGTAGATGGCCCAGATCTGGTTACCAAAAGGACCGGTGACCTGCCTCCTGAGAGGGTTTTGGGTGGGTTAACGGACTTGTGGGTGGAGGGTGGTGATGTCTGATACCTGGTGCTTTTAAATGTTTTACATGTTTTAATGTTTTATGCATTTTAAAATGTTGTCTTGCAGCCCGAGGACGTGCTGGTGATAACTAAGGGGGAATGTGGCGCCCCTGACCTGGTCAGGCACCACTGAGTACTGCACCCATGCTGGGGACAGTACAATACAGGTAATCCAGATGGCTGACCGGGGTGTGGAACACAGGCGCATAGTGATCAGGTCTCACACATGTACCCATGAGAGGACCCCTGGGGATCCCAGGAGGGGGCAAAGCCTATACCTCCACTGGAATAGTGGCAGGGGGTTAAAAGCCTCCATCTCCTCTCAAGGGGTGTGGTAGAGAATCTGGTTGCTAGGTGGCGTAGGCAAGAACAGGAGAGGAGGAGCAGTGAGTCAGTTAGAGGGAGAACTCCAGAGGGCTCAGTGAGGAGCAGACCTGTGGGGCTGATGCTGTCTAACAGCGCCCGCGCAGTGACTACAGACGGGGGAGAACGGTCAACTAGGAGTGCTGCCTGAAAGCCAGCTTCAGCTAGAGAGTGCACGGAGTGGGAAGTAAGGAGACTTCTAGAGAGCACCAGGCCCAACCGGGCGGCAGATCCCGAAGCGAGGATAGATTCACCTTTCCCTGCTAAACCTGCCGGTGTGGGGCTCTTACAGCCCACACCACAACAACCAAAAGCCGCAGCCACGTAACCGCAAGTAGGGCCCATAGGTCACAGGAGGCAAGAGGCTGGAGTGGCCTGGCCCGGGGAACAAGCACACGGCAAAACAAGAAGGGGAGAGAGGCTTGGAGCATCTTCCCTGGGTGACCCCCATAGGGACTCAAAGTCGGGGTCACCCCAAACCACCAAGGGCTAAGGAAGGCGAGTTTGTAGTCACCCTCATACAGTCAGCCGGAAGGATACCTGGTTCCCACCTGGTTCATCCCAGCTACGCCCGGGTTACTCACCCTGCCACCTGAAGTGAGTAAAAACCCTGAAAGACACTCTGCCTGTGTGTGGTCATTCTGCGACTTGTGGTACTACAGCTTTACAAAGGGCCCTGGGGCTTGCCTCACTCTCAGGAGGCTACTACACCCGACTGCACCCACCATCAGCCCCAGGTGCCTCCTAATCTGCAGTGGCGGTCCCCTCTGACCGCAAATCTGAGAGTGGCGTCACGATCAAAACTGAAGATTCCCTACCTGTGACCAGCACCAGCTACGTGGAGTCCCTGAAGGAATGCACTGATACAACACCGGCGGGGCTTCACACCTGTATACAGCGTCTGTGAGTGCTGTATACAACGTCTGTGAGTGCTGTGTACTGCGTGTGAGTGCTGTGTATGGCGTGTCAGTGCTGTGTACAGCGTGTGTGAGTGCTGTGTACAGTATACATGTGTACTGTATATGGCCAGTGTGTCGTGTGCAGTATACAATATGACCAGTGTGAGAAAAAAGTGAAATTCAGCTCACCACAACAGGGGAAAATCCTTAGAGGAGAATCTGGACTTTGCTCGCTGGATGGAAGGCTGAAGACAATCAATAGAGGGTGGATCCCGGCACAAAACGTCCAAAAATTTCCAGAACTATAATGTAAAACTTCACATTTATTCAAAGAATAAAAACAGCATAAAATAAGCTCCTCCGATCGGAGGACCAGTGTGTCGGTGCTGTGTGCTGTATACGGCCAGTGTGTTGGACTGTGTGCGGTATATGGCCAGTGTGTCAGAGCTATGTGCGATATACGGCCAGTGTGTCAGAGCTGTGTGCGGTATACGGCCAGTGTGTCATGTCTGTGTTTGGTATACAGCCAGTGTGTGAGGGCTGTGTGTGTGTATGTGCAGCGTCTCTTATGTGATGTATATGGTTTACCAATCTTAATTTCACAAAGTTGACTGTGCTCCAGACTGAGACAAACCTGGAAAAGCAGCTGTGAGAAGCGACATGATCAATATTACTGAACATCACAGCCGCACCAAAGAGAAGCCGATTCAGCCACCAAAGTAGGGTGAGTTAATTAACTGTTTCACCAAATTTATTAGGAACATTTTCAAGTTGAAATTTTTTGTGGCCCCTGAAGGTTGGTAAAAATTTCCAAATGGCCCCCGGCAGAAAAAAGGTTCTCAACCCCTGCCTTAAACTAATGTAGTTAATCATTCATCAAGAGGAACCTATACTGCAAGATATTTAATGGGAAATTGAAATTGCACAAACGAGAGTATCAGAATTCGTTGAACTTAAATCCTTTACTGCCTTGTATATTAAATTATAAAATTCATTAAATTGATACTTTACTAAATTGAAAAATACTTATTGCAAAATCGGACGATACCATCATGGAAAACAAAAAATACTTGTGAGATCTCCAGGACTATTAGACAAATTCAGTCTATAATTGGCATAAAGCTTCTTCTTTGTTTAATCCCTTAAGGTCCGAGCCACTTTGCATGTTAATGACAGTCTCATTTTACCAAATCTGTAATAACTCTGCCATGCTTCAACATATCCTAGTAATTTTGACATAGTTTTTTCTTGACACATTGTACTTCATATTTGTGGTGAATTTAGGTTGCTTTGATTTTTTTTTATTGAAGACAATATTGAAAATGTGAAAAAAATTGAAAGTTTTGAAATTTTTAAAGTTTTAATTTTTATGCCTTATATCTCAAAAAAGTTAATAAATAGCAATTCCCATTTGTCTACTTTACATCTGAATCATTTTTCAAATGTAATTTTATTTTCTTAGAATATTAGAAGGGTAAAAAGTTTAGCAGCAATTTCTAATTTTTTTCAAAAAATTTACAAAACCTGTTCCTTTGAGGGGTCTATATATTGGAAACTACTTAAAAGTGATATATTTTTAAAAATCAACAACTCAAATACTTCAAAACTGCTGTCACTAAATTCTTTAACCCTTCAGGTGCTACGCCGGAATTAATGCAAAATGTAAAGAATTTTTTTTTTATTGTTTCCCCCTAAAATGTTGCTTTACCCCAATTTGTTCTCTTTTACAAGCAATGTCATGAGAAAATGGACTCCTCATTTTGTTACCCACTTTTTTGAGTGCGCTGTTTCCCCACATGTTGTCAAAAACGGCTGGTTCAGAATGGATGGAGCAATATTTGAATTTTAAAATACATATTTGGCTGAAATAGATTGCAGACACCATGTCACATTTGCACAGTTCTTGACATGTCAAAGCAGCAGAAAATCCCACAACTGATCCCATTTTGTAAACTACATGCCCTAAAGAATGAATTTATGAGTGTAATGAGTCTTTTTATCCACACTTTATTAAAGGATTTACTTCAACTTGATTGTGAAAAAACAAAATTTTATACATAGTAGTGAGAGGTGAGGAAATGAACCCCAACATTTATAGAGCATTCCTCCTGGCAGCTCTGGCAGAAATTAAACTTTGCTATTTTAATTGGGACCTATGAATCAAGCCGCATACAAGGTTATCCTGGAAAAACAGTTGTTTTTATTAAAAAAAACCTTCTCTTGATCCGTCCTGCACAAGCAACTACCAACCAGTCTCCAATCTCTGCTTCATCTCCAAACTCTTGGAGCGCCTGGTCTACTCTCGCCTCACCTGCTACCTCCCCTCTCACTCTCTTCTAGATCCTTTACAGTCTGGCTTCCGCCCTTTACACTCAACAGAAACTGCCCTTGTCAAAGTGACCAATGACCTATTGACAGCAAAATGTAACGGTGACCACTCTCTGCTTATCCTTCTTCACCTCTCCGCCGCCTTCGACACTGTTGACCACCATCTCCTTTTCTCTATGCTCCATTCTATCGGCCTAAAGGACACTGTTCTTTCCTGGTTCTCTTCCTATCTTTCTGGCCGCTCATTCAGTGTATAATTTGCTGGCTCCACATTTTCTCCTCTTACTCTTACTGTTGGGGTCCCTCAAGGTTCAGTCCTTGACCCTCTTCTTTTCTCCCTTTATAATGCCCCAATTGGAATGACCATCAGCAGATTTGGCTTTCAGTACCATCTTTATGCTGATGACACACAGCTATACACCTCATCCCCTGAGCTCACCCCCGCTGTACTACAGAACACAAGTGACTGCCTGACTGCAGTTTGCAACATCATGTCTGCTCTCTATCTGAAACTTAACCTTTCCAAAACTGAACTTCTTGTTTTCCCTCCGTCGTATATACAATCTCTTGCCTGCTCCTGCCGCTTGCACCTCAAGAACATCTCTAGAATCCGCCCCTTTCTCACAATGGAAACGACAAAAACCCTCACCGTGGCCCTGATCCACTCTTGCCTTGAGTACTGTAATGCGGGCGTCACACGGTACGATCTATCGTGCGATCGCACGAGCGATCATACCCGCCCCGTAGTTTGTGCGCCACGGGCAAATCGCTGCCCGTGTTGCACAAAGTCGTTAAACCGCCGTGACACGTACTTACCTGATGAACAACCTCGCTGTGGGCGGCAAACATCCTCTTCCTGAAGGGGGAGGGACGTTCGGCATCACAGCGACGTCACACAGCCGCCGGACAATAGAAGCGTAGGGGCGGAGATGAGCGGGATGTAAACATCCCACCCACCTCCTTCCCTCCGCATAGCCGGCGGGTGCCACGGGACGCAGGTAAGCTGTGTTCATCGTTCCCGGGGTGTCACACGGAGTGATGTGTGCTGCCCCGGGTACGATGAACAACCGGCACCATGAAAAATAAACGATTTTTTAAAGATAAGCGACGTGTACACGACTCATGATTTGTGACCGATTTGCGAACGTTCAGGGTCGCTCTGAGGTGTCACACGAAACGACATCGCAAACGATGCCGGATGTGTGTTACGAAAACCGTGACCCCCGACGACATATCGCATGATAGATTGTCTCGTGTGACGCCCGCATTACTCTCTATTAATTGGTCTCCCCCTAACTAGACTCTCTTCTCTACAGTCCATCCTTAATTCAGCAGCCAGGGTCACCTATCTGGCTAACCGATACTCGGATGCCTCTGCTCTGTGCCAGTTATTGCACTGGCTGCCCATATATCACAGGATCCAATTCAAACTGCTTGTTGTCATCCACAAAGCTCTCCACAGTGTGGCACCCTCCTACAGCTCCACTCTTTTCTCTGTCTATCACCCCACCCCTTCTCTACGCTCTGCAAATGACTTTCGACTGACATCCACACTAACTCGAACCTCCCACTCCCGGATCCAAGACTTCTTCCGACCTGCACCAATCCTCTGGAGCGCTCTACCCCAAGAAGTTAGGATGAATCACAACTTACTCAGCTTCAGATGCACCCTAAAAATGCGTCTTTTTAGGGTGGCCTATCACACTCCCTAGCCGAACTAAAATCACATAGCCCCTCCACAACTTCTCAGAACATAACTCCACGTCAAACTCCATGGCACCCAAATGCATCTCAAGGTTCTGGCCAACTGATCCAGGAAGCCATTATCTATCCCCCCATTTCCTCAAGATGGCTGGATTGTCATTGTAAATAAGCACTTGTACCTTGTCCCCCCCATCTCATCGTAGATTGTAAGCTCTCATGAGCAGGGTTGTCTTTTTTCCCTCTAAATATTATATTTTCTATAACTGTTATTTGTTTGTATATGATCCTCCTGAATTGTAAAGCACTATGGAATATGTTGGCGCTATAGAAATAAAGATTATTTTATATATATATATATATATATATATATATATATATATATTATGCATAGATAATACAAGATATATATACATAGTATGTATAGATAATACAAGATCTGCTAATTTACAGCAAGTGATGGTTTTAAAGGGAACCTGTCAGCAGAAATTTCGCCCAAAACCTAAAAGATTCCCCCTCTGCAGCTCCTGGGCTGCATTCTAGAAAGGTCCCTGTTATTATTGTGCCCCATGTGAGACCAAAATAAAGACTTTATAAAGTGGTACCTTTTTGTATTCAGATACTGTAAATGTGACACGGGGGCGGGCTCTCTGGCGTCCGTTATTCTGCCCCCTAGTCCTGTATGCCGCCCCCATCGCTCCTTTCCATAGCTGATGCACCGCCCACTGCTCCAGCCATCCCCGCGCATGCCCAGTGCCAGTCTCACGGGACTGAGCAGTGTGACCGCTGGTGACGTGTGCGCAGGCAAGTGATTATGGGCGGGGCTGTGATTGTTATAAGCAAGTACCCGCCCATAATCTCGTGAGCGCGCAAACCTCACCAGCGGTCACACTGAGCTCAGGGTAGTGCTAGACTGTATGGGCTGCTTCCAGGGATGACGTCCCTTTTGTCACGTGATAGGGGCGTGTTCAAAATACTATCACGTGACAAAAGGGACGTCATCCCTGGAAGCAGCCCATACAGTCTAGCATCTACCCTGCGGTTTGCGCGCTCACGAGATTATGGGCGGGTACTTGCTGATAACAATCACAGCCCCGCCCATAATCACTTGCCTGCGCACACGTCACCAGCGGTCACACTGCTCAGTCCCGTGAGACTGGCACTGGGCATGCGCGGGGATGGCTGGAGCAGTGGGCGGTGCATCAGCTATGGAAAGGAGCGATGGGGGCGGCATACAGGACTAGGGGGCAGAATAACGGACGCCAGAAAGCCCGCCCCCGTGTCACATTTACAGAATCTGAATACAAAAAGGTACCACTTTATAAAGTCTTTATTTTGGTCTCACATGGGGCACAATAATAACAGGGACCTTTCTAGAATGCAGCCCAGGAGCTGCAGAGGGGGAATCTTTTAGGTTTTGGGCAAAATTTCTGCTGACAGGTTCCCTTTAACTCATATCCTCTTTCTCTCTGCACAGTTCACAGGTAATGTCTAGAAAAACCTACCATAAAAGTTAATTGGTCAGAGAGACATATTTGATAAATATTAGGTTTAGGGTCCCATCAAAGAAAGGCAGCCTTGTTGTGGCTGATGAGCGCTCATAAATTGGTCAATTTATGCACGGAGTACCTTAATTTTTAAAAGTATATTTTATATATCAGTAAGGAGTCCAAATGTCATATATGAAATGTTTGCATACATCGTATCATTACAATGTACTGCTCTATACTTTTGTTAGAAAAGAGAAATAAATGGACACTCAGTGTCCACCTTAAAGGGACTCTCTGAGAATGGAGAATTCGATGGACAGGGTGCCTGTCACACAATATTTGGCTCTAAACTCGCCGAGTAACATGGTGGCATCAGACATTGTTCACACTACAGACTCTGACACTCCACACTATGTTTTCTCTGGTGCTTATGAGTTGCAGAGACATGTTCGGGCATCGACCAGCTTTGTGCTCATTAGTGATCGGGCTAGCATGAGTTAACTCTGCTAGCCTGCTGGCTACCTTTTGGATCACATCTTGTTCAGTATCACAGTTACACGCTGTCTTTTTACGATGGAGGAATCTGTCTTCCCTTGCTGACTATAGCTTTTGCTAATCCAGTCCGTGTGCTGTTGTGTTCCATTTGCTGGTGGTTTATTGTGTGCTGCTTGGTGTGCTGTGGAAATCCTCTCATTATTTGGTTATAACAAATATAATCCATGTGGGCTAGATGTGTGATAATGCTTTGGTTTGCTCGTTTGTCCATATATGTGTGTTCAACCACTCCTGTCCCGGCCCTCCCATGGGGTGAGGGCTGTCCAGGAGCAGGGCAAGGAAGATGTCCAAGACATCTTCACCATTAGGAGTATCTCTGGGATCAGAGACAGCTAGAGCTGCCTAGCCTGAGGGCCAGTTTAGGAGTCCCGGTCCCCTGTTAACCCCTCACTGTCATTGACAGCACCTGTCATATAATTTAACTTGAGGTCATTCAAGTAATGTGTCAGGATGGCGGCACTCTGAAGAACGAGAGACGTACGTCAACTGCCAGAGGAACTGTTGTGACAAGCACACATTCCTCTCTCAGCTGAGGAGCAAAACTATCTTTAGATGGTTCAATCTTTTCACTGACTTGACACATCTGGAGAGGATATGTCCAACTCCAGTACCCAGTACCCAGTTCAGTACCCACTAACCAGTTCAGTACCCAGTACCCATTTCAGTACCCAGCAGCACGGGTATACAGTGTGTACTCATTCAGTGAAAATCAGTGAAAAGATTTTTCCATCAAAGCCCAGACTGGCCATGTGCCTGAATGGGTCAATTTCCAGTGGGCCACAGTGCTTAACTGCACAGTAGTTCACCGGTTCTTCAATTTTTATGCAGAGAAGCATTATGGGCATATGCCCACACCAATCAGTACTGGATGCCACCATGCTACACACAAGGCTGGATTGAGTCTAATGCTGGCCAGAGTCAGGAAGTCCTTTATGAATGGAGTTTGAGCCCTTGGCTCCTATCCCGCTTCCACCTTTATATTCTTGCAGCTGAATTCCAAGTTTTCCAATTTCCAATTTTTTCACTCTCAGTGTCTCCTATGTGATGTATACAGCAAAAGGGGACATTTGTACTACATGGGGACATTATTACTATGAAGTTACACAGGATGGCATTATTACTACAGGGGGCCATATTACTATATAAATATGCAAATGCACAAGGGGCATTATTGCTACAGGGGGCTGTATTACTGTGAGGATGCACAGAGGGACATTTTTACTACATTCCTCAACATTAAAATTACAACTCCAAAAAGAAAAAGTCATGGAATTATGATAATCACACATTGAAATATGTAAAGAACAGGAAAAAACACAAATGCCAAATTTTCAAAACATCTTGATTTATTCTGACAGATTGTCCGGGGAGATGTCGATTGGGCAGGTTTGTTGACGATTTTCTTACAGAGAACACAGGAATACTCAGCTGAGTGAATACACCGATATATGAAAAAGACGGCTAAGCTCTGCGCAGGTGCAAGATTTTGCCTGGCGATATGGATGAAGCAGGTGACGTCATCCACATTGCTGGGCAAAATCTCGCGCCTGCACAGACAACTTGCCTCTTTGTGCAGGCGCACCTATGTTGTCGGCTCTGCTCGCAATAGGGCAAAGTGCACCTGCCTGCCTACGTGGATGATGTCTAAGGCGTAGGATACATCCGAGGCAGAGGAGGAGGGCAAAAAAAGGGACAGGAGGCGAAGATTAGGACTCCCATCAGACCAGACAATTTACATACAGGACAGGAGTGTAAGGGGTGTCAAGGCTACACCACTCTGCAGAAGTGGCCGTCACATAGGAAGGTTTATTAAATGTATTGGTCTGTATTGTGTAACTTGGTAAATGGCCACTAGGTGGCAAATTGAGCTGGCTACTGCTTTCCTGACACCTCTAGGAAGTAAGGGGTTAAGGAAAATGAGGGGGCTGAGTATAAATAGGGCAGGATGTAGAGGGAGGGTAGGAGAGTCTCTAGTAGGAGAAAGTGATAACAAGCCTAAGATATTTGATATAGAAGATCCTAAGGGTCAACCCTTTGACTCCGGACACATGGCGTCCTGCTCTTTGGAGGACTGTTGTTAACTGCGTCCCCCAGAGGAGGGGTTGAGTCCGGGCGGTTGGGGTGGCATCCATCTTTTCTGGATTGAAAACCGAACAAATTTTCCTGCGAGACCAAAGGTCAGAGGGCTCTAAAAGGAGAAGAGTAGGTCCTGGCCAGAAGCACGGGTGCAGGAATGCTGTCAAAATAAGCCCCTTCAATAGTGTAAGCTAAATCCCTGTGGGTGGGACGGAGTGGCTAAAGGACTTTTTGAATCGGCTAGTGCAGTGTGACGTCAGACAGGAGAATGAGGGGCTTAGTAGCATTTGAAGGAGCTCAGGTGCCAAGAAGCGGTCGGCTGGTAAGTTTAATGATGGAATGGAGTCTGGTGGGAACCCCGTCGGGGTCAGAAGCGTTGCCCATGTTTTGCAAGTTGAAAGTACCCATGTAGTGGAAGAAAGTAAAGTTCTGCTGTTTAAAAGAAGTGCATCTGTTTCTCATTCATTAACTCAGTGGAAGAATGGACTGTTGTAAAAGAATCCCTGCAGTGGAGTGGCGACCAGGACACAAGGGGTTACCGAATGGCTGCGCTGCGGCCTGGCAGCCCCTGTCCACGACTACTACTGCCTCCCCTAGCCGCTCTACAGGAGATTTTATAAAGGTATATATATTATATTATAGGGTCTGCAGGGGCGGGTCAGGGGGTAACGTGCACCTTTATAGAATGCAGTACAGGTGTAGAATGCAGGGCTGGTGGTATTGAGCAGCTTGGATGTTATGGCCCTCCGCAAGTAGGGCTAAGCCCCAGGGGACAATGATGGTTGTTGTAGTATGGTGAAAGGTGGTGATGCAGAAGTGTAGAAAAAATTCAGACAACACAGGGGCTGCTGTTTAACTTGTGCTTTTGTGGCGCCCTGGACAAGCCAGGGGCCACAGAGAACAACACCACCACACCCCACACTCCCGGTCAGGCACACCGAAGTCAGATAAAAAACCCTTGTTGCCTTCCTCCAGGGGCTGATGTCCACACCAGGGGGTGGGCCAGGCGGTTGGCCCCGCCCACCGAGGAGTTCACAGTCCTGGAGGCGGGAAAGCCAGGCAGTTTAGTTTGGAGTTGAGGAGTTGAGTTGAGGAGATGGGTTTAGGAGTTGAGTGAGGGAAGTGAAAGTGAGAGGAAGGAAAGTGGCAAGTGAGCAGACTGAAGTTGGTCCAGGTGTGTGGCCCGGACGGATCAGCAAGGTTGGCAGACGGTGGTGACCGTCTGCAGGAGTGGCCTATCGGAGTTTACCGTAAAGACCGTGGACGGGCGGTGGCCCGGCGGTACCAGACCGGTACACAAAGAGATGCCAGCACCATCTGGCAGGGGCTTACGGACCCCGGCAAGGCTAGGAGTCGCCGTGAATTTGCCAAATCCGTTAGCGAAGGGAACCTCCTGGATTTCCCAGCAGCCAAGTCCCGACAGAAGGCAACCGTCCAACCGAAAGAGGGAAACACAGTCACCGCCAAGGCTAAAGTTCCCAGGGCCAGAGCCTGCGGGCAAAAGGGGCTCCTTCAGCCCATATCCAAGCTGGGCAGCGGGTTACCGGTGGGAACCCTTTGGAACCGTTTACAATACATAGGTGCAGGGAAAGGCAGTCACCACCAACCTGCCGGGAGAAACAACACCGCAGCCGTCTGTGGGACCCGTCCATCCAGCCGTGTGTTTTACCGAGAACTGTGTCCTCATCATTGGCTGAGTGAGTACCACCGTGCCATGCGGCACAGCGCTGCCCCCGCGACCCTGCACCTCACCAGGCCCTGTAACCCACCTGTCATCCATCCCTACCCCATCACCGGGCCCCGGGACAACCAACCCCCTACCCACGGAGGGGAAAACTAACAACAAAGCTGCTCCCTGTCACCGCTCCCGGGATCCCCGTCTAGAGCAGCTCTGGTGTCCCCAATATCACCACAACCGTGGGTGGCGTCACGGACAATAACCAAATCCCCACAATCAAATCCCCTTTTCACTCACGGGCGAGGAACGCCGCTCGAGTCCCTGGGATCCGGCCCACCGCTCGAGCCACCACCGAGCAGCGGCAGCCGCAGCAGCGGCCGGACCCGAGCAATGGGAGAGCGTAGCGTCCCCTCCTCTGCCCGCGACAACTTGGTGTCACGAACAGGATCCTACCGTTCTACCAACTGGTGGAAGTGCGCCTTGTGTGACCGCCGGAGGTGTCCGGCCGAAAAATTTGTGAAGCCGCCATCTTGGGCGCGAAGAATTCCTGCTCGAGCGTCTCCTCGAGTAGTGGAGGCGCGAAGGCCAAAACCCCGCCCCTGTAGAGGAGGAGCCGGAAAGAGACTAAGGGGGAACGGGATGGAAGATGTCAGCTCCCGGGTCTGAGGCTAGCCCCGAACCGCCTGATGGAGCGGCGGCGCCCGCGGGGGCAAAGGATGGTGAGACGGCTGCAGCCCCTGCTCCGGTCGCAGGAGCCGCGGGCCCCGAGAATGCGGCAGTAATTCCCCGCGCGGCAGCTGACAGCGGCCCGCCTGTCGCGGGGAGGGTGTCTGCCCCAGCAACCCGCCCGACCGTGACCGGAATGGCGGGCGGCGCAGAAGACCCAGGTGGAGCAAGCTCGGGATAGGAGACGACAGATGGAACTAGCTCAGGGGAAGATACGGAGTCCCTGTCGGGAGATGAGGCCCCGCTTGTCATCCGTGCCTTTGGAGACACATGGATGGCGCGCTGCAGGTACTGTCGGCAGTGGGAGCATTTTGCAGGTCAGTGCTCTGCAAATGGCCGGCCTTGAAGTAAGAAAAGTTCAAGCATGGTAGCGGTTCCCGGTTACCTTGCTGTCGGCCCCCATTGGGACCCTGCTGACGTTCCAGATGGCCCTCAAGGCTAAGGAGTCCGGTTGGAGGGGCAGTCGTACCCGCATCATCGGCAGCTGAAAATGGAGTCCTGTGGGACAGTGTCACCCCTGTGTGTGGGTGGCGTTGGGGGCTCGTGCTGTTCGGTGGTGGACTGTGGGAAATCTGCGAAGGAAGTTGTACCGGAGCCAGATGCTGAGGATGGCCCCTGGGACCCAGCTGACGGTCCCCGTCGGGACCCTACGGCAAGTCTCCGTTGGGATCCTACAGTTTTGTTTGTAGTAGCCCGTTGGCTACGAAGCACTGTTGTTCACCTGATTGCAACCTGATTAGAACCGGTCATTGCCGGCAACTGGTCCCCGTTGGGACCCCCTTTTCAAATTATGCGTAGAAACTACTACGAACAGGCTCGAGAACTAGCAAGGCAACCACAAACTTGTGGCATGTAAATAATAATGTTTTATGGCTTTCACCGTTACCGCCTCCGGAGAGGCTGATTTGGAGGATGGGCCTGGAGGGAAGTGATGGTCCAGGCCCGCCACTACCGCAACCGGTGACAATCCTCTGGGGGTTTCAGGGGTTTCCCATGGACGTGGGTCCCCTGAAAAGGACAGAACCCGCTCGGGCAACTTGTGCTGGACTGGGGTCAAGGGGTGCTGCCTGTTTGCTTAGGGGCAGCATCAGGGCCAGGTTGCTTGGGTGGGAGAGAGCGGAAGCCGTAACCGTTACGCAACGTTTTAAGTAAGGGTACCTCCTGATGTGGGAAGATGTTATTTTACTTGTAATCACTGTTTTACCGTTATCTTGTCAGTTGTGAAAATAAAACCGGTGATGGACGGGCAGCCCGCGGACGATCTGCATTTTACTAAGGGGGAATGTGGCGCCCTGGACAAGCCAGGGGCCACAGAGAACAACACCACCACACCCCACACTCCCGGTCAGGCACACTGAAGTCAGATAAAAAACCCTTGTTGCCTTCCTCCAGGGGCTGATGTCCACACCAGGGGGTGGGCCAGGCGGTTGGCCCCACCCACCGAGGAGTTCACAGTCCTGGAGGCGGGAAAGCCAGGCAGTTTAGTTTGGAGTTGAGGAGTTGAGTTGAGGAGATGGGTTGAGGAGTTGAGTGAGGGAAGTGAAAGTGAGAGGAAGGAAAGTGGCAAGTGAGCAGACTGAAGTTGGTCCAGGTGTGTGGCCCGGACGGATCAGCAAGGTTGGCAGACGGTGGTGACTGTCTGCAGGAGTGGCCTATCGGAGTTTACCGTAAAGACCGTGGACGGGCGGTGGCCCGGCGGTACCAGACCGGTACACAAAGAGAAGCCAGCACCATCTGGCAGGGGCTTACGGACCCCGTCAAGGCTAGGAGTCGCCGTGAATTTGCCAAATCCGTTAGCGAAGGGAACCTCCTGGGTTTCCCAGCAGCCAAGTCCCGACAGAAGGCAACCGTCCAACCGAGAGAGGGAAACACAGTCACCACCAAGGCTAAAGTTCCCAGGGCCAGAGCCTGCGGGCAAAAGGGGCTCCTCCAGCCCATATCCAAGCTGGGGAGCGGGTTACCGGTGGGAACCCATTGGAACCGTTTACAGTACATAGGTGCAGGGAAAGGCAGTCACCACCAACCTGCCGTGAGAAACAACACCGCAGCCGTCTGTGGGACCCATCCATCCAGCCATGTGTTTTACCGAGAACTGTGTCCTCATCATTGGCTGAGTGAGTACCACCGTGCCGTGTGGCACAGCGCTGCCCCCGCGACCCTGCACCTCACCAGGCCCTGTAACCCGCCTGTCATCCATCCCTACCCCATCACCGGGCCCCGGGACAACCAACCCCCTACTCACGGAGGGGAGAACTAACATCAAAGCTGCTCCCTGTCACCGCTCCCGGGATCCCCGTCTAGAGCAGCGGTGGTGTAACCAATATCACCACAACCGTGGGTGGCGTCATGGACAATAACCAAATTCCCCACAATCAAATCCCCTTTTCACTCACGGGCGAGGAACGCCGCTCGAGTCCCCGGGATCCGGCCCACCGCTCGAGCCACCACCGAGCAGCGGCAGCCGCAGCAGCGGCCGGACCCGAGCAGTGGGAGAGCGCAGCGTCCCCTCCTCCGCCCGCGACACTTTACTCACTGGTTCTGAGTAGCTGTAACCCAGCTGGTGCTGGTCTCTACCAATCTGGACCTCAGGTAATCTGATATGTTCTTGATCCCAGTGCCGGTGTGGTGACCTGGTGAGGTCTTGAGGTTTACTTCCATGCACCTGTCTACAGTTGGTGGGTCCCCGTGGCCTGAAGCGTTCTGGGGTTACCTCCTGTTGTCACAGTCCTGGCCCGTATGGCAGGCAGCTTGAACCTCTTTTGGGTTGGACCTCTGTCCCAGTTCCCGGGTTCTCTCTATGCTGCTGTGCCCAGGACACTAACGTTGGTGAGGAACCCTGATGATTCCCTCACCGGGCAGATTTATCAGGTGAGCTTGAAGCGTCTTCCTGAACTAGGGCTCTGCACCCCACCGGTGCTCAGTCCCGTGAGTACTCACATCGTACTCTCCCTGGCGACTGTACTCCTTTAGCCCAATAAGTCACTTTACACTCCCTGTCTGAGCGTCGACTTCTGACTGACCGTCTGTCTTTTTGACTATCTGATAAGATGTCTGTCTCTGTCCACTGCACTGACTATCCCTTCCTCCTCCAAGGTTTTTGACTAGCGGATTGGATAAGTCCCGACCAATAGGTGGCCATTCATCAGATCCGTCTCAAGCCTGTTACCCAGTCTGGGCAAAAAGGGCATGGATGTGTGTGTTTGAATGGTATTTACTGGCACTGGTCTTCCAGGAATCCCGGGGTTAGCACCGCACCTGTTACTAGATGCAATACCCTGTTGCACCTGACGCCTCAGGGGTGCCACACTAATATGTATTTATTAGCTGCATATACAGTATTTGTACAGATCAATATGGTGAAATAAGTCAGAGCTGAGACACGATGGTTGTAAAATTCTTTATTCCGAGACCAAAATGAGCAGAGACCGAGACATACAAGAGTAAAGCTCAATATCCCCACAGCAAGTGTCACAACCGTCAGAATACTGGTCATGAGATGTCATGTTCTTCATTCTCATGAATATAGCACCAATATGAAGAAAATATTTTAACCCTTCACTTTCCGGGTAATTGTATCAGAGGTCAGGAATACATTTAAGACTGCACTGAGATTCTGTAATTCCCTGTTAGGTAGAAGATAAGACATGATGGTCTCTGTGACACTTGTTTACTCCTGCTTGTTTTTGCAAAATTAAAATTTAGAAAATATTAGGACATACCGAGTTATTGGCGCAAAACTTAACTCACATTTCACCTCTGCATTCAATCCTCTCAATATGATATTTTCGTATGGCTTCCAAGTTTCTCCAAACCTATAGATATCATAGTAAGGAATGTAGGGGGCTTAACTTACTGTCATACCAGAGTCGTGATGCCTAAGGGGGTCCAATGGCACCTTTCAGATGTTGTCTGAGCTATAAATGGGATATGATG
The DNA here is from genome assembly GCF_048569485.1 of Anomaloglossus baeobatrachus. Classification (NCBI taxonomy): domain Eukaryota; kingdom Metazoa; phylum Chordata; class Amphibia; order Anura; family Aromobatidae; genus Anomaloglossus; species Anomaloglossus baeobatrachus. Next base: position 76,886,418 of record NC_134359.1, on the reverse strand, counting down.
TTTGAAGGGCCACATTTTGGATTTCATTTTGCATTGGGATCAAGGAGCATAACGTGGTACTTCTAGATGATTCGGATTTTGAGTAATGAAATCATTTTTTACTGATTGCCAAAATATTAAGCAATTGTGTTCTTAACAATCTGTCAGTCATTTTTATTTTATTTTTTTAAATTGTCTTTTTATCTATTTTTTAATATCAAATAAAGGGCTACCATTTTCATAAGCTTCTATCTAGTGTCAATATAGCCATACTGAACAAACTTATCACCTACATGATCTTTCTTTTAAAATTAATTATGATCATCTATTCACAGAGAATAAATCACTTAAAGGAGAAATCTGGGACTTTTATTTAAATGTGCCTAAGCACTACCGGCAGATAGTTGCTACCTACTGGCCTGTTGTGCCCGGCGCTGTTCTTTGCCGGCACAGAATCATCACAGAGCATTCCTGTTAGCGATTCAACTGCTTCTGCTGATGTTGCGTCAACAGTGTCAGATTTCTATCTGCTCTACCCTGTAGACTGGTTGGGACAGCCGACATCAGGGTGATTGACAATCGGCTCCTCCAGTTACGCAACATAGAGCTGCCTGTCAGTCAGAATGACATTGGCTGTCCCTCCCAGTCTACAGGGTAGAGCAGATGAGAAGCCTCATTCTGTTGATGAAGCTACTGTATCACCGACAAGACTGGTCTATGACCTTTCCATGCCGATGCAGAACGGCGCCGGGCACAACTGGCAGGTAGGTTGCAACTACCTGCCTGGAAGAGCTTAGGTACTTTTTTTCTTTCTTTAAGTCCCAAATATACCCTTTAATCTGAATTTACAATGTCCGACAGAAAGTACTAAACGACTGGTGATCAGCTACTTATTTACTCATCAGCAGAGCTTAATAGTCTATTTGGACAGGCAAACTTTATTCAATATGTGCACAGAATGATCATTATTAGTCCTTTCAATACTGCCATTGTTCTCGGCAGCAAAGCTTCTGTTTACAAAGGATAATGTGCTGCCGAGAACAACAATCATCTAAGCAAACCAAAAGATCATTTCATTTCATCAGACCTACGAGTATTTAGCTTGTTTGTCGGGTGATCAACAGCCTGTTTACACATCATGATTAATAGGAAACCAGCGTGATTGAGTAAAGATTAGCCACATAGCAAAAATCATAAAGTCAAAGATTTTACCTAAAATCCCATTGTTGGAGTAGCTCACAAAATGACTGTATGCATTTACATTTTGACAGCATTGCATCTTTACATTTTGGTGGCACATCATAAAATTAAAGATTATAGTGGTCCTATCTATTTTAAAGTAGTATCCAAATTTGCAGTGTTCCGAACATCTTAATTATGTCATGGAGAGATTGTAATCTAGGTAATATAATATTTCTTTTACAGAAAAGATTTCAAACAAAACTGTTAACACATCAAAATAATGTATTTCTAAAAAAAATAACCGTATCGTGATATTTCTGGATTGGTTGCAAATTTTGCCAAACCTGCAGAAACTTAATTTATGGTCAGTTTGAGTCTGTATGGCTGCATTTTACCTTCCTTTAACGCCTGTGAGACGCAGAACAGTCTTAATTATGCTGTGACAAGTTTAGCTCACCATCGAACCCTTCTAAATTTTGGGAGATCCAAGTGGTAGCATTGCATTGTAATTCAGATGATAAAATGCAGCCATATTGATCACGTACGGGCATCTGAATTTTGCAGACGCTTTGCACGCATAGCACTTGTTGCACAACTCTCATACCTTTTAGAAGATTACAATGGAAATGAACACATTTGAAATATCATTCATAAAATTTTAATACAATTTTTCCCTGGAAGCACCTCAGATTCCATTTCTACATGGAGGTTTCAACATACGTGGGTATTTTATTCCATATCTATGGTGCAAGATGTCAAATATTAAGATCAATGCGAAATTTGCCTTAAAAAAACGTATTTGCTCTGAGGATTTAAATTTTCAATAAAAGGTATGAGAGTCTGTGATAAAAAAAAAAAGGATGAAATTACAACCTAGAATGGAAAGTTGTACCCAATCATTATTATCTTAGATCACAGTACACATGGCCAAGGGACAATTCAGGCCCATAATGCCAAGAAGAGTTGGGCTGTAAAATTACTGGCGTTTCAGAGATACCCTGCGGCTGACGGTCTTGTAGAAAACACCTCGAAGTAGAGAGGAATAATCAGAGATTCGGAACAAGCTCCTTTCACTGAAGATAGCTTTAGAATCTGCCGGGGCGCCAGTTAGAAGTACTCGTAGATTATCTTCATTGGGGCGACTTCCTACCGACAAAACAGTGATTTCAATTCCTGCAGACCGGGCGTCTTGCACAGCCTTTAGAAGACCGTCCTCTGCTTGGGTATTGCCATCTGAGAATAACAGCAGCTTCTTGGTCGCTCTGGATGTTGCCTCTTTACGATACATATCTATCACATTACGCAGCGCTGCTCCTACGTCTGTGCCTCCGTTGATGAACTTCATCTTATCTATTGCACTTACAACCTCTGTGTAATTGGACAGAAACTTTACTTCTTGTTTTTGTTCTTTCTGACCACTGTACTGCACCACGGAAAGGCGCACAGAGTCAAGTGCTGGACTCTCCGCAGTTAGGAAACGTTGCGCAACACGTCGCACAAAACCTTTGCTCATCTCAAAGTTTCGGCTTCCAACACTGGTAGAACTATCCACAAGTAAAGTGATGTCAGTAGGAACCTCAAATTTGACTATAGAAAAAAAAAAGAAAACAAAATATTTATCAGGTCTTGATCATTACAGGGTAAAATTGGCAAATTAGTCTTTGTGGTAGCACAGTTGGTAGATGCTATTAAAATATTAATGTAGACTGAATATAGAAATTATGAATTCTGGAATTAAAAATCAGAAGACAGGACATTCAAGAATAAACTTACTGGCACAAGTGTAATCTGGGCACTTCTTATCTGTAAGAGGAATACATAGAATGTTAGTGAATTGATACATCTTCTATGAGTGGTTCCTGTGAAATCTCATGGTGTTTTGGTTGTGCCTGTCTCACCTTTGCAGATATGAGTAGTAACATTCTGTATGAAGTCGCCTTCTAGTAACTCTGAATAGCTTCGTGCCTGTATAGCTAGCGGATCTGTGGCTGTTGGTCCGCCACAAGCAATGTCGCCCAGTTGGTCAGGGTTGGAAGAAGAATCAAAGATGTCTCTTACTCCAAGAGAAACCACCTGTTAAAAATACAAGATATAAGCTATAAAAAAAAGTATTCAGAACCCCAAGAACACTGCCAACTTGTGTATTTATGCACAAATAGAAGTCCAGATGCCCCTTCCAGAGTAAACAAAGGAGTATGTCAGCATCCAGTAGAAAAAACAGAGTATGTTGTTTTATTAAGATCCTTTTATGTCACCACTTATTGGCCACAAAGGCCTTTATCAATGGCAAACATAAGATACACAGTGTTGTATTTAAAGGGAACCTGTCAGGTGCAATATACAGCCAGAACCACGAGCAGTTCTGGGTGCATGTTGCTAATCCCTGCCTAACTGTCCCTGCATACACTAGCATAGATCAAGAGATCTTTAGAAAAAGTATTTCTAAAGATCTTGTATCGTATGCCAATGAGTGCAGGCACTAGCCCCAAGGGCATTGCTTCCCTTGCTAGTCGCCCATTATCATGTTAGTATGCCCCTGTGGGCATACTAACATGCTAATGAATGCGCAGCGTCAGAGGAGATCTCACTTACAGTACCTCTCCGCCACCATCGACGCTTGATGCTGGATTTCAGCTCAGTGCGTATGACCCCGAAGTTGGGTCATGTGCCCAATGAAGCCGGGTGTACGCGTCCTGACTTCAAACTGAAGTAGTGTTCATGACCCAAACTCCGGGGTCATGCGCACTGAGCCAAAATTCCCCATCGGACGCGATGGCGGCGGAGAGGTGAGTGAGATCATTCTGTGACGCTGCATATTCATTAGCATCTTAGCACACCCACAGGGACGTACTAACAAGCTAATGGGGCAACTAGCAAGGGAAGCAACGCCCTTGGGGCTACTGCCCTCGCTCATTAGGACATGATAAAAGATCTTTAGAAATACTTTTTCTAAAGATCTCTTTATCTATGCTAGTGTATACAGGGACAGTTAGGCAGGGATTAGCAATATACACCCAGAAATGCTCGTAGTTCTGGGAGCATATTGCACCTGACAGGTTCCCTTTAAAGGGTGATCCACTAGTCATAGTCTAAAGTGCTCATTTCTATAGAACTACAAAAAAATCACTAAGATAAAAGCTTATCAAACTCACACGAACACTATAAAAAAAACTTAAGAACATAGTGATATTCTGAATAACCTCAGATTTGTTACTTGCACTGGTGAAATCCTATCCATTAACTGCACGTGCACTGGAATCGGTGTGCAGCCAATTTGCATGTCTGAGAAGGAATATCACTTTGTTCTATAACCATAAACAGCTTACAACATAGTGACAATCTAAACCTAAAAAATACTACATTTACAAAATCCCTAAAAAACCTCTAAGTTGTGACTTGCAAAGCTGCGGACCTGTCAATCAACTGTGCATGCGAGGGCAGAATATAACCATGTTCTGATGATAATTTTAAGTCACTATTGTGCTTTACAAAAGGTTTGTTAGTCGAGCTGGGTGAATGGTAACTATTCCTGTTCTGATAATGCTTAAAGAATACTGAGTACTATTCCAGAAGGGGGGGAGCCAGCACTGCTTGAAAAATGGAGTGCGAAAAATTAAAAAAGTGTAAATACACAAAAAATTCCAACTGTACTACAATGCAAAATGAGGTTTTTAGCAAAAAAATGATCAACATTTTGAGCCACCCCTGCCACGTCACGGCAAATCTCAATAGGGGGGGGGGTCCTACTCTCTATTTAATATGAATTGGTATGGTTCTGCTTATTAAAATATTTAGGAGGCCGTATGACACAATGGTAAATTATATCATATAGAGTAGGACCCCCTATTGAGATATTCCGTGACGTGGCAGGGGTGGCTCAAATTATTGATCAATTGTTTGCTAAAAATCTAATTTTGCTTTCTAGTACAGTAGGAATGAATTTGTGAATTTTTCACTTTTTTTTTGTTGTATGCCATTCATAGGCAGTGCTGGCTCCCCCCTCTCTATACTGAGTACTATTCCAGTATTCACCACGGCAAATAAATGCCCAGGTCCCCCAATGACTTGCATTAGGTTCATTATTCGTGATGAATAACGGAATAGTAGTTTGGAATTTGTTATGAATAATCTGAACACGAATAGTTACTATATGCCCATCACTATTTGTTAGTAATTATTACTTGAAATTATATGTGCAAGATATGTTAGATGTCAAGATACAAATACTATAAAAAAACACAGATGTTCCTTACCGGAGCAACCTTACACAAGACATTGAGTGATGTTTGGTCTCTCAGGACATCAGAGTGACCATCCGTCAACACTATGGCCACTCTCTTATCAGATGTAAATCGCTTCAGTAGGTTATCTTTTGTAAAAGCAAGTGCATCTCCTGTCCAGGTGCCGTTTGCCATCCATCTCAAATTTCTTATAGCACTACAGAAAAAAAAAAAGTTAAAATGTAACAAACTGAAAATAGTACTTACACATTGCAAATAATTGAGACTCACTGTGGGGGTGGATACGGTACTGTCTCATCCTATACAACTACAATATTTAGTAAAGTAAGTTGCACTTAAATATCTATTTGTAGTTTTATGGCTTCATACTATTTATTGTATACTGTTTATGCTAAACGTCACTCACGCCTTCAGATCTTCAATGGATTTGATGTTGGGGTCTCCCATGGCTACAGATTCTTGCTGATTTTTAAAACTGTACTGTACTACTCCAACTCGAGATTCCCCAGAGTCAAACTGTAATCAGAGAAAAATAGAGAATGTTTTCAGCTGTGGAAACAGTATACAACAAAAACACATGAAGTTTACAGTATGAAGTAAAATTAGGTAATTGTTATGCAGTGTTCGGTTCCACACTCACGGGGTGCCGCTACTATGTCGGACTGTGTTCACATTCACATTGTAGCGTCTGACAGACAACCTGAGGTCTACCAGTTGCTCAGCCTGATCCGGGCGTCAGCTGATTCATTTCTATTGCCCCCCCCCCATACCTGCAAGAGCTAATTCTTGTGGATTTGTGTGCATCTCCTAAGAGCATGTTGCTAATTACCACCCACAGCTGTCTCTTTAGTATTTAAGGTATGGGAGCCTGTGTTTCTGGGCCTATAATAGCTTCCGAATAGCTCCAGTGATTCTGGTTTGGTGGTGATCCAATCTTTGGTGATCTGTATTTTTTATTTTGAGTGGTGTGAAAGTTTCACTGTTGTGTGTTTCCTTCCTTTTTTCTTTATTCCCTTGTACACCTATAGTCTCTACTTTGTGTTTGAGTGCACTGTGTACGAGTTTTTGTTCTTGTTCACATCGTTTCTGTGGGATTTTGTTATTGTTTTTCCGAATCGCCCCAAGGGTGGGGGAGAGGGGGAGCAAGATCAAGGCTGAGACATTAGTTAGGGTCGCGCTGGGGACTCAGACCTCGCTACCATTGAGCGTACCTCTGCGATAAGAGACAGCACAGGGTCTCAAGTCTGAAGGCCAGCCTAGAAGCCCCTGTTCTGTCATTTCTTACCCCATGAGACTAAAAGTGACACAATGGAAACTTTGCTACTGTTGTTTATTATACAGGAACAGCCTGTACTGCTGCTCCGAAGGGGCTCAAGGGAGGGCAGCATGACTGAGGAGGAATGCCTAGGCCTTAGTCTCAGTTAAGGGGTTCATTTTTGGGGTTACTTTTGCACGGGGAAAGTGTAGGTGGAGTTGTAGGGTCATTTGGGATTTGGGGCACTTTAATTGGTTAAGGGGTGGTGTTTGGGGGGCAGTATATATAGGTCAGGTACCTATGGAGTTGGTCATTTTTACCTGGCGAGTGACCAGAATCGTTCCTGCCCACTCACCCTGTTGCAATTTCGGTCAACCAATGTGGAGAAGAGGATGCAGGATGCAAATGACTTTCATCACAGCAACACGGGAATGAAGGAGAGTATTTGCAGGTGGGGGATTGCACAAAAGAGCGAGGGGGAAACCCAGTGCAGGAACAGGTTACCCCTGGTGGTGCAATTGATTGGTGTAACATGGGTCCTTGCTGGGTTGAGTCTCAGCGGGACATTGGTTGGGCAACATTCAGCTAGGTGCCCTCGAGCTTGTGTGGTGTGGCTGAAGGCAGGTGGTGGAGTTGATGTTGCAACCGAACGGTTTGGAACCTTCATTTACTGCTCCTCCTTTCGGGTGCTTTCATCGGGTATTTGGAATGTTATTTATTGTTTGATGTTTTGTTGTTGTTTAATAAATGGGGCTGCTGTGGCCTTTTATATCCAACATCACTCAGTCTGTGTATTTATTTTAGGTAAGAACTCGGGAAGTGGGTGGGGGTGATGGTTGGTAAGGCTGTTTCATCAGACTTTCCAGAATCATGGGAACATGCAACCCCCTAATCCTGTTAATTACACAGGTAGATAGAGTGAATGTCTCAAGGTGGCTTTACACACTGCAACATTGAAAACGAGATCGCTGTAACGTCACCGGTTTTGTGACATAATAGCGACCTCCCCAGCGACATTGCAGTGTGTGAAACACATCAGTGACCTGGCCCCTGCTGTGAAGTTGCTGATCGCTACAAATCGTTCAGGACCATTCTTTGGTCCTTTGTTTCCAGCTGTGCAGCATGATCGCTAGAAAGTCTCAGTGTGTAAAGGGGACTTTACAGTGACTTCGTTAGCGACTTCCCTTTCAAAAAGCTGCTTTACAACGTCCCCAATGACTAGCTAGGTCGTTCTGCAGGTCCGTATCGCTGTTGCATCGTTTTCCAGGTATGCCTGTTTGAAAGCTCACCAGCGACTCACCAGAGACTTTGTAGCGATCCCGGCCAGGTTAGGATCGCTGGTGGGATCGCTAGAAAGTCTCAGTGTGTAAAGGGGCCTTCAGGAACATAAACGCTTTTGAAAGAAATCAACCATTTAACAGTGATTCCAATTTGAAGGACTTATAAAATTCCGCAAAAGGATTTTAGACAAATTTGATGTGGTCCACAATATGTGCCAGGTACTGTAGCTAGTCATCTAACCTTGACGTGTTCATCCCTACTCAATCGATCAATGATTTTTATGATAAGTCTCTTGGCGTCATTAAAATTATTTCTTCCGATACTCTCAGAACTGTCAACCACGAAGAGGACATCAATAGGACCACAGCTACATTCTGTAGGAGACATACAGACAGCAAAATTAACATTACCATGACTCTAAACTGTGATAGGAATCAATGGATGATGAAAAGTAGCTTTAGCTACTATCTACCAGATAATGGAAATCAAGAGCAAATTCTGTAGGGGAAGGGGCTGGTTCTTCATGAGAAATAGGATACAATTATTATGTACAATGACAATGAGAAAAAGAGCAAAATAGCACATCTAGTTAGTCTGAAGGATAGATCATGTACTTGTTAAGTATTTTTGAATGTTAGGATTCAGCGTGTACAATGTCCACATTCAGGAATATGAGAAAAGCAAGGGTGGAGGAAATCAATGAAATGTAGATGTAGAATCACAGAAATCAATGCATACTTACTACAGCAAGCTGAAAAAGAAAGACAGAAAGTTAAAAGGCAATGAGAATAAAGTACTCATAAATTCAACATCAAAGATCCAGATGATAATAAACAGGCCGACTTTCAAGTAGACACGAAGTAAGCAAAACTACATAAGGAGCTTGACTCTTTGCACTTTTGGATGACAGTTCTTACGGAGAACGATCAACATCAGAGGGAAAATGGACATCTGAGGAACATTATGTAAAGTCAAAGAACATTATACATGTCTTTCTCAACTAAACATGTCCAAATTAATTTGGATGATGACTTCATGCTATAATTTACCAACAGTATTAAAGGTTAGCGATATGTTTTGTGGAGGTCTCTTAATGACGGGTGTCTTTTATTGCTTGGAATATTGACAGATTGGATTGTCCACATAAACCTTAAATTTATCACTTGTTTTAGAAACAAAAAGAAAATCTAAAGAGAGACAGCACTTTAATGAGTCCTGGTGGCCTTTTTTCTGGCAGAAAGGCTTCCAGATCACTGATCCTCATTAAATGTCTGGAAACCAAAGTTTCACTTCAACTTGACTGGAGAAAATGGACTTAAATAATTAAGGCCGTTTCCTACAATACAATAACCAGTAAACCCCAGATCTAACTGGATCCATACGCTTAATACATAAAGCAATGGAAATGTGAACTATGTAGGTCTAATACACATCATATATTATAATTTGCCAAAGCTAAATGCTACAAGTCTAATTTAACTAATTCAGACTTGGAAAACTAAGAAAGACGTCTCCAATTTTCTTGGTCTATGGCAGTGCTCAGATATCTTCCATGACACAAATTAAGAGTCCGAACCAGAAAGGGGAGCTTCGTTTAGAGGACACTCTCAGTTTTTGTAGCAATTCAAGACTAAATATCAACACATGCCAAGTAGAGCCAGGAATAATTTAATGTTGAGGCCTAGGACACACGGCGAGAAAAACAATGTTAGTGGAATGCGATAAAATAATCGCATTCCACTTGGACCAATGGGGGAGCTCCGATGAGCGATTATTTTCTCCGCCCTAATCGGACCGAGAAAACAGTCACAGCATGCTGCGAGTGGAATGCAATCCTGTTTCACTTGCACTCATTCAAGTCTATGGGGCGTGAGAAACATTGCACTGCTCTCGCGTTATACCGGTGTAATGTGAGTGCAGTGCGAGAATCGCAATAGCCGGCAACAGAGGAGATGGGGAAATAAATCCCTCCCTCCACTCCGCAGCGCCGGCCCTCCCATCCGCAGAGTCGGCCCTCCCCTCAGCAGAGTCGGCCCTCCCCTCCGCAGCTGTGGTCTGATTGCACGATTGGACTAGTCGCATAACCCTTGCATGACACTCGGCTTCTGTAGTGCTGCAAGCGTGAGCCGAGTGTCATGCGAGGACTTGCACATAACCCCGTGTGGCCTCAACCTGAGGCTCCTGTGCACCTAATTACTATTGGCATTAAGCAATATATTAGAATATTGCTTAGAAGACTAGACATTAGAGATGAGTAAACCTGTTGAAGTTCGGTTTGGCTGGTTCCGCCGGACTTTGGATAAAGTTTGGTTTGTGACCCTGACTTGACCTGGACTCCAATGGAAGTCACTGATTGGGTAGTTCTGGTCTCCGCCCACATGCAGCCAGACATAAACAGATCACTTCCTGGGGCGGGTGAGCGGGGTTTTTCCATACACAGAACATCCGATCACGCTGTTGTTAACCCCAGTGTGTGCCGAACAGACACTGCAAGTGGCTCATATTAGGCTGAGCACCGACTGTACCGGAGGAGTCCGAACACCGAGTTTTGGGTTCACTCATCTGTACTAGACATTTCAACTAGATTATACCGAATAGCTTCTATATTCGATATTACAAGACTTCCTCAGAAAATAGCACTCAGCGTGAATAACTTTTATTTTTCAGTATTTTTCTACAACTTTTTTATTCCTTTTCAAGAATAAAGCTATTTCCACTCACGTACTTATCAATTCTTAAATAGTAGACCACCGACAATGAGTTCACACCATTGCTTTGGGCGGCATAATGGTCATGGATTGTGGATCACAAATTCATGACTTAAAGAGTAATATTTTTTGTAGAAAATAACAATTTATATATTCTTTATTTGTGATTAAAATAGAGACTTGTACGTGAAGAATATAAATACTTACAACACATTTTCATGATAATGTCCAGAATTTCACACTCCTGTAGAAATAAGAATGAAATGGAGTTTATACTGTAAGTACAGTAAATGTATAAAGCAGTCGTCCAGTACAAAGCTCTAACTTTGGATTTTTTCCAATCTTCTCATTTGGATTCGGCATGAGTCACTTGGAATATATGTTTCATATGCCTTACCATTTTTGTATGGAATCTCCTAATGCCAGGAACTGGCACAGCAAAAGTGCACATGCCAAGTCCAAGTGGTTGTTGCAATTTACTGGAAGTTTGGTTACCACGGCCAGAGTGCACAAAATCTGTTTGTGTTGGTTAAATCATTGAACAGAAAAAGGTAGATAATAGGTAAAGCAGAAAGACTAAAAAAGCAGACCATAACTCACATCAGGGCCTGGTGGTCCTGGAGGTCCAGGAGGTCCCTACAAGTAAAGAACAAAAGTCAACTTTTTAAAAACTATTTAAGTTAGTAGATGCCACTCAGAGTTAAACAACGCTAAAAAAAAAACAATGGAAAAGAAATTGCTAATGTGACATCAAGGAAAATATTTGCACACTTATTTGTAACTTACCGGTGGTCCTTCTGGCCCTCGGTAGCCTTTTCCTCCTTTGGGCCCAACTGTTCCTGGCACAATGTTCTGAAATAAGAACAATTTCATGGTATTATTATTATTTACATTTCAAAAGTCAAGATAATTGTCTATCATATATGTCACAGACTGGCAACATTTTTCCAACTGAGAGGCATACTGTGGATAGAAAGGACAAGGAACAGCGGAAGTGAAGGAAAAGAGGAGGAATAAGGATTGTAAGGGAAAGAGAGTCGAAACTGTGAAACCAAATTGTAACACCATGATGCCAGTATGTGAGGTGACAGTGACAACTAGATACTATTGTTTATAAGTAGGAGACATGCTTACACACTTAAAGGGAATCTGTCAGCAGGTTTTTGCTACCTCATCTGGGAGTAACATGATGTAGGCAAAGAGACCTTGAATCCAATGATGTATCACTTAGATCAGTGTTCGTCAACTCCAGTCCTCAAGGCCCAAAAACAGATCAGGTTTTTAGGATTTCTTCAATATTGCGCAGGGAATAATTCCATCACCTATGCAATATTAAGGAAATCCTGAAAACCTGATCTGCTGGTCGGCCTTGAAGGCTGGAGTTGAGGAACACTGACTTAGATTACTATGTGTAGCCATTCTAAAAAAAAAATCAGAATTTTTAGATTTAGCCATGTAGCAGAGCTTTGAGAGCTGCCCCCACCCACACCAGGCTCTCAGTAGAGATTGTACATTGACAGTGAGGTTTCAATCACAGGAGGGGTTCGTGCCAGACTGCCATTGACATTGTAGTCCAAGCAATGATAAGCAATAGGACTTAAACAAACATAGCATATAAACAACAGATCGGACTGTGACAAGACAGGCAGGCCTGTAATTTCTGTGTTAACCCATTCTATCTTCAGAAGAGCACATAGCAAAAACCTGCTGACAGATTCCCTTTAACAGGCAGAATAGTAATTTCTACAGTATAATTCATCCATCGACATTGTAATAGAGGAATTAAGGTTCATACATACTGTATAAACATTAAGATTACAATCCAAAACAGATACCAATTCAGTTTTACATTCAGTTACCATACTCACATCTATACCAGGATCTCCAGGATCTCCCTCATCTCCTTTAGGTCCAGGATACCCTTTTGTTCCCTACAGATGATATAATTAGTAGATTGGGTATAATAATGTTTGATTCTCAACTTTCAAAAATATTACATTATCTTAGAGTGACTGCTATCCACATAAGCTTACATTTCCGCCACGGTCACCTCGACCTCCAGGGTATCCCTAGAAAAAATATGAAAATATCATTAACAAATCTTTGGCTTTTTTTATACTTTCAAGCATTTCTAAGTCGTTTATGTAAAAATTAAAATCTGTTTCAAGTTGAAAATCAATCTACCCCTTGTCCAAATTTGGCCCAAATTCTTCACAACCACCAGCGTACTCTTGTTGGTGACCTAGATAGGTTTCATAATTCTTTACATATGAGACATAATCTTACCTGAAAACCTGGAAAACCATCTGTGCCATTTCCTGGGAGGCCATCCTCACCCTAAAGACACAAGCTATTAGTGTACAAAACTGATGTAATTTAACTCTAAAACATACTAGTAACCTAATGATGGCCTCAACTGAGGTAGTAATAATAACACATTATATATTAAAGGCAAAAAAATCTTTACCGATATGAACAATTAATCATTCATATAGCGCCAACATATTATGCAAAAGTTTAAAAAATTCAGAGAAACATGTATAAACAGTATCAGACATTACAAAGTAACACATAAATTAACAATTCAATGAGGACTGAGGGTCCTGCTTGCACGTTTACAGCCTGTAAGGACATAGGGAAGGCAGAAAAGGTTGTATTGTACAGTCCAACCTTCATTATAATAAATACAGGTATTCAAATTAAGCTACATTACCCAATATGTGTATAAGTACAAATACAAAGTGCTATAAAGTGCATGAAGTATGTAGAAACAGATAGTAGAAAGGACCATCTAGGACATTTTAGAAAGGGAGAACTTGGACACGTTAGATTAGTCAAGGGATTTGATAAGTCTACCTAAAAAGATGCGTTTTAAGGCATGCTTTAAAACTGTACATTAGAAATTATTTGGTTTGTCTGGCGTAATGCATTCCAGAAAACTGGTGCAGCACAAGAAAAGTTTAAAAAGATTAAAGATGTATATCTTAGATCATTACCAGAATGGAAAGCACAACTAGGGTAGTAGGAAGATGAAGGAGGAGATGTACTGTAGTGCAGAACTGTGGAGAGCTTTGTAGGTGATCCTTCATAAGTAGAAGAGTAAAAATCAAATGGCACTCACCAATTGCTAAAAACTCTTCTTTATTTTTTAATACATAAAAACGTGCAAGGCAAAGGGGAGAGATGCGATGGACGTCTGCAGGACCTAAAGAAGTGCATCCAAGTACGAAACAGCTGTCGTCCAGACGTTCTCCGCATCTCTCCCTTTCGCCTTGCACGTTTTCATGTATTGAAGAATAAAGAAGAGTTTTTAGCAATTGGTGAGCGCCACTTGATTTTTTTCTTCTACTTATGGAGGATTGCATGGACATATATGGAAGTTGAGCACCACATTTCATTGCTGTTGGATGGGGATTTGAGCTCTTGGTGATGCGAACATTTTAAAGTCAGTATATCTTTAGTGCATGAATGATAGAAGATCGGCACTCACATAAATTTCTTATTCCCTTTTCTGTTTTATTTCCGTTCCAAATACATACAGCAGTGACGCCTTTCGGTCTTTACATCACATACGTTTCTCAAACAATGTGTCACATTGTTTAAGAAAGACAACAAATAAATCACCGCTCTTATGAATGGTCTTTTGTATATTTAACAATCCCCTAATCACTGAAAAAAAAAAAAATCACTCTCACAATCTTAGTCACTTATAGGTCTTTTTTTGTATTTGTATTTAAATGGACTCATCTTTTTAGTCCTTTTTAAATAGATAATAATGATGATAATAATAATAATAATAATAATAACAATAATAAAAAGTAATGTTTAAAGGTATATTTTTTTTTCCGTGATTAGAAAGACAACACAGAGTCTTCATGGATTAAATATGGACTGATACTTTCACCCAGTGGGACGCTGCCAACATTTTGGATATGGTATGTTTGTTTCAAATGGATCCCTTAAATTGGATATGCGTCCTTAGCGTGTTGAATAGCATGTGTTATACATGTGTGCAAGCTTTTTTTTTTACCATTGATGCTGCAATGTTTGAGAAAGGTCTGAGATGTAAAGACCAAAACGCGTCACTGCTATATCTTTTTGGAAATTAAATCAAACAGAAAGGTATAAGAAATGTATGTGAGTGCCGATCTTCTATCATTTATTTACTGTGGAGTCCATCCTAGGATTCTTGCACTAAAAGAGAGAAGAAGTGCCCACCTGTGTTTCTAATATCTTTAGTGTAGAGCCATTTCTTTTTTGCTGTGAGCTTTGTAGGTGAGATTGATAAGTTTGGTGTTTTATTTTGTTATGGATGGGCAACCAGTGCAATGACTGGCACAGCGTGAAGACATGAGTGTAGCAGCTGGATATAAATTAATAAATATAAATATTAATTTATAAATTAATATGACTATTTCCGTCGTGTCTACTACCCTAGTAACAAGATCTAAAAAGCCATGATAACTAATGGAAAATAATATCTCTATCAGTCGTTCTCCTCTCTTGGGAAGTATTATAATTTGATCTCAAAATTCCTCAGTCCCGTGAACACGGCTGTATGTTTTAATATTTTTAGACTGTCAGTATTGATAATAATGATGTATGTAACACATTCCTGTTTTATTTCAAACATTCATTTTAGAAATGTTATGTTCTTCATTCACTTTTTTTCTGTTCCATAAGTCACAGCTGGGTTCATGTACAGTATATAAACTTCCAAAGCCATAGAGACAAGTGTGATAGTAAAAACACCATCTGCATTATGTCAGGCGTAGGAACCTGACAATATATCCTTTACGCTATATAAACAGCGCCACATTTCCATGAAAATTAGACTCCTAGATAGAATGTTTTAGACATTAGATGATACTTTTCACTTCCCTTGTCCAGATAAGATGCTTAATAGCAACTTAGTAACACTCCCATTCTGCTCTCGCTTGAAGAATTAACCTTTTCCTCCTCATTATCACGCTCTTACCCTCTCGCCCGCCACTCCTTGCTCTCCAGGTAATCCTTTAGCTCCTCTTGGTCCTTTAGGCCCCTAAAGCAATAAAATTATAAAGCCAAAAATAAGAAGAAATGAAAGGAAAAACAGGATTTATAACTAATGGGAAACAGAGGAGACACAGGAAACAGCTGCAAATGATTGCAGTTTAATACATATGCTGGAGAGTCCAGCGGGAATCAAAAGCAGCTCCTCAAGTCTCATTCTGGACATTTGTCCCCAGAATTCTGGCTCGGATCAGAACACACAGCTCAGTACAACATGGAGGAGACCCAGCATGGGACATGCGACATACAGCTACATATGGCATCAAGAGCCATTTTTTAATACACCAAAGAAACTAGTGCCTTTTCCCAACACAAAACAATGCAAAAAACAGACGTTTCCAATCATTTCTTCAAAGCGTAAGCCTCTTCTGCACATGGCAGACATTTTGTATGTCAAGAAAGTATTCGAAATGTAGTCACAAGGGACTGGTCACAACATAATTTTGCTGACATCATTAGTGTTAAAGAGGTTTTATGGAAAATAGACATTGATGGCATATTAGAAGGCTATGTCATCAATGTCTAAAAGGTGAAGGTCACTGTACTTTTAAGGGAACCTGTCAGGTGCAATATGCATCCAGGACTACGAGCAGTTCTGGGTGTATATTGCTAATCACTGCCTAACTGTCCCTGTATTTACTAACATACATAAAGAGGTTTTTGGAAAAAGTATTACCAAAGATCCTTTATGAGATGCTAATAAGCGCAGGGACTAGTCACAAGGGCGTTAGTTCCTGCCCTCATTCCGCCTTCTTAGCATGTTAGCATGCCCACAGAAACGTGATAACATACTATTCAATGCCCATTGCTCAGCATTACCGGCGGTAACACGCGTACCAGTGTCGATTGTCACCTTATTAGGTGCTGGGCAGTGTGTATAATCAGAAGTCACCGCACTTCCTGTCATGTGCACTAGACCTCTATAAAGTCGGGACGCATACACCCGGCCTCATAGTGCGCATGACCAGAAGTTCGGGGCATTCTGATCATGTGCACTGCCCAGCGTCTGATCCGGTGACAACAGACACACGTACGCACGTCATCGCTGATGACACTGAGCAATGAGCATTGAATACCGTGTTAGCATGCCCCTGTGGGTGTGCTAACATGTTAAAAGGGCGGAATGAGTGCAGGAACTAACACCCTTGCGACTAGACCCTGCGTTCATTAGCATATCATAAAGGATATTTAGAAATACTTTTTTTAAAGATCTCTTTATCTATGCTGCTAGATACAGGGATGGTTAGGCAGGGCTTAGAAATATACATTTGCATATTGCACCTGACAGGTTCACTTTAAGGCATCATACACATTGCAGTATAAGTCATCATACACATTGCAGTATAAGGCACCATACACATTGTGGTATAAGGCATCATAGTGGTATAAGGCATCATACACATTGCGGTATAAGGCATCATACATATTATGGTGTAAGTCATCATACACATGGCAGTATAAGGCATCATACACATTGTGGTATAAGGCATGATACACATTGTGGTATAAGATATCATACAAATTGCAGTATAAGACATCTTACACATTGCAGTATAAGGCATCATACACATTTCAGTATAAGATATAATACGCATTGTAGTGTAAGGCATCATACACATTGCGGTATAAGGTATCATACACATTGCGGTATAAGGTATCATACACATGGTGGTATAAAACATCATACACATTGCAGTATGAGGCATCATATATATTTTGGTATAAGGCTTCATATACATTGTGGTATAAGGCTTCATATACATTGTGGTATAAGATATCATACACATTGCAGTATAAGGCATCATACACAATGCGGTATAAGGCATCAAACACATGGTGGTATAAGATATATACATTGCAGTATAAGGCATCATACACATTGCGTTATAAGGCATCATACACAATGCGGTATAAGGCATCATACACATGGCAGTATAAGGCATCATACACATTGTGGTATAAGGCATGATACACATTGTGGTATAAGATATCATACAAATTGCAGTATAAGACATCTTACACATTGCAGTATAAGGCATCATACACATTTCAGTATAAGATATAATACGCATTGTAGTGTAAGGCATCATACACATTGCGGTATAAGGCATCATACACATGGTGGTATAATGCATCGTACAGATTGCGGTATAAGGCATCATACACATGGTGGTATAAAACATCATACACATTGCAGTATGAGGCATCATATATATTTTGGTATAAGGCTTCATATACATTGTGGTATAAGGCTTCATATACATTGTGGTATAAGGCATCATACACATTGTGGTGTAAGGCATCATACACATGGCGGTATAAGGCATCACACATGCCGGAATAAGGCATCATATACATTGTGGTGTAAGGCATTATACACATTGTGGTATAAGATATCATACACATTGCAGTATAAGGCATCATACACAATGCGGTATAAGGCATCATACACATGGTGGTATAAGATATATACATTGCAGTATAAGGCATCATACACATTGCGGTATAAGGCATCATACACAATGCGGTATAAGGCATCATACACATGGTGGTATAAGATATATACATTGCAGTATAAGGCATCATACACATTGCGGTATAAGGCATCATACACAATGCGGTATAAGGCATCATACAAATTGTGGTATATGGCAACATACACATGGCGGTAAAATGCATCGTACAGATTGCGGTATAAGTCATCATACACATGGAGGTATAAGGTATAATAAACAATGGAAAATAAGGCATTATAGACATGGTGGTATAAGGCATCATACAGATTGCAGAATAAGGCATCATACACATGGTGCTACCATTTCCATTTCACTTCCATGTATATTGTTTAAAACTAAATTTATAGTACTGGACAACCCCTTTAAGTAAAAGACTGATCTTTGGAATAAAATGTCCTTTACCATTCATTGCATGTACTTAAGTAACTGTTCAATAATTTGCTTAATTTACTCAGAGCCAATGACTAGGACTTTTCCATTTAACTATGAATAGATAAATCGGGAGAACTTGGACAATGTAAAGTTACGACATGACTAAAAGGTTCGATCAAATCGAATTTTTTAAGGCTATGGTTTTTCCATATTTTTTATCCATCTAGGCAAATCAAGTGCACATTTTTGGGGAACATATACCGTAGTTGTGACTTTGCCAATTTCAGACACCTCCACCAAAATGGGCAGAGTTGGGGAGGGGCCGGGGCGGGATGGGGCATGGATACCGGTGCCCATCAACTTCAGCAATGTGGCAGTGTTTCTTACATTGGAAATGTTACTCTAGGCTCTGGGGAAGATACCGTTCTCCGGAACAATCATCCAAATAGTTATATAAAGTACGGTATATGGAAGGCTTTGTTTTTAAGACTTAAGCTATTTTTGTTCCATAAGACCACTTAATTATATACACACCTCAGGACCGCTTGGCCCTTCATCTCCTCTGTATCCTTTTGGTCCTTGTGGCCCCGCTTCACCCTACAAAACAATAATTCGCAAATGTTAATAGACAGCAAACTATTCACAAACTTAAAACCACAACTAAAGAAAGCTTAAAAGTTTTATCTAAAAAAAAAGGGAAACCACAAATCAGACTGATAAGATTAGGATTGTCAAATTCTTTTGCTTCCCAGTTTATCTAAAGTCTGACAGCGCACTCCAAGTTCAGCACATAATAGCTAAGAGGTGAAAAGATGATGTAAAGGGAAAAGTTACAGAAAAGTATAGTTAAAACAAAACCTCTATACAGAATTATCCAGAAAAAGAAAGTCATTGAAAGACATCATGGCTCTTCATGATGTTTTACCGGCATTGCTCGAGATTGAGACTAAAGGGGGCTTTACACGCAACGACATCGCTAACGAGATGTCATTGGGGGTCACGGAATTCGTGACGCAGATCCGGCCTCGTTAGCGATGTCATTGCGTGTGACACGTACGAGCGACCGCTAACGATGCAAAATACTCACCAAATCGTAGATTGTTGACACATCATCCATTTTGAAATATTGTTGCTCATTCAGGACGCAGGTTGTTCGTCGTTCCTGAGGCAGCACACATCGCTATGTGTGACACCCCACGAACAATGAACAACATCGTACCTGCGTCCTCCAGCAACGAGGTGGGCATGACTTTCACGCGGCTGCTCTCCGCCCCTCTGCTTCTATTGGACGCCTGCCGTGTGACGTTGCTGTGACGCCGCATGAACCGCCCCCTTAGAAAAGAGGTTGTTCGCTGGCCACAGCGACGTCGCTAGGAAGGTAAGTATGCCTGACGGGTACTAGTGATTTTGTCCATCACAGGCAGTGATTTGCCCGTGATGCACAAACGACGGGGGCGGGTCGCAGCGTGTAAAGCCCCCTTTAGACACGTTAGCTGAGCAATCGATTCCAGAAAAGATAGTGAGCAAATGGAAAATGTTCCCAGTCTTAAAGGGAATCTGTCAGCAGGTTTTTGCTACCTTATCTGAGAGCATTAGGGCAAATTTCCAGAAAACCATACTCAAAGTAAACCCGGTGTTCCTGTGTATCCAGGAACCACACGGGTAGCACAAACTCCTGATCATATCAGGGAAAGGAGGACATACGAGCACATAAGACATTAGGCCCAGAAAACAAGAAAAGTACTCATTTCAATATGTACACAATCAATGAATCTCTCTTATGAGGCATCTCTATCATGTATACAATAGCAATAATAGCATTTACACACGGTGGAGCATATACTAATTCAATGCAACAGAGAGGACAGTGATTGACTAGAGTAAATGACAAGTATCAGAGCTGGTCTGCTTTAATGCAGGTTATGCACTCAAATCATAATATGATATATAATACTATGGAGCCGCAAATCGCGGCAAGTCCAAGATTTTTAAGGCCATAGCATGAAGGATCCTATTAGAGCACAAGTCAAACCCTTAATGCCGGCACGAACATCAAATGGCATGTGCCAAAGTGCAAGGTTGGTCCAGAGGCGAGGGCCCCAAGGCTGCCCGACGTACGTTTCGATGAAGGGGTTAAATCTTCTTCAGGGGATGGGACTCCCATAGGGGAGTGCTTACATGCTAAGAGGGCCGACTAGGCAAGGGAACTAATGCTCTTGTGACTAGTCGCTGGCCTCATTAGCATATCATAAAGGATCTTTAGAAATCCTTTTTCTAAAGATCTCTTTATCTATGCTTCTAGATACAGGGACTGCTAGGCAGGGATTAGCAACATGCACCCAGAACTGCTTGTGGTCCTGGGTGCATACAGGACCTGATAGATTCCCTTTAAACAAACATAGTGATTAAAGAAAAGATTGGACAGAGACAACACAGGCATGCCCGAACTTTCTGGTTTAACCCTTGCAACATGCTGGCTTCAGCTTACATAGCAAAAACCTTCTCACAGATTGAAATCTTTCCTGATTCCAAATATGGCAAATAATAATAGATTTCTGGTTAATGACTCATTTCCAAAAAATCTAGCACTGATAACTTCTAATAGATCTTTTAAGAAATACATCCAGAACTCCTAGTTCATTTGAGAGACCTGTTTTTACCTATGCTATATAGATACATTTTGATTATTGTTTTTGGGGTTTTGGGTTTTTTATTTCAAAAGAAGTAGCCCCAATCAATTTGCTTTGATGTGGCTCAACCCGTTCCAAGTATCCTATGTATTAGTTCCAAAACTGCTCACAATACTTCATGTGTGGCTTGATTTTCTCATCACCTTGATGATCCATACTATGATCGTATTTGCCTTGGCGGCAGCTGTCTGACACTGGTTGCTATCGTTTACTATCCACTTCTATAATGAGTCCTTTTCCATGTTAGTAATGTTTTCCTGTTTAGTATGTAATGCTTACATTTGTTTTTCCATGTCAGTTGCATACCCGATATGCGGCAGCGCAGCGTATACTTAGTAGCTGTCATCGGGGCTCTGGTCACCAATTTCAAATGTTGTTTTACAGTAATTTTAATGTCTACACCATTTACTTCGCCTAGTTTATGATGTTTGCAGTAAAAAGTAATTTCATCACACACTCCTGATTCTAGAAAAATGACTTATTTTTTGTTCAGTGCTTTATTTTAGATTACTAGAAACATCGAAGAATCCGTAATTGATCTCTAAATGTTGCATTTTTTAACCCAACACATACATCATGATGCTGCAAGATATTATAGTATAAAGGCCGCTATCACACAACGATATCGCTAGCGATCTCGTTAGCGATGTGACACGCCCAGATCGTTGCTACAATTTGCCGAGATCGCTCATAGGTCGTTTTGTAGCGGTCACACGTACCCATCTCACAAACGACGCTACATCGTTCAGCGATATATTGTTTAACCAAGGCGGTCGTGTGGACGCCGTCACACAGCATTCCTGCCAACGATTCCGGCAACGACAGAGGCATATAATTATCAACCATGGCTGCCAAATCAGAACGCAGTTGAGACCACCAATCAGAGCGGAGGAGGCGTGGAGCATTGCTCGTAATGACACGCCTGCGTCGCTGATGACGGACGCACTAACGATGTTGTTCGTCGTTGGCAGGGTGTCAAACGTAGCAATATGTCTGCTGCGTTCGAACGATAAACAATATTTTGAAAATGAACGACGTGTCAACGATCAATGATTTTCGCTATTTTTACGATCATTCGGAGTCGCTCGTAGGTGTCACATGCAACGACGTCGCTAACGACGACGGACGTGCGTCCCAAAAACCGTGACGCCGACGACATATCGTCAGATAAATCGTAGCATATAAAGCGGCCTTAATTCTTATCATGTTTAACAGCTTTTGCTGTGTTAAAGGGTATTTGCACTCTAAAGAAACTTTTCAGACAAAGTTGTCTTTATATGAGGAATGGCTCTATCTTTGGCCATTATACGAGTTGTCTTCTGTATTTTCACCAGTTATATCCTCTACAGCCTCTCTCTCATAAGTTGCCATTGACTCTGAGCTGGTGGAAGACTAGCTTCTATGATGTATCCCATGCACAAAACAAAATTCTGGCTCTTCATTGCTTACTTAGCCCATGTACAAGAGCAACAGAAGTATGGAAAAAAATACCCAGAGTAATGGGCTGTGTAATGTCATGGCTCCACTCCAGAGTTCCAACCGGAGGTCTGGTTGTTGGTCGGTTTCCCTACTGGTTGGACCACAGCCAGTTTCATGTTGGTCCAACTGAAGGATCTGTTGTCTTTCATTATTATTCTCTGCCTTCCTGTTTCAGTTCTATTGAGCTGTATGCACTTTCTCAATTGGTTTGCCCAGTCACATTTTGGTATGGATTACTTTATACTTATTACTCACATGTCTCAGTGCTGTCTATATTTCTGGATGGATGGTTGTCTGGGGTCCCTGCTTCTTGGTTGCAGTTTTCTTACTGAGACATTGCTATTCCCCGCAGTTTGTTTGTATCTCTTACCAGTTATCTCCTATTTTGTGTCATTTAGGTTTGGGTGGGTGACCACGTATTATTTTATTCGTTTGGGTTTCTTGTATTCCATCATTACTGCATGACTGGGTTTGCACATTCTGTTTAAAGTGATTACGGCACTCCTGGTGGGTAGAGGTGCCCGGATAGGATCCAACTTCATACTTCAACCAATCAAGGAGTCTGGCACTCAAAGTTGCAGCAGTTAATATTTTTTTATAGCGTGGAAAAAAGTGTACGAATATGTGACATTTCAGTATCTAGCAACCTTCTTCAAATATACACTGTCAGGAATATCATATGGCAGAGGGGTTTGTATCATAGTATCATAGTATCATAGTTTTTAAGGTTGAAGGGAGACTCTAAGTCCATCTAGTTCAACCCGTAGCCTAACATGTTGATCCAGGGGAAGGCAAAAAAAAACCCCAATGTGGCAAACAAGTTCCAATGGGGAAAAAATTTCCTTCCTGACTCCACATCCGGCAATCAGACTAGTTCCCTGGATCAATACCCTGTCATAAAATCTAATATACATAACTGGTAATATTAAATTTTTCAAGAAAGGCATCCAGGCTCTGCTTAAATGTTAGTAGTGAATCACTCATTACAACATCATGCGGCAGAGAGTTCCATAGTCTCACTGCTCGTACAGTAAAGAATCCTCGTCTGTGATTATGATTAAACCTTCTTTCCTCAAGACGTAGCGGATGCCCCCGTGTTCCAGTCGCAGGCCTAGGTGTAAAAAGATCTTTGGAAAGGTCTCTGTACTGTCCCCTCATATATTTATACATTGTGATTAGATCCCCCCTAAGCCTTCGTTTTTCCAAACTAAATAACCCCAAGTTTAATAACCTGTCTTGGTATTGCAGCCCACCCATTCCTCTAATAATCTTGGTCGCTCTTCTCTGCACCCTCTCCAGTTCAGCTATGTCCTTCTTATATATCGGGGACCAGAATTGTACACAGTATTCTAAGTGCGGTCGCACTAGTGACTTGTACAGAGGTAGAACTATATTTTTTTCATGAACACTTATACCTCTTTTAATACATCCCATTATTTTATTAGCCCTGGCAGCAGCTGCCTGACACTGTCCACTAAAGTGAAGTTTACCATCCACCCATACACCCAAGTCTTTTTCTGTGTCTGTTTTACCCAGTGTTCTACAATTAAGTACATAATCATAAATGTTATTTCCTCTACCCAAGTGCATGACCTTACATTTATCTACATTAAACTTCAATTGCCACTTCTCAGCCCAATCCTCCAATTTACATAAATCTCCCTGTAATATAAAATTATCCTCCTCTGTATTGATTACCCTGCAGAGTTTAGTATCATCTGCAAATATTGAAATTCTACTCCGCATGCCCCCAACAAGGTCATTTATAAATATGTTGAAAAGAAGCGAGCCCAATACTGACCCCTGTGGTACCCCACTATGAACTGAGACCCAGTCCGAGTACGTACCATTAATAACCACCCTTTGTTTCCTATCACTGAGCCAGTTTTTAACCCAGTTACACATATTTTCCCCTATCCCCATTATTCTCATTTTATGTACCAACCTTTTGTGTGGCACCGTA
Source organism: Anomaloglossus baeobatrachus (assembly GCF_048569485.1). Lineage (NCBI taxonomy): Eukaryota > Metazoa > Chordata > Amphibia > Anura > Aromobatidae > Anomaloglossus > Anomaloglossus baeobatrachus. The sequence continues at coordinate 76,861,700 of NC_134359.1, read as the reverse complement.
TCAAAAGCTTTTGAAAAGTCCATATACACAACATCCACTGCATTTCCCTGGTCCAGACTTGAACTTACCTCTTCATAGAAGCTGATCAAATTAGTTTGACAGGATCGATCCCTCATAAACCCATGTTGATACTCTGTCATAAGGTTATTTTTCTTGAGATACTCCAGTATAGCATCTCTCAAGAAACCCTCAAGGATTTTACCAACCGTAGAGGTTAAACTTACCGGCCTATAATTTCCCGGCTCAGTTTTTGTCCCCTTTTTGAATATTGGCACCACATTTGCTATGCGCCAGTCCTGCGGTACCGACCCTGTTATTAAGGAATCTGAGAAGATTAAAAATAATGGTCTATCTATCACAGAACTCAATTCCTGTAGTACTCTGGGGTGTATGCCATCCGGGCCCGGAGATTTGTCAACCTTAGTGATTTCGAGGCGGTGGCGTACTTCCTGCTGGGTTAAGCAGGTCATATTCAAGGGTGAATTTATGGTATCACTGGTCATGTCATCTGCCATGGCATTTTCTTGTATAAAAACCGTAGAAAAAAAGTCATTCAGCAGGTTGGCTTTACCCTCATCCCCTTCCACCATTTCACCAAGACTATTTTTAAGGGGGCCAACACTATCGCTTTTCAGTTTTTTACTGTTTATGTAGTTAAAGAATATTTTAGGATTATTTTTACTTTCTCTCGCAATGAGTCTCTCTGTCTCAAACTTAGCTAACTTAATTTGCTTTTTACATATTTTATTTAATTTTCTATAATTATATAATGCCTCATCACTACCTACCCTCTTTAATTCTTTTAAGGCTTTCTGTTTTTCTTTTATTGCTTCCCTTACAGCTCTATTTAGCCATAGGGGTTTCCTCCTATTTCTAGCATGTTTGTTCCCATGGGGTATATTTTCTGCACAAGCCCTATTCAGGATGCTCATAAAAGTCTCCCATTTGCTTTGTGTACTTTTATTACTTAGTACATCATCCCAGTTTATTGCACTAAGATCATCTCTCAACCGTTTAAAATTTGCTTTCCTGAAGTTTAGTGTCCTTGTAGCCCCTCTACTAGACATCTTACTAAAGAATACATGAAAACTTATTATTTTGTGATCACTATTCCCCAAGTAACCCCCAACTTGTATATTTGATATGCGGTCTGGCCTATTGGTTAGTACAAGGTCTAGTAGTGCTCCCCCTCTTGTGGGGTCCTGTACCATTTGTGAAAGGTAATTATCTTTCATTGTTATCAAAAATCTATTTCCTTTGCTGGAACTGCAAGTTTCTGTTCCCCAATTTATATCAGGATAGTTAAAGTCCCCCATAATAATTACCTCTCCGAGACTCGCTGCTTTATCAATTTGCTTTATGAGGAGATTCTCTACCTCTTCCATAATATTCGGCGTCTTATAACACACCCCTATCAGTATTTTATTATTCATTCTCCCCCCCCTTATCTCCACCCATAGGGACTCTACATTCTCAGTACCCTCACATATGTTGTCACGCAGGATGGGTTTTAAGGATGATTTTACATATAGACACACACCTCCCCCTCGCTTATTTGTACGGTCATTCCTGAATAGGCTATAACCCTGTAAATTAACAGCCCAGTCATAGCTCTCATCCAGCCATGTCTCTGATATCCCCACTATATCATAATTTTCTTCCAACAATATTAATTCTAATTCCTCCACCTTATTTGTGAGGCTTCGGGCATTAGTGTACATGCACGTTACGTATGACTCTGTACCTGTATTCCTGCTTACTGTATTAACTGTCCTAACCCTTCCCCCCGTACCACCCCCAATTTCATTACTTGTGCCCTGGTCACTATCTGCACTACATTCCCCTTCTATAAAGTGAATACCCTCGCCCCCCATTCCTAGTTTAAACACTCCTCCAACCTTCTAGCCATTTTCTGCCCCAGCAGAGCTGCACCTTCCCCATTAAGATGCAGCCCATCCCTAGCATAGAATCTGTAGCCAACTGAAAAGTCGGCCCAATTCTCCAGGAACCCAAAACCCTCTTTCCTACACCAATTGTATATTGTATTTGTATTGCAGGTCCATCGGAGGGACCCAGAACATGGGAGAGATGCAGTCCATGTGCCACGTTGGGTGCAGGAGGAAGGAGCACTGTGGAGAAGCGATAGCATCGCTAATGGTGCTGGCGCTGGAGCACTAATAGACAGGAGAATAAGTAAATCTCTTCAAATGACTGAGAACAGATGACTGAGGCTAGAGAAAAAAAATCTTTGTGCTCAGATGGCGGAGATTTATTTGTTTTCTGCCACATACTTCTCATACAGCTCTGGTATATGTGCTTACGATATACATCCTGTCAGTTGTGACACTAGTCTCGGGAAATAAGCTTCTCCACACTGTAGCCTGTTCTGACACATGACTAGGACAGGCTACCGTTTGTATTATAGTGACAAGAAAAAGGATAACAATGTTTTGTATTTTTGGCTTTCAGGCTCCATACCTCACCATCTACTACAGCTTTGAGCGTGACATTACAATTATTTTATAGACAATCATCTTGGCTATATCATACATAAATTTGACTTTCAACTATTTAACATATGATTAGTTATGCAGATTCTTGTAATGTCACTGCATTGTTACTGTTTTGCTCCTAAAAAGCTAAATTGTATTTTTTTTTGTTAGCATTTTGTAAATCCAATTTTGGTTTTCAATACTGCCTGAATCCTTCTGGGCATACTCTTGATCAGATTAAAGCATGTCACAAATGAAATCTGATTCCAAATCTCTTCTACACGTTCCCATTGATAGTTCATACTGGTCGACTCACTTGGGTATGTATACAGCTTTTTGTTCAACTAAAACCACAAGTGTTTGATTGGGTGGAGGTCCAGGGACTGTGGGCGCCAATCCAGCACCTTTACTACATTGTCATTGAACTATTTCTTCCCCAATGTCGAAGTATGCTTCTGGTTATTGCCCTGCTGGAACACTTATGTCATCATTTTCAAACCCATAGTTCTCGAGTGTATTAAGTAACTTGTCTTGACCACCATCGATCCTGGTCAAGTATCCAATGCTTTTGGCTGTGAAATATGTCATCAGGCTTCCTCCACTGAACTTGACAGTTCCTTCAATTTCTCCATCTGTTAGCCTTTTTTTCCCTTGTTTCTTCATGACCCATTTGCACCCATCAGAGCTTAGTCTTTTAATTTTCATTGCATTGTTCCAAATCACTCATTTCCTATCTTCTACTGTCCACTTTCCATATTTATTTTTAAATTCAAGCCAAGACTTCTTATGATGATATTGAAGTTGAGGCTTCTTCACCTTTTTCGGGCCACCATTCCAGACTTGTGTAATGTGCGTCACACGGTGCTTCATGAACATCTGTGATCTCACTATTATGAAGCATACGAGATGCCTCCACTGTCGTGTTTGTTGAACTAGAAGTGATAGATCTTGTGATGAGCAGACTTGTTGACTCCGATATTTTGCCTGAACGTCCCGTCTTGGCTTTTGAATGGATAAGTGGACTTCATTTCGTATTCTTCCACCTGTCAAGGCCTCACAGGATGCCGTTTGGCATATTTCTTGGCTAAGAGATCACTACCGATGAGCTGGATAATGCTGTTTCTCTTTTTTTGAGAAATCGTCTTCATGGCTGCTCCTCAATTCGAACCAGTGATGTTGCTTTGGAACTAACCTAGTTACACATTGAGCTATTAGGGAATATGTGAACAGGTTGTAATTTGTAATATACAGGAAGAAAAGCTAGTTTTCGAACTCCAGGAGCAAAACAGTAACATGACAAAAATCTGCATAACTAATCATATGCTCCATTGTTGCAAATCAAATTTATGTATAAGATAGTCAAGATGATTATCTATAAAATTAAGGTAGTCTCACGCCCAAGCTGTAGTGGATGGTGAGATTTGGAGCCTGAAAGTGAAAAGTTCAAAACATTGTTACCCTTTTGCTTGTCACTGTATTTGAGACAGCCGATTTTATTACGTTCTTGGAGAACTTCTTTAAACATGTCAAATATTAATAAAGGCACATTTTGATTAATTACTCTCTAAACATAATCTGTCTCTCTTACCCATCAGTCCAAACCCTTGAAAGTATTCGAAAGGAACAGACTATTAATAGTCCCTGGGGACGCCAATCTGTGCACTGAACACTCTAAAGGGTGCTTTACACACTGCGACATTGCTAGCGATAGCTAGCGTTGTCGTGCGTGATAGCACCCGCCCCCGTCGTTCGTGCAACATTTGGTGATCGCTGCCGTGGCGAACATTATTGCTACGGCAGCGTCACACGCACATACCTTTTCAGCGTTGTCGCTATGACCGCCGAATAATCCCTCCTTCAAGGGGGAGGTGCGTTCGGCGTCACAGCGGCGTCACTAAGCGGCCGCCCAATAGCAAAGGAGGGGCGGAGATGAGCGGCCGGAACATGCCACCCACCTCCTTCCTTCCTCATTGCCGGTGGACGCAGGTAAAGAGATGTTTGTCATTCCTGCGGTGTCACACACAGCGATGTGTGATGCCGCAGGAACGACGAACAACCAGTGGCATGCACCGCCAACGACATTATGAAAATGAGCGACGTGTCAACGATCAACTATTGACGTTGAGCGTCGCTCCTTGGAGTCACACGCTGCGATGTTGCTAACGGCGCCGGATGTGCGTCACTAACAACGTGACCCCGACGATATATTGTTAGCGATGCCGCAGCGTGTAAAGCACCCTTAACTCTTGGTTGGCACGCAGCCCATTCTTACCAGACGATAGCTCCACAAGTCTCTCAGTCGTTGCCTTTTAGATCACTAGCTTATCTCATGGCAGCTTTACTCGTCCCTACTGCACAGCTCAAAAAGTCTCTGCTTCAAGTTCAAAAATGGCTATTTATCCTCTGCTTCCATTCAACTGGCTCATCACAATTTAATTATTCATTTTCACATATAAAACATAAATCTGGAAGCTTTTTTTATTGTTCATGTTCAGGCAGAGTAAAGGCTACTTTACACGCTGCGATATCGGTCCCGATATCGCTAGCGTGGGTACCCGCCCCCATCTGTTGTGCGACACGGACAAATCGCTGCCCATGCCGCACAACATCGCCCAGACCCATCACACATACTTACCTGCCCGGCGACGTCGCTGTGACCGGCGAACCGCCTCCTTTCTAAGGGGGCGGTCTGTGCGGCGTCACAGCGACGTCACTGACCGGCCGCCCAATAGAAGCGGAGGGGCGGAGATGAGTGGCCGGAACATCCCGCCCACCTCCTTCCTTCCTCATAGCGGCCGGGAGGCAGGTAAGGAGAGGTTCCTCGTTCCTGCCGCGTCACACATAGCGATGTGTGCTGCCGCAGGAGCGACGAACTACATCGTTACTGCTGCAGTAACGATAATCGAGAATGGACCCCCATGTCACCGATGAGCGATTTTGCACGTTTTTGCAACGATGCAAAATCGCTCATCGGTGTCACACGCAGCAACATCGCTAATGCGGCCGGATGTGCGTCACAAATTCCGTGACCCCAACGACTCCGCATTAGCGATGCCGCAGCGTGTAAAGCCCCCTTAAGGGTCCGCAGAGAACTAAACAATGATCAGTTATATACCAAAAATCTCAATAGATCACATCGTTTTTCAGAGTTTGTACAGCTGGTGCGGCGCCCATAAAATCAAACCACTTCCCTCATCCATGTAAATAATTATTGTCTTCTGTCAAAAGCTGTCTTGGCATTGAAAAGCTGCTTACAAAAAGCAGGTTTTGGTATGTTTTTTTTTTGTGCGGATTATGTGTCATTTGTTTACAGTACGTCTTTTATAAAATCAGTTTTATTCACTGAAAACTCAGCAAAAATGCCTCAAAGAATTGACAGATTTAAAAATCGCTGTAGTTTTAAAAACAGTAATGGTGCAGAATCTACATGTAAAATGCTTGTAAACTATTCCAGAGGTTTTGGACGCATTACACCACTAGCTTCCTCGAGTTCATTCTCATCGCGCGTCGCTGTCTGCTGTCAGCGGGTATGTATCTCAATGACATTGTGCATCACACACGGAACATTTCACACGGGCAACATACGGACATGTCACTTACGTATCTCACGCGCACACGGCTAGCATAATCAATTCACACGGATGCCACACGTACCATAAAAACGGACTTAACAATGGAAAACGGACCCGAAAAACGGAACGTAACACACGTGCGTGTTTTTCACGGATGTATGTCGGAGGCCTAAGCAATTGATAAAGGTAACCTCCCCACCTATACCTTTTACTTGAAAGAGTAAAGAAAAATTAAAGGAAATGTGCAAGCATACTCTCCTGTACGATCTGACATTGGTCGTGGAGAGCAAAACCTGCACAATGGTCAAAACAGTTAGGCTATGTGCGCACGGTGCATTTTTCGTAGCGTTTTTGTGCGTTTTTAAGGTGCGTTTTTGGTTTAAAAACTGCTTGACTTTCCTTCCCCAGCAAAGTCTATGAGTTTTCCTTTTTGCTGTCCGCACAGTGCAGTTTTGTTTTAGGTGCGTTTTTGTGGTGACCACAACGATACAACATGTCAATTATTTCTGCGTTTTTGCCAGCGTTTTTCACCCATGTAATGCATTGGAAGGAACGCAGCAACAAAAACGCACCAAAAGCGCGTGCCTTTTTTTATTGTTTTTTTTTTACCGCGGGTGCGTTTTTGTGCATTTTTTAGAGGCCAAAAGCGCACAAAAATGCTGCATCTTTGTGGGCACACAAAAACAGCGTGTGCACATAGCCTTACTGAGGCACTATTCAATGTCCAATGAGTATCATGTGTGGGACCCATTAACTAGAACCAGGCCTGTGGATGAAACATGCTGCTCATTGGATAGTTGGCCTCACTTTGTATTTCTTACTTGGCAACACTCACCCCTGGCTGACTGACAGTTCATGGACTATAAATAAGAGTAAGCGACCTGTCAATCAGCCAGGGGTAGGTGCTGCTAGGCCAGGAATACAGCGGTGGCTGAGAACCTAGAAGTGAATCGTCATGTCCAAATTCACTTCCAGACACAAACTTCCAAACAAGATTTCTCGCTGCCGGAGCAGCACTTCGAAGTCATAAAGAAGTCAACTGGCTTAATTTTTAAAGGGCTATACAGTCATAATATTGTTGGGTGGGGTAAAGGTGTCTCACAGGTTCTTGTGAAAGGGGTTGTCCAAGTGATGGCCATCCCCATCCATAAAAATCTGTCAAAAACATTTGGACAACGCCTTTCTCATTCTCTATGCTTGCCTCGTTAAAATAAAAAAGTGTATACTCATCTCCTGTGCCGACAGCCTTCTATCGGTGCCAGCATTCACTCTAGCACGGCTCATGTGACATTGCTACGTCACACGAGTCCTGGCCTTCACTATCCTCGCCTTAGAACATACCATACATTGAAATAAAGTGAAAGCAGCTGCAGCTCTCATTTTCTCTTGATTACTTATTTGTTTGAAGGAGGAGATAGTGAAGCCGGTGGTGATTAGACACAGGACTTGTGTGATGTCACATGAGTCCCAGTAGAACTAGTGCCGACATTGAAGGAACGCCGCCGGAACGGGAGGTGAGTATAACCTTTTTAATTTTAAAGGAGCAAACATGGGGAATGAGAAGGGGTTTTCCAAGGTGTGGACAACCCCTTTATGCTTCAAATTAAGGTTAGGGATGGTCAGATCTTTGCCTCGAGAGTAGGAAAACCTAGCTATGCCTATGGCTTATCATGGAATTCAAGGTATGAACATTTTACAGTAAGTCCCGGCAAGTGCATGGCTACAAGCAGTCAGAATTTTATATTTTTTACTATATGTGTAAGTGATCGATTGGAGTTCTTTTTCAGAAAAAATAAGGTGCTGCTCAATAAGAAATATATTAAAATAAAAAAGAAAATAAAACGGTCTCTCATCAGAAAAAGGTAAACTGAACTTGCATCATTCAATGTTTGTGGTGTTGGCCAGAACAATGTACATAATCAATCCATATTAGTCTCCTACGTCATATTGTCATGCAATGAAAGATTGGATAAACGCAACATCAATTGATGTATTCAGCATTCATCCACAACAGTTGTAACTCTACTAGGGATGATCGAATACTTCGATTATCCGGCTTTGCGAATATTTTCCGAATACCTCGCCGCTATTCGACTATTCGATGCGTAAAGTAAGTCTATGGGAAGCCCGAATAGTTCCGAATAGTTGTTATTCGAGTTTACCATAGACTTACACTGCACATCAAATATTCACGAATAGTCAAATAGCAGCGAGGTATTCGGAAAATATTCGTGAAGCCGAATAATCGAAGTATTCGATCATCCCTAAACTCTACTAACAACACTAAAAGTTCAATTAATTTTTGCGTAACATTCTCTGCTTTCATGGGTCAACCATCCAGCTATAACAAAACAGTAACAAATATATATACAAATATATATGATAGATAGATAGATAGATAGATAGATAGACAGATAGGATTCCACACTGGAAATAATCCAACATATAACAAATATAAACAAGTCAAAGTAATGATATAAAATATTGATTCTTACTGGATCACCAGAAGGGCCCACAGGGCCATCTCGGCCTTGGTCTCCAGCTTGGCCTGGATCTCCCTAGAAGCAGAATTGAAGAAAGAAAACAGTAAGAAACAAACATACAACAAATATAAAATGTTCATGTTTAATGACTCATTGCTGTAATACTGAGAATTTAATAATTTACAGCAGATACACAATAAAATAATTAAACCGTGGCTTCAAACAGATGTGAAATGCATGACAAATGCTGAAACCTTTCAAATGTGGTATATATCTTGCGGGCAGAATAAATAAAATGGGGTGGATGATTGGAAAACTACTTTTTTTTAGATAATTTCTTTGACTACAGAAAATCGTGAAAAAACATGAGTTTTCTTACTAGCTTCTTGACACACTCAAATGGCTTACAGCTTTTTAAAAAGATGTTTTCTGCTTTGCTGTGTAGACTGGGACAAATTCAAAAGTCATCTCATATTATTACAGGGCAGAGGAGTGAGTGGTAAATGACTGTTGGGGGCCTAACTAGACAAAACAGCAACACTAGAAGTATTTCAAGAGGACCTTTTTTCAGGTCAAAATTGGCCAGTATTTCAGCCTTTTTAATCCCACTGCTCCTCCTGCGTGTTCAATTTCTTTCTTTTTAAAAATTCACAATACGGTTCCAGAGATATGGACCTTTTTATCTAGTGCTCAATTTTATCATCTCTACCAAGGGGGCGTGGGTCAAATCTTCTCTGGAGGCGTGTCTTTAGACTACTCTACGTTATTACCAGGAGCTCCACCCCCTTTGTAAAGACTATAAAAAGTAGCAGTAAATAAAAGTTCTATACCTCAGAAAATGTATGACGCATTTAAAAAAAAAAACCAATAAAAAACAACAAAAATAGATGACTCAGAGGAGCAACGGGAATAACATTAGAGCAAAGACGGGACACATTAGACCAGGCGAAATTTCTAAACCGTGAAAATGTAGACTATGCAGTCTTAAAATGTGCCAAATTTATAATAGGTGTTCATGCTGATTGATAAATCTGGTGTATTTTAAGACTGTCTTGTCTAATTTTACATCACTAGTTGGTTAATAGAGATAAGCGGATTGCTTCGGGCAACCCAGGTCCTTGGTCCATATCATTACTCTCTTGCCGTGGACAGGAACTGCGTGAACCTCTTCACCCTCTCGGATCTTGGGCTCGTCTTATGATTTGCTGTGCGGATGTGTCATCAACTGTGTGTTGCATAAAACTCAGATGACGCCACATCAGACCGATGATAAAACGCAGAGGACTAATTCGCAAACGCAAACTAATTCGGAAGGTCAGCAAAATTCACAGAGCTCCTGTCCACAGCCAGTGAACAAAATTCTGAACCATTAAAAGGGGTTGCGCAAAGCGATCCACTCATCTATATTGATTAGTAGGGATGATCGAATACCTCAATATTGCCGAATTAATTGCCGCTATTCGACTATTCGCGAATATTCGATGCGCAATGTAAGTCTATATGAAACCCGAATAACAACTATTTGGAACTATTTGGGCTTTCCATAGACTTACATTGCGCATCGAATATTCACATAGCGGCAACCTATTCAGAAAATATTCGCAAAGCCAAATATTTGAGGTATTCGATCATCCCTATTGGTTAGCTTTGTGAGAATTGTGCACCATAATTCTAGAGCAAAGCATTTTCTGACACAGTTACGCACTTAAAACCAGTCCCCTTTTCCACTAAGCCATACCCCTTTCTAGAGAGACCACACCCTTATGTCGACAAGGTACAGAAAGTGTCTAAAATCCATCATAAATATAGTGCAAGTCAAGGAAGTCAGGTTTAACGCATTGAAATCCCTTGTGTTTGTATGTATATGAATCATCCAGCGGGCAGTTCTACTAGTGATTGACAGCTATCTGTACATGCACAGTGGTACTAGGTGGTCGAGCCCTGCAATGTAAATTATATGTGTTATGCCTGCTGCTAAATGTGTATGTTGATATGTTATGCTGCTAGCTGGGTGCAGGCTCCAGATACAGTAGGGTGGGACTGTTACCAGAGGCGTCACCTGGTGGTCCGGCTGAGATAGTGTGGCGCCCTGGACAAGCCAGGACGTCACAGGTACTGCAACAACACACCCTACACCCCGGTTAGGAACATCAAGGTCAGACACAAATCCTTGTTGCCTTCCTCCAGGGGCTGATGTCCACACCAGGTGGGGCAGAGCCAAGCAGTTGGCTCCACCCACCGAGGAGTTCACAGTCCTGGAGGCGGGAAAAGGAAGACAGAACAGTTGAGGAGTTGTAGAGTGAGGAAGTAGTAGTGGAGGAACTGACTGGCCGTGTCTGGGTACGTGGCCCGGGCACCTGACAGCAAGGTTGGCAGACAGTGGTGACCGTCTGCAGGAGAGGCCGATTGACGCACAACCGTGAGGAGTGGGGACGGGCGGTGGCCCGCCGGTACCGAACCGGGGAGCGAAGAGAAGCCAGCACCATCCGTCAGAGCCTACGGACCCCGACCAGGCTAGGAGTCGCCGTAAAACCGGTCAAATCCTTCAGCGACGGGAACCTCCGGGGTTTCCCAGCAGTAAAGACCCGACTGAAGGCAACCGTCCAAACCGTGAGGGAGATAAAGCTACCGCCAGAGCTAGAGCTCCCAGGGCCAGAGCCTGCGGGCAACGGAAGGGCTCCCTTAGCCAACATACTGCTGGGGAGCAGGCTATCAGTGGGAAGCCATTGGGGCCGAGAACAGAACACCGGTGCAGGGAGAGACAGTTACTGCCAAACTACTGGGAGTGACCGCCGCAGCCGTCTGTGGGACTCGTCCATCCAGCCGTTTGTTTTACCAGAGACTCCATGTGCGTTACTGGCTGAGTAAGTACCACCGTGCCGTCTGGCACTGCGCTGCCCCGCGACCTTGCACCCGGCCAGGCCCCGCGACCCACCTTCCGACCTCCACCACCAGGCCCCGGGACCACCAAAAACCCCCTACCCACGGAGGGGAGAAAACATCTCAGCTGCTCCCTGCCAACGCTCCCGGGATCCCCGTACTGAGCAGCGGTGGTGTCCCAACCTCACCACGAACCGTGGGTGGCGTCACGGACAATATTCCTATACCCAAACCATCCCTTTCACTCACGGGCGAGGAGCGCCGCTCAACTCCCCGGGATCCGGCCCACCGCTCGAACCACCGAGCGAGCAGCAGCAGCAGCCGGATCCGAGCAGTGGTTGAGCGCAGCGTCCCCTCCCCGCCCGTGACAACTTGGCGTCACGAACAGGATCTTACCGCTCTGCCGTCTGGTAGAGGTGCGCCTTGTGTCCCACCGGAGGTGTCCGGCCGAAAATTTTCGGAAGCCGCCATATTGGGCGCGAAAAGTCCCCGCTCGAGCGTCTTCCCGAGCAGTGGAGGCGCGAAAGCCAAAGCTCCGCCCCTGAAGAGGAGGTGCCGGAAAGACACTAAGGGGGCACGGATGGCGTCTGTCTGCATGTAGCCCGCGGCTATAAAAGCAGGGACGCCAGGACCCTGCGGCCATTTTTCCGGTTCCTGGAAGAGGCCGCTGCTCAAGATGCTGAGTCCGACCGACAACACCGTAGTCCTCGCGCCCGGCACCGCAGCGTGGGTGGAAGTCCAGACCGTCCAGCTAAGCAGCCGTCTGCAGGTCCGCATGCAGCTCCTCCTGGAGGAGTGGGAGGCCAACATGGCGGACGTGGTGGCGGCTATAAGGAGATGCGAGGTGGAGGAAGATTTGGAGAAGCGGGTAAGAGACCCACGCCCCTGTATTCCCGAGGGATCGGCCGTTGCGGCTGAGGGGCCCGGCCTGCACCCGCTCACCCTACTGCCTCCCCCACTACCCGCATTAGTCGCTACCGCCCCGCCACTAGGCCCGCTACCCGTCCAACCGGTAGCGGTACCCTGCCCGTCCGCTCAAGCGGACCGACCTGCAGCAGAGGCCCGACCCCGTCCTGAGCCGCTTCCTTGGAAGCTGCCGAAGACCACGCCCGATGCCGTACCGATTCCGGCAGGCTGTTCCGTGCAGGAGGAAGCGGAGGTTAAGCGGCAGACGATCCCTGTGCCCATCCCCCATGCCTCAGCTGAGGCCGCACCGGGTCGCCGCTGTGAGGCAGCACCCCAGGCCATGACACCGCGGGACCTTCCACCCAGATTACCAGTAGTGGGCAGCGTGAAGGAGGTCTCGCGGGGCCCGACCCGTGCGCCGGGACCCGCAGTAGCCCCCTATTGGGACAGGGAACAGACCCCGCTGGGCCAGGAAATTGCGGACAGAGAGAGGAGGAAGGCGGAGCTGGTCGCCCGCACGATTAGAGAAAAGGAGAGCCTCCGCAGAGCCACCTTCCATGTACGGGGCCCGATCTACGAAGGGCAAGTCCGGAAATTTGATGTCCGTCGGGGATACGGATTTATATACGAACCGGGCCTGGAGGCCAAGGTCTTTGTAGCACGTCGGGACGTCAATGCCCATCTGCCGGAGGACCACCCGGGCCGTAACCTGTTCCCAGGAGATCTGGTGCAGTACACACGACACTGCGGGGAGAGGGGCTGGTTTGCCCTGGACGCCAAGCTGAGGGGTAGCCAGGAAGCCCAAGCATCAGTCCAGCCCCCTTCTCCGGCCGCTGTGGTGGATTTGAGGATTCGAAGTAAGGCGGCGGTCCCTCTGTTGCACAGTTGTCCCCGTCGGGACCCCCAGTACCGTTGTTAAATGTTGTTGAATGATAAGAGTGAATCAACTGAAGAAGTTATCAGATTGACACCGTGATTGAACCGGCCGTTGCCGGCAACTAGTCCCCGTAGGGACTTTCTGCAACCGTTGCATAAGGAACTTCTTACGGACAAGCCCAAAACCTTGCAGGGAAACCACAAACTTAGTGGAGTGTAAATGTATCTGTTGGCTTGATACCGTAACCGCCTCCGGACAGGCTGATTTGGGAGGATGGGCATTGAGGAAATGGATGGCCCAGGCCCTACACTACCGTAACCGGTGGCAATCCTCTGGGGGTTCAGGGGTCCCCCATGGACATGGGTCCCCTGAAAAAGACCGTACCCGCTCGGGCAATTTGGTTCTGGACTGGGGCAAGGGGTGCTGCCCACTTCTTAGAAGCAGCATCAGGGCCAGGTTGTTTGGGCGAGGGGAGAGCGGAAGCCGTTACCGTTTAATAAGAATTGACTATCGTTTAGTAACGTTAAAAGAAAGTGCCTCCCGTAAAGGGAAGTTTATAAAGAATGCTTGTGTTTTACCATTTTCTATTTTTCTAGTTGTGAAAATAAAACCGGTGATGAACGAGCAGCCCGCGGACGGTCTGCATTTAACCAAGGGGGAATGTGGCGCCCTGGACAAGCCAGGATGTCACAGGTACTGCAACAACACACCCTACACCCCGGTTAGGAACATCAAGGTCAGACACAAATCCTTGTTGCCTTCCTCCAGGGGCTGATGTCCACACCAGATGGGGCGGAGCCAGGCGGTTGGCTCCACCCACCGAGGAGTTCACAGTCCTGGAGGCGGGAAAAGGAAGACAGAACAGTTGAGGAGTTGTAGAGTGAGGAAGTAGTAGTGGAGGAACTGACTGGCCGTGTCTGGGTACGTGGCCCGGGCACCTGACAGCAAGGTTGGCAGACGGTGGTGATCGTCTGCAGGAGAGGCCGATTGACGCACAACCGTGAGGACCAGGGACGGGCGGTGGCCCACCGGTACCGAACTGGGGAGCGAAGAGAAGCCATCACCATCCGGCAGGGCCTACGGACCCCGACCAGGCTAGGAGTCGCCGTAAAACCGGTCAAATTCGTCAGCGACGGGAACCTCCGGGGTTTCCCAGCAGTAAAGACCCGACTGAAAGCAACCGTCCAAACCGTGAGGGAGATAAAGCTACTGCCAGAGCTAGAGCTTCTAGGGCCAGAGCCTGCCGGCAACGGAAGGGCTCCCTTAGCCAACATACCACTGGGGAGCGGGCTATCAGTGGGAAGCCATTAGGGCCGAGAACAGAACACCGGTGCAGGGAGAGACAGTTACCGCCAACCTACCGGGAGTGACCGCCGCAGCCCTCTGTGGGACTCGTCCATCCAGCCGTTTGTTTTACCAGAGACTCCATGTGCGTTACTGGCTGAGTAAGTACCACCGTGCCGTCTGGCACTGTGCTTCCCCGCGACCCTGCACCCGGCCAGGCCCCGCAACCCACCTTCCGACCTCCACCACCGGGCCCCGGGACCACCAAAAACCCCCTACCCACGGAGGGGAGAAAACATCTCAGCTGCTCCCTGCCAACGCTCCCAGGATCCCCGTACAGAGCAGCGGTGGTGTCCCAACCTCACCACGAACCGTGGGTGGCATCACGGACAATATCCCTACACCCAAACCATCCCTTTCACTCATGGGCGAGGATCGCCGCTTGAGTCCCCGGGATCCGGCCCACCGCTCGAGCCACCGACCGAGCGAGCAGCAGCAGCAGCCGGACCCGAGCAGTGGGTGAGCGCAGCGCCCTCCCCGCCCGCGACAATAGCAGTAGGAAGAACGAAATAGGGTTAAAGGGGCAGTGACAGATGTGTGTAAGAGGTTGGTTAGGAGGTCTTGATAAGAGCCAGTCTAGAATAGGATTCAAGTGTGAGAAGATGTGGCCTCGGTGCTAGGACCAGTGAGGAAACCTTGAGATAATCTCGAGAGGTCCGGAGCCTACGGCTCACCCCGGCTAGCTTAGAGAGTTGTCCAGCTACAGAGCCTAGAATCGAATAAAGGTGAACAAAGTCAGGGAGAACGTGACACAGACACCGGAGCTTGAGGACTAGATCCAACATAGTGAGGGGGACAGATCGAGAGGTAGTACCCCACACTAAGAAGAAGGAAGCAAAGAAAGGCCATGTCTGTCATACAAATGTAAAGAATAAAGTGAACTTTCTGGTTGGCTACGTGAGCTCTGGTGTCGCATGCGTTTCTGACTGTCTACGATGAGGATTGCCAGTGGGGTGACGGACACCGGCCTGAAGAAACCAGTAATTGTCGTGCACCTCACCCAAGGTCCCATGATCACTCAGGGTCTCCTTAGTGAAGGAGTGCGGTGCCCGAGCGGCCTGGAGCGGGTGCCTTCCTTCATTGATACAGTGAAGATTGTTAATCATTAAGTAGCACCGCCCACTGGACTCATCTGCATACATTTTCGACCGACATGTTGTGTTCTCCATCGGTTTTACCCAATTTGTGACAGAATTCCTTTGCAAGTGGTTTAGAAAATATTCCCGAAAATGTACCTTATCTCCTCTGGATCCTCGTACACCAGATACCCCAGGAGGACCGCGCTCTCCTGGACCTCCCTGCAAATAAAGACAGTAAAATATATGTAAATTACTAAGTATATAAGACAGTTATAATATAACATTCATTAGAAAACACTGAGAACCTGATTCATCAAAGAGTTTTCACCAAAATTGTGGCAGAAAACTGTTGCAAAAGGTTTGCAAAACTTGTAGATGCACAAAAATTTGGCACTTTGGGTGGTTTTAATCCAGTTCCATAAACTTTATTTATTTAAATTAGCCAAGGGGGCGTGGCTGAGTGCAGATAGGAAATTTATTATAATATATGTTAAAAAATTGGCATTAATTTTCACAGAAAAGTACTCCGATCCCTACCAGCAGTGCTTTCCATCTAAAACTAAATTAAGCGCTAAATTCATTAAGAAGCACAGCCCTTCTAATGAGTTTCATGGTAGAGAAGAAGACTATCTCACATAACTCCTGGCCAAAGGGTATGGCTATCATGATATTATACGGGTATTCCGGCTGCAGAAAATATGTTATTCTTTCAAAAAGTTGTTACAGAATTTGTTAAACAAACTTTTGCATCATATTGTAGTTTTCGAGATCACTAATAACTTCCGGCAGATGAAAATCTGTTCTGATCGTGTGATGTAACATGGCTTGTTATAGAAGCAGTTCAGTTACTACACATCCAGCTTCTAATGAGACCCTGATTCCAGTGATGTATCACTTATTGGGTTGCTTTCTGTAATTTTGTAAAAATCACTATTTTATCAGTAGGAGATTATAACTAGAAGACTAGTAAACCTGCTGCCATGTAGTCCTTCATATTCATGAGCTCTGTATAACCCCTCCCTCACCACTGATTGGCAGCTTTCTGCCTATGCACAAAGTAAACAGAAGGCTGCAAATCAGGGGTGTGGGCAGGGTTACACAGAGCTCAGCATTCAGAGAACTGGTAGATCTACAGTAGATAAAACTGTGATTTTATTAAAAGTGCAGTAAGAAGCCCAGTAAGTGATACAACTATGGAATCAGGATCTCTACAACTACATATCACAAAAAAGGTAGAGGAGATATGAGGAGGCTATCAGAGGCTTTAAACTAAACACAGCAATAGAAAAAAAGAGATCTTCTTATATGTTAAAATACAACTTTTAAGGAAAAAATTATTAAAAACACCCTTGATACAAATATGAAATATATATATATATATATATATATATATATATATATATATATATATACAGTTCCTACAAGTAGTATTCAACCCCCTGCAGATTTAGCAGGTTTACACATTCGGAATTAACTTGGCATTGTGACATTTGGACTGTAGATCAGCCTGGAAGTGTGAAATGCACTGCAGCAAAAAAGAATGTTATTTCTTTTTTTTTTTTTTTTTATAAATTGTGAAAAGTTTATTCAGAGGGTCATTTATTATTCAACCCCTCAATCCACAAGAATTCTGTTTGGTTCCCCTAAAGTATTAAGAAGTATTTCAGGCACAAAGAACAATGAGCTTCACATGTTTGGATTAATTATCTCTTTTTCCAGCCTTTTCTGACTAATTAAGACCCTCCCCAAACTTGTGAACAGCACTCATACTTGGTCAACATGGGAAATACAAAAGGAGCATTCCAAGGCCATCAGAGACAAGATCGTGGAGGGTCACAAGGCTGGCAAGGGGTACAAAACCCTTTCCAAGGAGTTGGGCCCACCTGTCTCCACTGTTGGGAGCATCATCCGGAAGTGGAAGGCTTATGGAACTACTGTTAGCCTTCCACGGCCTGGACAGCCTTTGAAAGTTTCCACCCGTGCCGAGGCCAGGCTTGTCCGAAGAGTCAAGGCTAACCCAAGGACAACAAGGAAGGAGCTCCGGGAAGATCTCATGGCAGTGGGGACACTGGTTTCAGTCAATACCATAAGTAACGTACTCCACCGCAATGGTCTCCGTTCTAGACGAGCCCGTAAGGTACCTTTACTTTCAAAGCGTCATGTCAAGGCTCGTCTACAGTTTGCTCATGATCACTTGGAGGACTCTGAGACAGACTGGTTCAAGGTTCTCTAGTCTGATGAGACCAAGATCAAGATCTTTGGTGCCAACCACACACGTGACGTTTGGAGACTGGATGGCACTGCATACAACCCCAAGAATACCATCCCTACAGTCAAGCATGGTGGTGGCAGCATCATGCTGTGGGACTGTTTCTCAGCCAAGGGGCCTGGCCATCTGGTCTGCATCCTTGGGAAGATGGATAGCACGGCCTACCTGGAGATTTTGGCCAACAACCTCCGCTCCTCCATCAAGGATCTTAAGATGGGTTGTCATTTCATCTTCCAACAAGACAACGACCCAAAGCACACAGCCAAGAAAACCAAGGCCTGGTTCAAGAGGGAAAAAATCAAGGTGTTGCAGTGGCCTAGTCAGTCTCCTGACCTTAACCCAATTGAAAACTTGTGGAAGGAGCTCAAGATTAAAGTCCACATGAGACACCCAAAGAACCTAGATAACTTGGAGAAGATCTGCATGGAGGAGCGGGCCAAGATAACTCCAGAGACCTGTGCCGGCCTGATCAGGTCTTATAAAAGACGATTATTAGCTGTAATTGCAAACAAGGGTTATTCCACAAAATATTAAACCTAGGGGTTGAATAATAATTGACCCATACTTTTATGTTGAAAATTTATTAAAATTTAACTGAGCAACATAACTTGTTGGTTTGTAAGATTTATGCATCTGTTAATAAATCCTGCTCTTGTTTGAAGTTTGCAGGCTCTAACTTATTTGCATCTTATCACCCCTGCTAAATCTGCAGGGGGTTGAATACTACTTGTAGGCACTGTATATATATTCACATACAGTACAGAGTACAGACCAAAGGTTGGACACACCTTCTCATTCAAAGAGTTTTCTTTATTTTCATGACTCTGAACATTGTAGATTCACATTAACTTAGCACAAGTGGAATGAAATACTTAACAAAAAAGTGTGAAACAACAGAAAATATATCTAATATTCTAGGTTCTTCAAAGTAGCCACCTTTTGCTTTGATTACTGCTTTGCACACTCTTGGCATTCTCTTGATGAGCTTCAAGAGGTAGTCACCGGAAATGGTTTTCACTTCACAGGTGTGCCCTGTCAGGTTTAATAAGTGGGAATTCTTGCCTTATAAATGGCGTTGGGACCATCAGTTGTGTTGTGCAGAAGTCTGGTGGATACACAGCTGATAGTCCTACTGAATAGACTGTTAGCTGCTTTTTTTCTTGCCATAATACAAATTCTAAGTAAAGAAAAACGAGTGGCCATCATTACTTTAAGAAATGAAGGTCAGTCAGTCCGCAAAAATTGGGAAAACTTTGAAAGTGTCCCCAAGTGCAGTGGCAAAAACCATCAAACGCTACAAAGAAACTGGCTCACATGAGGACCGCCCCAGGAAAGGAAGACCAAGAGTCACCTCTGCTGCGGAGGATAAGTTTATCCAAGTCACCAGCCTCAGAAATCACAGGTTAACAGCAGCTCAGATTAGAGACCAGGTCAATGCCACACAGAGTTCTAGCAGCAGACACATCTCTAGACCAACTATTAAGAGGAGACTTTGTGCAACAGGCCTTCATGGTAAAATAGCTGCTAGGAAACCACTGCTAAGGACAGGCAACAAGCAGAAGAGACTTGTTTGGGCTAAAGAACACAAGGAATGGACATTAGACCAGTGGAAATCTGTACTTTGGTCTGAGGAGTCCACATTTTAGATCTTTGAATTCAACAACCGTGTCTTTGTGCGATGCAGAAAAGGTGAAAGGATGGACTCTACATGCCTGGTTCCAACCGTGAAGCATGGAGGAGGAGGTGTGATGGTGTGGGGGTGCTTTGCTGGTGACACTGTTGGGGATTTATTCAAAATTGAAGGCATACAGATCAGCATGGCTACCACAGCATCTTGCAGCGGCATGCTATTCCATCCAGTTTGCGTTTAGTTGGACCATCATTTATTTTTCAACAGGACAATGACCCCAAACACACCTCCAGGATGTGTACGGGCTATTCGACTAATAAGGAGAGTGATGGAGTGCTACGCCAGATGACCTGGCCTCCACAGTCACCAGACCTGAACCCAATCGAGATGGTTTGGGGTGAGTCGGACTGCAGAGTGAAGGCAAAAGGGGCAACAAGTGCTAAGCATCTCTGGGAACTCCTTCAAGACTGTTGGAAAACCATTTCCGGTGACTACCTCTTGAAGCTCATCGAGAGAATGCCAAGAGTGTGCGAAGCAGTAATCAAAGCAAAAGGTGGCTACTTTGAAGAACCTAGAATATAAGACATATTTTCAGTTGTTTCACACTTTTTTGTTAAGTATTTCATTCCACATGTGATACAGGTAAAATATATCTTTGTACCATGTTAGCCAATAGAGATAAAAATTTGTTTAAAAGAACTAAAGTTCTCAGTAGTTGATATCCTTTAATGGCTAACTGAAAAGATGGTAATAATAGCAAGCTTTCGAGACTACTCAGGTCTCTTCAGTTTATTCCACATGTTTTAATTCATAGTTTTGATGCCTTCAATGTGAATTTATAATTTTCAGAGTCACGAAAATAAAGAAAACTCTTGGAATGAGAAGGTGTGTCCAAACTTTTGGTCTGTACTGTATATATATATATATACATATATATATATATATATATATATATAAAGCGCTGTGGAATTAATATTTCATATTTGTTTCAAGGGTGTTTTTCATAGTTTTATATATATATATATATATATATATATATATATATATATATGGTGAAGAAGATAATCCTGAAACAAAAACGGGAAGAAAGGCTATCACCTAGAATATCCCTGGAGGACCCTACAGCTAGAAAGGCCCTGCCTTAAGTGGCAGAAATTGGCACCATCACCCTAAGTAGTAAATTTGGCACCCCCTCAATGTGGGCTACGCCCTACATTCTGCTGCTTTCAGATGGTGTAGCGAAAATCTGGTGACAGATTCCCTTTAAGAACCATGCGTTCTCATATCAATTACTCCACTAATTGTGGCAGATTGCTCGTTATTGCCTTACTTAAATAAAAGTCAGCAATTCTCTTTGTACATTTACTGCAATTTTGCTACATGATGTAAATATAGCCATGGTCAAATTAATGTGTTTTGGGGGAAATCTACAGTATGCTCCAAATGTTGGAGAATTCTTTCTGATTTGTATCTCAAAGTTCACTCTTAGGGTACTTTCACACTTGCGTTGTTTTCCTTCCGTCACAATCCGCCCTTTTGGAAAACAGTGGAATCCGTTAACGGATTCCGCTGTTTCCCATAGACTTGTATGGATGACGGATTGTGCCAAAAGGACCTGCGTTGCTTCCGCTGGCCGACGCTGCGTTCCTTCCGCCCAGCGGGAGGAACGCAGCATGTAACGTTGTTTTGAGCAGCGGAATCCTCAGGATTTCACTGCCCATGCTTTTTTTTTTTTTTTTTTAAATCACAAACTTTATTTTGTCTTGCGGTGGCCGAACGTTCAGCTGAGCGCCCGCCCGCCGGCATGCCTGGCCGCCGGCAAGTGAGAGTGCTCAGCTGAGTGACTGGCCGCCGGCTATTGAGAGCGATCAGCTGATCGTTCACAATAGTCTGCTGCCGGTAAAACTGTAAAGAAGAAAAAAAAAAAAAAAAAAAAAAAAAAAGCTTTCCGTTGTTTTGTACGATCCGTAGCATCCGTTGTGCCACTATATGCAACACATACGTTGCATCCGTAACACAACGCAATGCTACGGAAGCCGTCCAACGTAAGTGTGAAACTAGCCTTAGCAATACAGAGAATTAAATACACAGCGAAATCTGCATCTAACACATGAACATATGCAAATGTCAATGTAGAATTGTGCTCTCACCCGTTCACCTGTGGGTCCATCAGATCCAGCATTACCCTGTAAAAACCAAAGTAAATGTAACAATCTGTTGATCTTATAAGGATTTTTTTTTACATATGTGCACAAGGTTTTTTTTGGCTACTTACCTCATCCCCTGATTCACCTTTCTCACCAGGTGGTCCATTTGATCCCGGATCTCCCTATAAGATAGGTAACTAACATAAGCTTTTACAAGAAAAAAACCCAATAGGTAATAAGATTGCTAAAAATAAGCAATCCAGACAATAAATTGTGGATATAAACCTAAGACAGTTTCTTTGACGTGTCTAAGGTACAATTATGTGATTGCCTTTAGGCGGGCTTTGCACGTTGCGACATCGCAAGCCGATGCTGCGGCGGCGGAGGGGCGGAGATGAGCAGGATGTAAACATCCCGCCCACCTCCTTCCTTCCGCATATCCTACGGAAGCTGCGGTGACGCCGGTAGGAGATGTTCCTCGCTCCTGCGGCTTCACACACAGCGATGTGTGCTGCCGCAGGAATGAGGAACCACATCGGACCGTCGCGTCAGCGTAATTATGGATTACGCCGACGCTGCAGCGATGATACGATTACGACGATGTTGCGCTCGTAAATCGTATCATCTAGGCTGTACACACTACGATGTCGCATCACTTTCAATTTGACCCCACCGACATCGCACCTGCGATGTCGTAGTGTGCAAAGCCGCCCTTAGATTAATCGGGCACTTTTTGGTTTCCTACATGTACAATATCTTAATTTCACTTTGGACTTTAGTTTATGGCAGTCATGAATTTAAAGCACCATAGAATAACCATAGGAAACGAGTAATACATCAGTAGAGGACAACGTGGATGTGTCCAACATTTGGAACTGCCGTTGATATTTTTCATTAGTTTTTATCATTTAAATGCAATAATATTTTGAAACTTGTGTCAAATGTGCATGAATCCTAAGTTTGCCCCCCATACAATTCTGGTGTAGTTTTTATTGCCATATTAATTTTGTGCACTACTCTTACAAATTTAGCCCACACCATTAAATCTAATCACTATTATCATATCCGCTAATGGTTAAAATTGCTTTGAAAATCAAGTACCATTTCAATTTAAAAAACAACAGGTATATTAAGTTTATTATTCACTATTTATTAGCTAGCAATCCAGGCACTGCCGAAGTTTAGCAGCAGTGGCCACACATGCACAGTGCTTACAAGATCTTTTCTACAGAACTTGTAAATGTTTCTCTGGATCAGGGCGTATCGCGCACCTTTAGTGCCATGATACCACTAGTGCCCAATGTTAATTAGACAGGAAGCCTGGCATGTGGTAAGCTCCTGGTTCTTATTACACCACTTTTCTAGTTCATTTCTTCTCATTAATGAGTTTCTCGTGTATACAGGATCAGGATCAGAGTTCTCTATTACTACCTAGACCATGCACATTTAAACAGTGTTGTTTTCCTTTGGGTATTTTAGGGTTAACTTCTTCTCTGGTGCTGCACCAGACTTACTCAGCTGCTGACAGTTGCTTATTTTCGGCCTGTATATAATCCCTCTGCTTTCTGTTTAGGTTCCTGTATATTCAACTCAGTTGGAGCTAGCCCAGGAGCAGTGAGGATGTGTCTGTTGCTTTCTGCTGTTATTCGTGTCTGTTGCTATTGGCTGTGTTTGTAGTAAGTCGTTCCTATTACCCCCTTTTGTTTGTACCTGTGCACCTTTGGTTTCCCTAATGCAGGTTTTGGTGTGTATGAGTTTTTGTTTACCCCTGTATGTTGTTCTATGATGGTGGTTTTTTGGGATCTCCATCTCAGTCAGTGCCCTGGGTGGTGGGGACAAAGTTATCAGGGCCAGTTTAGGAGACAGGGCTACGTTGGAGGCTCGACTTTGACTACCTTCAAGTCTACCGTCGGGATAAGGGACAGCACAGGGTCCTAAGTCTTAGGGCCAGCTTAGGGGTCTCTGTGCCATTCTTGTCTCCCTATCACAATGAACCACAAAGTCAAAATATTTTACCATATTCTACCAGAGCAGCCGTATGTCATTTTTAAAATATTCCAAATCAATACTAAAACGGTATTTGAAGATCTTACCTTGTCTCCTATGTTACCCGCATTGCCAGGTTTCCCTGAAGAACCAGCCTGTCCAGGATCACCCTAGAAAGAGTAATAATATACCAATAGCACCTTTGTACTGTGTGATGGTGCATGTGAGCGACATACAGTATGACAAACAGTCTTACCTTATCGCCTTTTGCACCATATGAACCGGGATCTCCTTTGGGCCCAGGAGGTCCAGATTCTCCCTATAATGACAAGTCACACATCTTAATTTACACTCTGGACTTCTTGGATTTAACTATGTTCAGGTTCTTAAGTGTCCACAGTAATTACTGTTAGCATCTATCCCTTATTTGTTAACCTCCATGAAATTAAAAAATAAAGGGTCAAACTTCTGCACTTCTACTTTATTTAGACAATGGAAATGCTAAGTATAAATGTGAAGAGACTCCTCAATTTATAATATAACACACCCCCTGAGGAAGTCACGTGAACGAAACGTGCGTCGGCTTGTGAGGCGAGCTGGGAGCTATTCATCCATGTGGTTACGTCCAGGTATGCAGATTTGGATCCATTTATTTATTGGGGCACCTGTATTTTAGCACGGCAGGTAGTTTAGTGCTAATGGGTCACCGGCAGGCAGTGGATCTGGTGGGTTAAATTTTGTGGACTTATCCCCTTATTATACCTGGGGTGTATTTACACCATGGCTACCCATACAACACCAGGGATCACTGTCAGCTAACCTATGTAACTGTGCTGGTGTCGCGCATTGGATTGTTTTTGGATACATTTTCTCTCCATACCCTCCCAGCAGCCTCCTAGTGTGTGCATTTTGCATTGGAGGCGCCATTATTTTAATAATTGTAATTTTTTAACTGAAGTGTTAATAAAAAATATAACAAATTTTAACAAAAAAAATTATTCTTCTATAAGAAATAAATTCTCCTGAAGTCATGATTTTCTTCTGGGTGGTTTTCCCACAGGAAGTTTTTTTAGTTAAATTCAATATTTTATAAGACTGCCAGTGCCCAGTATTTGCTAAAAAATGATATGTAAATCAAAACCTACATGAGATGACTACTTGTTATGTACTTTCAAAGCTTTTTTTTTGTTCTGTCTAACAAGCGGATCTGAGACCTATGACTACAACTTAATTACAGGAGCTACAGGGTGTCTGAGGTAGTCTTAGACACACCTCTTGCCTTTTCATTGGCTTATACTCCTGCCATCTCCCTCCCCCTGTAGCTCTGTCGCCTCTGATTGGCAGTTGGGATAAACTATCTAATATGGGCTGAGCAGGAAGTCATCACTTGGAGAGCTGATTTCTGTTGTAGTAAGGGGAGAATTAATATAAAATACTGAAGGGAAAAAAAACTAGTGAGAAAAATAGATTATCAGAGAGTTGAAATATTGATATGGGGAATGAGACTCAGCAAGGAGGAGCCTGGAGGATAGTTTTAAGACCGAGCATTCCTATATACTCTATGGGAGAGACGCTGCCAGAGGTGTCTTATCTCTAAACCCTTGGAGCACCTGGTCTATTCCCGTCTCACCCGCTACCTCTCTTTTCACTCTTATCTAGATCCTCTACAAACTGACTTCCGTCCCTTACATTCTACAGAAACTGCCCTGATCAAAGTGACCAATGACCTTTTGACAGCAAAACGTAATGGTGAGTACTCTGCCTATTCTTCTTGACCTCTCTGCAGCTTTCGACACTGTTAGTGTTGACCACCTTCTCCTTCTCGCTATGCTCCACTCAATGGGGCTAAAGGACACCGTTCTCTCCTGGTTCTCTTCCTATCTTTCTGGTTGCTCCTTCAGCATATTATTTGAAGGCTCCACATCTTCTCCTCTTCCTCTCACTGTTGGGGTCCCACATCAGTCCTTGGCCCTCTTCTTTTCTCCCTCTACACTGCCTCAATTGAAAAGACCATCAGCAGATTTGGTTTCCAGTACCATCTTTATGCTGATGACACCCAACTATACACCTCATCCCCTGACCTCACCCCCTCTGTACTACAGAACACCAGTGACTGTCTTCAGTTTCCAACATCATGTCTGCTCTTTATCTGAAACTCAACTTTTCAAAAATTGAACTACTTCTACTCCCTATTATTATTATCTCTAGAAAGAAAAAAGGATTGTCCGGCGAAATTCCCACAGCTGGATCTCTTTCTCTCCCCCTACATCATCTTTTGAAGGAAAGTACAGCGGCTCCGATACACATTAGACGGTAGGCCGATCCCGACATTATCGACTCTCGGCCGACATTAGTCTAATGTGTATATTAATCATGGAGTTATAGAAAACAATTTTCCACAATTTACTTTTTACCTCAAAACCAGGCGATCCTTTGCAACCAGGGAATCCAGATTCTCCATCACCTCCCTAATCGAAAAATAAAACATTAGTCAAATTATTTGTAGAGGAATTGTAGAACCAAGAGATAATTAATATATACAAATAATGTACTACTTATTACCCAGGATAATTTAGTGTGCAAGAACATTAAATATAAAGGCTATGTGCCCACGGGAGTTTGTACCTGTGGATATGTCCGCAGGTACGGTCGCAGGTTTCCCGCAGCTGCTCGCCAGAATCCGCAGCTATTTGTAGCTGCAGTAGTACAGCGAAATAGCTGCGGTAAACCTGCGGACATTCCTGCGGATTACCTGTGGAAGTCCCGGCCTCTATCTCCATAGTGGAGAGCCAGGATTTCCGCAGGTAATTCCGCAGGAATAATTGACATGCAATTTACGTGCGGCTGCGGGACATCCGCGGCATATTCCGCAGCCGCACATATCGGCAGCATGGACACACCACTCCCCATGTCCCATAGGATAACATGGGGAGTGTCTGTGCATGCTGAAACCTGCGGATTTATCTGGAAAATCCAGAAAATCCACGGATTTTCCTCAGATAAATCCGCAGGTTTATTCTCCCGTGGGCACATAGCGAAATATTTGTTTTTCCAAGATTGCGGTTATTAATCCTGTAGTTCCGGCTACTCAAGCATTATGTATCCATTGTAAAATTGTAGATGGAAGAAGAAATTAGACTATAACTTGTATGGCTGTTCTAACAATTTGTAACACTAAGGATAGTAAAAACAAAAAAAAAAATCACATTTTCAGAATAAGCTGTATTGTGTTTGTATATAAGGAATAACACAATTTCTTTCCATTATGTGCCTTGTATTCTGCATTTTCCCCAGTTTCCCTCTGTAGACTTTATCTCTTAATTTGCAGTTGATCCTAAGCTATTGGATGGAGACCAGATGCTAAGATGTCTCCCTTTCACAGCACACAGAGTGATTTCTACTCTTCATTTTTCAGAAGCAACACAAGTATGGAGAAAATGATATAACAATACTAAGCTGTGAAGATGTGAATCCAGCCTTCACGTGAGGGAAAAGGCTTGTCTCGGTCTAAGTTTCTGATTGCCTCTGTCCTAAAAGGTGGAGACTAGCTGCCATGATGTCTCCTATCTATACACAGTACACCCAGACATGAGCGATTATTACTTCTCTTTCTCTGTAGCACACATTTAGAAGTAGAAACATTGATTATATTGTACAGAAGTGTTGAGCTGTGTGGATGTGAATTCAGTATGGAACTAAAATATATTTGCTAATATCTGTACCACCATGAGCCTGGTCTTCACTCATCCTCCTCCTCCTCCCTCTTTAGAGTTTAATGAGAGCTGTAACCTGATACCTCACTGTGCGGACAGTCCATATTATTTATACTAAGATAGATCTGAGCTCTTCATCAGAGTGGATGATGAGTTCTGGAGGCACGGGACGAAGAGGAAGTGGCTCATAAGTGGAGAAAGGATCATATTTTTCTAATAAGATGTGCTACAATGTTTCTTATATTTGCTTGTACTACTAATTCATGCAACATTTATTTAAACTATTCTCTCCATGTAAAGGAGTTGTCTGTCCAATCTATAAGAAAAGACTCGTCGGCCTTTAATTATCGATTCCCCTCATGGTCTGATGTCCAAAAATATGGTAACTTTTACGCACCTTTTGTCCATCCTTTCCATCAATTCCTCTTTTGCCTTTTTCCCCCTGTAAAATAAAAGAAACAATTTTTAAGCATGAACATATGTGAGAACATGTAAACGAGCAAGACATACAGATGGAACTAAAAAACTTTAGTTTAAGGGACTGTTTGATTTAGAAAAAAATATTTCAGAAATACACCAATAGGGACTTAAGTCATTCAGGATCTCCGTCACATATATAGAAAAAAGCAAAAAAACAAAAGCTAGAGCCTATCCGTACACTTTAAACTGATTTACGCCAATCAGGGGTATATATAGTGTGTCCCCAATAGACTATCACTATTAATATAATCAACCCCATATACATAAAAGTGGGCTATCCGTACACTAAATGCACAATCTAATAATTTCAAGGGAGTGACCAAAGGAATCGCAATCTTACAGTGACATGACAAAAACTCGAGTATTCAGCAGAGCAGAATCCTGACAGTGTGGACATTGCACACTGCCAAAATTCATCAATCTGCAGTAACAAAGAATAACTGCAGACATTTATATAAAAAGGGAGTCTAAGTAAAATAGAGTTAGTACAAATGTAATATGTGTACGTTATTATGTCACAGCTAAAATACAACAAGGGCAATTGCTATTGTAGAGAGTAAATATATGGTAGTTCTAGCACGGATCATACATAGATAGGCTTAGCCAAGGCTCAATAACACAAACTATTTGCAGTTATCGGGCAGATTCTCTGTCTTAGACATAGCCATATGCTGGGCTGTAATCTTCAGGAAGATGTTTCATGAGTTTCCATAAAGGAAACAGCTTCATCGTTCCCAGTAAACAGCAAAAATAGGAGTCTGATGTCATTTGTGATTATAGATAAGGCAATAATTATGGTTTATGTTGATTAAGAATACAGATATCCAGTTATGGACGATAATGAAAAATGTGATATAAATAATAGACTAATAAGAATTTTCTTTACCAGATTGCTTTAAAACTGCAAAATACTTACTTTTGCCCCCTTTGATCCTCTTCCGCCCTGCAACAGAAAATCAAAGACTTGTAGCAAAACAGCTTGTAATATAATTGAATACAGAAGGGAAGGGAATTATTAAGCCCCTAAGCTGGCCGTCACCATTGTGCAATGGTTCTCAATACAACAAGGATGCACATAGTGGCGTAACTTGAAGGTCGTGGGCCCCAATGCAGATTTTCCAACCGTGCCCGCACTATCATGGGTCTGTAATAGTATTGTTCTTTTAATATGGAACTGTTTGGGTTCCCTAGGCGCCAGGGTCTTGGGACAGATTTTAGGCTGGTCTCATCATATATTAACGAGGTGTTAAGACCCTACTAAGAGATTTTATTGCCACGGGTTCTAGAGTGTTTGCAAATAAGACAAAAAAAGATACCACATTTATGAAAATGGTATATGGGCAAGAGTGTGGTGGTGTCAAGAGGCATCTGAAAGGGTATAGGAAGGCGAAGTCCAGCACCAGGCTTGAATAAAACTCTTGTCCTTATTGTGTGGTTAAAATGAGATGACCACTGACGCGTTTCGGTGCCTTCCTATACCTTCACACTGTGGATGCCAGACACATGGATCCGCGCACCTGCCCTCATTTGATCCATGAAGGCAACTTCGTATAGCTTCTCGGGGTGAGCTGATATGTTTTTTTCCTTTGTTCACATCTGAAGGGGCCCGATTTTTAGCATGCCTACTTACCTTTTCTCCCTTAGTGCCTTGGTCTCCCTATTGTAGAAAAGAAGAGAAGACAATAGAAGATAAAGCTCAGTATGATAAAAAAAAAGTGATATTGGGTAACATCCATTTACGATAAATGTCATCAACCTTACCTTCATTCCCTGGTATCCTACAGGTCCAATGTCACCAGGACGGCCCTGCAAAAGTAAGACATTAGGAATGTACAAATGGAAAACTGAAGGTCACAGTGCCAAAATGTATATTAGATTGAAAACTGAGTGACTGGTAAGTAAATTTCCATAAGTGGAGCATAAGTCTGGGTATTGGGTACTAGATTCTGTGTTGGGATGTTGAGGCAAGGGTCTGAAGGCCGTATGTGAAATCGTTAGGGAATTCCCCCCCCTAATATGGGGCAATTAGCATCTGCCCAGTGGGCTTTTTGCCTTCTCTGAATCTACATAGCTTGTACTTGATAGACTTGTCTCTTCTTTCAACCTGAAAACTATGAATTTAGACGTCAAGTATGTAGAGAAAATGACCTCAAATAAGTAATGCATATACTAAGTAAAAATATCATTTAATTGATAATTGTACATATATTAAAATTGAAGTAACCCATCAATTTTAAAGGTTACCAATAAAATATCCACATGTGGGCAAATTCTCCAGGGTCCCTGAACTTTTGTGATCATGTAATTCTGCATTGACAAATCCATTTCCAATTTTACATTTGTCAAAAAATGGACTGTTTTTCTCACGTTGCTTCCTTTTTTTATTTTTTTTTATAACTGAGCTACATAGGTTGAGAAAAGACCTAGGTCCATCTAGTTCAACCTTCCTCCACCAATTATACAGTTGTCCTTAAGTCATTTATAACCAACAATGTTGTGTGTACTGAGGAAATCATCCAGCCCTTTTTTTAAAAGCTGTTATAGTATCTGCCATTACTACCTCTTGTGGTAGGGCATTCCACAGTCTGACTGCTCTAACTGTAAAGAACCCTTTCCTATTTAGCTGTCGGAATCGCTTTTCTTCCACTCACAGTGAGTGCCCCCTGGTCCTTAGTTATTGTCTTTGGAAGAAATAAGTCATGTGCCAGTCCTTTATATTGGCCACACATGTATTTATACATAGAAATGAGATCTCCTCTGAGACGTCTTTTTTTCTAAGCTAAACACATCTAACTTTTTCAACCTGTCATCATATGGGAGGCCTTCCATTCCTTGTAGTAGTCTAGTTGCCCCCCTTTGAACTGACTCTAACTTCTGAATGTCCTTTGTAAAATGTGGAGCCCAAAACTGGATCCCATATTCCAGATGTGGCCTTACAAGTGATTTAGAGAGGGGTAACAATACGTTGGGATCACGGGATCTAATCTTTCTTTTTATTTGTTCTTTTCTCATCCATTTCTAAAAACTGAAGCATGTAGACTGCAGGAACTTTATTCCACTTCCACTTAATCAGTTAAAAACAGATGGAAAAAGGGTCTTCCTTTTTTTATCCATCTTTATTGGCTCCCTATACATTTGAATGGCTGAGTTTGATCCTTAAAAAAAAGATGAGACTAAAGCCTGCTTTACACGCTGCAATATATCTTACAATGTGTCGGCGGGGTCACGTCGTAAGTGACGCACATCCGGCATTGTAAGGTACATTGCAGTGTGTGACAGGTACGTGCGATTGCGATTGAACGTTAAAACGTTCATCGCATACACGTCGTTGAATCCTGACGAATTGCATGTCAGATTGTTCATCGTACCCGGGGTAGCGCACATCGAAGTGTGTGACACCCCGGGAACGATGAACAGATCTTACCTATGTCCTGCGGCTCCCGGCCAGCTATGCGGAAGGAAAGAGGTGGGCGGGATGTTTACGTCCCGCTCATCTCTGCCCCTCCGCTTCTATTGGCTGGCTGCTTCGTGACGTCGCTGTGACGCCGAATGTCCCTCCCACTCCAGGAAGTGGATGTTCGCCGCCCACATCGAGGTCATATGGAAGGAAAGTACGTGTGACGGGGGTTAATCGTGTGTGCGGCACGTTCAACAAATTGAACGTGCCACACATACGATGGGGGCGTTGCAAATCGCATACGATATCGTATGCGAAATTGCAACGTGTAAAGCAGGCTTAAGTTATGCACTGAGTTTGATAGTATGGAAATTTGAAACCATTAAAGAAATGGATTCCATTACACTTTACAGTAAAGAAAAAAATGGATGTGTGAATATAACCATATGCTTATAAAAACGAGGAACTATTGGAGAAGTAGTAAGAGCATACGGTATCTTGAATTTATTGCGGGAGTGTTCTGTGTTTGTAAAAGCGGTGAAATATGTATTAATGCTTGTAGAAGCAACTTACACAAACAAAAACCGAAGTATAGTGGACGGTTTACAAGATGGAACGTTTACAAGAAGCGGAGAGCACTTTCTTATAAACCATTGGCAGACGGCCAAGATAAAAAGCTCAAGGAATAAATAATCTAATGCCATAGTTCCCCCTAATAGTATGTTCCATTGCACTGAATATACAGGCAAAGAGGGATTCCTTTACGAGTCTTTTTAACTTTACAACGTAAATTGCTCTAAACTATATCACAAATCTATCAATGCAAGTTAATAGCTAACAAAGCAAATATAGGTAAAAACAAAATTAAATGCAAAAAATATAGTGGCTGGAACAAACTTCAAATCATGCTACATTGTCTAATGTACAGTATTATATCTCATCATATAATTTTGCTTCTTTCTCCTCTTGAACTGATCTTTCACTCTAAATACATAGTTAAATCTGAAAAATCTTTGTTCAGTAAAGATAAGAGATGAGAGTTTTTGCTTATAAGATTCTACAGAGGAGAGGAACTAGAAACAGACACTCGACTGCAAGTTCTCCTGAAATGACAGTTACATTTTAACTTTTTTTTGCTATCGATTTAAAGTGTAACTGTTGTTTCAGGTGAACTTGCAGTAAGGGAACTTGCAGCAGAATTTTTGTGTCTGTTTTTAGCTCCTAACCTTCCTACCCCTTTTCCTCTTCATCTATCCCAGTAATATCTAATGTACATTACTATATCTCATCATATAATTTTGCTTCTTTCTCCTCCTGGACAAATCTTTCACTCTCAATTCATAGTTAAATCTGAAAAATCTTTATTCAGTGAAGATAGGAGATGACAGTTAGTGCTTATAAGATTCTACAGAGGGAAGGAACTAGAAGCAGACACTCTACTGCAAGTTCTCCTGAAATGACAGTTACATTTTAACTTTTATTTGCTATCGATTTAAAGTGTAACTGTTCTTTCAGGTAAACTTGCAGCAAGTGAACTTGCAGCAGAATTTTTGTGTTTGTTTCTAGATCCAAAATCTTCCTGCCACTTTGCCTCTTCATCTATCCCAGTAATGACTATTAGACTGCCTTCCAGAGTAACAGGCTGTAATGCTTTAGATTACTATGTACAATCAATCAATGGATCTCTCATTCCAGAGGACAACAGAAAGTGTATAGCTACCATTAAAGTGTAACCGCCATTTTAATTTTTATTACATAAATAGTACAACACATGAAAATAAGCAACTTTGTAAGATATCTTATTACGGATATCTGTTTCCTTCTACAACAGGACTGATCAGTCATTTTCACAATTCTCAATTCCTGTGTACAATCTGTATTCAGTAAAAACCTTCCCATTACTGAGATGACAGTTAGTGCTGATAAGATTATATCTGGACCAGAGGGGGAAGAGCTCTGTCTCTAGCCCTTCCTATCCCTTTATCCTGTCATGGGTGTGTCATGTGTGACAGACAGTCATGGGGCTTCTGGCCATAGAAGGTCACAGCATTTGGCTGTGCAGAATGCTCTTTGACTTTCCATTGTTCCTGATGTCAGTATTCATTGGTATAGGTAGCTTTCCCGCTGGATTAATTTCTCTCTCTTTTGGACCCAGCAGGAGCTCGCCTTCCACCCAGCTGCTGATCATCAGTATTCTCTTGGTGCTTAAATTCCCCTTCCTTCTTTCCTTGGACTGGTGCTGGTGATATTTTTCAGTTCATTCAAGCCTTGGTTGCAAGCAGGTGGCTTGTACTCCTCTGTAGTATCAGTGCTGAAAACTCTGCTGAACGTCTACCTGAGTCATTTGTGATTAAGTAGTTCATGCTTTTCCCACATGTGTCCTCCTTGTGTCTTCTATAGTGTTTAGTGGGGTTGATGAAGAGCTCATCCCACCCATTCCCTATTTAAGGCCCAGCACTAGTGATACCTAGAGTCAGGTATCCAGTTCGGCACATAGATGCGGTATCTAAGGTGGTGAGGGACCCCCGGGGCCAGCAATAGGTTTTGTCAGGGGTCACCATCTTCCCTTTCCCTAGACACAGGGTTTCCCTTCTCTTTCACCGTTCACTTGGTACTACCCTGTACCTAGTCTGACATATTCCTCCCTTCTACATAGAACCTTATGAGCACCAACAGTCCTCTCCTATCTCAGTAATATAAGAATCTGTATTCGCTGAATATGGATTTTATCTGTGAATTGAGGCTTTTGAGAACAAATGATCCATCCAGAGGAGAAAGAATAAGGTTTCTCGCATAAGATATATTACAAAGTTTCTTATTATCATGAAATAATAATTAAAATAGAAGTTACATTTAAAGTTTTAATAAAAATAGCTAAAATTTCAAAAAAAGGGTAAAAATCCGCAGCGGATTTGTAACTTCCAATCTTTATTTTTTCATTAGAAAAACTGTATCATAAGCACGGTCTTTTCTTATCTAATTTGCATTTTGTAACTCTTAGATATTTTTAAAGAGGGCCTTTAACCAAAATTTCATGTTAAACTGGACATGTAATAATGGCTGCAAAGCAAAATAAAAGATTTTTTTGTTGTTTTTTTAATTTCGCTTCTCTGTTGTGGAGATATTAGCAATGAAAGTATTTGGAACCTAATGAGTTATCTTTTGTTAAGTGTATCAGTTATCAGATAGCGGCACATACCGCGAGAAGAGGTCCACACCCAGTGGCGTAGCAAAGGGGGGGCGGAGGCGGCGGTCCGCCCAAGGCGGCACGTTTCAGGGGGGCGGCATTTTGGGGGTAAAAAATAAAAAATAGAAAAACATAGAAGAAATAATAATTGTTGATTAACCTCTTAACGACCCATGACATGCTGGGTACGTCATGGTGACCTGTTTCTTAACGACCCATGACGTACCCAGTACGTCATGGCGAAATCACGGTCCCGGAGACTCGGTGGCTGCGATCGGTGTGCAAAAACCTTAGATTCGGGAAGGAGGGGACCTCTGCCTGACCTCAGGAGGAGTGGTGTCTCCCCGCGGACCTACGGAGGCTGTGATTGGCTGACGAACGCCACTCAGCCAATCAAAGCCACTGTGATATTTCAGCCATTGAAAATGGCTGAAACATTGAAATCCAGCCATGATTAGTGCAGCTATAGCACTAATCATTGGCTGGAGCTGGGTGAACTCTGTTTCACCAGCCCCCAGCTCTGATTGGAGAGATCGGTCTTGTGACCGATCTCTCCAATCACCTTGGATCTGGGGCCGGTGACCTGTAGGTGATCGCTCTCCTCAGCTTCACTTCATCCGTGAAAGCTGAGGAGAGTGATCCCTGCAAGTGATATTTGGTAAGTGCCCCGATCCACTGCTGCCCCCGATCAGCCCCCGATCCACCACTGCCCTCTTTCAGCCGCGCCGCCACCTCAGCAGCAGTAGTCACCGCCCCGATCCACCACCGCTACTGCCTCCGATCTGTCACCGCCCTCCCCCATTTGCTGCTCTCCCTGCATCCGCCACCGCTCTCCCCATCAGCCGCTGCCCCCCAGCATCCAGCATCCACCACCGCTCTCCCCATCAGCCGCTGCCCCCCTGCATCCTTCACCTAATACCCAAGATACCCAAGTTATATATATTCTGGATTATCGATGGCCAACGGAGGGGGGGCGGCAAATTTGACAACTGCCCTGGGCGGCAAAAGCAGTTGCTACCCCACTGTCCACACCCCAGGAAAAACTATCTAATAACACCCACTTGCACTTAAAACAAAGTTATCTCATTCCGCTCAGAAGCCACTATTACACCATGTGTCCTGTTCAACGTTAAAAATTTGGTGACAGGTCCTCAAAAGCATAACAGTAAAGAATCCAGCACTTTTAAAGGGGTATTCCCATCCCAATATGTAGTAGGTGTAATAATAAGAGTATTAAAAAATACTTCCACCAAGAAATGAAGTACAGTTCTCCTGGTAAGTTGTCACTTACCTCATGTGCAGGCGTGGCAAGACCTTAAGTATCCATGGTTATGACCAGTTAGTTGCTTGTGGTCGTAACCATAGATACCTAAGCAACTGCAATACCCTGCACATGAGGTAAGAGACATGGCTATATCAGGAGAACTATTAATAACTAAAAAAAATGTAAATGTTCCCTTTAAGCCTTATATTATGCACGGATTTATTTCTTCTTGTATGGTTACAGCAGCTGGAGCATCCTTTTTCTTTCATACACACAACCTAAAATCACCTCTGTAGATATAGAAGTGAATGACAAAATTGCGTCTGTAGCCACATCCAAGTGCATAATGCTTTACATTGAAATCAGTACACACTGAACTCCACAGCGCCCTCTAGAGGCGGCTGCAAGAAGAGAGAATAATATAACTGCAGATAAATAAAGCTTGCTGTATTAGAGAAAATTAGTCACAACCACTAATATGATATATTCCAGAAATAAATCAACTCAGGAATGTGAACAGATTTATATTTAAATTTGAAAAGATGACATCATTCTTTACTGTTCAGTAAGTGTTTGTTCTCATGCTGTCACACTTGTATGTGCTTTTTTGTTCAATATGTTTTAATAGATCATATATGTGCATTTACATATCTGGTGTAATATGGCAATACATCCCTTATTAAAGAAATTTAGCAGAATAAATGATAACTTACAGGGTCTCCTGGAGGTCCACGATCTCCTGGAAGTCCAGTTTTACCAGTTTCTCCCTATGGTTACATGAAATATGTTAGCAAGATTTTACTATGAATTTATAAGTATTTTACTCACCTTACAATAGCCCTCACCTCAAAACCAGGGGGACCATGGGGACCTTGTTGTCCACGGGGAGGCTAAGTAGAAAGAAGAATAAAATAGTTAAGACTTCATAGAATGAACTGTTTTGGCAAGATCGTGTCTATAGCCCCCACCTCAAAGACCCCTTACCTGACACTCATAGGAGCAGCACTGCAAGAATAAGAAGAATGGGATTATTAGTGACAATACAGCATTGTATACTAATGAATTGTGCATGCACAGCATTTATGCATTTGGACGACTTACCCCATGTTCGCCATTAGCTTTCTGAAACAAAACAAATGGAACAGTTATAATCCGGAAACACTATCACAAGCCTGGGGTCATAGCGTCACACAGTCACGTCGTATCACAGTCTGAAGAATCAGTATCACAAACACTTTTATATACAGTAAAAAGTAAGTCCAGTGTAAAAAAGTGAAATGTAAGATACAAATTATACTAAAGAATGTCTCCCATACGGCAAACAATATAAGGCAGTTGATACAGAAAATGTCTGACTGCTGGAGACCTTTGCTGATCAGTAGACATGAGATCAGAACCACATGTTCCTCATCTCTGCATGAATGCAATGAATAAAGTAAGGAATCAGACATTTATCCCAAATCTTATGCAGTGGATAGGTGATCAATTTCCATTGAGGGACAACCCTATGGATAAGGGGTAACTTGTTGAATGCTGGAGGTACGATTACTGAGATCCCTAGAGATCCAAAGAAAGAACTTCTTTAGAGCCTTGTCTTGTATCAGCAGAGGTGCACATGCTTTACTTCCGCTCCATTCACTGTCTATGGGACTGTCATAGAAAGCTATTTACGAGAGGAAAAGCTGTGGAGAATAAAGCGCAATAGGGTCTTACCCTTATAGGCACAGGGCAATAGGCAAGGGGAGCAATTATACTCACCAACTGTAGTTGTGACAGTCACAACTACTGTACTCGCATTTACAAATGGATCCAGGCAGCGGCAACCCGAAGCGGCTGATAACAGAGAACAATTGTAGAAAAAGGGTTTCTATACCGCGCCAATGATCACAACTCTGGAAGTCGGATTTATGTGGCTTTATTGTAGCATAGGTCTACGCGTTTCAGGAGCTCTGCTCCCTTCCTCAGGACCATAGAAACAACATCAAATCACTGTTCATGATTTGATGTTGTTTCTATGGTCCTGAGGAAGGGAGCAGAGCTCCTGAAACGCGTAGACCTATGCTACAATAAAGCCACATCAATCCGACTTCCAGAGTTGTGATCATTGGCGCGGTATAGAAACCCTTTTTCTACAATTGTTCTCTGTTATAGAAAGCTATTTGCATCAGTCCAATAAACAATCAATGGAGTCAAACTTTGAGAATAAGCACCTTTGATCTGATGGCTGAGATGCCCAACGATCCAGAAAAAGGGGCTCTGTAGATCACTGTTTTGCACAGAGTAGAGTTTTGCATGTTTGACTTGTGCTCTATTCATTGTCTATAGTATCGTTGGAGAAAGCGTAGTTTTGTCCCTGGCTATTTCCATCAGTTTCATAACAATGAATAAAGCCGAGGTCGAGCATGAGCACCTTTTGTTCCAATCACGAAAGGGTTGTAGAGCTCTGTTCTTGGGATCTCTGGGGGTCCAACAGCTGAGACTCCTAACAATCCAGAAAAGGGGCTATGTAGAACCTTGTCTTGCACAGAGTACAGTTTTGTATGCTTAACCTCTGCTCAATTCATTGTCTATGGTATTGCAGGACAAAGTTGAGTAATGTGTCGGGCTATTTCACTCAGTTCCAGAGCAATGAATGGAGCCAAAGGTTGAGCATGCGCACCTCTGTTCAAATCACGACAGGGTTGTAGAGCTCTTGTCTTGGGATCTCTGGAGATCTGATGATTGAGACCCTATCACAGAGTTGACCTTTGCTCCATTTCTTGTCTTTGCTATTGTTGGAGAAAGCTGATTTTTGTGCCTGACTATTTCCATTAGTTCCATAGCAATGAATGGAGCCAAGGTTAAGCATGCGGACCTCCACTCCATTCAGCTCAAGGGTTCTCAAGTTCAACAGTTCTGTTCTCCAGATCGCTCTAGGCCTCAGTGGTCAGACGACCAGCGATCAGTATACTATCTCCTATCTATTGAATGAGTATTAAGGCCCCGTTACACAAGACGATATATCGGGCGATATGTCGTCAGGGTCACGGATTCCGTGATGCACATCCGGCATCGTTAGCGACGTCATTGCGTGTGACACCTATGAGCGACTCTGAACGATCGCAAATCGGATGAAAATCGTGGATTGTTGACACGTTCATTTTTAAAAAAATGTTCGTCGTTTGGAATTCAGCCGACATAAAACATACACATACGTTTGACACCCTCCCAACAACGAACAACATTCACATGACCGCCTTGGTCAAACGATATATCGCTGAACGATTTAGCATCGCATGTGAGATTGTTATGTTTGACCGCTAATAAACGACCTACGTGCGATCTCGGCATATCGTTACTACAAACTGGGCATGTCACGTCACTCATGAGCTCGCCCGATATATCGTCTCGTGTAACGGGGCCTTTACTTACAATACTAGGAAATATTTTCTCCATGGTGTCAGACTTATTCATATTTTCAATTGCATCACAAATATTGGAATGTCAACAAGCCCTATAAAAGTCAATCGATTTGCTATTGCCCATATCTGTTAGCCAGAATGGCTCATAAGTAAAAGAATGTTTTGTAGTTAGGAAACATGCAACAACAATGCAAAATGGATCTGAGACTGATTTTCTATCATGTGTGTTCTCTTAATTTCTGTTACACAAAATACAGCATGAGTTCTTTGTACATACTTACAATGGTGTCGATGATAGAATCAATAGTGTATTCTAATTCCAGGGCAGACAGACCCGCAGCACTAGTGGCTGTGAAGTTCCTCCTGTAGCTTTGATCAGAGGCTATGACACTGAGACGTGACTCCTGCACACGTGAAAAGAGAAAATATTAGAAGCCGAGAGGCACATTGGGAAATATAAAAGTGTGTATAAGTCTTCATCCTACCAGGTGGTTTGGTGAGATGGCAACAGAGAAGACCTTGACTCCAAGGTGCTTAGCTTCATTCGCGGCATCTTCCAGGCCACCACATGGCTCCTTGTATCCTTCCAAAGGATGCCCATCGGTCACCACAACTAGATATTTGTTCTCCCTCTGGTGAGATCCTCTGTATGATGAAGTCAAGTTGCATGGGAATAGATAGATTAACATTAGAATAAACATGCAGAAGAGACAGATAGATAGATAGCTAGACAGATAGATAGATAGATAGACAGATCGGTACGGACAGGGATGGGACGGACACAGGGACAAGAGGGCCTGACAACTAGCTGACTGGTATACTAACTGAAGGTGTTTCGTAGGCACCTTCCCTAATGGGAGGGTGCCTGAACAGTGCCTCTCGAGAGGCATTTCCTGGAAATGGCCCGCCGGCCATTTAAGAGAAGGGCTGCTGTGCCCACATGTCTTACGTGCTCTCTCAGGAACCCTGTGCAGCATGTACAGGGCCCGAGAGGGGAAGGAGGCAGCAGCACATATGGATGGTTGGAGAAGTGCGGGAGAGGACGCGAAGCGGCCGGGGCGGTGAGTAAGTCGGGGTCTCTGCTGAGATACTCCAGAATGCGAATGCTCCAGATACAGATAGACACAATGTAGAAGATTTACAGCCCAATTCACTAATGCATTTCTGCTTTCTTCATCAATTTGTTTTGTGTTTTCTGCCTTTTTTTATTTGCGCCATTATCATAGTCTTTCCACTTGTGTCTTTTTTAAGTCTATTTTATGGGTTTGACTGTTTTTTATTTTAGTTTTCCACTCTGGACAGGGATTAGGATTTCTAGATATTATTGCCCGATTCCTGATTGGTGGCTTTTTGAAAAGTCGCACAATTTGTTGCAAATATACTCCAGTTCCCTCCCTTAGGTAATTTCATATACACCAGAAACTTGGACCCAACTTTTACCAGATTTTGCAAAAGGTGAGACTTTTTGTGCTGTAAAAGTCTCAAAAAAGGTTAAAGACAAAAATAAAAAACATTTTATACTTTGCACAAAATTGGTGAACTGTCTGTGCAATTTGGAAGAATTTGGCGGGAAAAAAACGACAAAGGATAAAACAAGACAAGAATGGAAAATTGACTTGATAAAAGACCCAAATGATGAGTCAGTGCCATAGACTTTTAGCGTTATGCCGGCGTCACACGGTACGATATATCGTGCAATATGTCAGCGGGGTCACGGAATTTGTGGCGCACATCCGGCATCGTTAGAGATGTCGTACCGTGTGACACCTCCGAACGACTGAACGAGCAAAAATACTCACTTTATCGTTGCTGGTTGACACGTCGTTCTTTTTCAAAATGTCGGTCCTCCTTCTGTGCTCCGGTTCATCGTTCCCGAGGCAGCACACATCGCTCCGTGTAACACCCTGGGAACGACTACACAGCTTACCTGTGTCCCGCCGGCAATGCGGAAGGAAGGAGGTAGGCGGGATGTTACGTCCCGATCATCTCCGCCCCTCCGCTACTATTAGCCGGCAGCTGTGTGTCGTTGCTGTGACGCCGAACGTCCCTCCCCCTTCAGGAAGAGGATGTTCGCCGCCCACAGCGAGGTCGTCCGGGAGGTAAGTACGTGTGACGGGGGTTAACGACTTTGTGCGCCATGGGCAACTAATTGCCCGTGACGCACAAACGACGGGGGCGGGTGCGATCGCTCGATAGATCGTACCGTGGGACACCGGCATTAGTATAAAATATGATCGAATATTATACAAACCCAATCAAGAGCTCTTCAATGCCTCTTTTGATGGCACAGTCCGTGTGAGTACCTTTTCCGATGTACTCAACCTTATCAACCCTAGTCTTTAAGGTATCACGATCTTTGGCTAGACTGAGCAGAGGGCTAATCAGGATGACTTCATCGCTGTAGTGCAGAGCTCCTGCGTTCCATTCAAGGTTGCGATCGCATCGATAATACCTAAAATGAGAAAGACGTTTAGAGCCAAATGTGAACACAGACCTAAGCTTTCTTCATAAATTTGTCCATTTTTTTGATAGTTTAGGGTGAAAATAATCATATGAATAAATAGAAATTCACCTTGTAGTCAGTTTATCTATAAACGTTTTGGTAAACTCTTTGACTTGGGTCACAAGAGTCTTGAATGGTTTCACGCGAAGAGCAACACTCTCGGATGTGTCCAGCACAAAGAAAATATCCACAGGACAATCTGAAAATCAGATAAATGGATACAAGCATTACAACCATATTTTGGTACACAGGATACTGCATGAGAAATAAAATCAACTAAGCAATGACTGTACCATGATCTGCCCTTTAAAGGATTTTATGGTGACAAAATATGGTGGTGTAAATTGAAATTTGTGGGTCCCAAATCTTCAACAGGACCCCCAAATATTGCAGATCTTTAAAAAAAAAATGATGTTCTTATACAGATCAAATGAAGGTTTTGGGTTCTAAGCCTCGGTTCAACTGCAATCTACTACAGATACATCAATGGCAACATACAGATCTACCAAAGCTTACATTGACTCAGATAACATGGCACTGGGATATCCCACTTAACTTGACATTGGTTAAAGGGAACCTGTCACCAGGTTTGGCGACTATAAGCTGTGGCCACCACCAATGGGCTCTTATATACAGCATTCTAGCATGCTGTATATAAGAGCCCAG
This sequence comes from Anomaloglossus baeobatrachus, assembly GCF_048569485.1. Classification (NCBI taxonomy): domain Eukaryota; kingdom Metazoa; phylum Chordata; class Amphibia; order Anura; family Aromobatidae; genus Anomaloglossus; species Anomaloglossus baeobatrachus. The sequence continues at coordinate 76,819,424 of NC_134359.1, read as the reverse complement.
GCCGCTGTGTAGAACATAAAAATCACTTTATAATACTCACCTGTGGGGCGGTCCGGTCCGATGGGTGTGGTGACTCTCATGTCTGATGGGTGTGGCTGGGCTCCAGTCTGATGAGTGTGGCTGCGCTCCAGTCCGATGGGTGCCGCTGCTCTCTAGTTCGGTGCCTCCTATTCTGCAACGATCTCCGTCCTCCTTCTTTTGAGGGCCGTGTGCATGACGCGTCCTACATCATCTACACTCTCCATCATTGTGGTCCTTCTCAGGTGCATTTTGATCTGCCCTACTCAGGGCAGATCAATGTATAGTAGTGCGCATGCGCCAGTGGTTTTTAACCATTCCTCGTGCCTACGCATTACAGTACTTTGATCTGCCCTCAGCTGTACAGATCAAAGTGCGCCTGCGCAAGATCTCAGCGCTGGCCTGTGTGGATGATGTAGGACAAGTCATCCACAGTGAGCTGGGTAGAAGGAGATCGCCACAGAGAGGAGGCGCTGTACCGGAGAGCAGAGACGCCCATTGGACCGGACCGCCCCCTATGTATTATAAAAGTGTTTTTTACATTATACAGAGAGGCTGTGCTCTTATATACAGTATTCTAGAATGCTGTATATAAGAGCCCACTGGTGGTGGCCGCAGCTTATAGGAGCCAAATCTGGTGACAGGTTCCCTTTAACAATTGGTTAACATTGGTTAAAAATGTTAAAGTATCTGAAACTTCTTAAAGAGTAACCGTCATTTTCATTCTTAATTCATAAATCAATAGTACACATGAAAATAAGCAACTTTGTACGCTATCTTATCAGAGAAATATGCTTCTTTCTCCTCCTGGACTGATCATTCAATCTCAATTCAACCTTTCCCATTAAGGAGATAGGAGATGACAGCTGGTGCTTTCTTTGGAGAGGGAATGAGGAGGGAGCTAGAGGCAAACACTGACATTCTGCTGCAAGTTCTCCTGAAATAACAGATACAGTTCTACATAGAACCTTATGAGCACCAACTGTCATCTCTTATATCATTAATAGAAAATATGTATTCACTAAAGACATATTTGTCCCTTGTGATGAGAATGTTGAGTATGACAGATCAATCCTCAAGGAAAAAGAAGATTTCTGTAATAAGACATATTACAAAATGTTATTATTTTCTTCTGTACCACTAATTTATGACAAAAAACATAAAATAAAAAAAATCTGTTAACATGTTTTTGCCACCTAATCTGAGCAGCATAATATAGTGACCCTGATTTTAGCAATGTATCACTTACTGGGCTGATTAGCGTAATTTTTATAAAACCAGTGGGAGATGATCATTAGAGGATTAGTAAACCTGCTGCCAGGTAGTCAAACCACAGCCCCACCTTGATTGCCAGCTTTCTGCCTATGCATAGTGTACACAAAAAGATGCCAATCAGTGGTGTGAGAGTGGGGTATAAGGGAAATGATAACATAACTATAAATTATAGCATAAATATAAATTATAAAATCAGTAAAATAACTATTTAAATCTGCGTCCACATAACTACACAACGTCCATAATCTCTGTATACTCCTATTGCAGGAACTAAGTTAGTTATTGTAGCCAGGATGAATATTCCCAAATTACGGTACTATATGGAAGGGGGTGTTTGTAGACAAAAAATATTTAAAAGACAAGCTTTGTGCCCCTAAATTGGTCCATAGGCCAGTCACATGCCAGCAGTTGTAAAGTTATAATCTAGGCCGTCCTGGAAACATGAACCTAGGACTAGGTGTATAAATAGTTGGGTGACAGAATAGGCCGGGGTTCAAATCTGGGATTCGTCCTGTGCCGATTGTGATTCATATAATTCATTTCTCCTTCCCTCAAGAAAACAGAAGATAACTTTACACTGAATGCTTAGGCATTTCTGTTATTTCTCCCTTTTCATTTTAGAACTGTTTTGCATATTTGTGTGTTACTTTATTTTTTTTTTATACCTTTTATTGTAATCACTTTATTTTTTATATTAAAGCTTAAAACTATAATAAGTTTGATAATTATATTCCCTAAAGAATTCATAGTCTTAAAGAGATTGTGAGGCCCTTTTGACTGTCAGACAGTATATTTTGGGGACTCATCACCCCGTGTGTTTGATGAGTGGTGGCAGTGTGTTGTGTAGCCGAGGGAGTGTGGACTATGTCGGGATGTGATTAATGCTCACTTTTTAGCCTATAACAGACATTGAGTGCTATGCAGAGCTCAGCATTCAGAGAACAACTGGTGCATCTGCAGCAGATAAAACAATGATTTTACCAATTCTGCAGCAAGCAACCCAATAAGAGACACATCTCTGAAATCAGGGTCACTGCCCCTACATAATGGTTCTCTCTTATGGGTTAGTAAAAACTTGGTGTCAGATTCTCTTTAAAACCAAACTTATACTTACTTTTTTAGCAAGATAACATTTTTTGAAAAGTTATCAAATTAGTCATTTGTGTCTCATGTTTTATCCACAACCCAGGTAGCTGATTTTACACTTTGGCCTTATAATGTACATCCTAAAACTCTAATGGTAAAAATGTCTCTAAAGGCCGCTTTACACGCTATGACATCGCTAAAGATGTCGCTGGGGTCACGGAATTTGTGACGCACATCCGGCCGCATTAGCGATGTCGTTTCGTGTGACTCCTATGAGCGATTTTGAATCGTCGCAAAATCGCTAATCGGTGACATCCCCCCTATTCCCAGTTATCGTTGCTGCTACTGTAGGTACAATGTTGTTCCTCATTCCTGCGGCAGCACACATCGCTATGGGTGACACCGCAGGAATGAGGAACCTCTCCTTACCTGCGGCCGCCGGCAATGAGGAAGGAAGGAGGTGGGCGGGATGTTCGTCCCGCTCATCTCCACCCCTCCTCTTTGATTGGGTGGCCTCTTAGTGACGTTGCTGTGACGCCGAACGAACCGCCCCCTTAGAAAGGAGGTGGTTCGCTGGTCACAGCGACGTCGCTAGGCAGGTAAGTAGTGTGACGGGTCCGCGCGATTTTGTGTGCCACGGGCAGTGATTTGCCCGTGACGCACAAACGATGGGGGCAATTACGTACGTTAGCGATCTCGCAGTGTGTAAAGTGGCCTTTAGACTTGGTCAACTAGGTCAGGAGGTAGACAGACTATACACTTTATATGACAAATGTTTTGGGACTTCTACACATTAAACCTACAGGAGATTTTATGACTTCCCAAACTAAATCCATAGGCAAGGATATGGAGTTGCTGCTATAACAGCTTCCACTCTCCTGGGAAGGCTATATGTTTTCGGAGTTTGACTGTTTACAGTTTTTGCCCATTCATCCTGAAGAGATTTTGTGAGATCATACACTGTTGTTGGATAAAAGGGCTCATCTCGTAATTTCAGATTGTAAAACATCTCAAAAGTGTTTGATGGGGTTGACATCGAGGCTCTGTGCAGCCACTCAAGTTCTTCCATAAAAAGTCAGCTATCCATGTCTTTATGGGCCCTGCTTTGAGCACTGGGCACAGTAATACTGGAACAGGAAAGGTCTGTTCAAAATTGTTCCCAAAAAGTTGGAAGTTACAGTTGTCCAAAATATCTTGTATGCTGAAGCAATAATGGGAATCTGTCACCCCCTTTGACCGTTTTAAGCTATTACTATGGGCATACAGGTAATAGGATGTTGAAAGCAGTCTTACCTGTATGCCTCATAGTAGATGCCTTGTTCCACAAATAATAATTTAGACCGCTATATGCAAATTAGCCTACCAGGCTACTGGGCGTTGAGCTTTGGCTACTGGGCGGTTGCTTCCCTGTATGAAATTCCCACCTCCGTGCTGCATTATCCTTCCTGTTACCTCCTCTCAGCATCACAGATGTCAAATCACATGTGTGCACAGTAGAGTGTTCTTCAGCCTGTGTCCATTCACCCCCCATTGCATCTACTGCGCATGCGCTGGTGAGTCAGATCCACTTCAGTTATCAGTGCGCTGTTCTAAGTCCTCCCGACTTCCTAGCAGCTGTGACTGTGACGCTGAGAGGAGGTGACAGGAAGGATAATGAAGCAGGGAGGTAGGGATTTCATACTGGGAAGTAACCGCCCAGTAGCTGAAGCACAACGCCCAGTAGCCTGGTAGGCTAATTTGCATATAGCGATCTAAAGTAATATTTGTGGTACAAGGCATCTACTATGAGACATACAGGTAAGACTACGTTCAACATCCTATTACATGTATTGGTCAAAGGGGGTGACAGATTCCCTCGAAGATTTCACTTAACTAAAATGTATAGACCGACCCTCAAAAACAAATTAATATTATTATCCCTCATACAGCGCAGTTTACAGCTGGCACAATGCCACTAGGCAGGAAATGTTCTTCTGGCATTCGCCTCATCCATCAGAAGACAAATGGAGAAGTGTCACTCTACAGTTGAGTCTTCCAAAATTTGAAATATTTGATCATATTTGGGTAAGAAATTCAATATGCATCCACAATTTCTTTCATGTGAAACAAATGAGCCCACATGTTTAGCTGGTGATACGCTATGCACCTCAGCACTCAGTAACTCTCTGCAACTTTACATTGTCAGCCACTTGAAGACTTAGTTGCAGTGGTTCCTTAAAGCGCACCAGTCACCAGGATTTTCCTATATAACCTAAATCCAGTGCTATACTGGCACTATCAGGCTGATTCTATACATACCTGTAGTGGTCAGCTCGGATATATAGGTTTTGAAACACAAGCAAGTAAAGTTTGTAAAATCAACAGCTTTTTGATTGCAGCTGCTGATAGCTGGGGTGGGGTTTGATAGTGATTCCCACCCCCCTGCCTGTGCAACCTCCCACTATTATGTATGGTAATTTCATTATAGAAGTGTTTTACTAATGGTTGTAGCTAAATCATGGTGGCTAAAAGGACCTGTGCTGATGTCCTACCCATGTGACCAGAAAGGGCGGGGCCTCAGCCAACATAGCTGATACCAGGAAGCAACATTATTTTTGTGTTGGCTGAGGACTCACCCCTTCTAGTCACATGGGTATGACATCAACACTGGTCCTTTTAGCCACCATGATTTATAGTCACAACTTTCTTTAATGAAATTAGCATAAATAATAGATAGTGGGAGGATGGACAGGCAGGGGGCGAGAATCACTATGAATATCCACCCCAGCTATTAGCTGCTTGGCACCTGCTGCCAATCCAAGAACTGTTAATTTTACAAACTTAACTTGCTTGTGTTTCAAAACCTATACATCCGATCTCATGACTAGAGGTATGTATAGAATCAGCATGATAGTGCCAGTATAGCACTGGCTTTAGGTTATGTAGGAAAATCCTGGTTATTGGTGCGCTTTATTACGTGACCTTTTTAATAATACCATGCACAGGTAATTTTTAACAAACTGACTTTTTGTAAAGGTGGAATCCTATTACAGTACAATTATCTAATTCAATTATCTCTTTAAAATGAACCATTCTTTCACAAATGTTTATAAAGGCTGACTGCATGGCACGGAGCTGAATGTTATACTCCTGTGCCAATGATACTAAGTGTAAATCCTGAATATAATGATTAAAGCAACTGGAACTTACTGGATGGCTACTAAGTAATCATGGATGGCTACTGAACAACTGGATAACCTGACCCAGCTAGAAAGTCACTTGTAATTAAAGTGAACCTGTCACCAGATTTGTCCCCTATAAGCTGTGGCCACCACCATTGAGCCCCTATATGCAGCATTCCACAATACTGTATATAAGAGCCCAGGCCAATCTGTAGGATGTAAAAACACTTTTATAATACTCACCTAGGGGGCGGTCTGGTCCGATTGGTGTTGCTGCTGTCCGGTCCGGCGTCTCCTCTCTGCTGCGATCTCCGTCCTTCTTCTGAGGCCCATGTGGATGATGCGTCTTATGTCATCCAAGCAGGCCAGCATTGAGATCCTGCGCAGGCACACTTTGATCTACCCTGCCAAAGTAGTGTAATGCGCATGCCCGGGCAGTCTTTAGCCGTTCCTAGCACCTGCGCATTACAGAACTTGATCTGCTGAGCAGATCAAAGAGCACCAGACCGCAATGCCGGCCTCTGTGGATGCCATAGAACAAGTCATCCACACTAGGCTGTGTAGGAGGACAGCGTTCGCTGCAGAGAGGAGGCGCCGGACCAGAGAACAGCGACACCCATCCGACTGGACCGCCATGCAGGTAAGTATTATAAAAGTTGTTTTTATGTTATACACAGCAGCCAAGGCTCTTATATAGAGTATTCTGGAATGTAGTATATAAGAGATCACTGGTGGAGGCCGCAGCTTATAGTCGCCAAATCTGGTGACAGGTTCCTTTTAAGCATAACCTTCTAAATCACTATGGGTGATCTCGTAGGCTGAGTTCATATGTCGTGTAATCATCCGTTAGAATGGACCCTATAGAGATCTGTTGGCAAAATGATTTCTGCGGGATCCGTTTTTTAACATGTGAGTCTATGGCGGACAAATCCGTTAACAGATTACTATTTATTTTCTATTTGAAACAGATCCTATAAGAAAAAACGGATCCATTACAAATGCAAGAATAATGGATGACTAAATGGCGATCCGTTAACGGATCCATTCTCCATTCTCCATAGACTCCAAAGCTAAAAAAAAAACGAATCCGGCAGCCATCAATTATAAAACAACATGCCAATGGATTTCTGCAAGATCCGTTCTATCAGATGATTACTGGACTCGTGAATTCAGCCTTATTCTGGATTCATACTGAATTACTAAAACAGACTGGCAAGAACTCTAGCCCCACCTATTGGAAGCAGCAATCCTAGAAATCAATATAATCATGTTATCAAAACCAACTGGGCCAATGCCGCCTCCACAAAGTATTGCTACTTAGTTAGAAACTGGGCACTATGTCAGTGGATCACAGGATGGTTTGGATACGATACCACTAACTAGTTAGAAATATCTTAATGTTTTGACTAATGGTCTTAAAATTATCACTGGATCATAATGGACTGAAACTAAACAATGAAATGATATATTTGTTAGATCACCATGACTGTTAAATGTATAGAAGACAATGTGGAAAAATAACAATTGCAATATACAAAGACTTAATAGACATCACTTATCACCCGTTGGCCATTCCTAGTAATCTAGTATTTTCTCAACCATCTATGAAGGCCTAGTTTTCATTCCTGCTAGTTTAGGTTCTCTGTACTATGCCAGTGGCCTATTCCAATAACACCGTGGTATAGGGTGACACCGTGGTATAGGGTGACAAGCCAATGATTTTATAAAATTTCAAATTCATTTCAAGGACAAACTGTTGGTAAAAGCAGGACCTATCCTGCGGACAGATCTCCAGTGCGACTGCAGGAAATTGTACTAAGACTGTGTTATATATACAGTTTCCTAATATAGTGTAAGATCACTTGACCCTTAGCACCTACACAAAGCAGAAATGTCAAACTGGGAGAGCTCTACACACGATGATACTCAACGTTCTAAACCAAATGGGTGCGGTCTTTAAGGGGTGTGGTTTCTTTAAAGGGGCATGGTTTAAGGGGGTGGCTAAACTATGTCTGCTTTGCCGCTACAGACAGAGCAGGCCCAAATAAATCAAATATAAAAAAATATCCTGGTGAACCATATTGGTTCAGGTGAGATTGACATCCATGAAACACATCATTTATAATAAATTCATAATTGATTACATCAACTTTGTTCGTGAGTCTAAAGGAAGAAGCTTTGGTGGCGAACCCAATTGTTCCCCTGGGTGGTCGAAGCCCTAGAGGATTAGGGCATGTGCCCTACCTATAAGACAGGCATTCATTTCCCACTTGTTACATACATGTGTTTAAAAGGGATGTCCACTGCTTGGACAACCCCTACTAACTCCCCTTATTTGCTCCCCGTAAAAATAAATAAGCCTATACTCACCTCTGGTGCGGCCGCAGTTGCAGCAATCGCATTCCCAGGGCCCACATGACAGTGTTATAACACGAGTCCCGTGACCAATCAGCACCAGACTTCCTGCTCAAGGGTCCGAAGGTGGGGAGAAGGAAGCCGGTGCTGATTGGTCGCGGGGTTCGAGTGTCATAACAATGTCAAGTGGGCCTCGTTAAACTTCAGACATTGCTAGAACCGCGGACACACAGGTGAGTATAGGCTTATTTATTTTTCTGGGGGAAACAAGGGGGAAGAGAAGTGGTTGCCCAAGTAGTGGACAACCCCTTTAAGTCACAAACCACATAAATGGATGCACATATGTACTATTGTAAATATGTGAGTACACATACATCACATACATTCCTCAACATTGAAATTGCAACACCAAGGAAGGAAAGTTGTAGAATTCTGGAACTCATGGAACAAATAGGCATGTTAATGATATGCAAATGATGACAAAATTGAATCAACATTTTCAAAATATCTCAATATATTCAGTATTGAGCGCCAAGACACTTCCAGGCCACATGTTGCTCGTGTGGCCTAAACATGCTACCATGGCCTGCAGCATCTCCGATGAACTACATCAGGGAAGGCATTAGCATTAGTCAGTAATTGCAAAAGGAGCTGCCAGCAGCGGATCTTGATGGTTTAGAGGCCAAGTGCCTTCAGCATGGCAGAACATTCCGTAGACAACCATTAACAACCTAAGTGATAGCAGCCAAGGCTGTAAATGTGTGAATTTCTTTATGTGGCACATACTCAATAGATTGACATGTTTTGAAAACACTATTTCCATTTTTTTCATAATTTGCATATAATTACCATGTCTATCCATCCTGCGATTTCCATAATGCCGCAATTTTTTTTTCCTGGTGTTGCAATTTCAACATTGAGGACTGTATACTCACAACATTGAGGACTGTATACTGACAACATTGAGGGCTGTATACTCACAACATTGAGGGCTGTATACTCCCAACATTGAGGACTTTTTGCACACAAATATATATTAATATAATTAGAGGGTCCTAACCTACACACAATTAGGGGTCAGAGAAATGCAGGAGAGCAGTATCACTTGCCAGCAGCAAGCTTCTCCTCATGGTACGAAAAAAAATGTGTGACGTGCAGCCACTAGATGGCAGCATATCACATTATCGGAGCACGGCAGCTGATTGGCTATGATCTAAAATAGTCTACCTGTTCTTAATGAAGCGTAAATTACAGATTGTGCTCCACAAGCCTAACACCAGCATAGCAATATCTTCTACTTCTTGAGTCATCGGGTCAATAGCCAAGGTATAAAATCAAGGAGACACCCAAGAAATCCACATAAATTAAAAGGTCTTGTTTTGTAAAAAAAAATCCCATACGGCTATGTTGAACATAAAGTAAAAAAAAGTTATAACTAATGATTCTAAATATATTCTGGTTCTTATGGGGAAAATATGCCTGTTAAGCATTATATATGTAAATATAACTAAATTATTTTTTTAATATTTATAGTAATAGGTTGCAACATAAAGGGCTGAAAATGCAAATGCAAAGTGACCCAAAATATATATATATATATATATATATATATATATATATATATACATATATATATATATATATATATATATATATATATAGAGTATGTGTATATATATATATATATGTATATATATATATATATATATATATATATGTAATATATATATACATATATATATATATATATATATATATTTAAATATGAATTCTGCCACAAATCTCATTTAGTCCTTTAGTCCATACTATCAGTATTCAAGGTAAGCTACATATAAAACTACATGACATTATATAAAGTTCACAAAATATTTAGTAAATTCCACTCTACATCCACATCCATGGAAAGTGCAAGAAAAAGCTAAAATAGCCAACTTATTCCAGTATTCCTCTTGCTTAATATATTATGCTACTGTTTTTTGTTAGTTTTTACCAGGATACCTATGTACAAGATATAGTTTATATTTCTGCATAGCCATTGGCTACTATTTGCCCCACTGTGATTTTTTTTGGGGGGTCTCCTCCCACTTTTCTGGCAAAGCCTCCGTTTTAATTGCTCCGCCCAAAATATCTTTTTTTTTTTTCTCTCCAAAAACGCAGCCGTACAGATGTGGGTGGATATGTTACCTCTCCACGATCTATAGATATCTATAAGCAGGGAATTCCGGTAGGTAATTTGTTGCCACCAAATATTCCAGATTCTTATAAGGTTGTGATTACAAATTATTATTATTATTAATATTATTATTTATATAATATTATAACAAAAAATAAAACAAATGAACATTTAGTCTAAATATCTGATAAAATAAAGTTAAAAAATAAAACTAGTAAATATAACAAACTTTCCTATTACTATCATTTCCAGCAAATACCACTAGCCTACAATTCCCATTCCCGCAAAATTTCAGCTCCGCATTTGGTGGTGATAAGAAAGGGACACCATGATAATGATAGGAGTCTGGATGATGAAGAATAGGCAGAAGCCAAACATCTAATGTTACCTTGATAGGAAGATTTTCTGTCTGGTGGGGGGAAGAAGATCTCAGTACCAGGTCCAGTGCCAGGCTGGGATGGCTCCTTAATGGGGATCTGGCCCTGGCCCTGCTGAGCTGTGCCACCTCCTAGGAGAAGGTAAAGGTGCAGCAGGGTCAGAGGGAGGTCTCCCCTCAGCATCTTCATGGTGCCCCCTGGATCCCAGGCAGGAGGGGAGCTGGAAGTTCAGCTGGAGCCTGACAAAGTTGCTGAGTGCTTGGCTGCTGGGAACCAGAGCTCACACACAATACTCAGAGAGGGGCAGTGCAGGCTTTCACAGGGAGGGAGGAACATTGAGAAAGGATGGTCCTTGTGGAAAGGAGGGTCAGTCTGGCAAGATTTCATTGTGACATTGGGGAATGTACAGTACATCTCTGCGCACAGATGGGGCTGCTCGTGCCGAGAGGAGTAGAGCATTTTAGGGGAAATTATGGGGAACACAGTATCTAGCAGAGGAAGATATTAGGAGACTATTACCTTGTTTGATTTGTTTTGTAAGCAGCAAAATAATAATCATGAAATGACACAGTGTAACAAAATGATGAATGCTGCATTATCTTTAGTATGAGTATTATAAACATTGTGCGCTAAAACACTAAAGTGTATTATAACAATATAGAAATTGTGTTAAGCCTGCTTTACACGTTGCAATTTCGCATACGATATCGTATGCGATTTGCAACGCCCCCATCGTATGTGCGGCACGTTCAATTTTGTTGAATGTGCCACACAAACGATTAACCCCCATCACACATACTTACCCGTCCATACGACCTCGATGTGGGCGGCGAACGTCCACTTCCTGGAGTGGGAGGGACGTTTGGCGTCACATCGACGTCACGCAGCAGCCGGCCAATAGAAGCGGAGGGGCTGAGCTGAGCGGGACGTAAACATCCCGCCCATCTCCTTCCTTCCACATTACCGGCCGGGAGCCGCAGGACGCAGGTAAGATCTGTTCATCGTTCCCGGGGTGTCACACGCTGCGATGTATGCTACCCCGGGTACGATGAACAACCTGACGTTCAATCCATGAGGAATGAACGACGTGCGTGCGATGAACGTTTTACCTTTCAATCGCACGTAGCTGTTACACACTACAATGTACCTTACGATGCCGGATGTGCGTCACTTACGACGTGACCCCGCCATCACATCGTAAGATATATTGCAGCGTGTAAAGCGGGCTTTACATTATCTGCATTCACAAATTTACCATATAACAAATTGTATATTTGTATAAATAAATCATGAGATGCTGCCATTGTTGGTACACAGTGTATTGTGCCAACTACTACTCGTATAAAGTAGTGGGTGACCAACTGCTGCACAAGGGCCCACCGGGAAATTCACCGGCCGACCTGTGGGCCAGTCCGAGCTTTGTCACAGGTCCTGCGTTAGGTTGCATTCTCCTCCCATTTAGTGGACCATACACTGCCCAATAGCAATTTTGTAAAGTCTGTCCACAGACTCAAAACTCCTATAATACTAAGAATACAATTTTATTACAAAAATGTGACATCAATACAAAACACTTCATCACAATCATAAAAATTCTACCTGTAATTTTGTAAAGTCCCCAAGAGCAGTGAGTTTTAATTGTAACCTCCCTTGTTTTCTATAAAAATAAGAAACTTCTGTATGTATCTTTCTAGAGAAGTCTTCTTTCACCTCCTGAACTGATTTTCAATTCTCGATAATCTCAATTTACAGGCAAAATTGGTCTTCCATAAAATACTGACTTTTCTATTACTGAGGTAGGAGATGACAGTTGGTTCTTATAAAGTTCTATAGAGAGTGGAGGAGGAGGAGGGAGAAACTAGAGGCAGACACAGACATTCTGCTGCAAGTTCTCCTAAGACAATGATTACTAGTAATGAGTGAGCACTAAGATGCTTGAGTGCTCGGTCATCATAATGAGCAGGTCGGATGCTCGGACGGGCTCAAATCAATTATCGAGTAATAATTTAAGTCAATGGTAAATTTGACCATTTCTCCAGAAGGAGTCTTCAGGAAAAATGCTCGAGTTTCTCATTGATTTCCATTAGGTTGGGTAATCAAGTCTAGTCTGTCCGTGTATCCGACCTGCTCTTACGAGGCCCAAGCACTCGAGCATGTTAGTGCTCACTCATCAGTAAAAGCTTCTCATTTTAGCTTCAGGTGTACACCGTCCTCTGCCTCATAGACTTTTATTTGTCATGGGGTTGAGCATATTTGATGAATGGCATTTCAGCCCAGCGGCATAATTACAGCACTGGGACAAACTGTGCGCTTTCTAATGATGCAAGCAGACAGAGGCAAATTTGCCTTGCACCACAGGGGCAGCGCAGGGGTACTAAAGCTGGCGGAAAATTCGCTTCAGAGATCTGGAAAATGTTAGCTCAGCGCTTACAAGCTTCATTTAAAAAGGGCTTGTAAACACTGCACATGCTTGGACACTACTGCAGGGGTGACTGGTAACCCAGGCAATAAAGATTAAACAAAATTAAAAACTGAGAACAGAAAGGAGTTTTTCATAGAATCATAGAATGGTAGAGTTGGAAGGGACCTCAAGGGCCATCGGGTCCAACCCCCTGCGAGTGCAGGCTTTCCTAAATCATCCCAGCTATATGTTTATCCAGTTTCCGCTTGAAGATTTCCATTGATGGAGAGCTCACCTCCTCCCATGATCACCTGTTCCACTCCCTGACTGCCCTCACTATCAGAAAGTTTTCCTAATGTCTAATCTGAAACTCCTTCCTTTAAGTTTCATCCCATTGCTTCTTGTACTTCCTTGTGCTAATGAGAATAGGGTAGTTCCCTCTGCACTGTCACTACCTTTCAGATATTTGTAGACCGCTATTAAGTCTCCTCTCAGCCTTCTCTTTTTCAAACTAAACATCCCTAGTTCTTTTAGCCGTTCTTCATAGGACATGGTTTGCAGACCTTCTACCATCTTGGTTGTTCTTCTCTGGACTTGCTCCAATATATCAATGTATTTCTTGAATTGGCGGGCCCAGAACTGTACACAGTATTCTAGGAGGGAACTGACAAATTGCAAAGTTGTTTGTTTTCACAAGCACTTTGCAAATGTTACCACTATTGATGTTGAGACTAAAGGGTGCTTTACACGCTGTGACATCGCTAACGATATATCGTCGGGGTCACGTCGTTAGGGACGCACATCCAGCGCTGTTAGTGACATCACAGCGTGTGACACCAAGGAGCGACGATCAACGATCGCAAAAACGCCAAAAATCGTTGACACGCCGCTCCTTTTCATAATATCCTTGGTGGTGCATGCCGCTGGTTGTTCGTCGTTCCTGTGGCGTCACACATCGCTATGTGTGACATCGCAGGAACAACTTACATCTCCTTACCTGCGTCTACCGGCAATGAGGAAGGAAGGAGGTGGGTGGCATGTTCCGGCCGCTCATCTCCGCCCCTCCTCTGCTATTGGGCAGCCGCTTAGTGATGCCGCTGTGACGCCGAACGAACCGCCCCCTTAGAAAGGAGGCGGTTTACCGGTCACAGCGACTTTGCTAGGCAGGTAAGTATGTGTGACGGGTGTTAGCGATGTTGTGCGCCACGGGCAGCGATTTGCCCGTGACGCACAACCGACGGGTGCGGGTACGCTCGCTGGCGATATCGATATCGCAGCGTGTAAAGTACCTTAATTTAATCACTAAACTAGGGAATAAAGTTGCTTTTTTATAAGCTTAAAAATAAAATGTGGGATAAGAGGTGTAATCTGTGGACGTCAGCGGGATGGAGCCTCTGTATATTCTTCATTTATGCAGTTTGGATTAGAATATTTGGACGGATTCCTTCAATATTTATAAGCACAATTATTTGATGATTAATCGAAGAAGGATTCAGTCCAAATCTGAAACATGAATTTTACAGAAATAAAGAATATAAAGAAACTTCTCTTCACATCTTTCCAGTTTCTTACTTTTATGATATTTGTGGCTCGTGCAGATGGACCTTGTTATTTTTATTTTCATTATTTTTATGACTTGTATATTTTTATATTGTTTACAGCTCAAATAAACAACATTTTATTCCTGAAAATTGTAATTGGTATTAATGTATTCCCTAAATATAGAAGCTGAATACAAATAATAGAACCTCCGATGCCAGCTTGATGATGATGCCAGCTAAATTAAAAATCAGCAACGAAATGCTGTTTATGGATCCCAAATTCTAAGCATGTGCCTCTGGTTAGTACACTGGTAGCTGATGCTTATACCTGTACACTGCCTGAATATAAGCTGAATACATTTTACCACTGAGCACATACACATGGAGACACATAAAGTCGTTTATTAGTAAATAAATAGATACATACATAGATGAATATTGAATAAATATATTACGCAAGTGTTTAATATTATGCATTTCTATTCTTGTATCCCAAAAAGGGACTGACTGGTAAGACTTATAGGAAATATGGTCTTTTCTGGATGAGGTTTCACCAATTGGTGTTTTCCATAATAAGAATGGTTTTCCTTCCAAATTGAACGTGAGGATCAATATATGTATTAAAATACAAAGATGCAACTGGGGTGGGAAATACACAAGAGAAGATTGTGTGACAACATCCTTAGGGTACGTACACACGATCAGGACCTGGACACGGCAGGTCCGGACCTGCGAGTCTCCGCCGCAGGAGAATGCATGAGACCGCAGCGGCCCGTACCCACGATCAGGGTTCGGTGCGCTGTGGTCTTTCACTTCTGTTCTCCCTACAGATAATTCTTGTGACTCCACAGCAAAGAATTGACGTGCTTGCGGCTTGGAAAGCCACACCACAGGTCAGTTTTGTGGGCCATACATGACCAGTGGGCACGGGATTTCTAGAAATCTCATCCATTGTGCTTGTATTGTACAACGCGTTTTAGATAAAGCGAAAACACGCTACAACCAAAACGCTACAAACACTGATCAAGGGCACGTACCATAGGTGGGTAAACCTGTACACATATGTCCTGAGTGATAAGTGTAATAAATCTGATTATTTCCAATTTTATTCATTGATAGGTAATCTCCACAGCTTATATAAGACCTACACGTATAAGCACAAGCACATTACTCCTTATTCTGGTTACAGAATATTCTAATTATGTCATTAAAGCTTCGCCTTGTTTAGGGACAGGTGTAGACCTCATAACTATTTCCTTAACCCCTCCAAAATATTTATATTATAGGAAATTCACTTTCTCACATTGTCAATTGAAGGGCAATATGATGGCCTTTACCCTGAGTTATAATAGGAAAGTATCTGGCAGTAGCTTGGTAAGAGATCTATAATACTACAGAGGTGTTATAAAGCTATGGAGGTCATTTCTTTGGAGCAACGATGCACCACTGTCGTGGAGCCTAACGCGAACCAATGGCCCCTTTGACACATAACTAAACATAAGTATTATAAAAAGCACATGGTAGGAGAGGGACCCTGCTGGAAATTTCGCACTAAGGCCGGTGTCACACTTGCGAGTGCCTCGCGTGTATCTCGCGCGAGTCTCGAGTTGCATCACCCGTCACGGACTCACACTCTCCTCACAGGAGCGGGTCGGTTGCATGCATCTATAGCCAGCTGAGACGCTCCTGTCCGGAGAGTGTGAGTCCATGACGGGTGATGCACCACAAGACTCGCGCGAGATACACACGAGGCACTTGCAAGTGTGACACCGGCCTAAAGCTATAACTCAGATCAATGCCATTTGGAGTTCAGAAGGTATTGTGTATACTCTGAGAAATCAAATGTAGCTGAAAACTGTCCGCTGTCCTACTTCAGAGTCCGGTCATTTCGGTTAGCTTTTCGGAATCGGTTGTCATATGTGTGTTTATGAGGAATTATACCATTTCCAGAAATATATGACTGGTAGCCTGCATTTTCCATTATTTCCCACATTGCAGACTCTAGTTCTAATTTCCACTTGTCTCTGAGCTAGTGGATGGAGACTGGTGTCTCCCATATACTGTCAGGCATGAGGGATACTTGATTAGAGATGTGTTGAAATTCAGTTTGGTTGGTTCAGCCGGACTTAGGTAAAGTTTGGTTCTGGGCCCGGACTTGACCTCAACACCAATGGAAGCCACTGATTGGACCGTTTGAGTCTCCGTCCACATACCATAAATTGATCACTTCCAGGGAAGGGTGGTCAGGTTTCTACCCTTTTTTTTAACACACTATATCTGATAATGTTCTTTTTACCCCCAGTGCGGGGCGTTCAAACACTGCAGGCGGCTCACATTGAGCTTAGCACCAAGTGTACCCGAGTATAACGGTGCTGAACCGAGTGGTTCGCATGTGAACTCCAAATTCAGTTTTTTTTTATAAAGTCCCTGTTTGGTACGAACACTGTACTTCACTTTTCAGGTTTGCTCATCTCTACTCTTGATCTTTTCTGTGTAGCGCACATACAGCCACATGGAGGAAATATATCACAATCCTGAGCAGTGTAGATGTGAATCCAGCTCTGGAATAAGACAAATTCTCTAATAGAAGCTGCAGCACAGATCTGTGTTTCTTTCCCTTTGTCAGTGCCTCTCCCTGTCCCTCTGTTCTTATCCCTCCTTTTTTCTCTATAGGTTTTCATTTATTTGATACGTCGGTGAGCTTCCAGTCTGTTTTACTTTTCCCAAGACGTATATGAGCTACTTTTTAGATTGTATAGGGAGCTCAGGAGGCAGGGGGGAGAGGGGAAGACGTGGCTCATAAGTGGAGAAAACAGCAGATTTAAAATTAAAAAAAAATCTTTATTTTTGTATAGCGCTAACATATCCCGCAGCGCTTTACATACATCAGGAACACTGTCCCTATTGGGACTCACAATCTAAATTCCCTATCTGTATTATTATAGCGCCATCAATTCGATGGCGCTTTACATGTGAAAGGGGTATACATAATAGGGACAAGTACAATATTCATAAACCATACAAGGCACAGACAGGTACAGGAGGAGAGAGGTCCCTGCCCGCGAGTGCTCACAGTCTACAAGATCTCTTTGGAGTTTGGGAGGAAACCGGAGAACCCGGAGGAAACCCACGCCAACATGGGGAGAACATACAAACTCCTTGCAGATGGTGTCCTTGGTGGGATTCGAACCCAGGACCCCAGCGCTGCAAAACTGCAGTACTAACCACTGAGCCACCATACACTGCTAACCACTGATCCACCATGCCGCCCACTCTGATAACATATATTACAACGTTATTTATATTCCTTTTTGCTATTGATTTATGCAGAGTTTGTTGAAACAACTGTGACCATTGAATCATGCAGTTAGAGGAGGACCATGCAAGGCACAGCTTACACAAGTGACGTGAATGGTGGTAAAAGCCCCCATTGTAATAATATTGTGTTTTATATCCATCTTCATAAGCTCCGTCAGTTCACATATGCAGCACAGAATCCACAATCGCCACAGATTTGGTTTTGTTCAGACACCTAGCAAACTATATCATGTGTGTGTATATATATAATTTGCATTGTGCCCCGAGGGACACGTTTTCCTTTGTTCTTATGGAACTTATGAACAGAATCCTCTGCATTTTTTCTTTGAAGACTCAACTGCTGCAATAACTCCAAGAACGAGCAACTGACACAGGCAATGTCTGCAGTCAATCCCTCGCCATATAAGGCTGTAATACCGCATCTGGGAATGATCAGAGACACATGCTTTATAGCTGCCAAACACATCTGGGCCAAATCTGCACATTTACCTAATGGGTCCTAGAATGAGACAGAACCACAGCGCCACCTGGTGTTCAAGTCTAATATTACATCACTTTCAAAAGTTCTCTCTCCACTATATAAGACAATAAACCTCCATTATCCTTTATATACTGTATAATACCACCCTCCTCCACACTTTACAATCCTTCCTCCCCCCTTTACTGTACAGCCTACTCTTTCCAGTATTTGGCAGGACATAGTTTACACACCCATGCCATGTATATCTTTCCTCTCCCCATCCACTGTTAAACTGTAGCAGCTGTTTGCAAATCACAAAGGAATAAACATATATACTGCTCAAATTTCTCAGGCATACAACTTTTTTGTGAAACGGAACTTTACCAAGAAATAGCGGAATTTAGAACTTAACGTGGCATTTAAAGGGTGCATACTCCTTTCTTACTGTTACTGTGCACATCTGCTTACAATATTTCTTTAATAAGTGAGGCCGTGGGATACGTTTGGCCACCGCTCATAAAAAGAGGAGGGGGTGAAAGGGGCAGATGACAGAATACAGGAGAATGGGATGGGAGAGATGAGCGAGAGCAGGAATTCTGGTGCTGGACACTGGGGTAAAGGACTCTGGTGATACACTGATAGGGAGGGGATGTTGGGCGCCAGCATCTGGATCCCAGAAGCATCGACCACAAAACATCTGCACGAAATATACAAAAAAAAGAGAAATATTATACTGATGTCCTGAAAAGAAAATGACGCAGTAGATGGAGATCAGACATGGGATCAATCTGCTTTGCTGCCCTGCCAACAAGTCCGATCAGGTCCATGTGAAGCGGATTATCCCACCGATTTAGGGAAATCTTCGAATGCAATGATGCTCACTAATTGTGTGTCTGATTACAAGAGATTTTATCCAGAGATGAATGAATTTGCCATTCCACTTTGATGCTCTCCAAGGCTCGTTATGTTCTTACATTAATTGATTACAGCGCACTCGGTCACTGACATAACAGATCACCGAGTGCACGATATGTAGATAATGATTTACGAGAAATAGGATGATTTATTTTCACATCTGTTAATTCCGGAAATAGGGGATGCTCTCCTTTTTTTGCTGGCCCAGTTTCATAAATGCGGGGTTGTCTGCAAGTCTAAGGAAAGAACCTTGAGTACTAACAGTTTCATCTTGTCAACCCACAGACACATCGGATCAGGTCAAGGATCTTAGCATAGACAATATGTTCTCTGTACAGTCTCACTAGATCTGGAGTGATGTCATATTCATAATTAGAAAAAGATAAGAAGAGACTCTTAGTTTAAAGGGAACTTGCCTGCCCAAATTGACTGTATGTCACGATTCTTATGTGCAGAGCATCTTGCACATTAAGAGATGCTCTGCTGTGTTTTCCGAAGCTACTGAGCTGGCAGGCTGATTGACAGTGTAGGCTTCCATGCTGGTTCTGGGAGGTGCTGATTGTTCAGCTGTTCCATCTTCCTGGTAATTGCTCTGCTTCTTTAGTCAGCATGCTCCCCCAGAACTTTGCTAGTCGTACTTTCTGGTTCTGTTGTTGTGCTGTTGGCCTCTGTTCCTGCCTGTGCTCTGATCTTTGTTTCCTGACCCCGGACTGTTGTTTGACTCCTCTCTGCCCGCTCCCTGTTCCTGTCGTGACGTCCTGTCTTTTGACCTCAGACCGTTACCTGACCACGTCTCTGTTTTCTCCCTGAATATATTACATGCTTTCCCGGAATTCTAACCCTTGGATCGTGAACTAACTACGCCTCTGTGTACTCCCTGTGTCCATATGTGTCCTCCTGTTACCAGACCCCGGCTTTCCTGACTAGTCTAACGTTTTTACTACCCGTAAGTAGGGACTAGCATCACACAGTATAAATCAAATACATGGCATTGGTAGGGCCAGAGGCGGACATATCATTGGTGCAACCTATGTGGCCACACAGGGGCCCAAGTGGTAAGGGGGCCTATTGCTACCTCCAAATCAGGTGGAACTGTGCATTTTCATGAGCTCTTGGGCTGCAAAGGGCCCATATACTGTCCTTCCACAGGGGCCCTCTTCTGTCTGTGTTCACCAATGGGTAGGGGTATAGCCAGGGGCATAACTTTAGTAGGATCAGGGGTTGCAGTTGGATCATGAAACCCAAGAGGGCCCAAAAGAGGTCTGTATGAGAAGTCTAATACTATAAAAGACCTTTTATAGTTGGGTGCCCTGTTACATATGTTGCATCAGGGTCCCCAAGTTTCAAGTTATTGCATAGACCTCAGTCTCTTTCTACGGGATTCTGTTTGCTATTAGCCATAATGTAAATCTGTAAATTCCATGAGTAACTCAAAAAGATCCTAATTGGTCTGATAATAGAAATATAAAATGTAAATGGGGTTGAAGGTTCGGGCACCTTTTTATAATGTTTTGATGACATTTGAAATTGAAATCCATCAGTGCTTTCAGCTCACAGGGTGGAGATATTCCCGATATGTTGCCCCTTTATCCATTTCCTTTGGAACTTTGTTCATATTGAAGAAGACCGCTTTATCTTAACCACTGCACAGAGGACAAATACGTTTTTAAACTTCGTACTATCCAGAACCAAATTTTCCTTCCAACATAGATTATGCTCAGGTTTCCTTTGTCAATACTAATGTGTGTTCCAATCCCTTTTCCCAGCATAACAACTTTAATTCTCAGTGGTGTTCTCTTAATATGGAAACAGAATCTGCCATCCAAAAGGATTGAAGAAAAAATCTAAAAAATTCTAACGATGCAAAATACTTACCTACACTGGCATAACTAGAGTTTGATGGGCCCTGGTGCCAAATTTGGTCCGGGGCCCCCCTCTACGTACACCGACAGTTAGGCGGGCTTTGCACGTTGC
This sequence comes from Anomaloglossus baeobatrachus, assembly GCF_048569485.1. Classification (NCBI taxonomy): domain Eukaryota; kingdom Metazoa; phylum Chordata; class Amphibia; order Anura; family Aromobatidae; genus Anomaloglossus; species Anomaloglossus baeobatrachus. The sequence continues at coordinate 76,798,370 of NC_134359.1, read as the reverse complement.
GACATCGCAAGCCGATGTTGCGATGTCGCACGCGATAGTCCCCGCCCCCGTCGCAGGTACGATATCGTGTGATAGCTGGCGTAGCGAAAATTATCGCTACTCCAGCTTCACATGCACTCACCTGCCCTGCGACCGTCGCTCTGGCCGGCGACCTGCCTCCTTCCTAAGGGGATGGGTCGTGCGGCGTCATAGCGACGTCACACGGCAGGCGGCCAATAGCGACGGAGGGGCGGAGATGAGCAGGATGTAAACATCCCGCCCATTTCCTTCCTTCCCTAGAGCCGCCGGCGGCAGGTAAGGTGAAGTTCCTCGCTCCTGCGGCGTAACACACAGTGATGTGTGCTGCCACAGGAACGAGGAAAAGCATCGTACCATCGCTGCAGCAAAATTATGGAAAAGTCAGAGCTTGCAACGATGATACGATAACGACGCTTTTGCGCTCGTTTATCGTATCATCTAGGATTTACACACTACGACATCGCAAGTGATGCCGGATGTGCGCCACTTTCGATTTGATCCCACCGACATCGCACCTGCGATGTCGTAGTGTGCAAAGCCGCCCTTAGGGTGTGGGATAATGACACTGACACTCTGGGTATGGGATTATGATGCTGACACTTGGCTTTTACCCTCTGCACCCAGGTTTCCCATGATCTGAAATCCCTCTATCAGCAATCAGCTTCCCCATGCTCTGCTATACATCTTTCCCTCAGCACCCAGCTTTCCCATATCAGAGCATGGGAAAGCTGGGTGCTGAGAGATGTACAGCAGAGCATGGGAAAGCTGGGTGCTGAGGGAAAGAGCCTTTTTCCCTCGGCACAAAACATTACCATCCCATACTTGTATCTTTGTCCCCCCTTGTATATAGATCTCCAAATACTATAATGGCCTCCACATAGCCTTCCGTATAATATAAAGGGTCCCACATAACCCGTCATATATTATAATGCACCCCCATAGTTCTCCATGTATTACAATGCATTTCCCCAAAGTTCTCCATGTATTATTATTCACCCCATAGTTCTCCATATATTATACTGCACCACATAGTCCTCCATTTTTTATAATGCACACCCATAGTCCATGTATAAGGTAGCCTTCATATTCCTCCATATATTATAATGTAGCCCCCATAGTCCTATATGTATTATAATGCAGAGCCATAAATCATCATATTGTATTATGCAGCCCCATACTCCTCCATGTATAATGCACCCCTATATTCCATGTATAAGGTGTCCTTCATTTTGTATTATGCAGCGCCATACTCCTCCATGTATAATGCACCCCTAGTCCATGTATAAGGTGTCCTTCATGTTTATTATACAGTCCCATAGACCTCCATGTATCATGGAGTCAGCACCCCCAGGCCTCCATGTATCATGCAGCCAGGCCCTTCCAGGCCTCCATGTCTCATGCAACCAGCAAAATAAAAAAACAAGTACCTCTCTTCTCCTTCCGACCGCTGCGACCGCGGTAGTTACGCCCCTGCCCCCATATGTCACACACCCTGCTCCCATACAGCCTGCACCCCCCAGATCACACACACTACACCCCCATATGTCACACACCCTGCTCCCCATACAGCCTGCACCCCCATATCACACACACTACACCCCCATAACTCACACACCCTGCTCCCCATACAACCTGCACCCCCCAGATCACACACACTACACCCCCATATGTCACACACGCTGCTCCCCATATAGCCTGCACCCCCATATCACACACACTACACCCCCATATGTCACATACCCTGCTCCCCATACAGCCTGCATCCCCATATCACACACACTACACCCCCATATGTCACACACCCTGCTCCCCATACAGCCTGCACCCCCATATCACACACACTACACCCCCATATGTCACACACCCTGCTCCCCATACAACCTGCACCCCCAGATCACACACACTACACCCCCATATGTCACACAACCTGCTCCCCATATAGCCTGCACCCCCATATCACACACACTACACCCCCATATATCACATACCCTGCTCCCCATACAGCCTGCACCCCCATATCACACACACTACACCCCCATATCTCACACACCCTGCTCCCCATACAGCCTGCACCCCCGAGATCACACACACTACACCCCCCATATGTCACACACCCTGCTCCCCATACAGCCTGTGTGACGCCCAAGACCTCAGGGGTCACAGGTAATAACACCTACCACATTACACACACACACCCACCCCCTGTGAGGACACACCAGTCACCCGAATGGGAGACCTGATGCTTCCCTCAGGGCCAGTAGGGCACACCAGGTGGGCGGAGTCAGGCAGAAAGACACGTCCACCGAGGAGACTACTGGCCTGAGGCAGGAAATACAAACAGTTTAAGTTGAGTTGTAGAATGTGACAGTGAGAGGAGTGGAGTTGCAGAGCTGTCAGGGACCCGGGTAGGAGTTTGGGACCCTTGAAACGTCAGGCAGGCAGACGGTGGTGGCCGTCTGCAGGACTACCGGTACAGCAACCGGCGGAACCATAGGGACCAGGCCAGGGTTGGATCCCGCCGGCCCTGAACCGGGGAGTCAACCGTGTACCGGGGCACCAGAAACCCGGTACTCAGACCCCGTCCTAGCTTAGAAGCCACTGAGTATAGGCAAATTGACTGATTGCTGGCTGGACCTCACGGGTTCATCCACACCCAAAGAAGGCAAAAGCCCACCGATACCGGGTGAGTGCCACCACAAAGGGCCAAACACCCGACGGGCCAGTGCCTGCGGGCAACTGAGGGCTCCTCCGGCAGCTCAACGCCGGGGAGCGGGCTACCACTGTCCAGGCAGAGGAGTCGAAAAACCACAACAAGAGGTGCAAGGGAAAGGGGCCACCATCAACCTCACAGGGGACACAAGCAGCCGGCTGCGGGACCCGACCATACCCGAACTTTGGTTTACCAGTGACTCTGAGTGTGAATTAATCGTGAGTACACCAGTGCCATCCGGGCACGACACTGCACCGCAGCATGGCACCCTGCACCCCGACAACAACACCGTTGCCATCGGTCCCCCACCACCGGGCCCCGGGGCACACTGCCCCTACCCACGGAGGGGCTAACATCTAAGCTGCAGCCGCAACACCGATCCCGGATGAGCCCACCTTCACTCCAGCCGCAGCGGTGGTGCATCCCGTCACCACGACCCATGGGTGGCGTCACGACCCGTTAGACGACAACGCGTCACTCCATGCCTCGTCCCACACCACCACTACCCTACCGCCTTCTCCCCTTAACAGAGCGACGTGGCCCCCGGTCCGGAGGCGCTCGTGCCACCGACAACCCGAGCCCGGACCTCAAGCGGCTCGGCCCGAGCAGCGGAGAAGCACCGGGCCCCTCTCTGGGCGGTACACCTGCACCCCCATATCACACACACTACACCCCCATATCTCACACACCCTGCTCCCCATACAACCTGCACCCCCCATATCTCACACACCCTGCTTCCCATACAGCCATACAGCCTGCACCCCCCAGATCACACACACTACACCCCAATATGTCACACACACACCCTGCTCCCCATATAGCCTGCACCCCCATATCGCACACTACACCCCCATATGTAACATACCCTGCTCCCTATACAGCCTGCACCCCCATATCACACACACTGCACCTCCATATCTCACACACCCTGCCCACATATCTCACCCTGCCTGTACCCCAACTTACCCCTCTCAAACACTCTGCACCACTTCACATCCTTCTGTCACAGTCTGCAGCCCTCATATGCCACTCACCCTGCAGCCCCTCTCCCCCTCATATCCCCTCTTTTCTTATTACCAGTCATCATGTGTCCAAATCTCTTTCAGGATTCAGTATCTCTTGCTTTCTGCTGCCATCCTGTGTCTCCTCCCACACAGTCACATGGGCGTGACATCTTTGCAGGTCCTGCAGGATGGATTATTCCGTCTGCTGTGCAGGTCAGGACTGGAGCACTCCGGCTCTGCTGCAGCTGAGAAACGGCGGGTGGACCTCTCCAGGTCAGGGGCCCCTCTACTGACACTGGGCTCCCCTGACTCACAGGCCGGCCCCCTGACGGTCGCATTGTCGGCCACTACACAGCGGCACTAAACACGGCAGCCGGCTCTGTAGAGTGGCTGCCGGGCCCCTATAACCCTGTGGGCCCGGTCGCAGTGGCGACCTCTGCTACCGCAGTTTTTACGCCCCTGCTCACCTAATCGTTGATTGTTGACACGTCGTTCCTTTCCTAAATATCGTTACTGATTTTGGACGCAGGTTGTTAGTCGTTCCTAAGGCAGCACACATCGCTACGTGTCACACCCCAGGAACGACAAACAACACCATACCTGCGTCCTCCGGCAACGAGGTGGGCGTAACTTTCCTATAGCTGGTCTCCGCCCCTCCGTTTCTATTGTCCCCCTGCCGTGTGACACCGCACGAACCGCCTTCTTAGAAAAGAGGCAGTTTGCCGGCCACATAGACGTCGCTAGGAAGGTAAGTATGGGTGACGGGTGTAAGCGATTTTGTACGCCACGGGCAGCGAATTGCTCGTGACGCACAAACGACGGGGGCGGGTGCGATCGGCAGTGACATAGATAGCGATGTCGCTGCGTTTAAAGTGGCCTTAACAGTCCCTGTATCTTTGTATCCATCTGTACTGAGCTTTTATAACACCGGATCTATGTGTCCCAGCTTCAGAGGCCCACTGCACATGATCCGAAGTCGTCCACCTACAACCAAAAATGGCCGACCCCCAAAAGATCTGCAGAGTGTGTTGCAAAGATGGAGTTAGGAGGGAAACCATTTACCAGTGTGATACATGACCTGACACACCCGGCCTCTGCATTAGGGAATCTTTCCGTCACTACAACACATCGATAGAATAACTGGACTCAATTTTTGTTTTTCCCCATGTCACCTTCTGCCATTGTCTCTTTATTCACTTTTTATTTCTTCAGTGCCAACGTATATGTGTCGCCCTGGGCAAGCCAGGGGTCACAGGTCACTACACCACCACACCCCACACTCCAGGTAGGCACATCAATGCTAACCAGAAATCCTTGTTGCCTTCCTCCAGAGGCTGATGATTCACACCAGGGGGTGGGCCAGGCGGTTGGCTCCGCCCACCAAGGAGGTCACAGCTCTGGAGGCGGGAGAAACCAGGCAGAAAGCCCAGGCAGGGCAAGTGTGAGGCGCTAAAGTGAGAGTCAACAAGCAGTGAAAGTAGAAAAGTGAAAAGAGGAGAAAAGCAAGTGAGGTGACAAGAAGGAAGGCAAGCCTGAAGGGTCCAGCTTTGTGTAGGGCCAGATCAGCAAGGTCAGCGACGGCGGTGACTGTCTGGAGGGGGACCGTTTGGAAGTTCCTGTAAGGACCCCGTTGGCTGTGTGCCCGGTGGTCTGGAGCAGTGTTCCGAAGGACAGTCAGCACCAGGGCAGGGGCCTCTCGGACCCCGGCAAGGCTAGGAGTCGCCAAATTTGCCGAATCCGTCAGTGAAGGGGACGTAGATCCCCCAACAACCAAGTCCCGATTGAAGGCAACAGCCCAACCTGAAGCAGAGACACCGCCACCGCCACGGCACCAGTTTCTCAGGGCCAGCGCCTGCGGGCAAAGTGTAGAGCTCCTCCGGCCCAGATTGCAGTCGGGGAGCGGGTAACCGGAGGGAATCCACCACTACCACCAGTCAAACATAGGTGCAAGGAAGAGGGACATCACCGTCACCTACCGGGAGTGCAGGTGCAGCCATCTGTGGGACCGTCCTACCAGCCGTTTGGTTTACCGTACAAACTGTGTCCATGTCTCAGGCTGAGTGAGTACCACAGTGCCGCAAGGCACAGCGCTGCCCCCGCGTCCCTGCGCCCACCAGGCCCCGCACCTCCTTCTCCACCACCGGGCCCCGGGATCACCAACCCCTACCCACGGAGGGACAACACAACACCTGGCTGCTCCGCATCACCATCCCCGGGACCCCCGAATTGAGCAGCGGTGGTGAAATCACCACAACCGTGGGTGGCGTCACGAACTATAACAATCCCCCACACCCAACCACAATCCCCTTTCACTCACGGGCGAGGAGTGTCGCTCGAGAAACCCTGGGATCCGGCCCACAGCTCGAGCCACCACTGAGCAGCTGCTGGACCCGAGCAGAAGGGGTGAGCGTAGTGTGCCGACACCCTCCTCCCCGCCCGCGACAACTTGGCGTCACGAACAGGATCTTACCGCTCTGCCGTCTGGTAGAGGTGCGCCTTGTTACCGCCGGAGGTATCCGGCAGAAAAATTTCAGAAGCCGCCATCTTTGGCGCGAAGAGTTCCCGCTCGAGCGTCTTCTCGAGCAGTAGAGGCGCGAAGGCCAAAACCCCGCCCCGAGAGAGGAGGGGCCGGAAAGAGCTAAGGGGGACGAAAACAAGATGTCTGCGCCCGACGGAGCTGCTGGAGGAGCGGTGGTCGCAGCCGCAGCGGCACCCGCGGATGGGAATGGGCCTGCCCAAGTCCCGGTTGTACCGGCGGGAGGTGCCGCGGCCCCCGCGCTCGCTCAGGTCATGCCGTTCTCCTTGCCCTATGCGCCCGGAGCTGCCTGGCTACCGCAGTATGATGGGAAACCGGATGCCCTACAGGCCTTCCGAAAAAAGCTTAACCCGTTGCTGGAGCTGTACCCCCTGACTGATAAGCAACGAGCGGCGATAGTGCTAGGCCAGCTAACCGGTGCGGCGGAGCAGGAAGCGGAGACCTGGGCCGAGGGGGACCGGCTCTCTGTAGCCACCATCTTTGAGAAGCTACAGACTGCCTTCGAGACCCGGACTGAAGCTGAGCTGAGGATGCAGTTTTACCAGTGCCGGCAACGAGACGGGGATAGCATTCGGGACTATGCTCTACGTCTGCAGACCGCCCTCCGCACGCTGAAGCGGGTGAACTCTATTAATGAGGCGAATAGCAACAAGATGTTGGTGGAGCAATTTGCGCAGGGGATGAGGTCCCCTGAGGATCGTAAACAACTCCGGCTGTGGGCCCTGGAACACCCTGATGTGGACTTTGCTGTGTTAAAAGAGCGGGCTATCAAAGCACTCCAGCCCCCAGCTGCTGAAGTTCTGGAACCCGTCCCGTGGCCCTTCGAGACAGCTCCTGTTGTGGCAGCCTCACCCAAACCAACCTCTGTAATGCCTGCAGCCCCAAGCAGCACAGTCGAAGAGTTGGCAGCCCAGGTCCGTCGCATGGACGGAGACCTTGCCAAAATCCTTGCTGCACTGCAACCTTTGACCAGATCTCAGCCTCCAGCGCAGATACAGCTTGCTGACAGTCCCGAAGATGTTCCCTGGATGCAGCAGAGAAGTGCTAACAACCCGCGGAGCAGACCTCCAATCTGCTACAAGTGCCGTAAGCCGGGCCATTACTACCGACAGTGCCCGTTAAACGAGCAACCCCTGGGGCCCCGGGCCAATCCTCAGGAGTAGAACATCGTGGCCCCCCGGACTGGCGAGACCGATATATCGGGGCCCGCCCTATCATCCCCGTGGCTGTGGACGGCATACCAGTGATGGCTCTCTTGGACACTGGATCACAGGTAACTACTATACCGTACAAGTTGTACCAGCGGTATTGGGCCGTAGACGAGCTGGCGCCCCCAGACAATAGCATAACGTTGATAGCCGCTAATGGACTTCCATTGACCCAGGTGGGGTATAAACAAGTGGCTATGACAGTGGGGCAAGCTGAACTACAACACCAGGGTATGATTGTGATCATGAATGAACCCAGTGATCATAACCCGAAGATAGTGCTGGGAACCAATGTGATGGAACACTGCATGGCTGATGTGTTGACCCTATTGCAACAGCTGGCCGCCACAGCGGCGGGGAGCCGGCAGAGGGCTGTGCAGCGTGAAATCCGTGCCCTGATGTACCGCCAGCATGTAAGCTCAACAGGAGGGGAGATTGGTGGAGTGAGAGTGATGGATGTTGCTCCATTGACTGTGCCCCCTAGGAGTGAGATGATGATCTGGTGTAGGGCAGCAGTAGGGCCTCAGGGGCGTGACTACCCCGCGATGATGGAGCCCATGCCTTCCGAGCACTGGCCCACTGTAATGGCCGCCCGAGGGGTGGTGGATGTGAAGAAAGGGAGAGTGCCTGTGAGAGTGTTGAACTGTGGGGAGGAAGAAGTCAGGCTTCCCCGGTATGCCACCATTGCCAAGCTGCTTACCCTGGACCCTCACACTATCCATGAAGCCAGTCCATCCACACTCCAACCTGCCACCAACACTCCCCCACCCCAGGGGGACATAAGAGAGTGGCACCAACAGCTACATGTAGGCACTGATGATACCCCTACACATCACAGGGCAGGGGTACACAGGGTGGTGCAGGAGTACGAACAGGTTTTCAATAAGCACCCCCTAGACTTCGGGCAGATCAAGGGGGTCCAACACCACATTCCCACAGGTGAACATCCCCCTGTCAAAGAGAGGTACAGACCTATTCCCCCTGCACATTACCAGTGTGCCAAGGATATGTTGAGGAATATGAAGGAGGCGGGGGTTATTCAGGACAGCTGTAGTCCCTGGGCCGCTCCATTGGTACTGGTCAAGAAGAAGGATGGTACCATGCGGATGTGTGTGGACTACCGGAAGATCAACCAGATAACCCATAAAGATGCCTATCCATTACCGCGTATTGAAGAGTCTTTGGCCGCACTGAGGACTGCAAACTACTTCTCGACCCTTGACCTCACCAGCGGGTACTGGCAAGTGGCCGTGGCTCCAGAGGACCGGGAGAAGACCGCCTTCACCACCCCGATGGGGCTCTGCGAATTCAATAGCATGCCGTTTGGGCTGTGCAATGCCCCTGGGACCTTCCAACGGTTGATGGAGTGCTGTCTGGGACATTTAAACTTCGAGACCGTCCTGCTGTATTTGGATGATGTGATTGTTTATTCCCAGACGTATGAAGCCCATCTGGAGCACCTGGCCGAGGTGTTCGCGTCCCTTGCCAAGTACGGGATGAAGTTGAAGCCCTCAAAATGCCACCTGCTGAAACCCAGGGTGCAGTATTTAGGGCATGTGGTGAGTGCGGATGGTGTCGCCCCCGACCCTGAGAAGATCACTGCCATCCAAAGCTGGCCGAGACTAACTACAGTGAGGGAGGTAAGGCAGTTTCTGGGTCTGGTGGGGTACTATCGGCGCTTTATAAAGGGGTACACGAAGATGGCTGCCCCCATGCAAGATCTCCTCGTGGGACAGACCAAAGGTGGTAGACCCATCGGAGCCCCACTGTCGTGGGAGGACAAGCATGAGGAGTCCTTTTGCCAGTTGAAGGCGGCCCTGACCGGAGAAGAGGTCCTGGCGTACCCTGACTATGGGCGCCCATTCATCCTCCACACGGACGCCAGTAACGTGGGGCTAGGAGCGGTCCTATCCCAGGTCCAGGAGGGAAAGGAGAAGGTGATTGCCTACGCCAGCCGAAAACTCCGGCCGACCGAAAGGAACCCTGAGAACTATAGCTCCTTCAAGCTCGAGCTACTGGCGTTGGTGTGGGCTATCACGGAGCGGTTCCGTCACTATTTGGCGGCAGCAAAATTCACCGCATTCACGGACAACAATCCGCTGACTCACCTGAACACGGCCAAGTTGGGCGCGCTGGAGCAGCGGTGGGTAGCCCGGTTAGCCAACTATGATTTCACCATAAAGTACCGAGCTGGTCGTGTCAACATCAATGCAGATGCACTCTCCCGGATGCCCCATTTGTCAGAGGAGGGGTGCGAGGATGACGACCTCGAGGAGATTGAGTTGCCTGCGTTTCACCAGCCGCCTACTGAGAGGGTACAAGTATGTCAGCAAAGGGTGGATCTGGACCCGCGGCCCAGTCAAGAGTGGCAAGACGCCCAGGACCAAGCGCCGGCTGTCCGCCTTGTCAAGACCCTGGTGGAACAAGGTGCTATGGGAATAGACCCTGCCGCTCCAGCCCAAGCCCAACGCTTGTGGAAAGAACGGAAACGGCTTTACCTACACCAAGGGAGGCTGTACCGTGAGCTGATCAACCCGAAGACCCATGAGAAAATATGCCAGTTAATCGTTCCTCAAGCTGATGTCGCTACTGTCCTACAGGCATACCATGATGGTGCTGGCCACTTCGGGTGGAAGAAACTGGAGATGCTGTTGAGGGAGCGGTTCTATTGGAGTGGGATGCGTGAATCGGTGGAAGCCTGGTGCCGAGAGTGCGGTCCTTGTACGCTGAGAAGAAAGGACGAGAATAGCCAGAGGGCACCGTTACACCCCATAGTCACCCATCAGCCGCTGGAGCTGGTCGCCCTAGACCATGTCAAACTCACCCCTAGCCGAAGTGGATACACCTACGCATTGACCATGGTAGACCACTACTCAAGATTTATGGTGGTAGTCCCCGTTAAGGACCTGACTGGTCGAACCGCTGCTCGAGCGTTCCAGGCCTATTTTTGCCGACCCCATGGGTACCCCGAGAAGGTGCTGACTGACCAAGGCCCGGCTTTTGAAGCAGAAGTGTTTCACGAATTCTGCCAGTTGTACGGCTGCAAGAAGATCCGGACCACTCCGTACCACGCCCAAACCAACGGCATGTGCGAGAAAATGAACCACTTGGTCCTGGGGCTCCTCAAGACACTACCGCTGGAAGAACGGAACATGTGGCCAGAAAAGTTAACCGACTTGGTCGACATGTACAATAATATCCCGTCCAGCTCAACGAAGTGCACCCCAGCGTATCTGATGAGGGCTCGTCCTGGCCGCCTGCCGGTGGATCTGGAGATGGGGTTGGAGGCCCTGGAAGTACTCCCTTCAACGGCAGAGTGGGAAAGTCGGAGGAGGGCCCAGTACCGGCAAATCCAGGAGTATGTGGAGAAAAACCTCAGTCGGAGTCGAGAACAGCAAGAGCACCGGTTCAATCAGAAGGCGCCCGCAGGTCCTTTCCAGCCAGGAGATGTGGTGCTGAAACGGAAGAGAAAAGCCCACAAACTTGATGACCAGTGGGAGCAAGTCCCTTACGTCGTACAACCCACAGAGTGGGACGATGGGAAGACCTACCAGATCAGTCGTGACCAAGGGGGCACCCTGGCCACCGTTTCTCGGGACCATCTAAAAAAATGCCCCCCAGCGTTGAAAGCAGAGGCTGAAGTACCGGTTCTTCCACCAGTGGAAAAGGCGGCAGAGGTAATCCACACTGTGATGGGTGACTTCCCAGCAAACTGGCCTACACAGAACGGCGCGGTGATACTTCCAGTGATACTGATCCCACAACCCGTGGATGAAGAAGTAGTGGAAGCGGTTAATCGTGAACCAGAACCAGTGCCAGTGCCCAGGGACGAACCTGTACCCAGTCCCCCTACACCTCCGCCTGCTCCACACTATAGCAGGGAGGAGGAACCGATTGTTCCCTCTACCCCACTGTCTAGCAACACTGACACTGGGCCCCGAAGGTCCACCCGTTCCAACCTAGGTAGACCCCCGCTTAGGTACAGGGAGACCGTTCTATGAGTAAAAGGGGTCCGTAAAGTGCAGGAGTGGTTGTTAGTTGTTGTTTGTTTAAAAGTTTTGGAAAGAATGATAAGGAAAATGAAAATTACCGAAGTTTCACCTGATTTGCTTGTGATTGAACCGGCAGGAGCCGGCACCGTTGTCCCCGTGGGGACCGTTTAAAGTTTTGCATGGAGGACTATCGATGGACAAGCCCGTGAACCTGCAGGGCAACCACAAACGTTAAGTGGATTGTAAATATGTTGTTTACCGTTACCGTTTTCCGCAATGCCGCCTCCGGAGAGGCAGGTTGGAGGGAGGGCCCTGAGTAGAGCAGGCTGGGGCCCAGCCACCAAAGGAACCGGTGGCTACTCTCTGGAGGGAAGGACAGATCCCGCTCGGGTAACTTGTGCTGGACTGTGGGTCAAGGGGTGCTGCCTGGGCTTTAGGGGCAGCATCAGGGCCAGGTTGCTTGGGTGGGAGAGAGCGGAAACCGTAGCCGTAAACCGTTGCAACGTTAAAAGTAAATGTGCCTCCCGTTTTGGGAAGAGTTATTAAAAATGTTATTCATGTTTGCTTAACCTTGTTACCCCCTTTTTCAGAAAAATAAAACCGGTGTAGGACGGCAGCCCGCGGACGGTCTGCATTTTGCTAAGGGGGAATGTGTCGCCCTGGGCAAGCCAGGGGTCACAGGTCACAACACCACCACACCCCACACTCCAGGTAGGCACATCAATGCTAACCAGAAATCCTTGTTGCCTTCCTCCAGAGGCTGATGATTCACACCAGGGGGTGGGCCAGGCGGTTGGCTCCGCCCACCAAGGAGGTCACAGCTCTGGAGGCGGGAGAAACCAGGCAGAAAGCCCAGGCAGGGCAAGTGTGAGGAGCTAAAGTGAGAGTCAACAAGCAGTGAAAGTAGAAAAGTGAAAAGAGGAGAAAAGTAAGTGAGGTGACAAGAAGGAAGGCAAGCCTGAAGGGTCCAGCTTTGTGTAGGGCCAGATCAGCAAGGTCAGCGACGGCGGTGACTGTCTGGATGGGGACCGTTTGGAAGTTCCTGGAAGGACCCCGTTGGCTGTGTGCCCGGTGGTCTGGAGCAGTGTTCCGAAGGACAGTCAGCACCAGGGCAGGGGCCTCTCGGACCCCGGCAAGGCTAGGAGTCGCCAAATTTGCCGAATCCGTCAGTGAAGGGGACGTAGATCCCCCAACAACCAAGTCCCGATTGAAGGCAACAGCCCAACCTGAAGCAGAGACACCGCCACCGCCACGGCACCAGTTTCTCAGGGCCAGCGCCTGCGGGCAAAGTGTAGAGCTCCTCCGGCCCAGATTGCAGTCGGGGAGCGGGTAACCGGAGGGAATCCACCACTACCATCAGTCAAACATAGGTGCAAGGAAGAGGGACATCACCGTCACCTACCGGGAGTGCAGGTGCAGCAGTCTGTGGGACCGTCCTACCAGCCGTTTGGTTTACCGTACAAACTGTGTCCATGTCTCAGGCTGAGTGAGTACCACAGTGCCGCAAGGCACAGCGCTGCCCCCGCGTCCCTGCGCCCACCAGGCCCCGCACCTCCTTCTCCACCACCGGGCCCCGGGATCACCAACCCCTACCCACGGAGGGACAACACAACACCTGGCTGCTCCGCATCACCATCCCCGGGACCCCCGAATTGAGCAGCGGTGGTGAAATCACCACAACCGTGGGTGGCGTCACGAACTATAACAATCCCCCACACCCAACCACAATCCCCTTTCACTCACGGGCGAGGAGTGTCGCTCGAGAAACCCTGGGATCCGGCCCACAGCTCGAGCCACCACTGAGCAGCTGCCGGACCCGAGCAGAAGGGGTGAGCGTAGTGTGCCGACACCCTCCTCCCCGCCCGCGACAACTTGGCGTCACGAACAGGATCTTACCGCTCTGCCGTCTGGTAGAGGTGCGCCTTGTTACTGCCGGAGGTATCCGGCAGAAAAATTTCAGAAGCCGCCATCTTTGGCGGGAAGAGTTCCCGCTCGAGCGTCTTCTCGAGCAGTAGAGGCGCGAAGGCCAAAACCCCGCCCCGAGAGAGGAGGGGCCGGAAAGAGCTAAGGGGGACGAAAACAAGATGTCTGCGCCCGACGGAGCCGCTGGAGGAGCGGTGGTCGCAGCCGCAGCGGCACCCGCGGATGGGAATGGGCCTGCCCAAGTCCCGGTTGTACCGGCGGGAGGTGCCGCGGCCCCCGCGCTCGCTCAGGTCATGCCGTTCTCCTTGCCCTATGCGCCCGGAGCTGCCTGGCTACCGCAGTATGATGGGAAACCGGATGCCCTATAGGCCTTCCGAAAAAAGCTTAACCCGTTGCTGGAGCTGTACCCCCTGACTGATAAGCAACGAGCGGCGATAGTGCTAGGCCAGCTAACCGGTGCGGCGGAGCAGGAAGCGGAGACCTGGGCCGAGGGGGACCGGCTCTCTGTAGCCACCATCTTTGAGAAGCTACAGACTGCCTTCGAGACCCGGACTGAAGCTGAGCTGAGGATGCAGTTTTACCAGTGCCGGCAACGAGCCGGGGATAGCATTCGGGACTATGCTCTACGTCTGCAGACCGCCCTCCGCACGCTGAAGCGGGTGAACTCTATTAATGAGGCGGATAGCAACAAGATGTTGGTGGAGCAATTTGCGCAGGGGATGAGGTCCCCTGAGGATCGTAAACAACTCCGGCTGTGGGCCCTGGAACACCCTGATGTGGACTTTGCTGTGTTAAAAGAGCGGGCTATCAAAGCACTCCAGCCCCCAGCTGCTGAAGTTCTGGAACCCGTCCCGTGGCCCGTCGAGACAGCTCCTGTTGTGGCAGCCTCAGCCAAACCAACCTCTGTAATGCCTGCAGCCCCAAGCAGCACAGTCGAAGAGTTGGCAGCCCAGGTCCGTCGCATGGACGGAGACCTTGCCAAAATCCTTGCTGCACTGCAACCTTTGACCAGATCTCAGCCTCCAGCGCAGATACAGCTTGCTGACAGTCCCAAAGATGTTCCCTGGATGCAGCAGAGAAGTGCTAACAACCCGCGGAGCAGACCTCCAATCTGCTACAAGTGCCGTAAGCCGGGCCATTACTACCGACAGTGCCCGTTAAACGAGCAACCCCTGGGGCCCCGGGCCAATCCTCAGGAGTAGAACATCGTGGCCCCCCGGACTGGCGAGACCGATATATCGGGGCCCGCCTTATCATCCCCGTGGCTGTGGACGGCATACCAGTGATGGCTCTCTTGGACACTGGATCACAGGTAACTACTATACCGTACAAGTTGTACCAGCGGTATTGGGCCGTAGACGAGCTGGCGCCCCCAGACAATAGCATAACGTTGATAGCCGCTAATGGACTTCCATTGACCCAGGTGGGGTATAAACAAGTGGCTATGACAGTGGGGCAAGCTGAACTACAACACCAGGGTATGATTGTGATCATGAATGAACCCAGTGATCATAACCCGAAGATAGTGCTGGGAACCAATGTGATGGAACACTGCATGGCTGATGTGTTGACCCTATTGCAACAGCTGGCCGCCACAGCGGCGGGGAGCCGGCAGAGGGCTGTGCAGCGTGAAATCCGTGCCCTGATGTACCGCCAGCATGTAAGCTCAACAGGAGGGGAGATTGGTGGAGTGAGAGTGATGGATGTTGCTCCATTGACTGTGCCCCCTAGGAGTGAGATGATGATCTGGTGTAGGGCAGCAGTAGGGCCTCAGGGGCGTGACTACCCCGCGATGATGGAGCCCATGCCTTCTGAGCACTGGCCCACTGTAATGGCCGCCCGAGGGGTGGTGGATGTGAAGAAAGGGAGAGTGCCTGTGAGAGTGTTGAACTGTGGGGAGGAAGAAGTCAGGCTTCCCCGGTATGCCACCATTGCCAAGCTGCTTACCCTGGACCCTCACACTATCCATGAAGCCAGTCCATCCACACTCCAACCTGCCACCAACACTCCCCCACCCCAGGGGGACATAAGAGAGTGGCACCAACAGCTACATGTAGGCACTGATGATACCCCTACACATCACAGGGCAGGGGTACACAGGGTGGTGCAGGAGTACGAACAGGTTTTCAGTAAGCACCCCCTAGACTTCGGGCAGATCAAGGGGGTCCAACACCACATTCCCACAGGTGAACATCCCCCTGTCAAAGAGAGGTACAGACCTATTCCCCCTGCACATTACCAGTGTGCCAAGGATATGTTGAGGAATATGAAGGAGGCGGGGGTTATTCGGGACAGCTGTAGTCCCTGGGCCGCTCCGTTGGTACTGGTCAAGAAGAAGGATGGTACCATGCGGATGTGTGTGGACTACCGGAAGATCAACCAGATAACCCATAAAGATGCCTATCCATTACCGCGTATTGAAGAGTCTTTGGCCGCACTGAGGACTGCAAACTACTTCTCGACCCTTGACCTCACCAGCGGGTACTGGCAAGTGGCCGTGGCTCCAGAGGACCGGGAGAAGACCGCCTTCACCACCCCGATGGGGCTCTGCGAATTCAATAGCATGCCGTTTGGGCTGTGCAATGCCCCTGGGACCTTCCAACGGTTGATGGAGTGCTGTCTGGGACATTTAAACTTCGAGACCGTCCTGCTGTATTTGGATGATGTGATTGTTTATTCCCAGACGTATGAAGCCCATCTGGAGCACCTGGCCGAGGTGTTCGCGTCCCTTGCCAAGTACGGGATGAAGTTGAAGCCCTCAAAATGCCACCTGCTGAAACCCAGGGTGCAGTATTTAGGGCATGTGGTGAGTGCGGATGGTGTCGCCCCCGACCCTGAGAAGATCACTGCCATCCAAAGCTGGCCGAGACCAACTACAGTGAGGGAGGTAAGGCAGTTTCTGGGTCTGGTGGGGTACTATCGGCGCTTTATAAAGGGGTACACGAAGATGGCTGCCCCCATGCAAGATCTCCTCGTGGGACAGACCAAAGGTGGTAGACCCATCGGAGCCCCACTGTCGTGGGAGGACAAGCATGAGGAGTCCTTTTGCCAGTTGAAGGCGGCCCTGACCGGAGAAGAGGTCCTGGCGTACCCTGACTATGGGCGCCCATTCATCCTCCACACGGACGCCAGTAACGTGGGGCTAGGAGCGGTCCTATCCCAGGTCCAGGAGGGAAAGGAGAAGGTGATTGCCTACGCCAGCCGAAAACTCCGGCCGACCGAAAGGAACCCTGAGAACTATAGCTCCTTCAAGCTCGAGCTACTGGCGTTGGTGTGGGCTATCACGGAGCGGTTCCGTCACTATTTGGCGGCAGCAAAATTCACCGCATTCACGGACAACAATCCGCTGACTCACCTGAACACGGCCAAGTTGGGCGCGCTGGAGCAGCGGTGGGTAGCCCGGTTAGCCAACTATGATTTCACCATAAAGTACCGAGCTGGTCGTGTCAACATCAATGCAGATGCACTCTCCCGGATGCCCCATTTGTCAGAGGAGGGGTGCGAGGATGACGACCTCGAGGAGATTGAGTTGCCTGCGTTTCACCAGCCGCCTACTGAGAGGGTACAAGTATGTCAGCAAAGGGTGGATCTGGACCCGCGGCCCAGTCAAGAGTGGCAAGACGCCCAGGACCAAGCGCCGGCTGTCCGCCTTGTCAAGACCCTGGTGGAACAAGGTGCTATGGGAATAGACCCTGCCGCTCCAGCCGAAGCCCAACGCTTGTGGAAAGAACGGAAACGGCTTTACCTACACCAAGGGAGGCTGTACCGTGAGCTGATCAACCCGAAGACCCATGAGAAAATATGCCAGTTAATCGTTCCTCAAGCTGATGTCGCTACTGTCATACAGGCATACCATGATGGTGCTGGCCACTTCTGGTGGAAGAAACTGGAGATGCTGTTGAGGGAGCGGTTCTATTGGAGTGGGATGCGTGAATCGGTGGAAGCCTGGTGCCGAGAGTGCGGTCCTTGTACGCTGAGAAGAAAGGACGAGAATAGCCAGAGGGCACCGTTACACCCCATAGTCACCCATCAGCCGCTGGAGCTGGTCGCCCTAGACCATGTCAAACTCACCCCTAGCCGAAGTGGGTACACCTACGCATTGACCATGGTAGACCACTACTCAAGATTTATGGTGGTAGTCCCCGTTAAGGACCTGACTGGTCGAACCGCTGCTCGAGCGTTCCAGGCCTATTTTTGCCGACCCCATGGGTACCCCGAGAAGGTGCTGACTGACCAAGGCCCGGCTTTTGAAGCAGAAGTGTTTCACGAATTCTGCCAGTTGTACGGCTGCAAGAAGATCCGGACCACTCCGTACCACGCCCAAACCAACGGCATGTGCGAGAAAATGAACCACTTGGTCCTGGGGCTCCTCAAGACACTACCGCTGGAAGAACGGAACATGTGGCCAGAAAAGTTAACCGACTTGGTCGACATGTACAATAATATCCCGTCCAGCTCAACGAAGTGCACCCCAGCGTATCTGATGAGGGCTCGTCCTGGCCGCCTGCCGGTGGATCTGGAGATGGGGTTGGAGGCCCCGGAAGCACTCCCTTCAACGGCAGAGTGGGAAAGTCGGAGGAGGGCCCAGTACCGGCAAATCCAGGAGTATGTGGAGAAAAACCTCAGTCGGAGTCGAGAACAGCAAGAGCACCGGTTCAATCAGAAGGCGCCCGCAGGTCCTTTCCAGCCAGGAGATGTGGTGCTGAAACGGAAGAGAAAAGCCCACAAACTGGATGACCAGTGGGAGCAAGTCCCTTACGTCGTACAACCCACAGAGTGGGACGATGGGAAGACCTACCAGATCAGTCGTGACCAAGGGGGCACCCTGGCCACCGTTTCTCGGGACCATCTAAAAAAATGCCCCCCCAGCGTTGAAAGCAGAGGCTGAAGTACCGGTTCTTCCACCAGTGGAAAAGGTGGCAGAGGTAATCCACACTGTGATGGGTGACTTCCCAGCAAACTGGCCTACACAGAACGGCGCGGTGATACTTCCAGTGATACTGATCCCACAACCCGTGGATGAAGAAGTAGTGGAAGCGGTTAATCGTGAACCAGAACCAGTGCCAGTGCCCAGGGACGAACCTGTACCCAGTCCCCCTACACCTCCGCCTGCTCCACACTATAGCAGGGAGGAGGAACCGATTGTTCCCTCTACTCCACTGTCTAGCAACACTGACACTGGGCCCCGAAGGTCCACCCGTTCCAACCTAGGTAGACCCCCGCTTAGGTACAGGGAGACCGTTCTATGAGTAAAAGGGGTCCGTAAAGTGCAGGAGTGGTTGTTAGTTGTTGTTTGTTTAAAAGTTTTGGAAAGAATGATAAGGAAAATGAAAATTACCGAAGTTTCACCTGATTTGCTTGTGATTGAACCGGCAGGAGCCGGCACCGTTGTCCCCGTGGGGACCGTTTAAAGTTTTGCATGGAGGACTATCGATGGACAAGCCCGTGAACTTGCAGGGCAACCACAAACGTTAAGTGGATTGTAAATATGTTGTTTACCGTTACCGTTTTCCGCAATGCCGCCTCCGGAGAGGCAGGTTGGAGGGAGGGCCCTGAGTAGAGCAGGCTGGGGCCCAGCCACCAAAGGAACCGGTGGCTACTCTCTGAAGGGAAGGACAGATCCCGCTCGGGTAACTTGTGCTGGACTGTGGGTCAAGGGGTGCTGCCTGGGCTTTAGGGGCAGCATCAGGGCCAGGTTGCTTGGGTGGGAGAGAGCGGAAACCGTAGCCGTAAACCGTTGCAACGTTAAAAGTAAATGTGCCTCCCGTTTTGGGAAGAGTTATTAAAAATGTTATTCATGTTTGCTTAACCTTGTTACCCCCTTTTTCAGAAAAATAAAACCGGTGTAGGACGGCAGCCCGCGGACGGTCTGCATTTTGCTAAGGGGGAATGTGTCGCCCTGGGCAAGCCAGGGGTCACAGGTCACAACACCACCACACCCCACACTCCAGGTAGGCACATCAATGCTAACCAGAAATCCTTGTTGCCTTCCTCCAGAGGCTGATGATTCACACCAGGGGGTGGGCCAGGCGGTTGGCTCCGCCCACCAAGGAGGTCACAGCTCTGGAGGCGGGAGAAACCAGGCAGAAAGCCCAGGCAGGGCAAGTGTGAGGCGCTAAAGTGAGAGTCAACAAGCAGTGAAAGTAGAAAAGTGAAAAGAGGAGAAAAGTAAGTGAGGTGACAAGAAGGAAGGCAAGCCTGAAGGGTCCAGCTTTGTGTAGGGCCAGATCAGCAAGGTCAGCGACGGCGGTGACTGTCTGGAGGGGGACCGTTTGGAAGTTCCTGGAAGGACCCCGTTGGCTGTGTGCCCGGTGGTCTGGAGCAGTGTTCCGAAGGACAGTCAGCACCAGGGCAGGGGCCTCTCGGACCCCGGCAAGGCTAGGAGTCGCCAAATTTGCCGAATCCGTCAGTGAAGGGGACGTAGATCCCCCAACAACCAAGTCCCGATTGAAGGCAACAGCCCAACCTGAAGCAGAGAGACACCGCCACCGCCACGGCACCAGTTTCTCAGGGCCAGCGCCTGCGGGCAAAGTGTAGAGCTCCTCCGGCCCAGATTGCAGTCGGGGAGCGGGTAACCGGAGGGAATCCACCGCTACCACCAGTCAAACATAGGTGCAAGGAAGAGGGACATCACCGTCACCTACCGGGAGTGGAGGTGCAGCCGTCTGTGGGACCGTCCTACCAGCCGTTTGGTTTACCGTACAAACTGTGTCCATGTCTCAGGCTGAGTGAGTACCACAGTGCCGCAAGGCACAGCGCTGCCCCCGCGTCCCTGCGCCCACCAGGCCCCGCACCTCCTTCTCCACCACCGGGCCCCGGGATCACCAACCCCTACCCACGGAGGGACAACACAACACCTGGCTGCTCCGCATCACCATCCCCGGGACCCCCGAATTGAGCAGCGGTGGTGAAATCACCACAACCGTGGGTGGCGTCACGAACTATAACAATCCCCCACACCCAACCACAATCCCCTTTCACTCACGGGCGAGGAGTGTCGCTCGAGAAACCCCGGGATCCGGCCCACAGCTCGAGCCACCACTGAGCAGCTGCTGGACCCGAGCAGAAGGGGTGAGTGTAGTGTGCCGACACCCTCCTCCCCGCCCGCGACATATAAACTGGAATACAAAAAAAAAAAGGAAAAAGTTACTGCTCACTATACCATTTACCACTAAATGAATATTGTGAGGGGAATTTGCTGAAATGGCCTAGATTTATTTTTTTTTCTGCCAGTTTATGACTATGCCATCAAAAAACAGTCATTCTGAATCTTTCTACTTTTTGGTGTTCTATACAGGATGATTTTTCATGCAGGATGCCTAGAACACAAGCTGTTCCTAGTCTATAAAGAATGGGCTTTCTTATTGTTTTATCCTGGTATTATAAAATTCGTTACATCTGGTAAAACTGTCCACATGTACTGTGGCATACTCCCTCTTTATATATTCTGTAAAGGATGGGTTGTTCTGCGCACATTTCGGTTCCAACCTTGGCGGTCAGATGGGCGGTGGGGTGCGGCAGCAGCTGTGGCAGATACTGCCGTCTGGCTGCAGCGCAGCCCTGGGTCACTTCTTTGCACTGACAGTGCCTCGCCAACACAGGGGAAGGGTTGCTGGGACTTGTGGTGTGGGGCACTTACTTGCAGGCCGGCAGCCAGGACTTGTTCTTTCTTCATAACCACTTCCCAGCTGCCGATTGCAGCAGGTCCCAGTACCCTCAAACACCAATCAATGACACAGTCTTTCCTAACCACAAACTTTGCTTTACTAGCAACATTTTATCTGTAAGAGTCATATGAAATGCAACAGAAAAAATATTGTATTTTCTATTTTGAGCTTGAAAAATAAAATAGAGTCCTATAGATTTTTATGGGTACCGTATTACAGGTTTTTAGAACTTGGAGGTAGTATAGAGTCATAATACGGTGACGTGATATCATGCAATGTTCGGCTTTGCACACACCTGTTGGCACATCATTGTCAGACTCTGTTCACACCACAGAGTCTGACAAGCAACCTGAGGCTTCTGTATTGCTCAGCCTGAGCCGGGCGTCGGCTGCTTCAGGTTCACTGGTCTTCAGCTCTGCAGGAGTTAATTCCTGCAGACTAATGATCAGGTCCAAGAGCTCAGGTTGCTAATTGCCTCGTGCAGCTGTCTCCTCCCTATTTAAAGTCTGGCCTCCTTCCTTTATGTGCCAATGACAGCTTCCGCTTTCACTCCAGTGATCTCAGTCTTGGTGATTTTCTTATTTATGGTGATCTGTGTTGTGCTTCTGAGTGGCGTGAGCGTTCCTCTGTTGTGCGTTACTTCCACCCTTTTCCATTGTTTCCCAGTAGACATATTGTCTCCCTGTGTGTTTTGAGTGCTGTGTGTATGAGTTTCGGTTCTCCCTTGTCTTTGTCACTTTGTGGGCTTCTGTCTTTGTGTTTACCGGCTCGCCCCGAGGGTGTGGGAGAGGGGGAGTAATATAAGGGCTTGGACAGGAGTTAGGGTCACGCTGGGGGCTTTGGCCTGGCTACCATCAAACCTACCTCTGAGATAAGGGACAGTGCAGGGACTGTAGTCTGAGGGCCAGCTTAGGGACCCTGTCCCATCATTAAATACCCCGTGACACCCCGTGACATGTGAATTCGAGTTTTAGTTTGTAGTCGAAATTTTCGCTAAAATCTTATCGCCCTCTTATGACAATATGTTGCCAGCATTCTTACTACTAGACATATTTCTTCCTACACTAGTGTTTTTGTTTTCTGCATATTTTATGCATGATTTTTTACTTCTTGTTTCCAAGAAATCACAGGCGCCGACCATTAGGAAACCCCATAAATTAGAAAGATAAAGCTAATTAAATGCTGAGCATTCAGAATGCTGTATACATGATGAAGCAATAAAGATGTCCTCCTGTCTAATGATAGAGGGGGGGTTATCTTTCTGCTGAGGAATTATTAGCTGTGAGGACGTTACTTTTTAAGTTAGAAGGGCACAGTTCAATAAAATGCATATATGCTCAGAACAGACTTGGTACATGAATTATAGTGATGTTAGGTAGGCGGAAAACATTTTTCACAAATGGGCTATCATCATTCACTTCTATAGGGTCTTGTTTGTGCCCCTTTATGTGATTACTGCACAAAATGACAGCATCTTTCTTTTCCTTCCACAAGTTGGTGAGATATTCTGCTGGTAAGAACCGTTATACCATCACCGTCACAGGTTGATCTTTCTTTAGCCACAGTTACAAAAATAACTCTGCACAGAAGTTTAGTCTTTAATGACTTTTGCAGTTTGGTTGGGAGGTGTCTATGGAAAGTAAGTGTGTGATTGTATATCTTGGCTTTGAATATTGAGGAGACGGTTTTCTTTTCCCTCCTTTTTTTAACCTTCTTTTTGCACTCATTCCCTCAAGGTCTGGAGTAAACTCATAAGTAAAGCTATAAAAAAGATGATATTACCATAATCAAACATTACATAACATTAAGATAACAGGTTTCCCTTACAAATCGTTACAAATATCATTATTTGTAGGACTCATGTTTCCGTGTATAATTGCTACTTAATTATGGACCATTAGTAGTGATGTCGGACCTGGAATGTAAAAGTCTGAATCGGTTTCAAAGGTACCGGGGTGCTGTGTGCGGGATTCTGTGTGTTTGATCGGGATCGCTGAAGAGTCAAGTGGCCCGGTCACTACTCCTAAGCAATCCATGTCAGGTAGTGTGCCAGAATATTTTCCTGAGCCCATTCCACGAGGTCAAGCCTCCGACATCGCCTGTCAAGACCCTGAGTCCAGCCCGCGAGGTCAAGCCACAAACAACGCCTGTCAAGAACCCCAGTCCGGACTACATGGTCAAGCTGCAGACGTCGCCTTTCAAGATAGCCATCTGGTGACCCAAGTGCGCTGGGCTGTTGCTTTCTGCTCGGCGGTGTGGTACTTAATGCAGGGACTTATATGATAGTGTCTCAGATTTGATCTGTTATACAAATTAGTGACTTTTGTCCAGAGAGACTTAAGGCCGCTTTACACGCTGCGACATCGCTAGCGATGTCGTTAGCGATCGCACCCGCCCCCATCGTGCGTGCGTCACGGGCAAATCGCTGCCCGTCGCGAACAATATCGCTGGTACACGTCACACCAACATACCTTCCTAACGACCAGCGAACAATCTCTTGTTTAAGGGGGAGGTTCGTGCGGCGTCACAGCGACGTTACACAGCAGGCCTCCAATAGAAGCGGAGGGGCAGAGACCAGCCGCATTAACGTCACTCCCACCTCGCTGCCGGAGGATGCAGGAATGTTGTGTTTGTCGTTCCCAGGGTGTCACACGTAGCGATGTGTGCTGCCTCAGGAATGACGAACAACCTGCGTCCAAAATGAGCAACGATATTTTGAAAATGAACGACGTGTCAACAATCAACGATTTGTGCCGCTTTTTGGATCGTTAGTGCTCGCTCGTAGGTGTCACACGCAACGACGTCACTAACGAGCCCGGATGTGCGTCACAAATTCCTCGACCCCAGCGACATATCTTCAGATGAATCGTAGCGTGTAAAGCGGCCTTTAGAGTATAATATTGTTGGCACTATAGATTGTGGCCCTGACATACATACTCTCTTCATAGTAGTCGATGTGGGTTAATAATTGCTTAGTAGTGTAGTGTTCTTTCTGGAGCCAGCTAAACTGAATCTGTATAAACAACTGTCCGGTCAATTGCATGTGTAATCTGGAGAGACTGTGATCAATTTTTCTTGTGATAATAATTCCCTGTATTATCCCCATCCCAGTTTGTGTAATAATAAATATAGTTGAGTCACCACTGTGTCTTCCTTCTCTGGAGGTGGGAACATCATGGTGTGGGGCTGTTTTTCAGTATACAGCACTAGCAAACTTCAAATAATTGAAGGAAGGATGAATAGCCAAATGTACTGAGACATTCCTGCTAAAAATCTGCTGCCATTTACGAGAATGATGAAAATGATACAAGGGTGAACACTTCAGCAAGACAATGATCCCAAACACAAAGCCAAGGAAACTCTCAATTGGTTTCAGAGAAAGAAAATAAAGCTACTAGAATGGCCCAGCCAATCACCAGAGCTGAACCCAATAGAAAAGTTATGGAAAGAGCTAAAGCTCAGAGTTCATAGAAGGAGCCCATGGGACTTTCAGGATTTGAAGAGTTTGTGTGGAAGAATGGGCCAAAATCACACATGAGCAATGCAGGCAACTAGTTTCTCCTTACAGGAGGCTTCTTGAAGCTGTCATCACTATAAAGGCTTTTGTACAACATAATAAATACATTTCAGTAAGCGTGTTCAATACTTTTTGCCTATGTACTTTCTCATTATTACATATCACTAAATTTATGGACATCTATGGTTTGATTTCTTTACTTAGAAAATTGGGGACGTGTTCAGTACTTACTTTACAATCGGGTCAAAATGAGCAAGGTCACATGAAATACTACTGGGATCAATGCTCAGTGATGGGATTCATGTTGCCACAAGTATAGTACCTACTGCATCCGTGATTTGCCTGTTGCATGTATACAAAAATGGGAGCATCACTGAATTATCAGGGAAAAGAATAGGTGAGTAGTAGAGATGAGAGGATCAGTTCACGGGACTCCAGTCCAGTGTCCAGTTCCGTAGTACCCAGCGACTAGATGGGAGGCATGCAAATCTCTTACCTTCCTGCATCCCCATAGCGGCTTTTGATTAGCCAGGGCTGGCATGACATGCATAGATGATGTTGCAACAGCCCTGACTGATCAAATGCCGAGCCAAGGACATCTGCTAGTTAGAGATTTTTGCGCACCTCCCATTTAGCCACTGGGTACCACTAAACTGGACACTGGACTGGAGTCCCATGAATCGATCTGCTCATTTCTAATGAATATTGTTGCTTTTGCAAAGCAGGGCACAATTTCCAGAGGACAATTCCTTCACCCATTTGTCATTTTGCATCTCTATTTTATTGCCCATTGGGTAAGTGCCACTTTGCCTCCTCCCTTTGTAACAGGAGATTTAAGGGTTACTGCAGGATATATGCATTTACATAGGGTTAATGTCATCATGATATTTCTGTTGGAGGGTAAGGCAATTGACAAATGATCAATTAAGTAAAAATACTAGATCATATGTTTAGGATGGCAGGGGATTATAATACGCTAGGAAACATGAGACAAGACAAGCTCTCCCGTAGCATTAATTTCATGTGCAGATACATGTCTGACATAGCCGATATACAAACCTTTATATGAACTCTATGCCTCTGCAATCTACGATTAATGAGTATATGAATTCCAGTATTACTATGTTAGATACTTCATTAACAACTTTGATCAAAAGTGTGACAATTGTCTCTTCAGAGAGGAAGAGAACCTAAACTCTAGTGCCACCTATTGGAAGTAGCAATCCTAAAAGTCAATATCAACCCTTTGCCATATGACTTAAGTTATAAGCTAAACCAGAATCTCAATTTGCAGACACCATGTTTCAGGGTATTGCCCCTCGTCAGTGCAATGTATGAGATCTTATTTGGCGTAACGCTTATTCTGAGTCACGGATATGTAGTACGTGATGGTGTATGAACTAGCTGTTTCTTTCTGGGCTATTCGTATTGATATGTACTCACGTTCATATCGGTTCCTCAGATAGTTTAACTCGGCCACAATCTCATTGCAAGAAGACTGCAGGAAAAGATGAATGTTTTGAACTGAAAATCTTGTATTGATGATAATAGGGCTGGTAAAATTAGTAATTCTTCTCCGGAGAGCATACAACATGTACATAAGATGGCTGGTACGAAATACTATATGGAGAAGAAGGGCGGGGAATGCTGATGTGGCGCCCTGGACTAGCCAGGTCGTCACAGGTACTACAACATGCACCCCCACCCCGAGATAGGCACATCAGCCAGACACAAAATCCTTGTTGCCTCCCTCCAGGGGCTGATGTCCACACCAGGTGGGGTGGAGCCAGGCGGTTGGCCCCACCCACTGAGGAGTTCACAGTCCTGGAGGTGGGAAAAGGAAAGCAGATCAGTTAGGGAAGTGGAAGAGTGTGGAGTAAAGTGGTAGTAGAGGAGCAAACTGACTGTGTCCGGGTACGTGGCCCGGGCACTGAGAGCAAGGTTGGCAGACGGTGGTGGCCGTCTGCAGGAGAGGCAGATCAACGTGGAACCGTAGGACCGGGGACGGGCGGTGGCCCGCCGGTACCGAACCGGGCAGTGAAGTGAAGCCAGCACAAACCGGCAGGGCCTGCGGACCCCGACCAGGCTTGGAGTCGCCGTTAAATAGGTCAAATCCGTCAGTGACCAGAACCCCAGGGGTTTCCTAACAGCCAAGACCCGATTGAAGGCAACCGTCCAACCAGCAAAAGGAAATACAGCTACCGCCACAGCCTGAGTTCCAAGAGCCAGAGCCTGCGGGCAAAAGGGCTCCTCCGGCACATATACACGCTGCGGAGCGGGTTACCGGTGGGAAGCCATCGGGACCGAACATACACAAAGGTGCAGGGAAAGGCAGCCACCACCAACCGTCCGGGAGAAACCACAGCAGCCAGCTGCGGGACCCGTCCATCCAGCCGTTTGGTTTACTAGAGACTTTGCATCCATTTGTGGCTGAGTGAGTACTACCGTGCCATCCGGCACCGCGCTGCGCAGTGCAAGCGACCCTGCACCTTGCCAACCCTGCCTCCCCGACACCTCACCGGGCCCCGGGACCACCAACCCCCTACCCATGTAGGGGAGAGAAACATCCCAGCTGCTCCCTACCATCGCTCCCAGGATCCCCGTCAATAGCAGCGGTGGTGCCCAACCTCACCACAACCCCTGGGTGGCGTCACGGACCAAATCCCCAAACCGAACTACCCCCCTTTCACTCACGGGCGAGGACCGCCGCTCGAGTCCCCGGATCCGGCCCACCGCTCAAGCCACTGAGCAGCAGCAGCAGCGCTGGACCCGAGCGTGGTGAGCACAGCGCCCCGTCGCCCGCGACACTGACATCACAGAGCTACAGGGAGAAAGTAGAGAAAAATACAAGGAAAGGCAAAGCTTCTACCTAGCAACAGAATAACAATACACAGCAATGACAACACTGAATAATTCCCAAATCGTGGGACATGACAATTCTTACCGATAGAGATGGTACTTTGGTGAGGAAAAGTGGACTGGACCACATGGGGGGCCAGGGCTTGCCCTTTAGTGGGAGGGGCTTGATTAAGCGCCAATTATGAGGTGGATGTAGCACTTCTGTTGCAAGGACTTGGACAGCTGAGGCACACGGCACAGCCGGGGAGAACGGAGCAAGTCACTAATATGGCAGAGTCCACAGGCACAGAAGAGGCAGATGACATGGTCTGGGTGGACAGGCACAGTCACTAGAATGACAAAGTTCTCTGGGTCACATGAGAGAGATAGCATGGCCTGGGATGAAAGGACACAAGGGTACAGGGAGCTGGCAAGGAAACTGTACACTGGCATGGAAAGCACAGCAGACAAGGGGACCCGACAACCAACTGTCTAGGGCACGGAACCACTAAATAACTAATCTCGTTGATCAGGCAACTTCCCTTGTAGGAGAGTGACTGAAGTGCCCAGTGTCTCTGAGCGATAGGCTTCCTGGGAATGACACACTGGCCCTTTAAGAGGAGGGTAGCGGCATGTGTGCACAGGACCCAGGAACCAAGAGGAGCATCCACATGGAGGGCCGTGGGGAAGCCGGGCAGTGTAATGAGAGCCGCGACAGTGAATGAGAGCGTGTCCTTGCAGGGAGGGGAGTAAGGAGTGCAGTGACGCATGCACTACACTAGACGAGAGGCTAAGACTGGGATCTCCTTGCGGAGAGTGGCATGTAATCAGAAATCATGATCTCCTATCAATGCCAGCTCACAGCCGGTATTCACAGGAGGAATGTAATGACAGACACAGGGGTCATCAGCTGTTCCCTGACTATCATGACAAGTTATCGGCGTCCCACCATCATGTCACATGCGCGCCTATGGGAGCAATGAATGTCATACTTCCCGCCAGCGCATATTAAATCCCGCTGCCAGAGATTGACAGTGAAATTTAACTGGTTAACAGTCACGGGCGGTTCTCCAATCTACGTGCGGCTGTTAGACGCACAAAATGGGCTGATTAAATCAACCATCATGTGCAAGGAAAGAATCGGACTCAGCATCTGAACCCGCATCAAAGGCAGGGATATCACTTATGACCTAAATATACGTCCTATGTCATTAAGGGCTTAAAATTCTGACAGACTGCACTAGATAAAGCATACCTTTTTTCTAAATAAAGGTATTTAGAAGAATGTTTAATATTTAAAAGTATTTTATTTTATCACGTTTCTCAGAGAACCCCTTTAAATATACTTCTCAAACAAATAAAGGGAACACTAAAATATCATATATATGGACATTGAAATATCAAAACATCCTACATTGAAACCATACAGTAACAGAAAGCAGCACCGCTGGGTAATATAGGAGTAAATGGTGAAAGCTCAAGAACTAAATCTTGGGTTCCTTGAGTATTAAAATCGGAAGTAGAGGCAGCACTTCTAAGGAAAACATTCTTGATTCACACATGCAATGTTTCAGCTAGAAACAGCCTTTTTCAAGCAAACCAGTTACCAGCAGTATATCTGTGAGAGGTATTTATAGTCTACATGTGTATACAATCAATCATCTCATCTTCATTAATCAGTGTACAAACATCTCTTATAAACAGCACTGCTTTTGTCTAATCCATTTTGGTTAGTACATATCCAATGGCATAAACCAGTGAGTGTAATATCCTGACTAAAAATGCAGCAATGTATAAATAAACCTCTCAAACAGCCAAAGAGTATAAACATGCTCCCAAAGAGTGAATAATTTAATCCTCATGTGCACATTTCTTACAAACAGCATCACTATCTAATTAATTGTAGCCAATATATATACAATTGTATATACCATCAAGTGTAATATTGTGAGTGACCAATGGAGGTACAGTGTAGAAATAAATTATTCATCTGGTCAAAGTGTTTATACCCAAAGGGTTTATAGTCTACCCCTATTTGCATATACATGTTTTTGTAACGACAAATAGAGATGCGCCTTGTCGTTGGCTGTCGGGCTTACACGAATTGGCCAATTTGTAAACCAATTATCTCATTTTTTCCAATAACGGTAATGCAGTGCCAAAATTCCTATATTTTATATTTACATATTTTAGCTTTTCAGAGTACTGCTGTATATATTTTTGTAACTTTGTTGAATTTTCAGTGTGTACCTGTTCACACCTAGTGAATGTGCTGGTCAGTCTTTTTATATTAGTATTCCATTCCTTTCTGACTGAGCACTCCACCCTTCAGTCAGAGCGTTTTCATTTAGCTGGATCCTACCTGCCCATTTCTTGTACGTTTTTTAACCCAGATAGAGGTGTATTACGATAGGGTCCCGATAAAGAGAGGTACGCCTTGTCCTTGGCTGTTGATCTTACATGAATTGGCCAATTTGCAAACCAAGTATGTCATTTTTTACCAATAGCAGTAATGTAGTGCCAAAATTCCTATATTTCATGTTTATATATTTTAACTTTTCAGAGTGCTACTGTACATATTTTTGTAACTTTTTTGTTAGGGTAAACGTAACCCCAACCCATGTTTCTCCAGAAATAATCCGTACCCTGAAAATAAGACTTAAGGCCACTTTACACGCTGCGACATCGCTCAAGCGATCTCGTTGGGGTCACGGAATTTGTGACGCACATCCGGTCGCTTTAGCAATGCCGTTGCGTGTGACACCTTTGAGTGATTTTGCATCATCGCAAAAACGTGCAAAATCGCTCATTGGTGACATGGGGGTCCATTCTCGAATATCGTTACTGCAGCAGTAACGATGTTGTTCCTCGTTCCTGCGGCAGCACACATCGGTACGTGTGACACCGCAGGAACGAGGAAGCTCTCCTTACCTGCCTCCCGCCCACAATGCGGAAGGAAGGAGGTGGGCGGGATGTTACGTCCCGCTCATCTCCGCCCCTCCTTTTCTTTTGGGCGGCGGTTCAGTGACGCTGCTGTGACGTCGCTGTGACACTGAACGAACCGCCCCTTAGAAAGGGGCAGGTAAGTAGTATGACAGGTCTGGGCGATGTTGTGCGCCACGGGCAGCGATTTGCCCATGTCGCACAACCGATGGGTCGGGTACCCACACTAGCGATATCGGTCACGATATCGCAGCGTGTAAAGTGGCCTTTAGTGCATTTTTTGGGGCAAAAAATAATATAAGACAGTCTCTTATTTTCGGGGAAACACAATATATGTCAATAAATGCAGGAAAAGTGCATTTTATTTTAAACTAGCTGTAGTACCCGGCATTGCCGGGGATAGTAACTAAATGTCTCTCTGTCTCTCACCTACTCTCCTTCTCTCTCACTCTGTCTGTCTCTGTCTATTTCTCTTGGTCTCTCTCTCTCTCTCTGTCTGTCTCACTGTCTCTGTTTCTGTCTGTCTCTTTCTCTGTCTTTCTGTTTCTCTCTCTCTATCAGTCTCTCTCTGTCTCTTACTCCCTGTCTGCCTCTCTGTCTGTCTCTCTCCCTCTATATCTCTCTGTTTCTCTATCAGTCTCTCTCTATCATCTCTCTCTATCCGTCTCTCTAGCCGTCTTGCTGTCTCTCTCCCTGTCTGCCTCTGTCTCTCTGTCTATCTCTCTCTCTATCTATCTCTACCGATATCATATTACCTCACACATAAGCTTCTTATACTAAGAATGTCCTTTGTTGCCTATAGCAACCAATCACAGCTCCTATTACTGACCTGTAGCTCCCAGCTCCATTGACTTTAATGTTAGCAGGCTTTTGACTAATGACTGTAAAGCGCGGGGTTAAATTTTCCCCTCAAAACATAGTCCATGAAGTTTGCTTAGGCAAATGAGGCAGCGGTGCAAAATTTTGTGATTGTAAAGGCGATGGTGCGGATTCCATTAGCGGGCATACACACATACACACATACACACACACACATACATACATACATTACATACATTACATACATTACATACACACACACACACATACATACATACATATATACATAGATACACACATACACTCAGCTTTATATATTAGATGAAATACTTTTAAATAGTAATCTGAGTGCTACTAAATAACAAATGCTATCACAAAACCCCCTGTACCAAGACCAATTTTACCAATAATAATACAAGGAACAAATAATACTACCACACCATGACCAAATATTACCGCAGGGACCCAGTGTCTCTGTTCTGCAATAGTTTTAATAGGATGTGCAGCCGAGGATTTACATCTAGTTAAAAATAGTATTGCACCTGGGGACCCTCTCCCAGCTCTTCAGGCCTGAGCTGTGGTTGCACCCCCTGCTGCGACAGCGATCGTTACGTCCCTGTGCACCCATAAATCCCGGGAATTGGTGTATGAATGTGCCGTTGTATCAGTAAGCATGGGATGTTAAAATCACTGCTGTTATTTATAGCTGAATTAATACAGGCTTTTTATTATTTAGGAACTGCTGGATTACACTCCACCTTTAGTCACTTATGACTCGCCTGTTCCTTGTCATCCTATGTGAAATCATTTCATTTTTTCCATTAGGAATGTTCTCGGGTCTTATATATTTTGAAGACTTGCTATATTTTCCTTCATATTTTACAGGTTTCCAGCCTTGTTCGGTGGATTCTATGACTACTTTTTTCCAGTTTGGGAAAGTACATTGGTTTTGAAATCCTTTTTTAGAACAGGGCAGTGTGTCCAGGGATCTCACACACAGAAGGTTGCTTGGTACAACGGCAATAAACTCACAACAGGAGTGGACCAAACCTTGTCACCTTGTTTGGAAGCTGGAGGAGCAATTTGTTTTTATTTATTTTAGGGTGCACCCACACTAGTATATAGCATCCAATGCAATAGAATGACACTCGGCTCAAACTCTGCTGCGAGCGTGACCCACGTGTTATACTGTGCTCCGATTCTATCGCATTACAGTTGAGGAAAAAATGGAGAGATTAATCTCTCCATCTTCTCCATTGTCTGTCTCTATGTAGATATCGGACTGCACTCGGATGACATCCAAGTACAATTGGATTCAATGAACAAGAATGCGGTTCTACACTACCTTGCTGAGCTCTTTGCGGTGCCAGGGAGGAGTGAGCTGGTCGGTTCTTTCCATTGTATGGGTCTCCGGTGCACAAGGAAAGAAGGCAGATGAAGTTTACAAGCGTCCATAGGAGTAGAAAGTGCACGGCACATCCAGTGAGTTTCCCAAAAGTGCTTTATTTTAATTCCATGTGTGCATTAAAAGAGCGGGCAGAGAACAGGGTGCAGGTCTCTAAAGGACGACGGCCGTTTCGTGCCTCAAATAGCAAGAGGCACGAAACGGCCATCGTCCTTTTGAGACCTGCACCCTTTTCTCTGCCCGCTCTTTTAATGCACACATGGAATTAAAATAAAGCACTTTTGGGAAACTCACTGGATGTGCCATGGACTTTCTACTCCTATGGACGCAAGTACAATTGGATATTTCACTCGCACCCATAGATTTGTATGACATCTCTAAACTCCACCTGCAAAACAAAAAAAAACAAAAACAAAACAGGAGAGCAGATAAAAGGCAAAAATAGAACAAATAGAGAGCAAAAAAAAGGAAAACTAACTTTATATCCTTATTTTTTTAAACTCCCTTTTCTACCACACTTTTTCCTTCCACTCAGTTTTCTATTACTATGCTTGGATACAGCACTCTGTGAACAGCAAACGTCTTTAGCCATGACCTTTTGTGGCTTACTCTCCTTGTGGAGTGTGTCAATGACTGCCTTCTGGACATTTGTCAAGTAAGTCATGTCTTCCCCATGATTGTGTAGCCTACTGAACCAGACTAAGGGACAATTTTAAACGCTTAGGAAGCCTTTGCAGGTGTTTTGTGGTAATTAATCTACTTTTCTGAGATAATGACTTTTGGGTTTTCATTGGCTGTAAGCCATAATCATCAACATTAACAGAAATAAACACTTGAAATGATCACTCTGTGTGTAATGACTCTATATAATATATGTGTTTCCCTTTTT
Organism: Anomaloglossus baeobatrachus; assembly: GCF_048569485.1. Taxonomy (NCBI): domain Eukaryota; kingdom Metazoa; phylum Chordata; class Amphibia; order Anura; family Aromobatidae; genus Anomaloglossus; species Anomaloglossus baeobatrachus. The sequence continues at coordinate 76,764,901 of NC_134359.1, read as the reverse complement.
GTATTGAATTAGTGAAATAAATTAACTTTTTGATGATACTCTGCAGTGCATCAGTGCAACGCCAGCTGTCAGTCAGTGCCAGTCAGATGTGGTTACAGCCGACACTCTCAGTGCTGTGACCAGTGACTGTAAATTCTCTGGGTACTTGCCTGAAAGCCAGCATCTCACGGGAGTCATTAAATTAATTTTCTCCTGGATAATGCACTTTGCTGTGACTGAGCACCTTCATAATGTTAAATACCTGCAAATTAACCCTATGTAGGCAGATTAATACCTTTATTGGACATACAAGATTACCTTTAATAAAAACGCCAATGACGTATTGGGGCCACATTCGGTAACTTTGCATGTGCAATAAGTCGCTTTCTTGTACCACAACACAAGTCCTCATGGCCTTTCTTAGTCCTAGAGACTTCATTTCTCCAGTTCAAGTCTCTGCACAACTCATTTACACTTATAATGCATCACCTCACACAGGCCTTCAATCTGTAATGCAAACAGTTCGCTCTTCCTTTAATTAATTAATTAATTCACTCTCCGGTTCTAATTTGGGCCCTCTCTGGTGGGATCACCCTTCTCTATTTCTCTCCTTTCATGTGGTTATTACTTGCTCTTTGGTGGTTACTTCCCATTTGTTTCCATTCAGCTAACACTTCTCGCTTATGTCAAAACTGTCACACGCTTCCTCTTTCTCTACTCTTTCTCTACTCTTTATAGACAGGCAACGGTTTGTCTGCCTTGATAGCACATCGAGGCAACATTACTGTAGAGTGGCAGTTGTAGTGGACGAAGGATTAACTACAAACACCCCGGCACTCTACATGAAAGAGCTGGTCCTGGCTAGGTGTGGAATTTTGTAGTGTGGGTGGTCGCCCCCTCAAGCCCGCATTTTGCCACTGACATCGGCTGACCAAGGCCAAGTGACGAATGGTTTCCACAAAGAGACCACAAGTTCATCTCAAATATCAGTAGTTTACTGAATGGTTCATCTTCATAAATAACAAGACACCAAATAGTGGGCATATATCTTCTAGAACATTTCAATTGTACAAAGCATATTCAAACACATTCGCAGTTCCTACTGGATTGTTTCTAATCTGAGCAGTAAGATTGTGAGTCCCAGCACAACTCAGCCTAACGCTACATTCCAAATAGTGATAGTTATATTCCCTTCTAGAGGTTCCACGTCCAGTCTCCTCATAGAGGAGGGGGTCAGAGGTTCTGTAATTATGTCCAGAGTACAGTCTTGTGCTTCCAGATGCTTTTGGATCCACATCTCTTCCCCTCTTAAACGAGGGAGGTAATCGGTAGCCAGTGGTGCTGAGAAAAGCCTTGCACTCTGACTTTTGGGGAGATTTCGCCCGGGAAAATCAACTCTGCTTGTCTCAGTACGTTACCTTTCAGGCTTGGGGCCTAGTTGCTAATGTCCCATTCTCCGGACACTCCGTCTGGAAGCTGGTCTCTAGCCTCAGCATTCTTTAGTGTTCCATGTCTCAGTCAACACTTAAGTATCATGCTATCTTGACTCCAGTCTCCTTTCTCCACCACAAATCACCCACTGCTGCATGCGACCTTCCCGATGTCACGAGTGTCTCCCGTTCTTGGGAGATTTGTGACAGCTCTGGGATCTGGGTCTCACATTGCTTTGGGAGACTCTGGGTTTTAAACGTGTTTGATTTGTTTTGCTGCAGCAAGGGTTAAGTAGTCTTTCCTTGGTGGTTGCTTCTTGTTAGGTCATCTCAAGTGCAGCCGGTTTGTGCCACTCCCCTCCACCTTAAATTATCACATGTTCAATCACCTGATGCTAGTCATAGAGATTTATTCTGAACTGAACACCTTGGAGGAAGGAAGCTTCTTGTAGCTGCTGGAGTCATGTTGCCTGCAGCCCTGGTGTCTGGTGGGGTCTTCACAACTTCTTACTCAGGGGATTCCAAGCTTCTGCTCTGTGTCAACAGGTGGAGTCTCGGATGAAAGCAGGCTATAGGATATTCTGTTAATTTTATGAAAAAGCTGAAAGAATTATTGTGTCTTTAACCTAAATGACAGCAAAGTGGGGGGCATGGGATTCCTTCAAGTACATCACGTATATCATGTTAGGAGACAGATATACACTAAACAGAACATCTGGAAATCCTAACTAAAACAATGTGAAGTATAAACCCCGTAAAGATTTTCCAAACCCCCCAATTCTCCCTGGGAGCCGAATCCTTGTGGTTTTATTTAGTAAATTTACCATTGGGAGTCCTTTCTAAACATCAGACAGCAGGCAGAAATTAGCCACAATTTACACAATCGCAGGGAGTGTTTATGTTCCCTGTGCTCAGCTGTTGGGCCAGGACTTCTCTCACCCTCATACATACGTTTTTTTTTCCACTACTAGATGAAAGTATTCTTTTTATATGAATGAGGTAGAGCAAAATTACTCATGATGCATCAGTCAGAACCAAACTGTGGCACGCTAACAAAATTGACAACGTTCATTGATTTTCCAGAGTGGGAAGTAACGGACAAGTCTACCATCTACTTATAAGATGACTAAGTTTTCCATGGAGAAATGTTGCTGCCCTGGATGCTGACACTGCCTGGATACAACCCACAATGTGCATTTTACTTATATTTAATCTCAATAAGATCAGGTGAAATATTATTTATAGATGGTTAGAAAGGTATTGACCAGTAATAGATTTGGATAATGTTTAACATGTGACTCCATTTCTCCATGAACAGACCTAACAAATTACAAATGGTGGGAGGATGTTTATCGTGAGCTCATTACAAAAATGCAACAAAATTCCTAAAGAATCTGTGTAACTGCAGTATGTGCCATTTTATATCTTACGAACATCTGTCACATTAGAAGTATCAATCATTGGGCATCCATAAGCTGCATAATGAGCATTCACTGTTCCAACATTCATAAAAGGGTTGTCCGGTACATTAACATTGATGACCTATCCTTAGGATAGGTCATGAATGTCTAATAGGTGAGGGCGTGTGTTGGCAGTGGATTATCAACGATACTCTCCAAGTGTGTAATAGTAACGGTTGTTTTATTCAGGAACAAATATGAAGCTTAGTAAATCAGCGGGTAATCATTTCTGTGTGTCTCCTGCAGCAGCGTCCTCTCACATAGAACACAGGAACGAAGAATACAGAATACAGTCACATGCTCTTCCTGTGACCTCCTTTCCCTTTTTTTGTTCTATCTTTATTAACAGCATGTAAGGGGGTGACAGGAGCTAGATAGACAGGTAGGTTGGGGTGTAGTTTTGTGACGCCCTGGGCAAGCCAGGGGTCACAGGTCACAACACCACACGCACCCCACATTCCCTGCAGGTACATCAAGCTAACCCAAAATCCTTGTTGACTTCCTCCAGGGGCTGATGTCCACACCAGGGGGTGGGCCAGGCGGTTGGCTCCGCCCACCGAGGAGTTCACAGCCCTGGAGGCGGGAGGACAAACAATAGGAACTCCGGCACACTCACTATCACCCTTAGAGACACAGAGAGTCGGAAAACATGAAACTGATATCAAAATCCTTTTCTTTTTATTTTGTAGTGAAAAAATGTGTCAAAAGTGCTGTACAATGGTCCGCCAATCACAACGTTTCGGCCAATTTGGCCTTCTTCAGGTCGGACGGGCTTAAGAATGGAAGGACACAAAGTGGATGAATATGCACAGGACACTATTGTTAGACCAATGCTGAAGTGCTGTATGGATTAGGGAATGCAAATTAGTCAGTATCGGGATACACTATACGTAGAAGGTAGCAGGTAGCACTGTTATCAAGGCGTATAAGTCCCAAACATTGTATTTAATCAATAGTATGGTGATGCAAGATCATGCGCAAAGGGTGGGTCTGGATCGTTCATAGGACGTGCGATTCACCCCTGACACCACGCAGGCACATGCTACCCGGACTCCCACCACTGTACCTCTAGGACCCCTATCCAGACTAAATACCAGTGGAGTCTCAGTCAGGTAGTTATCTAAACCAACATCGATTCCTCTTAATTGCTGACAAGTGTGACCACATTGTGGCTTTTCACCCCTGGTCCTCATACATTACTCCAGTCATCAATAGAAATCACCATATTCAACAGGCCATCTTAGACGTCTGACCACGTCAGAGACCTATCCGCATACTATGGATCACTGAGGTGTTGGCCTCAATGTAATCCAGACCCTTTTTGCATGATCTTGCATCACCATACTATTGATTAAATACAATGTTTGGGACTTATACGCCTTGATAACAGTGCTACCTGCTACCTTCTACGTATAGTGTATCCCGATACTGACTAATTTGCATTCCCTAATCCATACAGCACTTCAGCATTGGTCTAACAATAGTGTCCTGTGCATATTCATCCACTTTGTGTCCTTCCATTCTTAAGCCCGTCCGACCTGAAGAAGGCCAAATTGGCCGAAACGTTGTGATTGGCGGACCATTGTACAGCACTTTTGACACATTTTTTCACTACAAAATAAAAAGAAAAGGATTTTGATATCAGTTTCATGTTTTCCGACTCTCTGTGTCTCTAAGGGTGATAGTGAGTGTGCCGGAGTTCCTATTGTCTGACTCATTTTTCTCCAGAGCACCCACCAGAGGTGATGCGAGGTTTTCTCTGCACCTGGAGGCGGGAGGAACCAGGCAGATAGAGTTTGGACAGGAAGAAGAATGGAGTGGAGTGAGGGAAGTGAAAGTAGAAGGAAGTGGTAGAGGAGCTTAAGGGAGAAGCTGAAGTAAAGTGAAAAGAAACAGTTTTGTAAAGCCTGAAGTTGGTCCGGGTATGTGCCCCGGACAGTGACAGCAAGGTCAGCAGACGGCGGTGATAGTCTGCAGGGGGACTGCTCGGAGGTTGCTGGAAGGACCGCGGACGGGTGGTGACCCGGCGGTACCGGAGCAGTATACGAAGAACAGTCAGCACCAGGGCAGGGGCCTTTCGGATCCCGGCAAGGCTAGGAGTCGCCATAATTTGCCAAATCCGTCAGTGAAGGGGACGTCTGTCTCCTAACAACCAAGTCCCGATTGAAGGCAACAGCCCGACCATGAAGGGGAGACACCGCCACCGCCAGGGCACCAGTTTCCCAGGGCCAGCGCCTGCGGGCAAGAGTAGAGCTCCTTCGGCCCAGCTTGAAGCCGAGGAGTGGGTAACCGGTGGGAACCCATCGCTACCAAAAGGACTTTACATAGGTGCAGGGAAGAGACCGTCACCGCTAACTGCAGGGATCATCTGCACCGTGAACCGTCTGAGGGACCCGTCCAACCAGCCGTTTGTTTACCGACAACTGTGTCGTGTTTACTGGCTGAGTGAGTACCTCCGTGCCGTGCGGCACAGCGCTGTCCCTGCGCCCCTGCACCTCCACAGGCCCCAGACCCGCCTGGCCACCATCCCAATCCCATCACCGGGCCCCGGGAGCACCATAACCCCTACCCACGAAGGGCACATCAACAACTGGCTGCTCCATACCATCACTCCCGGGCTCCCCATACAGAGCAGCGGTGGTGTTAACAGATCACCACAACCGTGGGTGGCGTCACGGACAATAAACTATCCCAAAACACCAATTCCCCTTTTCACTCACGGGCGAGGAGCGCCGCTCGAGTCCCCGGGATCTGGCCCATCGCTCGAGCCACCGAGCAGCGGCAGGCCGCAGCAGCCGCGGCAGCCGGACCCGAGCAGTGGGAGAGCGCAGCGTCCCCTCCTCCGCCCGCGACAGTTACGTGGCTCAGTCCTAGCGGGCAGAGGGCCCCCATAGTTGTTGGCAGGTGGGGGAAGGGCGAGTTTAGCAGAGTGCGGAGGGCACTAGTTAGAGAAGGAAGGAGACGAGAGAGTAGTGAAGCAGGAGGCTGCAGAGCAATACGGAGTGGAGGATAGTCAGGTTCTGTAGGAAAGAAGGTTGCCCTGTTGTTTGAAGATTGGCAGGAAAGAATGTTGCTGAGGTTCCCCAGGAAGAGGGAGGTTAGCATGGCCAGAGCACCCGTATTCGCAGGGAAAGAGACCGGTAAACCAGGAGGCCGATGGAAAGCTCTGATCCCTGGGGGCTGGCATCGTCCTGATGCCCCTGCAATCCTCATCCCTTTTTCATGAAGTGAGCCTGTCGGGGGTACCACGACTACTACAACCCCCAGCCTCGGCAGAGCCCCCGGCCGGTCCTTCAATCACACAAACCTAGCAAGTAAATACTCATAGACAGGAATGGAGTTGTTGCTCCAAACATATTCCAACAGTGTGAGACTCGGCACTCCTGCCAATCAGCTATTCCAAGTGCCTCCCTCGATTGGAATTACTCATGTGCACATTGCTCCATCAACGGTATAGTGGCCATAGCTGGGTACTGCATATCAGCCCAGTATTCTAATCAAAAGGGGGCGTATGTGCAGTACTTGGCAGTGGTCACTATTCCGTCGAGAGAGCTCTGCTGTGCAGCTCCGCAACTAAGTAGAATCCATAGAAACACAGCACTAGGAACAGTTGACTAAGGGTGGGTGCCGGGTATCACACACCCACCGATCAGATGTTCCTGAAGGTTCTGTACAACCCCCAAAGATCCAAACATGTCAGAGCTAAAACCTAGTTTCTCAAAGTCATATGACAGTCCATTTTGTCTATCAAACAATAAAGTCTAAGCTCACAGACCTCCACATCTTTCCTACATCTCTATGAGAAGCTATCTGATAGATACTCTGTAATAAGTGTTCAATACTTAAGGAAGTCCTGTAACATGATTTGGGATGTATGTTAACAGTTTTAGGGTTAGGTAGTCCAGTTAAAGAAAAAAAGAAAGAAAGAGAGAAAAAAGGGAAAGAAGGAAGGAGAGAGGGTGAGAAAGAAAGGAAGGCAGGATAGAGAGTAAGAAAGAGAGAAAAAAGGGAAAGAAGGAAGGAGAGAGGGTGATAAAAAAGGAAGCAAGGATAGAGAGTAAGAAAAAAAGAAAGAAGAAACAAAGAAAGGAAGGAATGAGAGAGGGTGAAAAAGTAAGGAATGAGAGCGAAAGAAGAGAAAGAACGAAAGAAAGAGAGAAGAAGGAGAGAGAGTGAGAAAGGAAGGAAGGACAGAGGAAGAAAGAAAGAGAGGAAAGAAGGAAGGGGAGAGGGTGAGAAAGAAAGGAAGCAAGGATAGAGAGTAAGAAACAAAGAAAGAAGTAAAAAGAAACAAAGGAAGGAAGGAAGGAGAGAGGGCAAAAAAGTAAGTAAGGAAGGAGAGCGAAAGAAAGAAAGAGAGAGAAAGAAAAGAGAGGAAGAAAGAAAGAGAGAAGGAGAGAGAGGAAGAAAGTAAGGAAGGAGAGAGGAAGAAAGAAAGAAAAAAAGAGAAAGAAAGAAAGAAAGAAGAGAGAGGAAGAAAGGAAGAAAGGAAGAGAGAAGGAGAGAGAGTAAGAAAGGAAGGAAGGAGAGAGGAAGAAAGAAAGAAAAAGAAAGAAAGAAAAGGAAAGCGGCATATGTTTATCATCAGTATGGAATGCGGCATCTGTGGCTGCAGTACATGGGGACCTTGGAGAATACTTCTCTCGGCTAGCATACTAAGGTCTATGCGCCTATTTGCCAGATTACAAAAAATGTTATTACAAAGCACTGAAACGTTGCATCGAACTGAGAGACAGGAAGTTGAACAGAAAACAGAAAGTCGCAGAAAACGAATAATTTGGCCGTTTTACGAAGACAAATGAAACTTGATGCGTGGGCCTAAGTCACACAAAACAAATGCAGAAGTTTATAATGAGATCGAAGCTTAAGATAAACCAAAGCAAATATCTTAATAGCTTCAATAGTTAGTAAATTGTGCACAGTATGTAAGCATACCACCCAGCACGTGTCAGAGCAGAAGGAACCAGGCGTTCTCAGCAAGACTCCACTCTAAACACGTATACTCTTACCAGGTAAGGCTGAGTTCACATGTCCAGAAATCATCCATTAGAACAGAGAACAGGGTTCATGAAGAATGGATCCATTAATCGATTGCCATTTAGCCATCCATTTTTTCTTGCATTTGTAACGGATCCAGTTTTTTTCTTACAGGATCCATTTGAAATGGAAGATAAATACAGATCCGTTCTCCATAGACGCCAATGTTAAAAAAAAAAATGGATCCAGCAGAAATCAGTTATTTAACAACACACAAAAAAGTTGTGTTTGCACAACTTTTTTTCCCAACTGATCTCTGCAGGATCCATTCTAATGGATGATTACTGGACATGTGAACTCAGCCTAATTAAGAGTGTACACGTGTATCTAAATGAAAGTGAATCTATCAGCAGGTTTACACTATGTAATCTGAGGACAAGAGAAGATTTCAGAGATGTGTCATTTATTAGGCTTTGTGTTGTTATTTACTTACAAGTAAGGTTTTATCACCAGGATATTATCACTGCCAGGACTACAGCTCACGTGCCAGCTAGTCCGACCATGCCCCCTCCTTTGATAAGAAGCTCAATTTCTATAGACCATGTACAGGGAACTGTGGTGTTGGTGGGGTTAGCTTTTGGAGCTGTTCTATATCCATGAACTCTGATTGTGTCCCAACTGCTGCACCCAGTAAACTAAGCACTTCTCACATAGCGAGATCGCTGCAGAGTCACAGATTTTGTGACGTACCAGTGACCTCATCATTGATCTCGCTGTGTGTGACACTAAGCAGCGACCTGGCCCCAGCTGTGAAATCGCTGACACACTGTTCTGGTTCATTTTTTGCACGTTGGTTTCCCGCTGTGCAGCACACATCGGCGTGTTTGACGGTGAGAGACCAACGAGCACCGACTCTGTGTAAGCAGCGTTTGGTGGTAACCAGGGTAAATATCGGATAACTAAGCAAAGCGCTTTGCTTAGTAACCCGATGTGTACCCTAGCTATGTATACAGGGAGCCAGTGCTGGCAGCCTGTAAGCGGTGTACGCTGGTAACCAGGGTAAATATTGGGTAACCAAGCAAAGGGCTTTGCTTAGTTACCCAATATTTACGCTAGTTACCAAGCACAGCATCATTACACGAGTGGCTGGTGGCTGGTCACTGGTGAGATCTGCCTGATTGACAGCTCACCAGTGACCCTGTAATGACGCACCAACGATCCCTGGCAGGTCGTATCGTGGTCGGAATCGCTGGTACGTCGTTTAGTGAGACGGTACCCTAAGAGACACATCGTTTAAATAAGGGTCTCTTTTCTTACATTATGCTGCTCTCAGATAAGGTAGAAAATATCAGGTGACAGACTCTCGTTAACCCTTCACTACCTAGGACATATACTGTATATACGTCGCTTCCCACCTATTACCGCGGGCTCGCAGTCATCCTTGCACGTCTGCTGGTCTGATCAACCTGCTTGCAACCAAGGCTTGAATGAACTGGAAAATAACGGTGTTCGCTACAACATAGATGCAGGAAACACTTGTCGGTTCCTGGTAACGCAGGTATGACGGGACCCACCTTGTGAATAGATTCACCTATACCATTTTATTTTATTTTTTTCATATGTCACCTTGGGGTATTCATTATGCAATTTTTATGTATCTCCTATCAGGAGACCGTAAATATTACATGTCTCCTGACCATACTTTTACATCATATTCCCCTATTCAGAGCCCTCTACATCTTCCACAAGGTAATTATACAACCATGGAGCCCTAGAGCGTAATGCTAACATTACCATTTAGTCTGTTTGTCTTATAACATTTTTTTTTACCTATTCATGTACCTTTATTCTCCATATTCAGCTTCTAACTATGGAATCCACCTGAGTGTCATTTCTCTAATTTTATAGGACACTGTGCGCACAGACTGTCCAGCTATAGCAAACCTGTGTGTCGCGGGTGGAGGAGGGGACGCTGCGCTCTCCCACTGCTCGGGTCCGGCTGCTGCTGGTGCCGCTGCTCGGTGGTGGCTCGAGCGGTGGTCCGGATCCCGGGGACTCGAGCGGCGTTCCTCGCCCGTGAGTGAAAAGGGGATTTTGATTGTGGGGGTTTTGGTTATTGTCCGTGACGCCACCCACGGTTGTGGTGATATTGGTGACACCACCGCTGCTCTAGACGGGGATCCCGGGAGCGGTGACAGGGAGCAGCTTGGTTGTTATTCCTCCCCTCCGTGGGTAGGGGGTTGGTTGTCCCGGGGCCCGGTGATCGGGTAGGGATGGATGGCAGGCGGGTTACGGGGCCTGGTGAGGTGCAGGGTCGCAGGGGCAGCGCTGTGCCGCACGGCACGGTGGTACTCACTCAGCCAATGATGAAGACACAGTTCTCGGTAAAACACACGGCTGGATGGACGGGTCCCACTGACGGCTGCGGTGGTTTCTGCTCCCGGCAGGTTGATGGTGACTGCCTTTCCCTGCACCTATGTACGGTAGATGGTTACGATGGGTTCCCACCGGTAACCTGCTCCCCAGCTTGGATATGGGCTAGAGGAGCCCCTTTTTGCCCGCAGGCTCTGGCCCTAGAAAACGGTTGCCTTGGCGGTGGCGGTGTCTCCCTCATTTGGTTGGACTGTTGCCTTCTGTCGGGACTTGACTGTTGGGAAACCCAGGAGGTTCCCTTCACTAACGAATTTGGCAAATTCACAGCGACTCCTAGCCTTGCCGGGGTCCATAAGCCCCTGCCAGATGGTGCTGACTTCTCTTTGTGTACCGGTCCGGTACCGCCGGGCCACCGCCCGTCCACGGTCCTTACGGTAGACTCCAATCGGTCACTCCTGCAGACGGTCACCACCGTCTGCCAACCTTGCTGTACCGCCCGGGCCACACACCCGGACGCCGTCAGTTAGTTGCTCCACTACCACTTCACCTCCTTCCACTTTCACCTCCAAAACTGATCTGTCTGGTTTTCCCGCCTCCAGGACTGTGAACTCCTCGGTGGGCGGGGCCAACCGCCTGGCCCACCCCCCTGGTGTGGACATCAGCCCCTGGAGGAAGGCAACAAGGGTTTTGTATCTGACTTCGGTGTGCCTGACCGGGAGTGTGGGGTGTGTGGGTGTTGTTCTCTGTGGCCCCTGGCTTGTCCAGGGCGTCACATTCCCTCTTAGATAAATGCAGACCGTCCGCGGGCTGCCCGTCCATCACCGGTTTTTATTTTCACAACTGAAAAATAGAAAAAGGTAAAACGGTAACACATTACAAGTAAAATAACATCTTCCCACATCGGGAGGTACTCTTACTTAAACGTTGCGTAACGGTTACGGCTTCCGCTCTCTCCCACCCAAGCAACCTGGCCCTGATGCTGCCCCTAAGCAAACAGGCAGCACCCCTTGACCCCAGTCCTGCACAAGTTGCCCGAGCGGGTTCTGTCCTTTTCAGGGGACCCACGTCCATGGGGAACCCTTGAAACCCCCAGAGGATCGCCACCGGTTGCGGTAGTGGCTGGGGCCCAGCCTGCTCCACTGCGGGCCCTTACTCCAATCTGCCTCTCCGGAGGCGGTAACGGTAGAAGCCACAACAACATTATTATTTACATGCCACAAGTTTGTGGTTGCCCTGCAAGTTCTCGGGCCTGTTCGTAGTAGTTCCTACGCATTGGTTTGTAAGGGGTCCCAACGGGGACCACAGCGCTTCGCAGCCAACGGGCTGCCACAAACAAAACTGTAGGGTCCCAACGGAGACTTGCCGAAGGGTCCCAACGGGGACTGTCAGCTGGGTCCCAAGGGCCATCCACAACACCTGGCTCCGGTACAGCTTCTTCCTGCAGCTTTCCCACAGTCCACCACCGAACAGCACGAGCCCCCAACGCCACCCTCACACAGGGGTGACATTGTCCCACAGGACTCCATTTTCAGCTGCCGATGATGTGGGTACGACTGCTTTTCCAACCGGACTCCTTAGCCTTGAGGGCCGTCTGGAACGTCAGCAGAGTCCCAATGGGGACCGACAGCAAGGTAACCGGGAACCGCTACCATGCTTTAACTTTTCTTTCTTAATCAGCAATCCCGCGGCGCAGCTGCCTTTGCTGTCGCTCCCGGTGCAGAGCACTTTCTGCTTGCTCCGGTTCAGTCGGGGTGGGGGATGGGCCCAGCCGGAGTCCCCCGGAGTCTCTGTGGCCCATGGCTTGTCCAGGGCACCTCATGTGTTTTTTTCAATTATTCATTTTTTCATTTGTTTAACCATATTGAACAGATGTGATGTGTCTGAACTCTGCATCTGAGACCTCTTGTTACAATTTTGTTCTTGTTTGCTAATTAATGGTCCTAATATTTCTCATTTTCTATGATTGTTATATGACTCCACTGTCAGTCAAGCGGATACACATTTTTGTCTATCACTATGTGATTTATCTTATGCTTTATGTTTATACTATATTCTTTGATTTGATATTTTTTATCACTTGTAGATAAGCACCTTGATAAAGGCCCAAATAAGCCGAAACGTTGGTCTCTGGACATCTGTATTCTTTTTTACATTTTTTTCTGCTTGAAAAATAAAAAGTGGACATATATTGCAATTATTATTCTTCGGACTCTTATTATTTCACCTATGGTGTGCTGAAAATAATCTACCTTTATTTGACTTTTTTCGAGCACCCAATTTTTCGAGTGACCAGACATTACTCTCTAATTTGGAAAATATCACCAGCACCAGTCCAAGGAAGGAAGGGGTATAAAAGCACCAAGATAATGCTGATGATTAGCAGCTGGGTGGAAGGAAAGCTCCTGCTGGGTCTAAAAGGGGAGAGCTGAATCCAGCAGGAAAGCTACCTATACTAATATACCCTGACAGCAGGAACAATGGAATGTCAGTGAACCTTCCGCAGACAAATGCAGTGACCTTCTATGGCCAGAAACCATGACTGTCTGTCACCCGTGACAATAACGTATGAAATCCATTTGCAAATCAGCAGCTCAAGTGAAATCCTTTTTTTTTTTTTTTTTTATCCTTTGAAATTCCCCGTGAAACAGCTGTCTCTAGGCATCACGATTGGTTGTGTCACACAGATCTACTCTAGTATTCCTCTATGTTTCTTGGGTAAGATCCAATAGTGCTCTTGTTACACCATTCACTTGGGCTAAATAGCCTGGGAGAGTAATGTCACAGATACTGGAGCGCACAGAGGATCGGATAGACCCAGCGGCAATATATGGAGGATGGAACACTCGGTACTGGATCCAGAAAAGATGAGTTTGTTAAAAGTCAGCACAAAAAGCTATCCTCACCTCCTGGCACTCACCAGGATCCAGCATAGACTGGTATGTGGTCTGCGTTCACACCAGCAGGAGGCCGTTACCATCCAAAACGGCTGCAGGACAGCTGGGACCTGTGATTGGCTATCACAATCAGGTGACTTCCACAAATTGTTATCACCTGACCACGGTGACCAATCACAGGTCCCAATGGTCCCACTGACACTTTGAACAGTGCTCTCTGTGCTGGATCCTTCTTAGTAACGGAAGGTGAGTATAGCTCCTTTTCTTGATTTTTTTAACATTCCAAGCCACTGGTGAAACATTAATTTTGCCCGTACAAGCCCTTTAAATTCACACCCGCAAGCACAACTACCATAGTCACACACCATATGACGGTAATAGGGTCGGCGCTGAGAGAGGGCCCAAGGAATAAACTGCTTTTGATCACACTGCCATAGAATTTTCCTGCAGTCACCACTAGGGGGAGCTTAGTGCAATAGATTTGAATAGCCCCCAATCCAGTGCTGACTACATCTACAGATAATCCTTACTTTTGTGGTTTTTGCATGTATTCAGAGTTTTAGCATTAAACTCTGTGACTGAGCGAAAGATCCGGCCTCTATTGTTGTAAAAAAAAGTTCCTATCCCTATAATATTTATCAATACAGGTCCAAAAATGGTAGGGTGAACATTAAAGGGAATCTGTCAAAAGGTTTTTGCTTCCCCATCTGAAAGCAGCTTAATGTAGAGACAGAGATCCTGAGTCCAGCGATGTGTCACTTACTGAGCTGTCTGCTGTCATTTTGATAAAATCAATGTTTTCTCTGCTGCAGATCTAGCAGTTATACAGAGCTCATGAATATGCTGGACTATCAAGTAGTCCTGTAATGAAAATCTACTACTGATTAATCAGTGATTTTATCAAAACTACACTAAACAGCCCCATAAGTGACACATCACTGGAATCGGGGTCTCTGCCCCTACATTATGCTGCTCTTAGATTAGGTGGTAAAAATCTGGTGATAAATTCCCTTTAATTCAAATTAAAAATGATGAACATGAGCTCTCCATTAAAGGGGGCATTCTTAGGCATGTTATGGGGCTCGATAATATATAAGTACATTTCCTTTCCTTGTATGAGGTTATTGGATCATGTAGGCTTGAATATCTATTGTCATGGATTGTAATATAAGGGTTATAAATAAAAAAAACACGTCTTAGAGATGTAACGATATTTTAAAAAATGAAGTAAAACTGATTGTGCAGCAGAATTTGACAGTAGCATTGAACAGCGGCCATTACTTTGAGGCCTTCCCATAAATGAGTGGTATGACTGCACCGGTGTCAGTACTGTATCCAGAATGGTCAGACCCGAAATGTAATGGGCACAGTTACCAGTTATGGTCAGGAAGAGGTTATGATTCACACACTGTGGTTTTATAGCGTGTCCCAATTCAGTGGGCAAAGGGTGGCAGCTTTCCATGTAGTGGTCATAAAGAGCAGGGTGTGACATAGACGCTCATCTATGAAATCAGTCACTTACAGAAGTCGTTACTAAGTTGGAAACCTAGTATGGCAGAAAAGTTTATTATCCAGCTATGAGTGGGATAAGGGGAGATCAACCCTGTCAGAAATAGACGCATGGAAAGGATTTAATTATAAGTATTTACTGGGCAGATGCAATGGAAACATAGATTAGACATGTCATCCAGCTTTCAGGAGCCGGCTTTATACTGAGTCAAGAGTGAGCACACAGAGCCTTCTAGAGGACAAACACTGCCTCTACAGCATATCAACCTAGAAATGGTGCCTATTGTCCTTATGCTACTATTCTCTGTCTTTTTAAAGGGAATCTGTCATCAGGTTTTTAATATTTAATCAGAGAGAAGCATAATATAGGTCACAAGAGCCTGATTATGGAGATGTGTCACTTATTGTACTGTTTACTGTAGTTTCATTACAGTCAGCGTTTTATCAGCAGAAGATTATCACTTCTGGACTACTTGTCTCCTGTAGAGCAATCAGGCTAATCTGTGTAACCCCTCCCACACCACTGATTGGCAGCTTACTCACAGGAAGTTGCCAGTCAGGGATGTGGGCGGGGTTATATACAGCATAGAAGTCTTAGCTCTGCTACATCTATATCAGGCAAAACAGGATTTCTATCAAAACTACACAAGCAGCCCAGTAAGTGCCGCATCTCTGGAATCAGGCTCTCTTCCTCTACATTATAATATTTAAAAGGAAAACATTGTAAACATATATATTGTAAAATAATATAGGTAACGGGTATAGGAAAGGGAGGGGAGAAATGGGAAAGTAAACTTTTATTGGCAAAACAAGGGAAGAAGTGGAGGAAAAAGGAAGGAGGAGGGAAGAGAACATTTATATATATTGCGAATATATAACTGTTAAAATAAAATTGAAATTAGGCTAAGTTCACATTTCCGTTGTTTTGCATCAGTCACAATCCGTAGCCTTGAGGAATTACGGTATCCTGCAAAATATTTTGCAGGAATCCTGTTTTTCCCCATAGGCTTCTATTAGTGACGGATTGTGACTGATGATGCTGCGTTGCATCCGCTGCGTCGCGGTCAGTCGTTTTTTAACTGACCGCCGGGCAGGAGCAACGCAGCCTGTAACGTTTTTTGAGCAGCGCGATCCGTAGGATTTCGCTGCGCATGCGCTCTCTGGCTCCCCGCCCCCATAACCAGGATAAACATCGGGTAACCAAGCAATGCGCTTTGGTTAGTTACCCGATATTTACAGTGGTTACGGGTGCAGGGAGCCCGCGCTAAGCTGGTATCCAAGATAAATATCGGGTAACCAAGCAAAAATTGCTTTGCTTTTAGTTACCCGATATTTACCCTGGATACAGTGTGCAAGGAGGCCGACACTTCACCACTCGGCTCCGCCCCCTCCCGAACTCCGCATGTACACACACACTCACACTCACACTCACTCACCTGTCCCCAGCCATGCAGACCGCGGCACTGACGTCCTCAGCTCTGCCCTCCGAACTCCGCCCCCGAACTCCGCCCCCCGCACACAACGGAGTCCGACAAAGAAATTCTTTTCTTTGTCACCGTTGTCATCTGTTGTACAACGCATCAGTCACATGCGTCAAGCAACGCATATGACTGATGCAAAACAACGGAAATGTGAACTTAGCCTTAAACATTTATAAAGTACAGTAAAGTTAAAAACAAACACTTAATTGAACGTAACAGTTATATAGCGAAATAAAACAGTAGAAGTCAGGGTGTGGAGAGGGAAAGAAGGAAACGAAGGAAACGAAGAGAAAAAGAAAAAAAATATAGAAAAAAGAAAGAGAAAGAAAGATTCCATATCAAAAACTTGCTGACAGATATCCTTTATTTGTAGAAATTCACACATCTCATGCACATTATGTGGTGCCCTGGACTAGCCAGGTCGTTACAGGTACTACAACACACACCCCCACCCCGAGACAGGCACATCAGCCAGACACAAAATCCTTGTTGCCTCCCTCCAGGGGCTGATGTCCACACCAGGTGGGGTGGAGCCAGGCGGTTGGCCCCACCCACTGAGGAGTTCACAGTCCTGGAGGCGGGAAAAGGAAGTCAGATCAGTTAGGGAAGTGCAAGTGAGAGGAGTGAAGAAGTAGTGGAGGAGTAAACTGACCGTGTCCGGGTGTGTGGCTCGGGCACTAAGAGCAAGGTTGGCAGACGGTGGTGGCCGTCTGCAGGAGAGGCAGATCAACGTGGAACCGTAGGACCGGTGTCGGGCGGTGGCCCGCCGGTACCGAACCGGGGAGCGAAGTGAAGCCAGCACACACCAGGGCCTGCGGACCCCGACCAGGCTTGGAGTCGCCGTTAAGAGGTCAAATCAGTTAGTGACCGGAACCCCAGGGGTTTCTTAACATCCAAGACCCGATAGAAAGCAACCGTCCGACCAGAAGAAGGAAATACAGCTACCTCCACAGCTAGAGTTCCAAGGGCCAGAGCCTGCGGGCAAAAGGGCTCCTCCAGCACATGTACACGCTGGGGAGCGGGTTACCATTGGGAAGCCATCGGGACCGAACATACACAAAGGTGCAGGGAAAGGCAGCCACCACCAACCGTCCGGGAGAAACCACAGCAGCCAGCTGCGGGACCCGTCCATCCAGCCGTTTGGTTTACCAGAGACTTTGCGTACATTTGTGGCTGAGTGAGTACAACCGTGCCATCCGGCACCGCGCTGCGCAGTCCAGGCGACCCTGCACCTTGCCAGCCTTGCCTCCCCGTCACCTCACCGGGCCCCGGGACCACCAACCCCTACCCACGGAGGGGGAAAACAACATCCCAGCTGCTCCCTACCATCGCTCCCGGGATCCCCGTCACCAGCAGCGGTGGTGCCCAACCTCACCAAAACCCGTGGGTGGCGTCACAGACTAAAATCCCCCAAACCAACCACCCCTTTCACTCACGGGCGAGGAGAGCCGCTCGAGTCCCCGGATCCGGCCCACCGCTCGAGCCACCGAGCAGCCATCGCAGCAGCGCCGGACCCGAGCGTTAACAAGCGTAGAGCAGTGGCGTCCTTCCCGCCCGCGACAGCTTGGCGTCACGAACAGGATCTTACCGTTCTGCAGGCTGGTAGAAGTGCGCCTTGTGCCCCGCCGGCGGTGTCCGGCCGAAAAATTTCAGAATCCGCCATCTTGGGAGCGAAGATTTTCCCGCTCGAGCATCTTCTCGAGCAGTGGAGGCGCGAAAGCCGAAGCCCCACCCCTGAAGAGGAGGTGCCGAGAAAAGACCAAGGGGGGATGGATGGCGTCCGGCCGCATGTAAACCGAGGCCATAAAAGCAGGGACGCCAGGACTCTGCTGCCATTTGGTTCCTGGAAGATACCACTGCCAGCATGCACCGTCTGTCCGGTAGCCCCACAGTCCCCGAGCTCGCGCCCGGCACCGCAGCGTGGGTAGAAATCCGGATCGTCCGTCTGAGCACCCGTCTGCAGGTGAAAGTGCAGCTCCTCCTGGAGGAGTGGGAGGCCGACATGGCGGATGTGGTGGAAGCCATATGGAGACGCGAGGCAGAGGAAGACTTGGAGGAGCGGGTAAGCGACCCACACCCCTGTGTCCCTACAGGATCGGTCACTGTGGCTGAGGGGCCCGGTCTGCGCCCACTCACCCTGCTGCCTCCCCCGCTACCCGTGTTGGCTGCTGCCGCCCCGCCACTATGCCCGCTACCCCTACAACCGGTAGTGTAACCCTGCCTGTCCGCCTGAGCAGACCAGCCTGCAGAAGAGGTCCGCAGACGACCCGCACCGCTTCCTTGGAAGCTCCCGAGGGCAGCGTCAGTCTGCGAAGACACACCGGTGGCATCGGAAGTGACTGCACCCAGTACCGTCCCGGCTCCGGTGATCCGTCCCGTCCAGGAGGAGGCTCAGCAGGTGAGGACCCCTGTACCCATACCCCACGCCTCGGCTGAGGCTGCACTGGGTCGTCGCTGTGAGGCAGCACCCCAGGTCATGACACCGCGGGACCTTCCACAGAGGACGCCAGTAGTGGGCAGTGTGAAGGAAGCCCTGCGGGGCCCGACCCGTGCGCAGGGGCAGGCAGACGCGCCTTACTGGGACAGGGAGCCGAGCCAGCTGGGCCGGGAAATCGCGGAGAGGGGGAAGCGGAAGGCCGAGATGATAGCCCGCACGATCCAGGAGAAGGAAAACCTCCGCAGAGCCTCCTTCCGGGTATGGGGCCCGATATACGAGGGTCAGGTGCGAAGATTTGACCCCCGCCGGGGGTATGGATTTATTTTCGAGCCAGGCCTGGAGGCTGAGGTGTTTGTGGCCCGCCGGGATGTCAATGCCCATGTACCAGAGGGCCACCCGGGCCGTAACTTGCTCCCAGGCGATCTGGTGACATACATGTGGCACTGTGGAGAGAGGGGCTGGTTTGCCCTGGATGCCAAGCTGAGAGGAGGCCAGGAGGCCCAGGAACCGGCCCAGCCCCCTCCTCCGTCTTGTGGTGTGGACTTGAAGTAAGGCAGCGGTCCCCCCGTTGCACCGTTGTCCCCGTTGGGACCACCAGTACCATTACCCTGTTAAGTAAATGAATGAATCAAACAGAGTAAATAACCTGATTGACACCGTGATTGACCCGGCCGTTGCCGGCAAGTTGTCCCTGCAGGGACCCTTTGTTATCGTTGGCATGAGGAACTCTTCATGGACATGCCTGAAAACTTGCAGGGCACCCACGAACTGGTGGGATTGTAAATAAGTTGGGGGCATGTTTTCCGTTGCCGCCTCCGGAGAGGCAGATTTGGAGGATGGGTCTGGAGGGAAGTGATGGCCCAGGCCCGCCACTACCGCAACCGGTGGCGATCCTCCGGGGTTCAGGGGTCCCCCATGGACGTGGGGTCCCCTGAAGTGACAGCCGGGTGCGAGGCACCGTACCCGTTCCCGCTCGGGCAGCCTGGATCTGGACTGGGGTCAAGGGATGCTGCCCACTTCTTAGGGGCAGCATCAGGGCTAGGTTGCTTGGGTGGGAGAGCGGAAGCCATCCGTCCGTTATTATTAAAAATGTATATATATATATGTGTGTTTTGCAACGTTTAAGTGACATGCCTCCCGTAAGGGAAGATTTGAAATCCATACTGTGTTGTTTTTATGTTTTTACAGTTGAAAAGAAAAATAAAACCGGTGATGGACAGGCAGCCCGCGGACGGTCTGCATTTAACCAAGGGGGAATGTGGCGCCCTGGACTAGCCAAGTCATCACAGGTACTACAACACACACCCCCACCCCGAGACAGGCACATCAGCCAGACACAAAATCCTTGTTGCCTCCCTCCAGGGGCTGATGTCCACACCAGATGGGGTGGAGCCAGGCGGTTGGCCCCACCCACTGAGGAGTTCACAGTCCTGGAGGCGGGAAAAGGAAGTCAGATCAGTTAGGGAAGTGCAAGTGAGAGGAGTGAAGAAGTAGTGGAGGAGTAAACTGACCGTGTCCGGGTGTGTGGCTCGGGCACTAAGAGCAAGGTTGGCAGACGGTGGTGGCCGTCTGCAGGAGAGGCAGCTCAACGCAACCGTAGGACTGGGGTCGGGCGGTGGCCCGCCAGTACCGAATCGGGGAGCGAAGTGAAGCCAGCACACACCGGCAGGGCCTGCGGACCCCGACCAGGCTTGGAGTCGCCGTTAAGAGGTCAAATCCATTAGTGACCGGAACCCCAGGGGTTTCCTAACATCCAAGACCCGATAGAAGGCAACCGTCCGACCAGAAGAAGGAAATACAGCTACCGCCACAGCTAGAGTTCCAAGGGCCAGAGCCTGCGGGCAAAAGGGCTCCTCCGGCACATATACACGCTGGGGAGCGGGTTACCGTTGGGCAGCCATCGGGACCGAACATACACAAAGGTGCAGGGAAAGGCAGCCACCACCAATCGTCCGGGAGAAACCACAGCAGCCAGCTGCGGGACCCGTCCATCCAGCCGTTTGGTTTACCAGAGACTTTGCATACATTTGTGGCTGAGTGAGTACAACCGTGCCATCCGGCACCGCGCTGCGCAGTCCAGGCGACCCTGCACCTTGCCAGCCCTGCCTCCCCGTCACCTCACCGGGCCCCGGGACCACCAACCCCTACCCACGGAGGGGGAAAACAACATCCCAGCTGCTCCCTACCATCGCTCCCGGGATCCCCGTCACCAGCAGCGGTAGTGCCCAACCTCACCAAAACCCGTGGGTGGCGTCACGGACTAAAATCCCCCAAACCAACCACCCCTTTCACTCACGGGCGAGGAGAGCCGCTCGAGTCCCCGGATCCGGCCCACCGCTTGAGCCACCGAGCAGCCATCGCAGCAGCGCCGGACCCGAGCGTTAGCGCAGCGCAGTGGCGTCCTTCCCGCCCGTGACAATTACACTGTAGACAAACTTTTCTACAAATCTTTATTCACTCCCTATTTCAAATGAACAGTACTAGAGGTGTGTAACAGCAGGTTCTTGTTCCTACCTGTATTGGATTAAGTATGAATTTAATAATGAGATATGTTAAAGGGGATGCATGATATTCTTTATATAAAATAAACTGGGCATCTATGCATTTAAAATAAAAAATGGTAGCATACTGAACTTTCAGCACCCCTACGAATCCAGTACAGGCTGCACCAGAGGACTACAACGTCACTGGAAGGGGTGTCAAAGCATTGCTGCAGCAGTCAGGGGAGTCTGAGCAGCATATCATCAGAAAATATCAGATAAAGCGATCCTCGACTCATCTGACAAATACAGGGAATTACAGGCTGCAGCGGTTCTCTGACGTCTGAACAGTCATCACGTCCAAAGCTGGACGGGCCTGCGCTGGATCTTCAGGAGCGTTGGATCTTCAGGAGCACTGGAAGGTGAGTGTGAACAACAAAAAAATGGAAAAACCACCAAGAATTACTAATAAAATAATTTACTTTATTACTAAATGCAAAAAAAAAATTTAAAGCCATATAAATGTAGGATGTGGTGAGCTATGCATGATGAAATATACTATCCGATAGATAGGGGATACAAAATGTATACTACTGTTGTGAGGCTTATTATTTACAAAAGTATTGTGAAGATGGAGCCAAATTACAATATGTTTTATAAATAATATAGCTATAAATCTCAGCAAAAAATGTGCATATAAGACCATAGCATTTCTAGAAGAGAGATATTTCAATAAAAGGACAAACTTCCAACATACAGTACTGACCAAAAGTTTGGACACACCTCAGTCAAACAGTTTTCTTTATTTTCATGACTCTGAAAATTGTAGATTCACATTGAAGGCATCAAAACTATGAATTAACACATGTGGAATGAAATACTTAAAAAAGTGTGACACAACTGAAAATATGTCTTATATTCTAGGTTCTTCAAAGTAGCCACCTTTTTGCTTTGATTACTACTTTGCAGACTCTTGGCATTCTCTTGATGAGATTCAAGAGGTAGTCACCGGAAATGGTCTTCCAACAGTCTTGAAGGAGTTCCCAGAGATGCTTAGCATTTGCTGGCCCTTTTGTCTTCACTCTGCGGTCCAGCTCACCCCAAACCATCTCGATTGGGTTCAGGTCTGGTGACTGTGGAGGCCAGGTCATCTGGCGTAGCACCCCATCACTCTCCTTCTTAGTCAAATAGCCCTTACACAGCCTAGAGGTGTGTTTGGGGTCATTGTCCTGTTGAAAAATAAATGATGGTTCTACTAAATGCAAACCGGATAGAATAGCACGCCGCTGCAAGATGCTGTGGTAGCCATGCTGGTTCTGTATGCCTTCAATTTTGAATAAATCCCCAACAGTGTCACCAGCAAAGCACCCCCACACCATCATACCTCCTCCATGCTTCACGGTGGGAACCAGCCATGTAGAGTCCATCTGTTCACCTTTTCTGTGTCGCACAAAGACACGGTGGTTGGATCCAAAGATCTCAAATTTGGACTCATCAGACCAAAGCACAGATTTCGCCTGGTCTAATGTCTATTCCCAAACAAGTCTCTTCTGCTTGTTGCCTGTCCTTAGCAGTGGTTTCCTAGCAGCTATTTTACCATGAAGGCCTGCTGCACAAAGTCTCCTCTTAACAGTTGTTTTAGAGATGTGTCTGCTGCTAGAAATCCCACTTATTAAACCTGACAGGGCACACCTGTGAAGGGAAAACCATTTCCGGTGACTACCTCTTGAAGCTCATCAAGAGAATGCCAAGAGTGTGCAAAGCAGTAATCAAAGCAAAAGGTGGCTACTTTGAAGAACCTAGAATATAAGACATATTTTCAGTTGTTTCACACTTTTTTGTTAAGTATTTCATTCCACATGTGTTAATTTATAGTTTTGATGCCTTCAATGTGAATCTACAATTTTCAGAGTCATGAAAATAAAGAAAACTCATTGAATGAGAAGGTGTGTCCAAACTTTTGGTCTGTACTGTATGTTTCACTTGATAGGTTTCTCAAGAAGAAATTACCCCAACTGACACCCTTACCAGAACAATTGGGAACAGCCAAGGCAAAGAGCAAGAAATGGTGCATCTAATGTGATGCACCACTACTGGTGTGGCTGCGGGCTGCTTTTTTTAGGCTGGGAGGGACCAATAACCATGGACGTTCCCAGCCTGATAATACCAGCCCACAGCTGTCTGCTTTACTTTTGCTGGTTACCAAAAATAGGGTGACTCATGTCGTTTATTTCATTTATTTATTTATTTAATCATAAAAAGCTGTCTAATAAGGTCCACTGGGTGCAATTTTATTATATCTCAGTGTAGCGGCCGGCCCCAGACCCAGCGTGGCATCCACGTGTGCCCGCACTCCCAGGCTCCAGCGGGATGTCCTCTCTCTCACCTGCCAAGCAGTTCTGTAGCACCCAATCCCAGCGTGCCATCCACGCACACCCCGGCTCCCAGGCTCCAGCAGGGACGTCCTCCCTTTCATTTGCCCAGCAGCTCCACATCCTCCTCTCCAGCCCCAGGGTCTGCAGCGGCCTCTCCATTCTTTCAGACCGTGCATACTGCTTCTGTGAGTTCCCATAGGGTGTGGGCATGGCCACACCCCCTTTCTTAAATAGTCGGCATCCCATTACCTGGAAGTGATCCCAGAGGTCACCTGTTACCTTAAAGGTATTTAAGTGTGCCTCCCCTGTTAGGAGCCGCCTGAGCAATACTATCTATAGTGCATTGCTGGTTCTCAGGTCCCTATACATTACAGTGTCTAGTCCTTGTACCACTCTCATGTATCTAACCTCTGTCTCGTCCTAGAGCCTGTTCTCCACCACCCCTGTGCTGAGACGCCTGAGCCATCACCACTGTGCCGCCACATCAGAGCCACTACCCTTGTGCTGCTATGCCTGAGCCATCACTGCTGTGCCGCCACATTAGAGCCACTACCCTTGTGCCGCTACGCCTGAGGCTTCATCGCTGTGCTACCATGTCTGTGTCTTCACCTCTGTGCCGCCATCTCCGTGCTGCTGAAACTTTGTACTCCAATATTGGACATTAAAAGACTATCTCTAAAGATCCCTGGCTGCCGTGCATTTAGGCCTTCCATTGGTGCACTACACAGTCGCTGTATAGGGGTTATCTGCTGGTTGGGCATTCAGGGGAGTCCGGTGCATGGTCCAGTGGGTCCATGCTCGGATGCTCACTGCTCTTCGGCGACCGTAACAGTCAGGAAGTTGTGCAAGTATATGTCTATTTGTCTATATGTCTGTTTCTATTTTTCTATCTGTCTATCTATCTATCTATCTATCTATCTATCTATCTATCTATCTATCTATCTATCTATCTCTATTTTCTATGTCTATAGCATTCATTGGTGTCCACAAACGCTAGAAAAACGTACATGAAAAATGCATGCACAAATGCAAGCCATAATGTATCAAAATGTGCCTTTTTTGCCTCTGCATTATTCCTGCCAAGAAATGCAGAAATAGTGTCGAAATGTCAGCATCTAAATATTCAATGTGTGCACATACGCTGATACTCTGACAACATTGTTCCCAGCAGCGACCTGAGAGTCGCTGCATCCAGGTGTCTTCCCCATACTGTTCCCATTCCATTTGATTGCTGATTCCCTCCATGTCAGTGATGTTGCTGCTTCTTCTGCCCTACTGTTTGGATCTTCTTGAAAAATTTTCAAATTTCCCAGTGACTTCCATTATACTCGGTATTCGAGTCCAGCCCATCTGGGTGTCCAACCTGCTTGATTTGAGTATCGAGCTCTTGAGCATTTTAGTGCTCACTCATCACTAATAGAGATACATGCATTGTGTCATCTGTACAGAATGTAGATATGCCACCGCATAGCTCCTGAGTGATATTGGGAAATTCCACCTCTGACTCCTACATGTGGTGACAATCTATGTAATGGGCTGAATTAAGTTTATGAGAAGCCGTATACAGTATATCTGGCGCTTAAGGGTCAATACACATATAATTATATGTTCTCTGCAGCTCGTAATCTGAAAATGGGTATAATAACTTCTAGGAATTTAAAATTTACTGTACCAAGTTACTATGAACAGTCCCGAGACACTGAAGGGCAATGCACCCCTATATTATTTTATAATAATTAAAACTGTAAAGTATAACATATTTTTTTATTTGTTTTCATTTTCTTATGTAGAAATTCTTTACTCTATTTTTGTATGATTATGCGCAGCCATCTTGCATAAGAATCTATTAACATCTGTTTGGAGTTAGAGATATGCTGTACAACAGCCTCCGATACTTATGCGGGCGTCACACGAGATGATATATCTAACGAGATGTCGGCGGGGTCACGTCGTAAGTGACACACATCCGGCCTCGTTAGTGATATCATAGCGTGTGACAGCTATGAACGAGCAGAAATACTCACCTTTTCATTCATCGTTGACACGTCGCTCATTTTCTAAAAATCGCACGTCCTGTAGTTCATCGTTCCCAGGGCAGCACACATCGCTCCGTGTGACACCCCAGGAACGATGAACACAGCTTACCTGCGGCCGCCGGCAATGCGGAAGGAAGGAGGTGGGCGGGATGTTTACGTCCCGCTCATCTCCGCCCCTCCGCTTCTATTGGCCGGCCGCTGTGTGACGTCGCTGTGACGCCGAACGTCCCTCCCCCTTCAGGAAGTGGATGTTCGCCGCCCACAGCGAGGTCGCTCAGCAGCTAAGTGCGTGTGACGGGGGTTTAATGACTTTGTGCGCCACAGGCAACTAATTGCCCATGACGCACAAACGACGGGGGCGGGTACGATCGCTTGTGCGATCGCATGATAGATCGTATCGTGTGACGCCCGCATTAGACCATACACTGCATTAGTCAGGATCTGACTCATAGACTTCTTATTGTAGAGTTTTCTAGGCATGCTGTGAGACCTGTGCGGAGATCACTGTTATATATACAGTATGTACATACAGTAACTTGAAAAAGTATTCATACCCCTTGAACTTTTTCACATTTTTGAACATTACACCCACAAACATAAATGTATATTATTGAGATTTTATGTGATATACCAACACTAAGTAGCATGCATTTGTGAAGTGTAAATAAAGTAATACATGGTTTTCTAAATATTTTAAAAATACAAATCTGAAAATTGTGACCTGATCTGTAATCAGCCCCCTGAGTCAATACTTTGTAGCATCACCTTTCACTGCATTTACTGCAGCAAGTCTTTTGGGGTATGTCTCTACCAGCCTTATACATCTGGAGAGTGACACTTTTGACCCTAGTTCAGTGAGATTGGACATGTCTGTGAACAGCAATTTTCAAGTCTTGCCACAGATTCTCAATGGGATTTAAGTCTGGACTGTAACTGGGTATTCACACACATGAATATTCTTTGATCTAAACCATCCATTGTAGCTCTGGCAGTATGTCTAGAGTCCTGCTTATCCTGCTGGAAGGTGAATCTACACCTCAGTCTCAGACTTTACCTCCAGAATTGCCCAGTATTTAGCTCAATTCATCTTCCCATGAACTTTGACCAGCTTCCCTTATGTGGCGCCCCTGAGGCTTCCGTCGCCACAGAGACATTGCACCCCAGTCAGAAGTGTGATGTCCCATCCTGGGTAAGAAAAGGGGTACATGCCAGTTCACAGGTAAAACTGCACTACACCCATTGCTAGGCACACACTGGGACAAGGGACAGTGGCAGTAACCCTCCCATGCTGCATGCTGGGAGGGGTCATAAGACCCATCCCTGCTCCCATAGGGTGGTAGCTTAGCAACCGGGGGGTGGGAAGAGCCAGCCGAGTGTAGAGCAGAGAGGAAGGTCAGAGTTTCAGTTTACCTCAGAGAGTGAGAGAGTGAGGAGCCAGCATGTAGCTGTGAAAGAGAAAGGAGCTCTGTGAGTTCAGAGTGTCCGCAACAGAGAAAGAAAGCAACAGAGAAGGAGAGAAACAGAGAGTAGAAGAAGAGCTCTAGTCAGGCAGGAGCTAAAGAAAGAAGAAAGTGACGCTTCCTGGTGAAGACCCTGGGACTCGGAGGGTCCAGGTGACACCAAGCAGGGAACAAAGGGATTCCAGGGCCACAGATTGCTTCAGAGCTGGTGGCCAGTGAAGTCAGCTGAGAAAGGACACAATTAGAGGGGTGCACTGGCATCAACCCCCAGATCTACCCGGGATCGGCGGAGGTCCCTGACGGTGGTCCCAGCAGTCCAAAGGCTCCTGCAGGCCTTGACAAGAACTGTGAGTAAAGACCTTGAAACTGCACCCCTGGTGTTGCCTCATTTATTTCTCTGCATAGACACTAATAAGCACCAACTGTGCCCCGGGGTATTGCTCCACCTGTGGGGAGCAGTACCATCATTGCTGCCATTCCATCACCCCGGAGGCCTCATACAGCAGCGGCGGCTTAATAGCTGCATACCACAGGTGGCGTCACGAACACAAACTTTATTCACCCCCAACACTGCAGCCATATTTTATTGACACCCACCAGGGCCACGGAGTCGGGCCCCGCCACCACTGATGACCCCCGGACTAGTCCAGCCCGGCACCGGGTGTCCCATAGCCCTGGGGTGGGCGAGTCAACTTTGGCGTCACGAACAGGATTTCGTGCCCGGACCCACCGGGTACTGTGCACCTGAAAAGACTGTGAAAGAACTGTGTTTTACTGAAAAAAAAAAAAAACTGCCGCCATTAGCCTGGCTGAGCGCGGGAAGAAGAGGGGCGTGCCTGCAGAAAGAGCGCGAAAGTAAGCCCCGCCCCCTTTGATCTTGCAAGAAAGAGCGCGAAGCGGTGCCCACTATGGAGAGCGGACGGAAGATGTCTGTATTCATCCCTGTCGGCGGCATGGCGGGACTCCGAAGTGGAGGAGGCGGAGTGGCTTTTGATGTGGAGGATCGCGGCCCGAGTAAGCTCCCCGGGAACCGCTGCCTGGTTGGAGCGGGAGCTGGGTCGATTCTGTGTCCGGGTGAGAGCACAGACGCTGCAACAGGTGCTCGACTGGAAGGCGGAAGTCCGGAGGATGGTCGCCGTGGTGTGGGCCCAGGAACAGAGGGCCGCCGCAGCAGCCGTGTTGCGTGAAGATAAAGCCACACAGACCCCCACGGCATCCCTCCTCAGCTGGGAGCCAGGACCCGACAGCACCGTGACGAGTGAGCCCTGTGAAGCACCACTCCGGGATCAAGAGGTACCGTGTACGCTGCCCCCACCACCATTCCCGCTGGAAGTTCAGAGCCCGGGGATGTATTGTGCCTGGAGAAGAAGCCCGGTGTCCCGTACGACATTGGCACAGTACGGTCCCCTGCAATGGTAACCGCATCCGTGAGTTAACCCCTGAAGTTAAAAGTGCCAGTTGAAAGTTTTAAAGTGCCCGCTCCAGAAACTATGCCTCCTGCCTTTGTTGAACGTCCCTAAGTTCTCCTGGAGACGCCACCCAGCACGAGAGGTGGAAGGAGGAGGACCTTGTCTGACTTGTTGACCGCCGCTGGGTCGGAGTCCCAGTGGGCGCCATCAAGGGTCGGAGCCCCTGGTGGAGGACGACAAGGAGTTAATGGAGTGTTGACAGTACATAGCCCATGAATGTCTGCCCATTGTTCTTTGCGAAGATGACACCCTATCCCTGAATCCTTGGCCCCTGTTCTTTTTGAAGATGACCCCCCCCTGTTTATGTGTTACCGGACCACTGGACTGGAATGTGGTCCCCGGTGAATGTGTTATTTATGTGCCTCCCATAAAGGGATGTAATGTCCTAAAGTTTTAATGTTTTATGCGTAACAAAATTTTGCAGTTTCTCCATTGTTTTTGTTGTTTCAGCCCAAGGACGTGCTGGGATTCGCTGTGGGGGAGTGTGGCGCCCCTGAGGCTTCCGTCGCCACAGAGACATTGCACCCCAGTCAGAAGTGTGATGTCCCATCCTGGGTAAGAAAAGGGGTAAATGCCAGTTCACAGGTAAAACTGCACTACACCCATTGCTAGGCACACACTGGGACAAGGTACAGTGGCAGTAACCCTCCCATGCTGCATGCTGGGAGGGGTCGTAAGACCCATCCCTGCTCCCATAGGGTGGTAGCTTAGCAACCGGGGGTGGGAAGAGCCAGCCGAGTGTAGAGCAGAGAGGAAGGTCAGAGTTTCAGTTTACCTCAGAGAGTGAGAGAGTGAGGAGCCAGCATGTAGCTGTGAAAGAGAAAGGAGCTCTGTGAGTTCAGAGTGTCCGCAACAAAGAAAGAAAGCAACAGAGAAGGAGAGAAACAGAGAGTAGAAGAAGAGCTCTAGTCAGGCAGGAGCTAAAGAAAGAAGAAAGTGACGCTTCCTGGTGAAGACCCTGGGACTCGGAGGGTCCAGGTGACACCAAGCAGGGAACGAAGGGATTCCAGGGCCACAGATTGCTTCAGAGCTGGTTGCCAGTGAAGTCAGCTGAGAAAGGACACAATTAGAGGGGTGCACTGGCATCAACCCCCAGATCTACCCGGGATCGGCGGAGGTCCCTGACGATGGTCCCAGCAGTCCAAAGGCTCCTGCAGGCCTTGACAAGAACTGTGAGTAAAGACCTTGAAACTGCACCCCTGGTGTTGCCTCATTTATTTCTCTGCATAGACACTAATAAGCACCAACTGTGCCCCGGGGTATTGCTCCACCTGTGGGGAGCAGTACCATCATTGCTGCCATTCCATCACCCCGGAGGCCTCATACAGCAGCGGCGGCTTAATAGCTGCATACCACAGGTGGCGTCACGAACACAAACTTTATTCACCCCCAACACTGCAGCCATATTTTATTGACACCCACGAGGGCCACGGAGTCGGGCCCCGCCACCACTGATGACCCCCCGGACTAGTCCAGCCCGGCACCGGGTGTCCCATAGCCCTGGGGTGGGCGAGTGACTTATCCTGCTGAAGAAAAGCACCCACACATTATGATGCTGCCACCACCATGTTTTACAGTGGGGATGGTGTTTTCAGGGTGATGTGCAGTGTTAGTCATATATATCTGACATTGTTATCCTGCGTGTGACGATAATTATGTAACATGGCTTGGAGCAGCAGCCATGGGCGAGGGACTCTCTTTCCACGTCCCAACATGCTACAGAAAGATGGGGGTCCTGAGTGTGTGTGGTGGTACTGCTGCTAATGTGGACACCTACAGGTTCAGCCCTGCCATACTCTGTGCAGCATTAGACCCCTTTATCCCCAAGATGAGGAAGCCAGAAAAGTTTGTTAAAACAGAGGGTTTTTTTTTTACTCGAGAATAAACTTATGTACAAAGGGCAGTAGGTATTACGCTTGTAGTTTTCTTCTGCACAATACAGAGGCATATGCATAGTGGTTCTGGATGGCAGCACAATACTTTTGAATGTTTCAGATGAACAGCACAGCAATAGGGGGTGACCCTATACTCTTGGGAACTAACATATATGCGCCCTTGCCAGCTACCACTTTACAAGACATACCACCAGTCTGGCCAAATCCACCTGGTCTTTAATGGTGTTCTCCAGAACCGAATACACTAATGCTGCATTACACTCTGTCCAGCACTGAAGTGCCCCCACTTGCCTGCTTAAGACAACTGCAGCCACTGTGGGTTCCATGCTGATGCTTGCTCCCTTGCCCTTGTCACACACACCCATAGTTGTTCTATTTTGTCTGAGGGTGTCCTCACTGCTTTCTTGCTGTCCAACGCTTAACTAATGAAACAGGAACTTACTCACACTGGTCTTTATAACTCCACCCTCTCCCTGGCTGACTAGGTATTAACCCTTTCCTTTCCAAACATGAATCTATATGAGAGTAAAAGTAAGACTGTGACCTCTTGTGGCCAGTGGTTAAAACTGCAGCCCACAGGGAAATTAAAACTTGCTACCAAAAATTGGCATGGCTGTGACTGGCCGGCGCACCACTTGACCCCACCTGTATATAAGCAGGATTTCGGGTTTGCGCCGCCATTCTGAGAACTTCTGGGCCTGGTGCATACTGCCCTAATACACCCTTGTGCAGATTGCCACAATGTAGCCTGGTGCATACTGCTCTGATATACCCTGGTGCAGACTACTCTAATACAGCCTGTTCTCTACTGGAAATTATTTTTAAGGAGAAAAACATGAAAAGAACATCCATTAGGGAATGTGGTTGTGGCCGTGGTGATGCTGGTTGTGGTAGTGTAGCTGTTGCAGGGAGAGGATGTGGTCAATAGGTGCCTGCTATGTGCCCAAATTAAACACTTTTCTCTGGTACACGCAGGCAACCAAAGATTCCTAGTTTTTTTTCTTATACCTGAGTACCGCTGGACGAATGGTGAGACCAGAACATGTTGAGGTAGTTTTAGATTGGATGGCTGAGATTCCTCCAGTTCCATTACATTGTCTTCCACCTGGTTCCCTGCTGAAAATGCAGAGTTGGCACCTTGGACATCTTTCTTAAACCCCACCTTAACCCTTTGCAAATCAGGCAGCAGTCTGAGCACCAACACATGCAGCAGTCACTTCAACAGTTTGAGGAGTCCACGGTTCCATTGCCCAAAAACCTGGTCCTGCCTCAGAAGTAGAAGAGACTGAGTGCACTGATGTACAACCACTTTATCTGTTGGAGGCTATTGCACATGGTCAGTGGAATACCCTGTACTTCTCTGAGGATGAAGAAGCACAGGTGCCAACTTCTGCGGCTTTCTGTAATTTGCAGATTGACAAGGAGGGCAGAGGAGTGGATGGAAGATGATGTTGGGGATGATGAGGTCCTAGACCCCACATGGTGTCAAGGCCATGTGAGCGAGCACAGTTTGGGGGAAGTAGAGGTGGTCCTGCTGACCCAGCAGCACAAACGAGGGAACAGAGTGCAAAAACATGGTGGTCGGCCCCTATCCAGTATGTTTGCTGCCACTGCACACCACGTTAACGATTTGAGCTCACCAAAGCCAGAAAACAGCAAAATAGATGGGACTCCTATTCCATTATTCTTAGCTGGAGTATTCAGGAGTTGCTGCCTGCTTCAGGCCTCTAGGAAACTCATTCAATCGCATACGGGATGCACCCCAAGGCAAAAAGGCAAAAGGGCTGGGAGTGTCGGTAGCAAGCCTCGCAACGGACTGCTGGGTCATTCCTAAATCCAATCGTGAGCTTTTAAACTGCAGCAGCTTTACTGTACGCTAATGGAGGTGAAATTTTGATTCTGTTGGGGAACTGTGAAAACAGGTTCTGTTGCGGCACTCTTTCAAATTTTGTCTGTGTGGGTAAACTCTGAAAACAGGCTGTGGGGCCAGTCTTAAAATTGTTACTCTGTGAGGGAAATCTGACAAGCCTCGCGGCAGACCATTAGCTCAATACCAAATACAACTCCGAGCTTTTAAACTGCAGCAGCTGTAGTGTACGCAGACACTGTAGGACATTCTTACAATTTTGGGTCCGTGGGGGATTCCCTGCTAGGTGACTAGTGAGACTCCTAGGCCTTTTAGAGACCCACAAAAGCACAGAAGAACAGACTGTAAGACTGGATGGGAGCTATGCAGAGATCCCTATCACCCCCGTTTTTGGAAATTTCTTTATTTGATTATTTCACTGTTTAATAATCAACTTGTTCAGCTGCAACTTCCAACTCATTCTGGGGAACTCCTCTTACAATCCATTAGCAAAAACCTGGTGACTGTTTTCCTAAGGTGGCGGACTGCAGTGTCTGTAAGTGGACAGCAGGTAGACAGTATGTCCTCCTATACTGTATGGACCTCAGGATTTTTAGCTATATTGCGAGAAAACTAAACTCTCATCTTTCTCGCTCTGACTTGATAAGGTTGTCCTGAAGCAAGGAGTCCATTGTTCCCCGGAGCTCTGCTGTCAGGTGCTGAGCAGAGGAGAGAAATTCCAACTTTGACTATTTCCAGGTAACTGCTTGTCATGCCCCTTTCTAGCCCTGGTCCTCTGTCCAACTGGTGAGATAACTCTAAAAGGTGCATCTCAGCCCTCCAGGAAGAGAAGTAGAGAAGATGTAAAAAAGGGACAGAGCCAGTCAGAAAATCAGAGAGAAAGCAGGCTGTGGAGTCAAGTGAAGAGAGGGAATTAGATAGAGCGGAAGATTTGAATGCAAAACAGGACCAGGAAGGAGGAAAAGAAGAGGTGAGGAAAGGGGGGGCTGGTGTCACAGTCATCTCTTTCGGAGATTAGTGACAGGCTCAGGGTTGAAGTCTCTTTGTTTCATCTGAGGCCTTACACATTCAGTGATTCTGGTACTTATGTGCTAGTTTTTATATGTACCAGAATCACTGACATACGCAGACCCATTATAATGAATGGGTCTGCGCACACATCAGTGATTTTTCACTAACCGTGTCTCCGTGCAGCATACACGCGTTTCCGTGATTGCCGCACGGAGACATGTCTATTTTTTTCTGGCATCACTGATGTCCCACAGACCACACTGGACGTACATGAAACATGTACCAGAAAAACACGTACATTGAAAATAAAAAGCATTTTCAACTAAACCGTCTCCAGCAACGCTGTGTTCAGTAGCTGCTCTCTGCTTCTTCCTTGCCGGCTCATTTTGGCAAACATATTCATGTATGCAGCCAGAGCCGACCCGGGAGTATCTGCAGAGGTGAGAGACAGCGGCGGCCGTATGCAGCAGAGCCGACGATTCAGCACCATGGACAGCAGGAGCGGGCGAAGGTGAGTATACATCCATGTGCAATCACGGAGTATGGATCACGGATTGCACATGGACAACTCACGTGTGCCCTGAATCACGGCACACAGAGGGACATATGCATTTTTAACACATCAGTGAAAAACATCTGTGTTTTTCACTGACGTGTGAAACAGGCCTAAACATGTGCTTTTCTTTTGGCAATCACAGGGTTAATGTCTGTTCTCCTTACCATCAGCAGCTCATTAATTCTGCCCAGGTGTTTTACCTGATGACATCTTCCGGTCTGGATAAATACCCTCTGCTCACTGCAGAGAGTGCTGGCTATTCAGTTTAGTCTGGAGCAAGGCCTGGAGTAGTGAGGATTCAGTTCAGTTTGGAGCTAGGTCTGGAGCTAGGTCTGGAGCTAGGTCTGGAGCTGTGAGGACGTGGTTTTTGATGCTGCTGTCTGCTGTGGTGTGTGAAAGTAGCCAGTTTTGTTACTATCTCCTTTTCTTTGTTACCACTTCCTTTACACCTTTTGTCATCCCCTGATGCTAGTTTTAGGTGTACATGAGTTTCGTTGTTACCTCTGTCTTTCTTTATTTGTTGGTGTTTTTGACTTCTGTCCTTGCCCTTTCCCAGGGTGGTGGGTTGTGTGGGGTTCTTACAATCAGTGTTAAGGACAGGCGATAGGGAGACGCTGAGGACTCAGAATTCACTCCCTTCAAGCGTACCTCTGGGTTGAGTGATAGCTTATGGAACGCTTAGTCTGAGGGTTAGCACAGGGGATCCCTTCCAATCACCCCCTTTTTGTCACTCTCGTGACAGCTGGAACAAGAAGCACTACATCGTTTGCATTGGCTATACTATAGTAATATTTAACCCCTTCACGACAGATGATGTACATGTACATCATTGGCTTTGTCCCTCCTTTGATGCGGTCTCACATGATGAGCCCCACATCTTTTCCGGCACTTTACAGCTGATTTAATCAACCACCAAGTGCTTCTATCAGTCATGGATGGATCAAAGATACACCCCTGACTGTCAAAGAGTTAAATGCCGTTGTCAATTCCCTATTAATAGCGCTGTTTGCTGCTTTCAGTTTAGGAATAGCTGCTGGAGGAGGGATGGGTTTGATTTACAGGAACATAGGCAGGGATTATAGTCTTACAGGCCTTGCTGCTGCACCCTCAAACCATAAGTCCCTTGCCAGGGCTACATCTATTCTATTCCCAATTAATACCACTGTTTTCTGCATTCAGTGTAGGAATAGCTGCTGGGGGAGGGGTAGGTTTGCATTACAGGAAAATAGGCAGGGATTATAGTTCCCAGTCCTTGCTGCTGCACCCTAAAACCAAAAGTCCCTATCTTCAGCATACCTTTATATAAAAGTAGTAATTGGCACATTACGAATTCAGAAATAAGGAAACTGAGCCACAGATGAGCACAGAATAATATATATTCTCAGACTTTTCAATAAATAATTGCATACACATCAATAATCTCAACGTATTAAGAAGAAAACCTTATTTATATCATACTTAAATTAACTAAAGTTTCATTCCACAGTGAAGACATCAGAAGCTAAGGGATCCCCAATAATGAAATAATGAAACAAGAAATAGTAAATTCAGATGTGTCTGGAGCAGAAGATTTTTTTTTGCCTAATGTCTCTGAATATAAGGTCAACAATTTGTGTATAGAGCAAATAGATGATGTATACTGAACAAAAAACTATATATATACACACACGTAGTACACGTCCTCTATTAAGTATTGAGAAGACAACGTACTTAGAGAGATGAAGAAGGTGGCTGGAGCAATACATTTTCAGAAAGTGAGGATGTCAATGGGGACAAGGTTATACTGTACCTCATTAAAGAGAATCTTTCACTAGTTTTTTTGCTATCCCATCTGAGAGCAGTATGATGTAGGGACAGAGACCCTGATTCCAGCAATGTATCACTTACTTCACTGGATGCTATCATTTTGATTAAAAACTGTTTTATCTACTGCACATCTAGCAATTCTCTAAATGCCGAGCCCTGTGTAACCCCGCCCACACCACTTATTGGCAGCTTTCTGTGTACACTGTACATAGGCAGAAAGCTATCAATGATTCTTGAGGGTGTAGTTTGGTTTCTTGGCAGCAGGTTTACTAGTCTTCCACTGATAATCTCCTGCTGATAAAACAGTGATTTTATAAGAAATTGCACTAAGCAGTCCAGTAAGTGATACATCATTGGCATCAGGGTTTCTGCCCCTACAGTATGCCACTCTCAAATTAGGTAGCAAAAACTTGGTGACAAATGTCCTTTTAAGTTTTTATTTTATATAAATACATTACTTATCTAGGGGCTAAGATCTTATTGACTCTTCCTACCTATTTCTTCCATGGCACAATATAGTAATGTCTTGATCCACTTGGTCATCTTTATAAAGGACAATTTAGCCCTCCTCCCCACAAAAAAGAAAAGTGTTCACGATTCAGTCATCCCTACCTTGCTGACTTGGATGACTGCCACTCTTAAATTTGACTTTCAACTATTTAGCTTATGATTAGTTATGCAGATCCTTGCTATGTCACTGCATTGGTACTATTTTGCTCCTAAAAATCTAAATTTTAAATTTTTATTATTTGGTTAGTATTTTTTAAATCCACCTTTGGCTTTTAACACTGCCTAAATCCTTCTGGGCATGCTCTCAATCAAATTTAAGCAAGTCTTGACCAAATCTGATCCCAGGTATCTTCTACACAGTCCCAATGTTGGTGCACACTGGTCAACTCACTTGGGTATGTATACAACTTTCCTTCAACTCTGCTCACACGTGTTCAATAGGGTTGAGGTCTGGGGACTGAGAGGGTCAATCCAGCACCTCTACCTTATTGTTATTGAACCATTTCTTCGCCAATCCCGATGTATGCTTTGGGTCAATGTCCTGCTGGAACTCTATGTCGTCCATTTCATACCCATAGTACTCAAGTGTATGAAGTAACTTGTCTTGTAGGATACTCGCATATAGCTCAGTATTGAGACCACCATCGATCCTGGTCAAGTATTCAACTCCTTTGGCTGTGAAACAACCTCATATCATCAGGCTTAAACCACCAAACTTGAAAGTTCCTTCAATTTCTCTATCCGTTAGTCCCTTTTTCCCTTATTTCTTCCAGACCCATTTGTACCTATCAGATCCTAGCCTATTGACTTTCGTCTCATCACTCCAAATTACTCATTTCCAATCTTCTACTTTTATATAACTACATTGAAGTCAAGGATTCTTCACTTTTTTTCGGGCCACTATTCCAGACTTGTGTAACATGTGTTGCATGGTGCTTGCATGGACGTCTATGATCTCACGAGCCACCTCCACTGCCATGATTGTCACAACAGAACTGATAGACCTTGTGATGAGCCAACTTATTGTCTCTGATATTTTGCCTGGACGTCCACCTTTTGACTTCTGAATGGATGGACTTAATTTCATATTCTTGGAAATGTCATGACACTCACATAATGTAGTTTGGCTATTTTCTTGGCCGATAGACCACTATCGATGAGCCGGATGATGCTGTTTCTCTTTTCTTGGGAAATTTTCTTCTTCTCGATTCAAACCAGTGACCTTTCACTTAGAAATCAACCTAATAACACACTGAGTTATTAGGGAATGTGATAACAGGTTGTAATTTGTAGTGTACAGGAAGAAAAATATTTTTCCATCACCAGAAGCAAAACAATAACAATGCAGTGACATGGCAAGAATCTGCGTTACTAATTATATGCTAAATAGTTGCAGGTCACATTTATGTATGAGATAGCCAAGATAATTGTCTCTAAAATGACGTTAGTTTTGAAACAGCAGTGGATGGTAAGATATGGAGCCTTAAAGTCAAAAATTCAAAACATTGTTACCCTTTTGCTTGTCAGTATAGCGTCAAGTTAAAAGATGTTCAGTGAACAATCCGGTGCACTGTGGCAGCCAGATCAGGGCAGCCTTCACTTCTGCAGCTAGTATCTTTGACCCTGGCATCCTGGGTGCCTCTTGCACTTACTAGGCACTTCATGACATTGTGGGGCCTAGGAAGTGAAAGAGGCACCTAGAATACCGGGCATTGAATACTAGGAGGAGAAATGAAGACTGCGATGGTAAACCGGACTGGATGCCGGACAATAGCACCTTTGTGTTACTACTGTGTGGGTATGAATAGTTAACTTACTCTTCTTCACAGACTCAATGGTGAGGAAAAGCAGCACGAAAGCACCCTTGTCTAGGTATTCAATGGCTTGGATGTTGGAAAAGATAGATATATATCGGGATACAGTAGAGGAAATATTTATAGAGAAGACAGGTGGATCAAGACACTGGAAAAACGTGTATTGTACTGGAGGAAGTAGTCAGTAGAAGAACCACGAAACTTGTGTAACCCCAGAAAGTAAGAATTGGAAAGAAGACCAATCCATTAGTGTTAAGGCTGCTTTACACGGAACGATATTGCTAGCGATGTCGCTAGCGATCGCACCCGCCCCCGTCGTGCGTGCGTCACGAGCAAATCGCTGCCCCTGGCGAACAATATCGGTAGTACGCATCACACGCACATATCTTCCTAACGACGTCGCTGTGGCCGGCGAACAATCTCTTTTTTTAAGGGGGAGGTTCGTGCGGCGTCACAGCGACGTCACACAGCGGGCCACCAATAGGAGTGGAGGGTCGGGGAGCAGCTGCATTAACGTCACGCCCACCTCGTTGCCGGAGGATGCAGTTACGTTGTTGTTCGTCGTTCCCGGGGTGTCACACGTAGCAATGTGTGCTGCCTCAGGAAAGACGAACAACCTGCGTCTGCAACAGCAACGATATTTGGGATTAGAACGACGTGTCAACGATCAACGATTAGGTGAGTAATGTTGATCATTAGCGGTCGTTCGTACGTTTCACATGCAACGACGTCGCTAACGAGGCCGGAAGTGCGTCACGAATTCCGTGACCCCAACGACATCTCGTTAGCGATGTCGTTGCGTGTAAAGCCCCCTTTAGTGAATTTCGAAAGGAATGTATGGGAAAAATAGTTATCAAGAACATTACATGAAACACATGAGGAGCACATTCTGAGTGCAGCATTTTAGAAATGTCCTATTTATCTTTGGATACGTCCTTTGATCACAATCACCGATCCTTAGAGGAATTTAGGGGAATTCTGTAAGACTTTAGTGCAAATGATCTGCAGTACCCTGCAGCAACCACTGACAGACATAGCTCATTGAAACCTATTAGGGGATTGTATGCTGCAGACTGTAACAAGAGTTTTACCTTCACTATATCATCAAGTAAATCATAACCCTATTATATATGATGAGAACATGCTAATTACCTAATCACTAAAACACAAACCCAATTCGGATTCATTTTTTCACGTTATCATTTCATTCAAAACAACACAATAAATACATGGAACAGCAGCAGCGTAATCCTTCACAGACATATCGACTTGCCAATTTCCTAAAATTACCGTACTCTGTTTCCCCTAGGAAAATTGAATGCATAGTCTTTTATCAAAAAATATGGTGCATGCATATGCTGCTGTATGAACAGAACACCAAAAGTTATGTGAAAATACTCTGTATACTGAGCCCAGCTAGTACATATGTAATGACCAGTTATTGTAACATCATCTCTCGGCATGCATGTATTGCAATACGTTAGTTATACATAAAAGCGTATCTGTCTGCTGTAATGTGACCGCAATGGCTCATGATGGAGCTACATGGAATTACACACATGAATCCGTAAGCATTCGATAAGCAGCTTTGGCAAGTCCGGCATGTATCGCACAGGTCTGTAGTGTAGTCGGGATGATGACTGAAAATAAGAGAATGGATGGCTGTGGGCCGAAGGGTCAGAGTAGGAAGTCATGGGAGGAAATTACAGCGTGCCCATCCCGGTAACCTCAGACGTCAGCCTGGAAAAACGAAAAACATGAAAGAAGTAGATATTTGGAAGCAGAAAAGAAGCATTGTAAGAAACAGATGTAGTCTAAAGTAGTAAGGAGTGAAAAAAGATCAGAGCATAGACACTCCAATGTTAACCTTTTAACCCTATAACGCGCAACTGTAACGGGGGCAGGGGGCGCCTCAGGGGGTGTAGTCGGGTCCCCTCGCCTTGTGGGCCGCAGGCTGAACCCCGGCCCGGCCGTTACTTGCAAAACAGGTGTGTTGTTGGGGCAGAGTGTGGATGCATGGGGCCCATTCATGACAGCGTTCTTTCTGTGCTCTCCAGCTCCTTCTTCACTTTCAGGAAAGAGACAATTGCAGGCAGCAGATAAACCAAACACAGATTTATTAAACAAAGCTTCCATCTTTTTGTTTGCAGCAGGTTTACTTTAGTATGTTACAAATTACAGGTCCTTTTCTACAAAAACGGTTTCCTTTTTCTCTACGGGCACTTTCCTTTGCCTGCAGGGGACATACGTTAACCCCCTAGTAGCTGCGCTCTAACCCGGATTTACTGTAGGGCAGATCCAGCACTCACTACCGGCTCTGGATAAGTTCTCACCTCTCCACTTCTTTGTCAGGGCACTAACCTTCACCTGCAGGGGCCACTTGTTATCCCCCTGATAGCTGCACTCCACTCTAGTACACACCACCGGCTCCGGACTAGTCCCAACTCTTCCACCGTTTCTCATGGGTTTCCTCTGCTTTCTAGCCAAGAGTACTCACTCAGGCTGACTGCCTCGTCGCACTCCCACACTCTGCCCCGTCACCTCAGACCGAGCTTGCTCACCTCTCACATCTCACTGCACACCGGACTCTGCATTCAGAACCCTTCCTTCCCCACCTAGGCTGCCCTGCCCCTTCCTTCCCTGCCACTGTTACCAGGGGAACCAATGCTCTACACTGGCACCTAGTGGGGAAACAGTTTATGACAGGTAACATTTTACCATCAACATTTACAATTTGCCACCATACTACTGTGGCATCTTCAGGGGGGGAAAAAACGCTCCTTCACTACCAGGGGTCCGACTACCCCTTACATTCCTCCCCTCTTTAACCTCAGCCTCCTGGCGAGGTTCGTACCTGCAAAACAACACATGTAGGAAAACACAATACTTAAAACACAAAGACTGGCACACAAGTTTGGTGCCCGGAGTCCCTCCAGGGAAGCTCCCGGTCTTAGTCGCACATCTGCCCGGAGGCCCTCCTCAGGCGCTCCCGGTCTTAGCTGACCTTCTGCCCGGAGGCTATTTCCAAGCGCTCCCGGTCTTTGGGTGGGCAGAAAACAACAGGACAACAAGATTCCTTCTTAACAGTCACGGAAGGAGTCCACGCACAGTTCTGCATTAAGCTCCTCCCGGGTTCAGTACTTTTAACGTTGCTTGAGCTGTAACATTCGCTGGCTCCTAACAGCAAACAGATGTCTCTTCCGGATGACCACCTCTTCACGCTGGGTGGTATGCACGCAGCCATTCGGCCCGCTGGGCCCTCACATGGTCGGAGAGGGACTGTCCAGGTAAGCGGGGTAGCCTACGAAACGGCTCATAACCCGGTGGCTCCGGTACTTCCTTCTCCGGTTCAGGCCCTTCAGCCTCCTGCGGGAGTGAGGGGGTAGCTGGACGGGACCGCAGTGGGCTGCCGACAACAACTACCGGGTGCGACACCATACTCTGATGTATCACCAGTAATACCGATGCTTCTCTGGGCTTGTCTCCAGCCGTAGGTTCGGCGGCCGCTTTTGGCGCGACCGTCGGGGTACTCTTCAGCCCACAGGCTTCAGCGAGCGCTTGCTTATGCTGAGCGCGCCACGCTCTGTTCTCCATTCTGCTTGGTCCAGGTATTGGAGTTTGCTTCTTCTTCCCCTGCCGGGGTTGCAATCGCGCCGGGGAAGGTGGAGGTGGTTCTTCTTTTCCCGCTTCTGCCCATACTCCGCCCCCGGCCTCACCCACCAGGTCGGCACAGCGTTTGCGACGCCTCTTCTTTCTTGCGGCGCCGCCCACGTCTCTAGACCTCTGCAGTATCTCGGGGCAAGCACCTCCCCTCTTTGGGCGGTGCACTCCGGGCTTCTTCTTTACAGGCCAGCCCAGCGCTTCTCGTTTGGCGCCCACTTTTCGCGCCTTCACTGAATCCATGAGGACTGCCGCCATCTTGCCGCCATCTTGTGGCCTGTTCAGTACATCAGGCACCACTTGGTCTCTGCTCAGGGTTTCTCTTCTGCGGGCTTGATCCTGCCGACTGCGCCAAAATGTAACGGGGGCAGGGGGCGCCTCAGGGGGTGTAGTCGGGTCCCCTCGCCTTGTGGGCCGCAGGCTGAACCCCGGCCCGGCCGTTACTTGCAAAACAGGTGTGTTGTTGGGGCAGAGTGTGGATGCATGGGGCCCATTCATGACAGCGTTCTTTCTGTGCTCTCCAGCTCCTTCTTCACTTTCAGGAAAGAGACAATTGCAGGCAGCAGATAAACCAAACACCGATTTATTAAACAAAGCTTCCATCTTTTTGTTTGCAGCAGGTTTACTTTAGTACGTTACACGTTACAGGTCCTTTTCTACAAAAACGGTTTCCTCTTTCTCTACGGGCACTTTCCTTTGCCTGCAGGGGACATACGTTAACCCCCTAGTAGCTGCGCTCTAACCCGGATTTACTGTAGGGCAGATCCAGCACTCACTACCGGCTCTGGATAAGTTCTCACCTCTCCACTTCTTTGTCAGGGCACTAACCTTCGCCTGCAGGGGCCACTTGTTATCCCCCTGATAGCTGCACTCCACTCTAGTACACACCACCAGCTCCGGACTAGTCCCAACTCTTCCACCGTTTCTCATGGGTTTCCTCTGCTTTCTAGCCAAGAGTACTCACTCAGGCTGACTGCCTCGTCTCACTCCCACACTCTGCCCCGTCACCTCAGACCGAGCTTGCTCGCCTCTCACATCTCACTGCACACCGGACTCTGCATTCAGAACCCTTCCTTCCCCACCTAGGCTGCCCTGCCCCTTCCTTCCCTGCCACTGTTACCAGGGGAACCACTGCTCTACACTGGCACCTAGTGGGGAAACAGTTTGACAGGTAACATTTTACCATCAACATTTACAATTTGCCACCATACTACTGTGGCGTCTTCAGGGGAGGAAAAAACGCTCCTTCACTACCAGGGGTCCGACTACCCCTTACACAACCATAGAAATCAACCATAAAAAAAACAAGTAACCTAGCAGCCCTGCGAGGCCCCAGGTATGGGTTCTAGGGTTAAAAGGGACTCACCACCAGGATTTTCCTATATAAACTAAAGCCAGTGCTATACTGGCACTATCATGCTGATTCTATACATACCTTTACTTGTGAGATCGGATGTATACTTTCTGAAATACAGGCAAGTACATTTTGTGAAATGCACTGTTATTTAATGAGAGGTGCAACAGAATATCTAATAGGTGGGTCGGTTTTTGCTGATTATTCCCGCCCCTGTCTGCTGCCTGTCCTTCCTCCCTCTGTCCTTCCTCCCCCTGTAATAACCGAGACAGGGGGAGGAGGAACAGGCAGCAGACACGGGCGTGAATAACTAGCAAAACCCGACCCACCTATTAGATATTCCGTTGCACCTATCAATCAAATAAGTGCATTTCACAACCTTTACTTGCCTGTATTTCAGAAACTATACATCCGATCTCACAACTAAAGGTATATATAGAATCAGCATGATAGTGCCAGTATAGCACTGGCTTTAGGTTATATATGAAAATCCTGGTGGTTGGTCCTCTTTAAAGAAGATCTGTCACCAAGTCAAAAGTGGTTGGATTATACTCTTAGGGCGGCTTTGCACACAACGACATCGCAGGTGCGATGTCGGTGGGGTCAAATTGAAAGTGACGCACATCCGGCATCGCATGCGACATCGTACTGTGTAAAGCCTAGATGATACGATTAACGAGCGTAAAATCGTCGTAATCGTATCATCGGTGCAGCGTCGGCGTAATCCATAATTACGCTGACGCGACGGTCCGATGTTGTTCCTCGTTCCTGCGGCAGCACACATCGCTGTGTGTGAAGCCGCAGGAGCGAGGAACATCTCCTACCGGCGTCACTGCGGCTTCCGTAGGATATGCGGAAGGAAGGAGGTGGGCAGGATGTTTACATCCTGCTCATTTCCGCCGCTATTGGCCGCCTGCCGTGTGACGTCGCTATGACGCCGCATGACCCGCCCCCTTAGGAAGGAGGCGGGTCGCCGGCCAGAGCGATGGTCGCAGGGCAGGTGAGTGCATGTGAAGCTAATTTTCGCTACGCCAGCTATCACACGATATCGTACCTGCGACGGGGGCGGGGACTATCGCGTGCGACATCGCAGCATCGGCTTGCGATGTCGCAACGTGCAAAGCCCGCCTTACTTTATTCTCGCTGCTCCCCTGAGTATTCTGGGTTTTTTTGCTTTTTTTTTACATGACATATGGTTCCAGATAAATGGACCTTTTTATTTAGAGCTGATTTTTATGGTTTTACAAGGGGCGGTGCTCACATGATTCCCTGGGGACATGTCTTCAGGTTGCTCTGCAGTATTACTCTTTGAGTCACGCTCCCTTGGTAAAAACAAGTAAGAGCAGCAATAACTAAAGCGACCCATATTTCTGTATCCATATCAGGGATTTAACAAAAAAAAAGATAGTGAACACAGAGAAGCAGTGGGAATAACATAAGACTTTGCCCTGACAGATGATGTTGGAGGAGGTAACAATCCGGCATGTCCGAGTTCAGACGGGAGATCGTTTTATTCTCTAAAGGGCGCTTTACACACAGCGTCATTGCTAGCGATATCGCTCGTGAAAGCACCCGCCCCCGTCGTTTGTGTGTCACGGGCAAATCGCTGCCTGTGGCGCACAATATCGCTAAAATCAGTCACACGGACTTACCTTCCAAGCGACGTCGCTGTGGCCGGCGAACAGCCTCCTTTGTAAGGGGGCGGTTCTTGCGGCGTCACAGCGACGTCACACGGCAGGCGTCCAATTGAAGCAGAGGGGCGGAGAGCAGAAAGTCACGCCCACCTTGCTGCCGGAGGACGCAGGTACGGTGTTGTTCATCATTCCTGGGGTGTCACACGTAGCGATGTGTGCTGCTTTAAGTACGACGAACAACCTGGGTCCAGAACAAGGAACGATATTTGGGAAATGGACGACGTGTCAATGATCAACGATTTGGTGAGTATTTTACATCGTTAGCGGTCTCTCATATGTGTTACACGCAAC
The DNA here is from genome assembly GCF_048569485.1 of Anomaloglossus baeobatrachus. NCBI lineage: Eukaryota > Metazoa > Chordata > Amphibia > Anura > Aromobatidae > Anomaloglossus > Anomaloglossus baeobatrachus. The sequence goes on along the minus strand of NC_134359.1, from coordinate 76,720,083 downwards.
GACGTCGCTAACGAGGCCGGATGTGCGTCACGAATTCTGTGACCCCAACGACATCTTGTTAGCGATGTCATTGCGTGTAAAGCCCCCTTAAGACTAGGCCATCAATGTAAAAGTAGTGGACAACCCATTTAATGTCTCCATCTTCTATGCGCCTGTGATCTGATTTTTGCATCGGAATCGGTTTCCTGTAAAATGACATTTGTCTCACGCTCGCAGCAGAGGCGGAGTCAAGTGTCATTAGCTCTCACATCCAATGGTCTCTCATCAGATGATATGCAGTTGTGTGACTCTGGCCTTAGCCTGATTATCATGTCTTGTGTTTTTTTATATTAATTTTTCTCATGTTTATACTTAATTTTTTAAAAGCAAATACTAAAGATGCCTTTTAAATTTGTATTGTTTGCTGTTGCCTTGCACTTATTGTGTTGCATGTCATACACAGTGGAAACCAGACTTGTGCAAGTCCACAATTCTCTTCCTGAGATCTTGGCTCATTTCTTTTGACTTTCCCATGATTCTACACAAGAAGCAGTGTGTTTCATGTGTGCATTAAAATACATCCACAGGTGTGTCTCTAATTAACTCAGATGTTGCCAATAAACCTATCAGAAGCTTCCAAAGACATGACATCATCATATGGGCTGTGCCATATTGTTTAAAAGCATAGTACACTTCATGTATGTAAACCTTTGACTTTGCAGAAAGTAATAAAAACGCTTTAAAACATTCTCTCTCATTATTCTGGCATTTGTCAAATATAAATAATTTTGGTTCCTAATTAACCTTAAACGGGAAAGGTTTATTCTGTTTTCATGTGAGATAGTGAGAAAAACATGCAGATGTGTCTTTATAGAGAGTGGATGGAAATTTCTGGTTTCAACTGTATGATCTTATAGTTAGGTGTGATAGGCTGATTGCTGCATTTCATAATTTAAGAATTTTTGTTAATAAGTTTAATCAATTTGCATTCAAATTTCACATTGAAATATCCTGTCATGGTGCTGGCTGACCTTGTTCATTTTATTTGGATCTATCAACATTATTTCAGTATTTTTCAACTTAGTATTAGTTTATAGTAAAATCTTAACACTACATTACCTGGCATTGATGAGGTACTGAGCAAGGCTGATGTTAGCTGGGCTTCCAGTGATAGTGATCTGACGCTCCGCTGACCCCTCCATGGCGCTGGCTATTTTGATTTGTGCTCCAGACATCTGTCGAATTTCATTGATTTTGGTCCCTTGGCGTCCGATGATGCAGCCTATTAGCTGAAAAATTAGAAAAGCTAAAACATATCCAGGCATGATAGAATTCAGGAACAGAAATTTTCATAATGCATTCTATTACAAGGATTGTACTATTAAAGCACTACTCCAGCATTATTTTTTAATTTTACCTCTGGAGTTGTGTTTTAAATCCAAGTTTCCTGATCCTACTACTATACTCGCCCTCCAGCGTTTTCATCTTCTATCGCCACCACTCCAATCGGTCTTTAGTGTTTCATGGAGCGCACCGGAAGTCACAATTCAATACAAGTCTATGAGAGCCAGAACGAAGCGCTCATAGACTTGTATTGCGCCGGAGGTCACAACTCAATACAAGTCTATGAGAGCCTCGTTCTGGCTCTCATAGACTTGTATTGAGAGTTTCTGGTATAACTTCTCAGAAGTTGTGGTCACAAGAAGGTGCCCTTGGACAGGATGGGCATCGCTAAAAGGTTGAAGATGGAGGATGAGTATATTACTAGGGGCAGGGACCTTAGATTTAAAGCACCTCTCCAGTGCTGAGAAAAAAAAAACACTGGAGTGCTGCTTTAAATTTGGTACAATGCAGCAACATTTTATGGGGGATAAAAATGATAAAATACAAACTTAGCAAGAATATATATATATTAAAAAAACATAAATATAAATTAAGTAATTAATAACAATGAAGATTGAGGTAAATATTGAAGCCATTGATTAATCTTTTTTGTGTTTTCTTATATGATCTGAATATGGTAATGTGGAGGATGATTAATAGAGTTTATATATATACAGTATGTCACACATAATACTTGGCATATGGTCAGGTAAAAGAGCATCAATTGGCTTATAACAACCTTTTTCCTGGTAATGAGCATTCCCATTGAAGACGTCACTGCCTGCTATTTGGATATGTCGTCTGACTCTAGGGTGTGTGCCCACGATCAGGTTTCACAGCGTTTTGGATGCAGCATGTTACAGCAGTGTCCAAAACGCTGCGTTGTACAGCACAAGCACAGTAGATGGGATTTCTAGAAATCCCGTACCTGCTGTGCTTGTACGGCCCGCAGCGTAAACTGGCCTGCGGTGCGACTTTCCAAGCCACAGCATGTCAATTGTTTGCTGAAGATCTGCAAGCGTTCTCTGCAGGAAGAACAGAAGAGACAGACCGCAACTGCCTGAGTCCGAATCATTGGTGCGAGCAGCTTCAGCCTCCAGCAGAGGAGACTCATGGCCCCGTAGGTCAGGACCCACCGCATCCAGGACGCTGCAGGTCCTGATCGTGGGCACGTACCCTAAAAACAAATGGTAGTGAGGCCTCAAGTCATCTGTCCAACCGGAACATATTGGTAATTTCTTTTAATTTCATGTAAAACCTTTTTTGTTTAGCTTAGTAAAAAATATGTTGTGTCAATTATTCTTAAATTCATATGAAAGAAGGACATCAGCAACAAGGTATCATACTCACATCATTTGGTATGGTGAGTTCATGAGTACTTGCCTGGGAACTGGCATCCATACCTAACATGTGGAGACATGGTATTAGAGTAAGGTCGTCATTTCCCGATATCCTGACTACATTGCTCCCATTTGTAGCTCACCTGTTCCTCTTCCTTGCTACCTCCTACATCAGCTCTTGTCATTTGTCTTATATACTCATATTTTCCAACATTTTTCCCACTTAATTTGCAAGAAAGAAATAGCCAATTTGCAAGCCAATACTAAGAATTCTCCCCGTTTCTCATCTATTACTACTTACCTGAGCTTTACACAAGACCTATTTATGTCATTTCAAATTGTAGCATTCCTATATTTTCTATATGGGAAGCCAATTGAATATGGAACTCGGAGATCTTCCATGCCAGAAAGGTCTTTTATAACTCTGTCAATTCTACTTGACCATGAAAGGGTTAATCGCAACATTTGTCTTCAGTAGCACACAGCTCTCCAGCATTATGACTTCTTTGTTGCTTAAGGGCGGACACTACTGCGTGTATGACAGTTCTGATTAGGCCACATCATCCGACTCCTGAACTGAATGCGCTACTGCGGCTGTCAGATCTTGTTCTCATGTCTTTACCGATATTAGTACATTCATATATAAAGCTAACTGAGATAAAAGTGGCTTTAAACACTTGCACAGCTCAGCAGCTCTTGGGGAAAGTTGCTCAGGCAGGCAATGGGTGGGGGAAAGCAGCTCGGGATTTTGCAGGACTGATAACAGCAGCTCCGGGTAAGGAGCTGACAGGCAGGAACTGTCAGACTTCTCTATAGAAATTAATAAGCTGGAGTGAGGTGACTGGGATTTCAGGAGTCAGATAACAGCCTCAAATGTAGATACTGCATGTTTGGTAAACTGGCAGTCAGTCTCCTTGGTAATGGGCTACAAAGAATGTAAGATAAAAGCTCTCACAAAATGAGAACGAAGACATAAAGAAAATGCAGGTTAGGACTCACTCACAGATGCATATAAAATGGAAAAGTGCAATGTGGGAAAAAATCGGATTGCACGCTGACCAGTGTTAGTCACTGATGCAGGTCAGATCTGAGAGTCTTTACTAAGCTCTAATCGCATGCTGCGATTGGCAGCATGTCTCGGATTATGCGTGCTCATACAAGTCTATGGGTGCGTGTGAAACTTCGGACTGCACTCGGATGACATCAGAGTACAGTGCGATATACGCAGAGACAGGCAATGGAGAAGATTGAGAAATTAATCTCCCCTTCTCGTCACCTGTGCTCTGATTCTCACATATAAGAGAATCAGATCACAGTAGAATGACGCTCGCAGCAGAGATTGAGCTGATTGTCTTTAGCATATCACATCCGATTCTCACACATTGGATTCTATACGCTAATGTGACCCTGGCCTTAATTACATATTTGCTTGTATTCATGCTTTCTAACCATCTATGTCAATTTAACCATTTAGTAACATGAAAATGACCCAATTATCAATGTCTAAATTTCACATATCTTTTTCCTTTATATGTATTATGACATTATACATGTAAAGTCATGGCCGAAAGTGTTGGCACCTTTGAAATTGTTCCAGACAATGAAGTATTTTTCCCAGAAAATTATTGCGATCACACATGCTTTGTTATACATGTTTTCTCCTTTGTGTGTGTTGCAACGACACAAAAAAATGGAAGAAAAGAAAAATTTAACGAGTTTCAGGCATGTGATACTTGTTCACCTGTGACCAGTAACAGGTGTGGGTAATATGAAAATGACACCTGAAGCCAGATAAAAAGGGGAGAAGTTGACTCAATATTAGCATTGTATGTCTGTGTGTGCCACACTAAGCATGGAGAACAGAAAGAGGAGATGAGAACTGTGTGAGGACTAGAGAATTAAAATTGTTGAAAAATATCAACAATCTTAAGGTTACAAGTCCATCTACAGAGATCTAGATGTTTCTTTGTCCACAGTGTGCAACATGATTAAGAAGTTTAACCCCATGCCACTATAGCTAAGCTCCCTGGATGTGGATGACAGAGAAAAATTGATATAGGTTGCAATGCCGGATAGTCTGGATGGTCGATAAGCATCCCTAATCAAGTTCCAAAGAAATTCAAGCTGTATATCAGGCTAAGGGTGCATCAGAGTCAGCGCAAACTATCCGTTGACATTTGAATGAAATGACAAGCTATGGAGGAGACCCAGGAGGACCCCATTGCTGACAAAGAGACATAAAAAAATAGACTGCAGTTTGCCAAAATGTATGTAAGTAAGCCAAAATGTTTCTGGGAAAGCATCTTATGGACAGATGAGACCAAGATAGAGCTTTTGGTAAAGCACAGCATTCTACTGTTTATCTAAAACATAATGAGGCCTACAAAGAAAAGAACACAGGACCTACAGTCACATATGGTGGAGGTTCAAAGATGTCTTGGGGTTGTGCCTTGACTGTGAGTAAGGCCTACTCCATGAAAAAGGGGAAATGTCTGTAGGGGTGGTATGAGGATGCTGGCTCTCAGAGGGGTAGTGCTGTTTACCTCTAAGTCAGGCTTCAGTCCTATTAAAAGAGAGGCAGACTGTAATTCCATTCAACATCTTCTCTTTATTAAGGTGATAAACTTCCTCCTCCTCCATAGCAGAGCACTTCTTCCTTCCCAAGCACATACATTTTCTTGCTAATCTCACTATCCCGGTTGTCAGAGTTTTCCATCGGCTTCCTAGTGTACCGGTCCCTTTCCCTGTGAATACGGGTGCTCTGGCCATGCTGACTTCCCTCTTCAAGGAGGACCTCAGCAACATACTTCCAGTCTTCAAACAACAGGGCGACCTTCTTTCCTTCAGGACCCGACTATCCTCCACTCTGTATTACTCTGCAGCCTCCTGCTTCCTTGTCTCAGCTTTTCTACTCTCTGATCTCCTTCCTTCTCCCTATCCAACTAGTGCCCTCCCCTATCTCCTAAACTCTCCCTTCCCCCTCCCACAAACAACTATGGGGAACCTGTGCCCTCTAGTGGCGAACCACGCAAGCTACACCCCAACCTACCCTTCTACCTATTTCCTGTCACCTCCTTACACCTATGACCCTGCTGCCACATCACAATTTCTTCAATGCAAACACTATTAACCCTATGGTTAATCTGTAGGTTAATAGCGCTCCATTGCTGTCTGGCTACCTTACTAAAAGCACGGCTACCAAGAGAAAAATTAACTTTAATAGTCCCTAGAGCTGCCGGCTGTTAGTCATACAGGCGTGCCCAAAGGGACTACAGTCACAGCTGAGCACACAGAGTGGCGGCTATCGAGACGCCCTAGCACTTTGATTGGCAACTTGTGCTGCAGCACTTGCAAAGCTTATCCACTACTTTCTATAGATGGCCTATCCTTATCATAGGTCTTCAATGTCTGATTGGCCAGGGTCTGACACCTGGGACCTTCGCTGATCACTTGTTCTTGGTGACGCTGCCAGCAGTAGGAAATGCTCAGTTGCGGAGCTGCCCCATCTTCTGATAGCGGGGTGATAGGCGGGTACTGCACATCTGCCTCCTTATGACTTTAATGGTTGGCGGATGTGCAGTACCCAGCCATAGCCACTATCAGAAGACGGGGCAGCTCTGGAACTGAGCATCTCCGCCTGCATGCTTTCGCCGGTGGCACCGGAAACAGCTGATCGGCCGAGGTGACGGCTTCAGACCCCTTCCGATCAGACATTGATGACCTATGCTAAGGATAGGCCATCAATGTAAAAGTAGTTGTCAACCTCTTATTCTTATTCCTCCTCCTGTCTGCTGGTCGCTGCCAGATATTCCTGGTTACCAGTAGGAGGGTTATTTTTCCTTCACTCCAGTGGATACTCCTGAGGCTGAAGAATCAGTATTCTCCCACTGGTAACCAGCAATATCAAGAAAAAGAACCCTCGAACCCTCTGAATGGTAACCAGGAAAATCTGGCGGTGACCAGCAGACAGGAGGATGAATAAGAAGGGTGTGGTGCCTTCCCATTGGCCGTGGCTGAAAGGTGGTAACTTTAAGTGGAAGGCATACGCAACCACAGTCAGCCAGAGGTACCGCAGTTCCCAGCGAAACCCAGCTTAGTGGACTGGTGGAGCCTGTGGCCACCAGAACCACTGGTATTGACTTCTCCTATATCACCAGCACTGTCCACAGTGGGAACACGGCGGCGCCTGGTGATCGAAACAGAAGTCGCAGGAGCAGACTCTGGTGGAGACGTGACACCAGGGAGGAGAACGCGTCTGCCCATGATGTGTGCGCTCCAGCACTGACGCTATATCAGTGCTAATGGGATTTTTATTGAGGCTATGTATCGTACATCACTGTTAGGGCTCGTGCACACGACTGTTTATCCATGGTTTTCACTTGTACCAGTGTTATTCTACAGGGCTGTGCAAATATCCAATTTTTTCTTCGGGCCGAGTGTTCTGGAAAAAAAATTGGTGACGTGTCCGATTTTGATCCAAGTGTCAGATCAAAATCAGCAATGCAAGTCTATGAGTCCATGGAAAAGATCGCACTAAACCTGGATGCACATTGGTTCTGACGCTTAACATCTTATTCATTTTTTTAACTAAAATCAATGCTTTGTCTTACTTTGAGTATTTAGTGTTTTGCAAAACAACCTAGTTCTTCGCATATGAAACATAAGGGGTTGCAAAAAAGTACAAGTCACTCACAATAACCAGAGATCTTAATCTCTATACACTGCCAAATCCTATTCTCCAGTGATCACATTTTATCCAGCTACTTCCAAGATGTGTTTCTGCTTAAAAATACCACTAACAAGTAATCAAATTTAACAACTGGAATATTCACAATAGGACCGATCCGATTCAGATCCGGTGACAACATGATCATGAGTGTTTTGAATTGTAGAGTGAAAATTAATGTGGAAAAAAGAACAATGAAGTGAAGCTGAAATGTAGAATATTTTACTGTGAAATGGTCAGTCTACTTAAAGAGGAGCTGTCATTTACTATGAATAGGTCATTTTTTAAATCTGGTTTTAACGTTGCTGTTCTGAATCTGGCGATGTTTTCCTGTTGACCCTGCGCATCTCTGCTACTTAGATGTGGGCCTCTCTACCCTATATATATCTAGTTTATTTAGCCTAGTGGGTATAATCCTTTAAAGGGAATCTGTCAGCAGGTTTTAGCTACCTCATCTGAGAGCAGCATGATGTAGGCAAAGAGACCCTGAGTTCAACGATATATCACTTAGATTACTAAGTACAGCCATTCTGAGACAGTGACAGATTTTAGATTTTGCATGTAGCAGAGCTGGGAGAGCTGCCCCCACCCACACCAGGCTTTCAGGGTACATATACTTAGGCTGCAGACACATTAGCGTATGGCATCCGATGCGAGAGCATCGGATCCGATATACTAATGACCCCCGGCTCAGGCTTTGCTGCAAGCGTGAGCCGAGTGTCATGCGACTGTGACCCGATCTTGTAGGTTACAGCTGCAAAGCTGAGGGCGGGCGCTGCGGAGGAGAGGGAGGGGTTAATCCCCCCCATCTCCTCCACTGTTAGCCTTTGCGTATATCGCACTGCACTGTGATAACATCCGAGTGCAGTCCGATGTTTCTCTCGCACCCATTCACTTGAATGGGTGTGAGTGATACGGCTCTCGCAGAAAATTGCAGCATGCTGCGATTTTTTTTCCTCAGTCCGTTTAGGGCTGAGAAAAAAATCACTGATCTGAGCTGCAGAATTGTCTAACATGGGGCCGAGCGCAATGCAAATTTTTCTCGCATTGCACTCGTCCGACTTATACGCTCGTGTAAGCATACCCTTAGGTAGAAGCTGCTAATTACAGGCGGGGGCAGAGCCAGACTACAAATCACATGCTGCTGAGACCCACTAATGATAAAGATAAGAAGTTTAAACTAACATTACAGCTAAACAAGAAAAGACAAAGATAAGAAAGAGCTGAATCCTCTGTTTTAAGTCTTGCAGCATGCTGCCTTCAGATTACATAGCAGAGACCTGCTGACAGAATCCCTTTGGGTTTCTTTTTGAGGATACCGCCCAGTTAGCTAAAAAATAAAATAGATATATCTACAGGGAAGATGGGCCATATCTCAGGAATAGAAAAAGCACAGAAACAAAATAAAACAAGAAATCAGGAAAGTTTCCATTTACACCAGGTTAAAAGATGACATATTATGGCAAGTGCCAGGTCCTCTTTAAAGAATAATTTTAAGTTGTATTTCATAAATCAATAATACATCTGAAAATAAACACCTTTGTAATATATCTTATTAGAGAAATCTGCTTCGTTCACCTGCTGGACTGATATTTCATTCTCAATTCTTGAGTAAAGTCTGTAAAATCAGTATTAATTGAAGACAGACTTTAACATTACTGAGATCGGAAATGATAGTTGATGCTTTAAAATTCTATGGAAGGGGAGGAGCTAGAGGCAGATACAGATATTTTGCTTCAAGTTCTTTTGAAACAACAGTTACCGTTCTCCGTAGAACTTAATAAGCACCAACTTTCATCTCCTACCTCTCTAATGGGATCATTTGTATTCATTAACCCCTTCACCACCATACGATTTTCCGTTTTTCATTTTTGTTTTTTCCTCCCCTTCTTCCGAGACCATTAACTTTTTTATTTTTCCAATAATCTTGCCATATGAGGGCTTATTTTTTGCGGGATGAGTTATACGTTTGAATGCAATCTTTAGTTTTACCATATAGTGTACTGAAGAACAGGAAAAAATTCCAAGTGTGGTGAAATTGCAAAAAAAGTGCAATTGCACAATTGATTGTTTTTGGAGTCTTTAAGTCACCATGTTCACTATATGGTAAAACTGATGTGTCCATATGATGCCTCACGTCGCTATGAGTTTGTAGATACCAAACATGTATACTTTTACTTTTATCTAAGAGGTTAAAAAAAATTCAAGAATTTGTCCAAAAAAAGAGTAGCACTTTTGACACCATTTTCTGAGACCCGTAACATTCTCATTTTTCGGAATCTAGGGTTCAGTGATGGCTTATTTATGAGTCTTGAGCTGGTGTTTTTAATGGTACCATTTTTGTGCAGATGCTACGTTTTTTCAATGCGGCAAATGGGGGGTGATTTGAACTTTTAGGTTTTATTATTTATACATTTTTTCCATTTTTATTTTTACTAGTCCCCCTAGGGGACTTTATGCCTGCACAGTGCGATCGCCTGTGCATTTCTCCTGATCAGAGCAGCATCGTTCTGATCAGGAGAAATGCTGTGTTCCTGTGAGTGCTGGCGTTCTGCCGGCTCTTACAGAAAGTGAGTCATGGTAACATCAGAGGTCATCTGCTTACCCCACGCTACCATTGCAACACCAATGCGAAACCAAGGCATCCTTTAATCACGTCACGAGGCCACCGATGGTGGCGGGGCACAGTGCGATCCCCGCCGCGACCATTAAATTCGTGCGGTCAGTATTTGACAGCGCAAACTAAAGAATTAACAGGTGCGGGTGGATCTCCGATCCACCTGTGCCTGTTAACCACACGTCTGCTGATCTGATTAGCAGACATGTGGGGATTGCCGCAGGTTCACTGCCAAAACCCGCGGGAACTGCAGGGAGGCGACCAAGGACGTACAGTTACATCCTTGATCATAAGAGGATTAAAGACACACTTTAACCATAAATTTTGAATTTTGAGACGAAATAATCAGTCTAGGAGGAGAAAAAAGCAGATTTATGTAATAAGACATATTACAGAGTTTCTTATTTTCATGTGTATTATTGATTTATGGAAAAAAATTAAAACAATGGTTACTCTTTAAGTAAATATAGGAATCTTAGGATGGATCATTATTAAGTCTGTGATTGATACGAGAATGATATGTAAAATGTGTCTCCACCACCTTCCAACCCTTTATATTTGGTCCACAATCTTCCAATGTTCCCTTATATAGATTTTGATGCAGTTTTTACATAAAGGTCGTCCACCCAATAAAGTATAAGTTAAGCAGTGGAGACTCCTAGAATATCAAATATATCTAGTTCTGGTATGAGCGTTTTACCTGCTGACTGGCCCATCAAGTTTTGAGCTTCTTCAGAGGAATGTAAGGGCAGCTTTTCTCCTAAGGAGAAAGAAGAGATATATTGAATGTTCTTGCCCTTGAGAATATTAATGTTCTGCATCATCTAAAAAAGCTCATAAATTGATGATAAAATGGACTAAATCCAGCAATACTTCTAAATACAGATGACTATTTCTACCAAAGAAGCACCAGACGTTATCTAAGACCCAACCACTAATTATAGAGTGCAAGCTGATGGAGTTATCAGAACATTACTAAGTACAGTGTATTAAAAAAAATAATAAAAGAAAAGAAATTAGTGCATAAAAAAAACATAAATGAACAAAAAAATGAAATGCCTGAGACGTGAGAAGAGAAAAGAAGGAAGACTCTAGAACGGGAAAGTTGGGTACGTACCAGGGAAAGCAGGGGTGGTCTGTCCGAGGGGAGTAAAGGGGGTTTGCTGCATGGCCAACTGGTGGAGCTTGGTCAACTGCTGAGGGGTAGGAGGGACATTAGAACTAAGAAGGTTATTGTTAGAGAGTACAAGAAGTCACAGGCACAAGAAAACAGAGTCAAATAATAAAATAAAACAAAACAAATCACCAGGTTGCCATGGGACATACACACACAATGTAGAGAAGAAAAGAGCTTGACCCAAAATGATATGTGACCTGACATGTCGACCTTAAAAGGATTGTCCAGTGAAAACAAGTTATCACCTATCCACAAAATAGGTGATAACTTACATCGGTGGAGGGCCATCCACTGGGATCCGCACAAGGGGAAATGCCCGACCGCCGATCTGAACGTTCTCATTCATTCAAAGTCAAGCACAACACTCAGCAGCCCCGTAAGGAAGAAATGGAGGGCAGATCACATAAGTGCCCTGCTGCTCCAGTCCCGTACTGCGGATCAATGCCGGGTCCCACAGGTCGGACCCAAACCGATCAATGCCGGGTCCCACAGGTCGGACCCAAACCGATCAACCAGTTATCATCTATCCCATGGATTGTTGAAAACTTCTTTTCATTGGATAATCCCTTTCAAACATTTTTGAAAGTAACACATATTTCTGTGATGGAGCACATATTCTTCACATTAACATTGTGGGGCCTTCTTTTTGTTTAGTGTTCATTCGTGTTCCTTTTTCATGTTGTCGGTTGTTGGAAAGTTATTTGTCAATTTTACCATTTTTAGCAAGTCTATGATATCTCGCTAGATAATTTCCATTGATACCAGGCAATGTAGGCCATCATAAGTTGGCATTATGGCTACTAAGGCCAGGTACACATCCGGTTTTTCGCCGGTTTGACGGATGCGGCACACGCCAGTGCAGTATGATATAGTACAGTGGTAACGCCGCAAACTTCCGGGTCACATGCTCCGGTCACATGACAACATGTGACGAGCGCTTGTTGCACTGCCACTGTACTGTATACACTGTACTGGTGTGCACCGCATCCGTCAAACTGGCAAAAAGCCGAATATGTGAACCCAGCCTAATCTGTACATTTTTAAAACAGCAAAAATGAGAAGAATTACATGTCCTTATGGAAGGCTCCAGTATTCAGTATTGTTATGATGCATTAGAAGATGTGAGTATGTTACGAGCTGTCACATATTATATGCATTGGGTTTATTATGACATTTTTGCTCAGAATTTGGATTATGTCTTTCTTTTTTAAAGAGGACCAACCACCAGGATTTTCCTATATAAACTAAAGCCAGTGCTATACTGGCCCTATCATGCTGATTCTATACATACCTTTACTTTACCAGTTCTTGGACCCCTGCTGTTCTCCATCTACACCTTCGGCCTGGGACACCTCATAGAGTCCCACGGCTTCCAGTATCATATCTATGCCGATGACACACAGATCTACCTCTCTGGACCTGACATTACCTCCTTACTAACCAAAATACCACAATGTCTGTCTGCTATTTCATCCTTCTTCTCTGCACGATTCCTAAAACTTAACATGGACAAAACAGAGTTCATTGTCTTTCCTCCTCCTCACTCATCTCCTCCAACAAGCCTTTCCATCAAACTTGATGGTTGCTCACTCTCCCCAGTCTCACAAGCTCGTTGCCTTGGAGTAACCCTCGACTCTGCTCTATCCACACATCCAAGCCCTCTCCACCTCATGCAGACTACAACTCAAAAATATCTCCCGGATCCGTGCTTTCCTTAACCAAGAATCTGCAAAAACATTAGTGCATGCCCTCATCATCTCCCGCCTCGACTACTGCACCCTCCTGCTCTATGGCCTCCCTTCCAACACTCTTGCACCCCTCCAATCTGTCCTAAACTCTGCGGCCCGCTTAATCCACCTCTCCCCTCGCTACTCCCCAGCCTCGCCACTCTGCCAATCCCTTCACTGGCTTCCCATCACCCAACGACTCCAGTTCAAAACATTAACCATGACATACAAAGCCATGCACAACCTGTCTCCTCCCTACATCTGTGACCTAGTCTCCCGGTACCTACCTGCATGCAACCTCAGATCTTCACAAGATCTCCTTCTCTGCTCCTCTCTTATCTCCTCTTCCCACAATCGCATACAAGATTTCTCCCGTGCATCCCCCATACTCTGGAACGCTCTACCTCAGCACATCAGACTCTCCACTACCGTGGAAAGCTTCAAGAGGAACCTCAAGACCCACCTCTTCCAACAAGCCTACAACCTACAATAGCCCTCAGTCCAGTAGACCACTGCGCAACCAGCTCTGTCCTCACCTATTGTACCATCACCCATTCCCTGTAGACTGTGAGCCCTCGCGGGCAGGGTCCTCTCTCCTCCTATACCAGTCTGCTATTGTTAATGATTGTTGTACGTATACCCTCTTTCACTTGAAAAGCGCCATGGAATAAATGGCGCTATAATAATAAATAATAATAATAATAATAATACTTGTGAGATCGGATGTATAGTTTCTGAAATATAGGCAAGTAAAGGCAAGTAAAGTATGTGAAATATACTATTACTTGATTGATAAATACACTGTTACTTCTGTGACGCCCCTGCGGTAACCAGGTGTCACAAAACAAGGTAACACCCGCAGCAACAGCTCTGGTCCTGCATAACTGTGACAGTCAGTCCACACACCAGCACACTAGGTCACATACACTCCAAAAACCAGGGTGGGAGACTCCCATAGAACCAGGTGACAGGGCTGAGCACTGGGAGCAAACAGGTAGCCAACTGGGGAGGGAGAGTTCAGACCTGGGGGAGGAGCGGGTGGCCTGGGAGGTGTGGGTAGACAGTGTAACAGTCAGTTAATCAGAAAAAGTGAGTGAAGTTGGAGGAAGAGAGTGAGGAGGAAGTGAAGTAAAGTACGTGAAAGTGAGCAGTCGTAAGAAAGGTGTCAAGACAGACAAAGGAATCTTGAGACACAGGGAAAGAGGAGTAGAAAGACACCGCAAGGACCTGAGGAGAAACAACAGCCACTCAGGGGAGAAAGTAGCTGGAGAGCGAGAGAGCAAGCTCCAAGGACAGAGGGATCCTGTGGGGGGAATGGACATCCAGGACTCACAATACTTTGCACGCATGGGATGCAGATCCCAGAACAGACCGGGACTTCAAGCCATCTGTTAACTCTGCCAGGCGGGTGGGTTTCCAGGACTCATCTGCCACCACTAACGTCTGAGGCATCAGCAGCAAAGGGAGGACCGGGACATATTCCCTTAAATAGTCCAAGCTGCCTGCGACAGGACCCAGACACCAGGAAGACCTCCAGGAGCTCCACGCCAGGGAGGACCGACATATACGCCAGAGTGCATCAGTGGGAGAGTGGCACCAGCTTAGCTAGCACAGCTATAGTGGACTCGGGCGCACCTGGGATCCAGCACGCCTCCAGGGTGCGAACTCAGCTGTAAGAAAAAGCAACCAAACTGCACTCCCCTGTCTGGACTGATTTATTGCCATGCACCTCCACGTTAACCCTTACCTACCCCTGAGGAAAAGCTCTGCTCGCGGAGGGCTCCCCCATCCATGCTGCCCCATCCATCACCCCCAGGGAAAACTGGCAGCGGTGGTCCTACTATCCCTGGCCATGCACTGTGAGTGGCGTAGTCGGATTTTTTTTATTATTTTTTCTCTTTTCATTTAAAAACTGTTCGACAGAACCCCTCGAGCCACGGACCGCCCGGATCCGAGCAGCTCGGCTGCCCCGGGGCATGGCACTTGATTGATAGCAGCTACAAAATATCTAATAGGTGGGTTGGGTCTTGCAAGTTATTCCCGCCCCTGTCTGCCTGCCTGTCCTTCCTCCTCCTGTCTCTGTTATTACAGGGGGAGAAAGGAGGGGTGAAAAACAGGGAGAGGAAGGACAGGCAGCAGGCAGGGGCGGGAATAACTTGCAAAACCCAACCCACCTATTAGACATTCTGCAGTTGCTATCAATCAAGTAACAGTGCAATTCACAAACTTTACTTGCTTATATTTCAGAAAGTATACATCTGATCTCACAACTAAAGGTATGTATAGAATCAGCATGATAGGGACAGTATAGCACTGGCTTTAGTTTATATAGGAAAATTCTAGTGGTTTGTCCTCTTTAACTATATCAACTGTATGAGTAATAATAAGTTATGATATGAAGTATAAACCTGATGGAGCCCAGTCCTCTTTTCATTGTGGCGCACATTCCATGGCCGCCCATCGAGTAACAAATACAGAGCTCCCATCTGAGACATATTAATATTATGCGCTAATATTAATTATCAGTAACATCAGCATGCTGGGGAAGAAAGTGTGAGGAAGAGGAGGGTGATAGTAAATGAGAGATGAGAACTCACATCAGGGTGGGGGATTGCGTACTGTCCTTGGATAGAATAGGCCTGAAACAGAAGGGGAAATAAAATCAGAGCGGTATATAGATATGGAAATATAGTCATAGGCAAAGAGAAGACCATGGATGAGCCCTAAATGACCCAGGGAGCTACAACGAAACAGGTCACATCTATTTCCTAATGCAGAGTCATGCATGCTTCCATTCATGCAGCTCTTACTGGTTCAGAAAATATGAGATAAGAGAATGACAAGTGTTATCAGTAAGGCTGCAGCCACATGCACAATATGTGCGGCTCCATATGTCCACTATGTGGCCAAAAGTTCCACTTATTGCACTCAAAATGAGCTCAGCCTTTCCAGAGACAATAAAAGAAAGTTGCACGACTCCAAAACCATGCAAAAGTCATCAAGTTTGTGGAGGCACACAAGTCCTAAGTAAAAAGATCTACCATCAAAGGGATTCATACAAATTATATCTAAATTTATATACAGTACAGACCAAAAGTTTGGACACACCTTCTCATTCAAAGAGTTTTCTTTATTTTCATGACTCTGAAAATTGTAGATTCACATTGAAGGCATCAAAACTATGAATTAACACATGTGGAATGAAATACTTAACAAAAAAGTGTGAAACAACTGAAAATATGTCTTATATTCTAGGTTCTTCAAAGTAGCCACCTTTTGCTTTGATTACTGCTTTGCACACTCTTGGCATTCTCTTGATGAGCTTTAAGAGGTAGTCACCGGAAATGGTCTTCCAACAGTCTTGAAGGAGTTCCCAGAGATGCTTAGCACTAGTTGGCCCTTTTGCCTTCACTCTGCGGTCCAGCTCACCCCAAACCATCTCGATTGGGTTCAGGTCTGGTGACTGTGGAGGCCAGGTCATCTGGCATAGCACCCTATCACTCTCCTTCTTAGTCAAAATAGCCCTTACACAGCCTGGAGGTGTGTTAGGGGTCATTGTCCTGTTGAAAAATAAATGATGGTCCAACTAAACGCAAACCGGATGGAATAGCATGCCGCTGCAAGATGCTGTGGTAGCCATGCTGGTTCTGTATGCCTTCAATTTTTAATAAATCCCCAACAGTGTCACAAGCAAAGCCCCCCTACACCATCACACCTCCTCCTCCATGCTTCACGGTGGGAACCAGCCATGTAGAGTCCATCCGTTCACCTTTTCTGCGTCGCACAAAGACACGGTGGTTGAATCCAAAGATCTCAAATTTGGACTCATCAGACCAAAGCACAGATTTCCACTGGTCTAATGTCCATTCCTTGTGTTCTTTAGCCCAAACAAGTCTCTTCTGCTTGTTGCCTGTCCTTAGCAGTGGTTTCCTAGCAGCTATTTTACCATGAAGGCCTGCTGCAGTTATTCTAGAGATGTGTCTGCTGCTAGAACTCTGTGTTGCATTGACCTAATCTCTAATCTGAGCTGCTGTTACCCTGCGATTTCTGAGGCTGGTGACTCGGATAAACTTATCCTCTGCAGCAGAGGTGACTCTTGGTCTTCCTTTCCTGGGGTGGTCCTCTTGTGAGTCAGTTTCTTTGTAGCGTTTGATGGCTTTTGCCACTGCACTTGGGGACACTTTCAAAGTTTTCCCAATTTTTCGGACTGACTGACCTTCATTTCTTAAAGTAATGATGGGCACTCTTTTTTCTTTACGTGGCTGCTTTTTTCTTGCCATAATGCAAATTCTGACAGTCTATTCAGTAGGACTATCAGCTGTGTATCCACCAGACTTCTGCACAACACAACTGATGGTCCCAACCCCATTTATAAGGCAAGAAATCCCACTTATTAAACCTGACAGGGCACACCTGTGAAGTGAAAACCATTTCCGGTGACTACCTCTTGAAGCTCATCAAGAGAATGCCAAGAGTGAGCAAAGCAGTAATCAAAGCAAAAGGTGGCTACTTTGAAGAACCTAGAATATAAGACATATTTTCAGTTGTTTCACATTTTTTTGTTAAGTATTTCATTCCACATGTGTTAATTCATAGTTTTGATGCCTTCAATGTGAATCTACAATTTTCAGAGTCATGAAACTAAAGAAAACTCTTTGAATGAGGTGTGTCCAAACTTTTGGTCTGTACTGTACATATAAAAGATTTACAAAAATGTGATCTTGATGAAAAGAGGTTTAGCTAACTCTGTGCTCAATAGTTACTCTCATTCCACGCAGTATACTGCATTTTCGATAATTTAGTGACAAAAAATATACAATGCTAAAGAGAGGTCAGTCTTTTTTCAACTTATGTAAGTATTATAGTGACATCTAGTGTTTACTAAAGGGTAATGCACTTTTCCTGTTAGAAAAGTGACAAAATATTAAGTTGGTATATATAAAGGGAATGTGTCATCAAAAATTGATCTAGTGTTTAAAGGGAAACAATCACCAGGATTTTCGTATATAACCTAGCCAGTGCTATACTGGCACTATCAGGCAGAATCTACACATACCTGTAGTGGTTAGCTCGGATGTTTAGATTTTGGAATCCAGGAAAGTAAAGTTTATAAAATCATCAGCTTCTTGAGTGACAGCAGCTGAGGATCAGATAATATCTGGGGGTATTTAGAGTTATTTCCCTGTTAGACTTCGCATAAGTATTAACTTTTCACTAGCAGGACCTGTGTGAGGTCATACCCATGTGATCAGAAGGGGTGGGGACTCCCTGATACCAAGAAGCAACATTTTTCTGTTGGCTGAAGCCCCGCCCCTTCTGCCACATGGGTATGACATCACACAAGTCCTGCAAGTGAAAAAGTAAATCGATTGTATAATACTTATGTTAATTCTAACAGCGGAGGAGATAACTATGAATCCCCCCCAGATATTATCTGATCCTCAGCTGCTGTCACTCAAGAAGCTGCTGATTTTATAAACTTTACTTTATTGTGTTTCAAAACCTACACATCCAATCTGACCACTCCAGGTATGTATAGAATCAGCCTGATAGTGCCAGTATAGCACTGGCTTTAAGTTATATGCGAAAATCCTGGTGATTGGTTCCCTTTAAATCAGGTTTTTGTTGTTAAATGTATTTAAAAATATATAATTTTTAAATTTTATTTTTGTTATTTTAAATATTATGATCTGTATTAAAAAAATAATAATGATAAAAAATTGTACAGTTTTCACACTGGCCACTGGGCTATTCTAGACGTATACTGTTCTTTTAGATAATGCACATGAATATTAGCAGCAATACGGTGACTCAGACTCTCTTTCTGTTGATGCATCTAATGACCGTGAACAAAAGTATGTGCACACGTTGCAGATTTGGCGCAGAAATTTTCTACATCAAATCTGCACCTTCTGGCAGAAAAATGCACCAAGTATGCAGTTTTGGTGCATTTTTTTTTTCCATGCATTTTTTTTTGTGAAGTCAATGGCTGAAAGGGCTAAAAAATGCCCCAACAATTGTTCTGCACCAAATCTGCAAGGAAAATAAAAAGCAATGAACGCACAGCATTTCAGATATCACATAGACTTTGCTGACCTCAGGGTAGGCATGCAGATTTCTCAAAAAACGCATCAAACAGTATCACCGTATGCACAAGCCCTAAAGGTTATTGTGAGGTAAGGAGGAGCAGAGTTAGATGTGATTAGTGGATTCAGTGTTATCAGTTGTGTATACAGGTGTTGCCTCTCATTCTTATCCTGCCTGTGATGATACTGAGACTTCTGAAAAATCTTCTGTAAAGAACAAAAAAGTCCAAAATAGCCTCGTTGGTCAGTGTGAAAATTGAAAGATTTCTAATTTTTTTAAGGCCCCCTTCACACATCAGTGATTCCGGTACGTGTGACGTCCGTTTTCATATGTACCGCAATTATGGACATATGCAAACCCATTAGAATCAATGGATCTGCTCTGCACAAATCAGCGTTTTCACAAGGACCGTGTGTCCGTATGGAGCATACGTGTGTCTGTGTGTTCCACACAGAGACAAGTCTGTTTGTCTACGGCAGCACCGATGTCACACAGACCACACTGATGTGATCTGTGTGACACGTACCGGAAAAACACGTGTCATTGAAAAAAAAAATATTTTTTTTTTACACTCATCTGTCTCCAGCGGCACTGCTGTCACTTGCTTCCGGGCCCACTCATTATACTCATGAATATGCACTGCACCGTGGACCCGGAAGCAGCAGCAGTGCCGGAGACAGCAGCGGCGAGACAGGTGAGTATAGCAGCAGCAGTGCCGGAGACAGCAGCGGCGAGACAGGTGAGTATAGCAGCAGCAGTGCCGGAGCCAGCAGCGGTGAGACAGGTGAGTATAGAAGTTCCTGCTGTCCGTGTGCTACCACTGAGAACACATATTTGCCAAAATCACGGCACAGGGAGGGCCATACGCACCTTCAACACAGTCCGTGAAAAACGTGTGTGTTTTACGGACGTATGAAAGAGGCCCTAATACAGATGTGATATTATAACCAAATATTGCCAAAAAATATATTAAAAAAATACATTTAAACAATAGATCAATTTCTGATTATACATTCCAATAGGGATAGTGTTTGTTACTTTTAATCCAAACTTCTGTATATATTTATTGTCTAAAAGGCAAATAATTTTTACCTACTAATAAATTTGTCATTCCTCATTTTTCCCAAAAGGGAATATACTGATACTATGCAAGTAATAAATAATTCATGCATCCATCATTAAAATAACGTTTCCTCTGGATTCTATTCTCTCTGCTTTACACATTGCTCATGATGAGCTGGACGGTTCTAAACATCTGTATATAATTACAATCTAGACATCATTAAGATAACACAGCCATTAGGATTATTCCCATTAGTAATTACATTGCATGCACTAAATTTACCCAACCATTCATGCAGAGGATGAGGGATCATTAGCTTGGAGTCACAGTCAGGCCATTTTGGCTCAGTATACTGTATAAGGCCCCATGTATATGTGGAAGTCGTATGAATGAATAAGACATTTATATAGATCAAGCTTCTTACTGGAATCGTTCTCATTCAAAGTCTGACTTTATGGACATAACATTGTGTAATGCGGTGTCTCAGAGCTAATGATCCAGTCTTGAGTGATAACGTGAAGGATGAGAAAACATGCAAGAAAATTGTTTGCAAACTAACGGGCAGAGGCTGGTGCTGCAGCAATAGGCTGAGGTTGGCAGTGGAGGCACCCAGCGGATCCGCTCTTACCTGACCACCTGCAAAAATGACAGGGGCGGAGGCGGGTTTTGGACGGTAAGGGATGGTGGCACCTTTTGGTGGGGACTAGGAGAAGGGATAGGAGAGGGAGAGATAATATTAGAGCACCCCCCTTACACAAAACAACAACAGCCACTTGGTGTAAAATAGCATACAATTACAGATCCTTAAAATATTATACCTACAGTATTGGTATACAAAGTGTAAAAACAGGTAACACTGACTATCCGACTGCAATCACAGGGCTGATCGCTGCGGACACTGAGTGTTGGGCCCTCAAAATATGCACTGAATGAAAATATAAACACAACACTTTTGTTTTTGCTCCCATTTTTCATAGGTGGCATGGTATCTCAGTGGTTAGCACTGCAGTCTTGTGGTGGTTCAGTGGTTAGCACTGCAGTCTTGTGGTAGCTCAGTGGTTAGCACTGCAGTCTTGTGGTAGCTCAGTAGTTAGCACTCTAGTCTTGTGGTGGCTCAGTGGTTAGCACTGCAGTCTTGTGGTGGCTCAGTGGTTGTCACTGCAGTCTTGTGGTGGTTCAGTGGTTGGCACTGCAGTCTTGTGGTGGTTCAGTGGTTAGCACTGCAGTCTTGTGGTGGTTCAGTGGTTAGCACTGCAGTCTTGTGGTAGCTCAGTAGTTAGCACTGCAGTCTTGTGGTGGTTCGGTGGTTAGCACTGCAGTCTTGTGGTGGCTCAGTGGTTGTCACTGCAGTCTTGTGGTGGCTCAGTGGTTAGCACTGCAGTCTTGTGGTGGTTCAGTGGTTGGCACTGCAGTCTTGTGGTGGTTCAGTGGTTAGCACTGCAGTCTTGTGGTGGTTCAGTGGTTAGCACTGCAGTCTTGTGGTAGCTCAGTAGTTAGCACTGCAGTCTTGTGGTGGTTCGGTGGTTAGCACTGCAGTCTTGTGGTGGCTCAGTGGTTGTCACTGCAGTCTTGTGGTGGCTCAGTGGTTAGCACTTCAGTCTTGTGGTGGTTCAGTGGTTAGCACTGCAATCTTGTGGTGGTTCAGTGGTTAGCACTGCAGTCTTGCAGCCCGGGGTCCTGGGTTCAACTCCCACCAAGGACACCATCTGCAAGGAGTTTGTATGTTCTCCCCGTGTTTGTGTGGGTTTTCTCCGGTTTCCTCCCACACTCCAAAGATATACAGATACAGATAGGGACTCTGGATTGTGAGCCCCAGTGGGGACAGTGTTGCCAATGTATGTAAAGCGCTGTGGAATCAATAGTGCTATATAAATGGATAAATATTATTATTATGAGCTGAACTAAAAGATTTGAGACTTTCTATGTACACAAAAGGCCTTTTTCTCTCAAATATTGCTCATAAATTTGCCTAAATTTCTGTTAGCGAGCACTTCTCCTTACTGAAATAATCCACTTCACAGGTGTGACATATCAAGATGCTGATTAGACAGCATGATTATTGCACAGGTGTGCCTTAGGCTGGCCACAATAAAAGGCCACTCTAAAATGTGCAGTTTTACAGTGTTGGAGGGGTCTGAGAGGGTCAGAAAACCAGTCAGTATCTATGTGACCACCATTTGCCTGTCTGCCATCTGCTCTGTACAGTGAAATCCGGGATTCATCTATGAAGAGAACACCTCTCCAGCGTACAAGATGCCATCAAATGTGAGCATTTGCCCACTCAAGTCATCTTTGATGACAAACTGCAGTCAGGTGGAGACCCCAATGAGGACGACGAGCAGCAGATGAGATTCACCGAGATGTTGTCTGACTGTGCAGAAATTCTTTGGTTATGCACCGTTTGCTGCAGCCACTGTCCGGGTCACAGACAATCTTGGAGGTGAAGATGCTGGATGTTGAGGTCCTGGGCTGGTGTTGTTATATGGTGTCTGCAATTGTGAGGCCAGTTGGATGTACTCCCAAACTCCCTGGACTTTTCTGCAGTCAGCAATGCCAATTGCACGCTCCCTCTAAACTTGCAACATCTTTGACATTGTGCTATGTGATAAAATACACATTTTAAAGTGGCCTTTTATTGTGGCCAGCCTCAGGCACACCTGTGCAATAATCAAGCTGTCTAATCAGCATCTTGATATGCCACACCTGTGAGGTGGATGGATTATCTCGGCAAAGGAGAAGAGCTCACTAATACAGATTTAGTAAAAATTGGGAACAATATTCGAGAGAAAAAGGCCTTTTATGTGCAAAGAAAAAGTCTTAAGGGTACTTTACACGCTGCGATATCGGTACCGATATCGCTAGCGAGCGTACCCGCCCCCGTTGGTTGTGCGTCACAGGCAAATGGCTGCCCATGGCGCACAACATCGCTTACACCCATCACATGCACTTACCTTCCCTGCGACGTCGCTCTGACCGGTGAACCGCCTCCTTTCTAAGGGGGTGGTATGTTCGGCGTCACAGTGACGTCCAATAGAAGCGGAGGGGCGGAGATGAGCGGGACGAACATCCCGCCCACCTCCTTCCTTCCGCATTGCGGGCGGCCGCAGGTACGAGGTTGTTCCTCGTTCCTGCGGTGTAACACATAGCGATTTGTGCTGCCGCAGGAACGAGGAACAACCTCGCTACTGAATAGGCAACGATTTTTGGTAAGTGAACGACGTCTCACATACCAACGATTTTTGCCTCTTTTGCGATTGTTTAAGGTCGCTCATACGTGTTACACGCTGCGACGTCGCTAACAACGCCGGATGTGCGTCACAAACACCGTGACCCCGACGATATATCGTTAGCGATGTCGCAGCGTGTAAGTGGCCTTTAGAGCTCTGTGTTTAGCTCATGAAAAATGGGAGCTGAAACTAAATTGTTGCATTCATGTTTTTGTTCAGTGTATATGATCCTGTGATGACCTTTTCTAAGGCCAGGTCATACATATAAAAGTCTTGGATGGACATCCCCTTTAACGACCACTTTAGAATTGAAAGGTTGAGCATTAATATTTTTTTGGGAAAATAATGCTCAACTTGTTTCACTATTTATGTTAGTTGTAGTATTTTATTAGGATACATAGTGTTAAAAGGGTGTTCCCATCTCCAAGACCCTATCACAATATATACAGTCACAGCTTAAAGTGTTGGCACCCTTGAAATTGTTCCAGAAAATGAAGTATTTCTCCAGGAAAAGTATTGCAATTACACATGTTTTGTTATATACACATTTATCTTCTTTGTGTGTATTGGGACAACACAAGAAATAAACTGAGAAAAAAAGGCAAACTGGACATAATTTCACAAAAAAAAAACATGGGCTGGAAAAATGTGTTGGTACCCTCAACTTAATATTTGTTTGCACATCACTTGGAATAAATAACTGCAATTAATCGCCTCCTATCACCATCAGCAAGCTTCTTACTCCTCTCAACTAGAATTTTGGACTCTTCTTTTGCAAACTGCTCCAGGTCCCTCATATTTGAAGGCGCCTTCTCCCAACAGCAATTTTAACATCTCTCCACAGGTGTTCAATGGGATATAGATCCAGACTGATTGCTCCCAGAACTCTCCAGTGATTTGTTTCCATCAATTTCTGGAGGCTTCTTGAAGTATGTTTAGGGTCATTGTCCTGCTGGAAGACTCGTGACCTAAGACACAAACATAGCTTTCTGTTACTGTGCACGAACCTGAGACCCAAAAAACGTTGGTGGGCTTCACATTTCACGATTCCTTGCACAAAGTCAAGACACCCAGTGCCAGAGGCAGCAAAACAACCCACAACATCTTTGAACCTCCACTATATATGACTGTAGGTAGTGTGTTCTTTTCTTTGTAGGCTTCATTCCATTTTCGGTAAATGGTAGAATGATGTGTTTTACCAAAAATCTCTATCTCGGTGTCATGTGTGCACAATACGCTTTCCCAGAAGGATTTTGGCTTACTCATATGCAACTTGGCAAACTGAAGTCTAGCTTTTTATGTCTCTGTGTCAGCAGTGGGGTCCTCCTGGGTCTCCTGCCATAGGGTTTCATTTCATTCAAATGTTGATGGGTAGTATGCACTGGTACTGATGCACCCTTAGCCTGCAGGATGGCTTGAATTTCTTAGGCAAGTGATTGGTGCCGCTTATCCACCATCCGGACTATCCTGCATTGCAACCTGTCATCAATTTTGCTCTCCTACCAACATACAAGCAGAATAGCTACAATGCCTTGGGTTGTAAGCTTCTTGATTATGTTGAACATCTTGGACAAAGGAACATCAAGATCTCTGGAGATGGACTTGTAACCTTGAGAGTGTTGATACTTGTCAACAATTTTAGTTCTCAAGTCCTCACACAGTTCTCGTCATCTCTTTCCGTTCTCCATGCTTAGTGTGGCACAAAGAGACACACAGTGCAAGATTTAGTCAATTTCTCCTGTTTTCATCTGGTTTTAGGTGTGATTTTCATATTGCTCACAACTGTTACTGGCCACAGGTGAGTTTGAAGGAGCATCACATGCTTGAAATAAAGTTGTTTTTCCACAATTTTGCAAAGGTGCCAACAACTTTGTCCAGCACAGTTTGGGGGGGGTTTGTGTGAAATTATGTCCAATTTGCCTTTTTTTCTTTGTTTTTTGGGGGGTTTTTTTGTATCGTTCCAAAACATGTTATGGAAATAAACATGTGTATTACAAAACATGTGCAATTACAATAATTTTTTGGAAGAAATACTTAATTTTCTGGAATAATTTCAAGGGTGCCAACATTTTTGGCATGACTGTAGAAGGTGTAATAATACTAAATAATAATATTAGAAAATTCCTTCAATTAGAAATGTAGTATTTTTCTCCTGATTCGCTGTACCTTACCTCATGTGGAGAGCATTGCACCTTAGGTATCCATGGTTATTACACATATAGTGACAGTAAGTTAGTTAGTTGATAGTGGTTGTAACCATGGAGACCTAAGCTGCAATGCCCTGCACATGAGGTAAGTGACAGCTAATCAGGAGAACTATACTACATTTCTAATTGGAGGTATTTGCTAAATTATGATTGTGCCTACTACATATTGAAATATAAATTATAATGAGCAAACTAACAATGACAGACGGGTGCGGAGTGGAGAGGGTCCTGCCCTTGTGGGCTCACATTCTACAGGTAGCTATGACTTATAGTGGTTATAGATGTGCACATAGACATTATACTGGCCAGAAATGTGTTTTTGTGATGTAGCTTTCATCTATAGTTTCTTTCCACTGATCATTTGGCTTGTGCTACGGAGTGGAGCAAACAGCGAATATATGACTTGCGGGTCTTATAATAGACAGATGTTATACACCCGCCGATTCTGCTTGGTTTATATTGTAATGTGTGGGTTGGTGTGTATACATTACCGCTACTCCGATACACTGTACCTCCAACATCACTACACAAATCTGCTTCACACACTGGATAATAGCATCAGGGGTCCCCGAAATTGTTACTGCACGCTCTGTTGAGTTGGGCAGCATGTCCCCAGCCACCTGCACCTGAGCTCCTGTGGACTGCACGGAAAAAGAGAATACATAACAATATAAGGCTGGCAGGATCACTCCCCTGCATTCATCTCTCCTGCTTTGATGATCATGTTGTCCAAAATACTTTAACACTAGAAGTCCCAGAAATTTCGAGCTACCCCCTGAAGTCCCGAAAGAGGGTCAAATGACCCTCAGTCCAAACTGTAATTAAGGCCATTACTGTCGCACCACAGGAGGTTAGAAAACAACCTCCTGGGGGGTGGTCCTGGGGGGAATGGACATCTCACGGAAACCACATTTCACTCACCGATCCTGGGTGCGTGTTGAAAGGATAAGGAGCCTCAATAGCCAATATAGGGAGAATAAAACAACCGCACAATCCAATTCAGATCTGGTAAAAAAGTCTTCTTTATTTTACAAATAGGTGCATATAAAACCTATCGTACCAGGACGACAGCCATTACTCGTATAATCACGCTTCCACAGGTCCACTGGACCTATATATATTACAGGGGTGGTCCGACCAAAAGTAGGTGGGCAGAGCAGCAGCAGATCTGTGACACTGGCTCAGTTGCCCTTAGCAATAGCAACCAATCAGATTTCAAAGAGTCTGTGAGGAATGAAAAGTGGAATCTGATTGGTTGCTAAGGGCTGAAAAGTGGAAGTGCTAAACTAACAAATGCCTTTGCGTAAAAAAAAAAAAAAAATGAAGTGCGATTCAAAATGCCATTCTAGCCTCCCGTGCTGCAACAAATAGTCAGGAATCACACTTCTGACTCTTTTTTTTTTTTTCCCAGCAAAGATATCTTGTTGTTCATTTTGCATTTCTTCTTTCATGTTTTTGACTGTTTGTTACTAAAGACTAATAGTCAGGAATGACACTTCTGTTTCTTTGTGGTTTTTTTTCCCAGTAAAGATTTCCTGTTGTTCATTTAGGATTTCTCCATTCATTAGTTTTTTGACTGTTTGTTACTAAAGACTTTTCCAATCTGGGCATTATATTAGACTTTGCCCTGAGAAGTTCTTGTCATTCTTTATAATACCTACACATTTTATGTAATGCCTAGGGAAGGTATAGAGCAACACAGATATTTCATACCTTGCCTGAAAACGACAGGGATTGTATACATTGCCTAGGTATTCTATAGAATGCCGGGTTTTCATGCATTGCCTGTTACATATATACTAAAATGAGACTTTTGAACTAGCTCCGCTTTCCCACTGCACATACCTCTCTAATTTCTTTGATCTTAGAACCCCCTTTTCCAATCAGAGATCCACACTGACTTGCCGGAACTACGAGTCTTAAAGTGACAGGAGGTTTGCTGGTTGCAGTACTGTTACTCATGGAATTTATGATGTCCTAAAAAGAAAGTATGCATTTTAGAACTTACAATCTGAATATGTTATGTCTTGTTCATGTATATATAGGTTTTTTTGTTTGTTTTTGCTTTTTTTAATAAAATAATTGGTTTAAAAAAGACTTAATGTGGTATCCCATAAAGTGCCTGTCATGGCTTGACTCTGGGGCTCGATCTGGTGACCTCTGGTTGTGTTGTCGGTTTCCCTCACTCTTTGACCACAGCCAGTTTTTTCTCTGTCCAGTTGCTGATAGTTCTCTTGTCTTTCCTTTCCTTTTTATTTCTATACAGGTGTTTTCAATTCTCCTGTTTTTTTGTCCTATCACATCTTGGAAGGGGCTATTTAACTCATTATGCACATGCCTTCCTTCCTGGCCATATTCCTAGATAGATGGATGTTTGGAGTTCCAACTTTTCTGTTAAGGATTACACTTAAGAGCAAAGGGGTAACAAACTTTTGAACATTTGTCTTTCAGACTCCATATCTCACCATCCATCACAGCTTTGAGTGTGAGACTACCTTCATTTTATAGACAATCATCTTGGTTATCTCATACACAAATTTGACTTGCAGCTATTTAGTATATGACTAGTGATGCAGATTCTTGTCATGTCACTGCATTGTTACCGTTTTGCTCCTGGGGGTGGAAATATCTTTTTCTTCCTGTATACTACAAATTACAACCTGTTCTCACATTCCCTTATAGATCAATATCTTATTAGGTTGATTCCCAAGTGAAAGGTCACTGGTTAAAATTGCAGAACAGCGATGAAGAACATTCCCCAAGAAAAGCGAAATATTATCATCCAGCTCATCAATAGCAGCCTCTCGGCAAAATAAATTGCCAAACTGCATCATGGTTTTTCGTGATTGAAGATTAACTGTACAAAGAACTATCAACACCACCATATCCTACTTAAAGGGAACCTATCAGCAGATTTGGGGCCTATAAACTGCAGCCACCACCACTGGGCTCTTATATACAGTATTCTAACATGCTGTATATAAGAGCCCAGGCCGCTGTAGAGAACGTAAAAATCACTTTATAATACTTACCTAACGGTCGCTGCGGTGGACTTGGGTCATCTGGGCGTCAACACTCTCTGATGCCTCCGCTTTCAGCCATCTTTGTCCTCCTTCTGAAGCCTGTGTGCATGATGCGTTCTACGTCATACACACTCGCCAGTCCTGCGCAGGCGCACTACAATACTTTGATCTACCCTGCTGATCAAAGTGCGCCTGCGCAGGACCTCAATGCCGGCAAGTGTGTATGACGTAGGACTCGTCATGCACCCCGTCTTCAGAAGAAGGACGACAAAGATGGCCAAAAGAGGAGGCGCCGGCACCGGAGAACGGAGACTCCCATATAACTCAACTCCTCCGTACCGACCGTTAGGTAAGTATTATAAAGTCATTTTTACGTTCTACACAGCGGCCTGGGCTCTTATATACAGCATGT
Organism: Anomaloglossus baeobatrachus; assembly: GCF_048569485.1. Taxonomy (NCBI): domain Eukaryota; kingdom Metazoa; phylum Chordata; class Amphibia; order Anura; family Aromobatidae; genus Anomaloglossus; species Anomaloglossus baeobatrachus. Next base: position 76,691,115 of record NC_134359.1, on the reverse strand, counting down.
TAGAATGTTGTATATAAGAGCCCACTGGTGGTGGCCGCAGCTTATAGGCCCCAAATCTGCTGACAGGTTCCCTTTAAAAGAGCAGCTACGGTGCAAAACAGTATATCTCGTTGTTACAGTTAGGTCCAGAAATATTTGGACAGCGACACAATTTTCGCGAGTTGGGCTCTGCATGCCACCACATTGGATTTGAAATGAAATCTCTACAACAGAATTCAAGTGCAGATTGTAACGTTTAATTTGAAGGTTTGAACAAAAATATCTGATAGAAATTGTAGGAATTGTACACATTTCTTTACAAACACTCCACATTTTAGGAGGTCAAAAGTAATTGGACAAATAAACCAAACCCAAACAAAATATTTTTATTTTCAATATTTTGTTGCGAATCCTTTGGAGGCAATCACTGCCTTAAGTCTGGAACCCATGGACATCACCAAACGCTGGGTTTCCTCCTTCTTAATGCTTTGCCAGGCCTTTACAGCCGCAGCCTTCAGGTCTTGCTTGTTTGTGGGTCTTTCCGTCTTAAATCTGGATTTGAGCAAGTGAAATGCATGCTCAATTGGGTTAAGATCTGGTGATTGACTTGGCCATTGCAGAATGTTCCACTTTTTTGCACTCATGAACTCCTGGGTAGCTTTGGCTGTATGCTTGGGGTCATTGTCCATCTGTACTATGAAGCGCCGTCCGATCAACTTTGCGGCATTTGGCTGAAAGTATATCCCGGTACACTTCAGAATTCATCCGGCTACTCTTGTCTGCTGTTATGTCATCAATAAACACAAGTAACCCAGTGCCATTGAAAGCCATGCATGCCCATGCCATCACGTTGCCTCCACCATGTTTTACAGAGGATGTGGTGTGCCTTGGATCATGTGCCGTTCCCTTTCTTCTCCAAACTTTTTTCTTCCCATCATTCTGGTACAGGTTGATCTTTGTCTCATCTGTCCATAGAATAGTTTTCCAGAACTGAGCTGGCTTCATGAGGTGTTTTTCAGCAAATTTAACTCTGGCCTCTCTATTTTTGGAATTGATGAATGGTTTGCATCTAGATGTGAACCCTTTGTATTTACTTTCATGGAGTCTTCTCTTTACTGTTGACTTAGAGACAGATACACCTACTTCACTGAGAGTGTTCTGGACTTCAGTTGATGTTGTGAACGGGTTCTTCTTCACCAAAGAAAGTATGCGGCGATCATCCACCACTGTTGTCATCCGTGGACGCCCAGGCCTTTTTGAGTTCCCAAGCTCACCAGTCAATTCCTTTTTTCTCAGAATGTACCCGACTGTTGATTTTGCTACTCCAAGCATGTCTGCTATCTCTCTGATGGATTTTCTCTTTTTTTTCAGCCTCAGGATGTTCTGCTTCACCTCAATTGAGAGTTCCTTAGACCGCATGTTGTCTGGTCACAGCAACAGCTTCCAAATGCAAAACCACACACCTGTAATCAACCCCAGACCTTTTAACTACTTCATTGATTACAGGTTAACGAGGGAGACGCCTTCAGAGTTAATTGCAGCCCTTAGAGTCCCTTGTCCAATTACTTTTGGTCCCTTGAAAAAGAGGAGGCTATGCATTACAGAGCTATGATTCCTAAACCCTTTCTCCGATTTGGATGTGAAAACTCTCATATTGCAGCTGGGAGTGTGCACTTTCAGCCCATATTATATATATAATTGTATTTCTGAACATGTTTTTGTAAACAGCTAAAATAACAAAACTTGTGTCACTGTCCAAATATTTCTGGACCTAACTGTATATTCCTTTTTTGTTGAGGGACAAGTGTGACACTTGGAGGGGACCTACCGTGACAATAAGCTCGGACACAGTGAGATGGATTACAGGTCACTGGGAGCACAATCCCTGCCGCCCACTACACGAGGTTACCACATTAATTTAGTTTTTTGCAATCCAAACTTATTCACCAGACTGGCATTTAGAGCTCCTCTATTGTGGTCCACAACCAAATCCGCATTAGGTATACATCCAGTAAAACAATATAGCAATTTTCAGCGGGATGAGAAGTAAAAGCTAATTAGAGAATTCTGTGAATTGTATTATTTCATTTGCTGTTATTTAGATTGGTATATATCATTTGTAAATCAATGTTATGTTGAGAAAAATAACTTTGGTCTTGGTAAATATCTCCCCCTTTTATCCTAATCCCATTCCCTTTTTACCCTATTGAAGTTTTTTCTCTTCTTTCCTACCTCCTACCTTCCCGTCCTATTTATAGGTGTAGTTTTTAGTACTTAAATACTACTATAATTTGTGTGTAAAAATGTAAAACTCTCAATAAAAATATCTTGGAATATGAAGTAGCAGCTAATAACACTAATGTAAAACTCTTACCTCTTCAAACTTGTAAGCAATCATAGCGAAGGCCTTAAAAATTGCATCTGTTGGTCCGGTGATGGTAACAATCCTTTCAGGGCAATTTCCTTCTGAAATGTTAATTCGTGCTCCACTCTAGGTCATAAGAATTTATTTTTAATAATGGCATCAAAAACAATGGATACTAAAAAGTGTTAGTGTCAAGGATCGCTCAACAATTAACCTCAAACACTGGTCTGGATGTCGAATGTGTATACCTGAATAACCATCTCAATACTGTGAAAAAAGCAAATAGAGAATGGAAACCAAACCACACATATGACCACCTACGCATTTTGGACTCAGATAATATGTCTCAGGAACCACTCTCAGGGCTGAATGTGGGTCAGGAACCACTCTCGGGGCTGAATGTGGGTCAGGAACGCCTCTCATTGCTGATTGTGACTCAGCAACCACTCTCAGGACTGAATGTTGCTCAGGAACCACTCTCAGAGCTGAATGTGTCTCATTAACCACTCTCAGGGCTGAATGTGGCTCGGGAACCACTCCCAGGGCTGAATGTGTCTCAGTAACCACTCTCAGGGCTGAATGTGGCTCAAGAACCACTCTCGGGGCTGAATGTGGGTCAGGAACGCCTCTCATTGCTGATTGTGACTCAGGAACCACTCTCAGGACTGAATGTGGCTCAGGAACCACTCTCAGAGCTGAATGTGTTTCATTAACCACTCTCAGGGCTGAATGTGGCTCAGGAACCACTCCCAGGGCTGAATGTGTCTCAGTAACCACTCTCAGGGCTGAATGTGGCTTGGGAACCACTCTCAGGGCTGAATGTGGCTCAGGAACCACTCTCAGAGCTGAATGTGTCTTAGTAACCACTCTCAGGGCTGAATGTGGCTCAGGAACCACTCTCAGAGCTGAATGTGTCTTAGTAACCACTCTCAGGGCTGAATGTGGCTCAGGAACCACTCTCAGGGCTGAATGTGTCTCAGTTACCACTCTCAGGGCTGCAAGTGTCTCAGTAATCACTCTCAGGGCTGAATGTGGCTCAGGAACCACTCTCAGGGCTGAATGTGGCTTAGGAACCACTCTCTTAGCTGAATGTGTCTTAGTAACCACTCTCAGGGCTGAATGTGGCTCGGGAACCACTCTCAGGACTGAATGTGTCTCAGTAACCACTCTCAGAGCTGAATGCATCTCAGTAACCACTCTCAGGGCTGAATGTGGCTCGGGAACCACTCTCAGGGCTGAATGTGTCTCAGTAACCACTCTCATGTCTGAATGTGTCTCAGGAACCACTCTCAGGGCTGAATGTGTCTCAGTAACAACTCTCAGGGCTGAATGTGTCTCAGTAACCACTCTCAGGGCTGAATGCGACTCGGGTACCACTCTCAGGGCTGAATGTGGCTCGGGAACCACTCTCATGACTGAATGTGGGTCAGGAACCACTCTCAGGGCTGAATGTAGCTCGGGAACCTCTCTCAAGACTGAATGTGGGTCCGGAACCACTCTCAAGACTGAATGTGGCTCGGGAACCATCTTTCAGAGATAGATGTGGCTTTCAAGGTCAGAACGTTTGGGGACCTCTGGTCTGCAATATCCTGCACCGAGGTCTCATTTCGTTAGTAGTGCCGGTACTTTTTCATGTATACATCTATAAGATTAATCAAAGATTAAGGACTCTTAGGATGATTAATACTGCCATATGTGAGGGGTTTTTTTATTGTTAATTTGTTCTTATTAATTTTAATGAGATGGTTATTCAATAAAGACAAAGTTTTTACCTTTTCCAGGGTGCCAGAATACATTTTTTCTCCGTCTAAAGCAGAGTTCATGTATATCCATTGCATCGGGCTCAATTTTTGGAGCTTGATACAATTCACTTGGAGTACATCAGATGCAAAAATTCATGAGTTGTCATTAGGACTTTTCACTATTTATTCCTAGGCGCTTGTCTGGTGTCAGAACACATTACATGAAACGCTGTGATCTGGCCTCCAGACTGACACCTATAGCGATCTAATGCATCAGACACCATATAGGATCCATCCCATAGGAAACAATGGGATCAATTCCTCCATCAGTTTCCCTCCAGCATTTTTGTCAAACTACTGTTGGGAAATGTAAGACGCAACATCATTTATACTTGTCCTGGACTTATCAGGACATCTCCTTTTCTGACTGAGGGGATGTCCCACTGGCTATCACCTCGTCACAGTAGGTCAGGCCTACTCAACCTCGAGAGGTTTCGAGCCTATGGCTCACCCAGTGGGCTCAGGGAAGTCATACGACTAGACAGCCATCGGGCCCAAAAGCAGATGATGGTGTGAGAAAAAGGGGGAACAGACACACAGGCCCAGCAGCTTTAGTACGACATCCAAGATAGTGGGGATAAGTCAAGAGAGAGTATCACACAATACCAGTAACAGCAGAACCGTGAGAAGTGAGGCCATGTCTGTCATAGTGGTGTGAAGAAAAACTGTTCAAGTTTGGTTTGCCAAGAGAACTCTGGTGTCGTGTATTTCACTACTTTGTCTATGATAGGGATCGGCAGTGAAGAAACCAATAAGTGTCGCACCTTACACCCAATGTCATAAACGCACAGGGGTCTCCTTAGCGAAGAAGTGTGGAGCCGGTACGGCCGGGTGTTCGTGCCTTCCTTCAACTTCATGCAGCTCTAAAGTGGGCTTTACACGCTACGATATCGTTAATGAATTATCGTCGGGGTCATGTTGTTTGTGACTCACATCCGGCGTCATTAACGATATCGCAGTGTGTGACACTTATGTGCGACCTAAAACGATCGCAAAAGCGGCCAAAATCGTTTGCCGCGGAGAGGTCCTAAAACAAAAAATCATTCTCTTCTAATTAGCGATGTTGTTCCTCATTCCTGCGGCAGCACACATCGCTGTGTGTGACACCGCAGGAGCGAGGAACATCTCCTTACCTGCCTCCACCGCCAAAGCGGAAGGAAGGGGGTGGGCGGGATGTTTACGTCCCGCTCATCTTAGCCCTTCCGCTTCTATTGGACAGCTTCTGTGTGACGTCGCTGTGACGCCGCACAACCGCCCCCTTAGAAAGGAGGCGGATCGCTGGCCAGAGCGACGTCGCAGAACAGGTAAGTGTACCGCCCCGCGGGCTCAGCTGGAAACGCCGAGCCGCTCGGATCCGTGCTCGTGCTGCGGGTGGTGGCTCGAGCCTCTCACGGACCCGGGGGTCACGTCGCTCTGCAAGGGAGTTTGCGCTACACACAGGGATTTGGGTGTTTGGTTTGAAATGATAGTTTGTGACGCCACCCACAGGTTGTGGTGATTGTAGACACCACCGCGCGGTGAAGGTGTGGGGACCCTGGGAGCGGTGTAGTAGCGCAGCTAGGTGTTGACCCCTCCGTGGGTAGGGGATGATGGTCCCGGGGTCTGGCAGGCTGAGGCCCGGGTGCAGGGTATAGTGTTGCGGTGCAGTGCGGTGCGGTGCCTGATGGCACTGGTGTACTCACTCTGACACAAAACACTGGAGTCACTGGTAAACCAAATGGAGTGATGAACGGGGCCCGCAGCGGGCTGCAGCTTTTCCCAGATTAGGTTGGTGGTGCCCGCCTTTCTCCTGCACCTCTGTGTGTGAATCTTGACTCATGTGCCTAGACACCGGTAGCCCGCTCCCCGACGTGTATTTGTCGTAGGAGCCCATTTGCCCGCAGACGCTGGCCCTTTGGATCTCTTGCCCTTGGCGGTGGCACTTATCCGGAATGGTTGGGCTGTTGCCTTCAATCAGGACTTAGGTGGAAATGAACCCCTGAGGTCCAGACCGCAATCAGTTAATTTGACTATGGTGGTGGCTTCTAGCCTAGTTCGGGGTCTGAGTACCCTGCCTGGTGCTCCGGTATCCAGTTGGCTCCCCTGTTCGGTTCCGGTGGGCCACTACCCTGTCCCGGTCCCTTACGGTTCCACCGGTAGTTTTCCCGGTCTCCTGCAGGCGGCCACTACCGTCTGCCTCCTGGCCAGTGGCGACTGGGCTATGACCCAGCCACCTGGTAGTCTCTGGGCAGCCTGGACACAGGACTGCCCGTGAACTTTAACTTTACTCTTCCAGAGCCCGAGCTAGAACCGACTAGACTACTTGGGTTCCGGACTACAGGTCTGTGAACTCCTCGGTGGGTGGAGCCAACCGCCTGGCTCCACACCCCCTGGTGTGGACATCAAACCTGGAGAGTGGTGACAAGGCTTTTAAGTTTGACTGATGTTACCTAACTTGGGTGTGGTGTTGTGTGTGACTACCTGGGACGACCTGGATAGTCCAGGGCGTCACATAAGTCCGTGTGACGGGGGTATGCGAGGTTGTGCGCGACGGGCAGCGATTTGCCCGTATCGCACAACCGACGGGGGCGGGTACGATCCCTTGCGATCTCGCTAGCGAGATCGCAGCATGTAAAGCCCGCTTAAGACATAGCAACATGAACTGGGTGAGGATGACAGATTCAAAGGTGACTTGAAAAATGTTTCTTTTCTCTATTTTTTTTATTACAGCTTTTGACCAATTTGGCAGAGAACATGCATGTCTATTTCATAAAAGAGAAAATAGAAATTAAAAGGAGACTCTATAAAAAGCTGTCACTTGAAGTAGATCTGGATACTGGTCTTAGCACAGCGATTGTTGTACGCTTTGCTCTTTCATCCTTGGGACAATTTTCTATGTAAAATAGAGCAGATGTCCTCACATTATTTTTGACTGGCTCCAGGCAGATCTGCATATGTAAATTACTGCAGATATATTTATGCATTTTCTTTTTGCATTCATTTGCATTAAAGATTTGTTTTCACTGCAAGACTTGAATTAAAATATTGACAAAAAAAAAAATTCTGAATATATAATTCTGTGCTTAATGACTACAAAACCCAAAGAACATGTCATAAATATATATACAATCTATATCCAGCCAGGAAACATTATTTTAATAACATTATTTCACTGGTCACCCAGCCACCCTGGTTCTGCTGCTTCCGGGGTTTTCTGCAGGTCTCTTTTTTCTCTAGTCTCTTCTTGAGCCAGATGTGTAACTGCTGCAGCCAATTAGTGTCACGTAGTAGACTTACGTCTGGGTGTTCGCCTACAGAAAGCGTATACACCCGAAAATGGTTCAAGACAGAGCACACGCTGACTCCGTGTCAGTCAATGGCCCCTTCGGCGCATGCATCCAAAACTCATTTTGCAGGGTTGGGTTTGGACGGAAGCTCCGACGGAACCAGTGAACTTGGGTAATAACGCAGTATGAAAGTGGCCATAGAAATATACTGGAGCAAGAAGTAGAGACCAGCGGGAGACCCTGGAAGCATCAGAACCAGTACAGCTAGGGACTAGAACCAAGATTTTTTCATACTCACCTCTTCTCTCATTTTTTTTACAGTTTCTCCTTTCTAAATAAAGCAAAAAAGATTTGCATTACACATGTGCTACTCAATCTTAGAAGAACCGTATTCTCTCTTCATCAAGAATTGACATATCATACATGTTTTTTAATATGAACTGTAACGTAAAAGCAAGTACAAAAAATGGAATCCTCATTATCTTCAGTCTTCTATTTTTCAGAATCTTTTTTCTTCGATGCGGAAATCTGTAGGTTTTTGCTTTTATTTTCTACAGCAGTAAGGCCTCCTTCACACGTCCGTGAAAAACGTTTGTGTTTTGCATGGCCACGATGAAGGTGCGTATGGCCCATCCGTGTTCCGTGATATTGGCACACTAGTGTTCACCGTGTGCTATCTGTGAAAGCACACGGAGACTAGGAACTTTTTACTCACCTGACCCCAGCGCTGCTGTCCCCAGTGCTGCTGTCTCCGGCGCTGCTGCTTCCAGGTTCGCGGGGAAGTGAATATTCATGAGCATAATAAGCTGGCCTGGAAGCAGCGCCAAAGACAGAGAGGCTGGAGACAGGTGCGAATAGAAAATCATTTAATTTCAAACACATGTTTTCTCCAGTAGGTGTCACAAGGATCACATCAGTGTGTGGTCCGTGTGACATCAGTGCTGCCAGAGAAAAACGGACTTGTCTCCATACGAACACACGGTCGTTGTGAAAACATAGATGTTTGCGCAGAATCATTGATTTTAATGGGTCTGCGTATGTCTGAAAACGGACCTCATACGTACCCGAATCACTAACTTGTGAAGGGGTCTAAGGCTGAGTTCACATGTCCTGTAATCATCTGTTAGAACGGATCCTGCACAGATCTATTGGGGAAAAAAGTTTTTTGTCCTCTGTTAAATAACTGATGTCTGCCGAATCCGTTTTTTCAACATTGGAGTCTATGGAGAACGGATCCGTTAACAGATAGCTATTTAGTCATCCATTTTTCTTGCATTTGTAAATGATCCATTTTTTTCTTACAGGATCTGCTTCAAATAAAAAATAAATAGCAATCTGTTAATGGATCCGTTCTACATAGACTCCAATATTTAAAAAAACAGATCTGGCAGATATCATTTTGCCAACGGATCCATTGTAATGGATGATATAGGACGTGAACTCAGCCGAATATGGAATATATCTATAGATAAGATTCTGCCTTAATAGGATCGAAAGTGTCTGAGCTAAAGTGTCAATTTTACCACCTGAACTAAGATCTTAATAAGTTGGTAATCAAAGCAGACCCTTAAAGTAAAGGTTCAGGGGTTAGGGCGGCTTTGCACGTTGCAACATCGCAAGTGTGATGTCGGTGGGGTCAAATCGAAAGTGGCGCACATCCGGCGTCACTTTCGACATCGTTGTGTGTAAATTCTAGATGATATGATAAACGAGCGCAAAAGCGTCGTTATCGTATCATCGTTGCAAGCTCCGACTTTTCCATAATTTTGCTGCAGCGATGGTACGATGACGTCCCTTTTGTCACGTGATAGTATTTTGAACATGCCCCTATCACGTGACAAAAGGGACGTCATCCCTGGAAGCAGCCCATACAGTCTAGCACTACCCTGAGCACAGTGACCGCTGGTGAGGTTTGCGCGCTCACGAGATTATGGGCGGGTACTTGCTGATAACAATCACAGCCCCGCCCATAATCACTTGCCTGCACACACGTCACCAGCGGTCACACTGCTCAGTCCCGTGAGACTGGCACTGGGCATGCGCGGGGATGGCTGGAGCAGTGGGCGGTGCATCAGCTATGGAAAGGAGCGATGGGGGCGGCATACAGGACCAGGGGGGCAGAATAACGGACGCCAGAGAGCCCGCCCCCGTGTCACATTTACAGAATCTGAATACAAAAAGGTACCACTTTATAAAGTCTTTATTTTGGTCTCACATGGGGCACAATAATAACAGGGACCTTTCTAGAATGCAGCCCAGGAGCTGCAGAGGGGGAATCTTTTAGGTTTTGGGTGAAATTTCTGCTGACAGGTTCCCTTTAAGTGTTTATTCTCATATATCAGATTCATTTCCAGTTATCATATTAGGGGCGGACACACTACTGGTACAACCTGTGAAGCCGAATGGGGAACCAAGAGGCCATTTACACCTCCAAAATAGCATGCAGATTCTGTCATAGACATATTATTGGACAGCAAACGACCTACGCTCTGTTCTTGCACAGGGGCTTCTTCTGTCAGTGTCAGCCCCTGTATCATTTAATATGCCGGAGATACGTATTGATCCGATTGGGTGTGTTTATATGAACTTTTTCACTTGTTTTTCGGGCCTGTAATAAACCTATACTCATATACAGTGGAACCTTGGTTTAAGAGTAACTTGGCTTGAGAGCGTTTTGCAAGATAAGCAAAGTTTTACAAACGTGTAACTTGGTTTAAGAGCAATGATTTGCAATAAGAGCAAATCCTCACCATGCACACTTCCGGTTCTGTCCTTTCACCGCGCTCTGACCCGCTCTGGAGGTAACTTTCTGTACATATATTCTGTATACTGTATACAATATACCATTGCACACTACAGTATATACTATATAGCATGTCTATCAATTTGCATTTGTGGATAGAGTATTGTACTCTTTCGGCTAACCAGTGTAGCACATTGCTTGTACTGTACCTACCGCACACAAACAATTCTATTGGAAGCTATTGTGCAGTTTAATTTGCTTTATATGCTTTTTCTGTACAGTATTTTGTATTAGTGACTGTAATAATTTTAGATGAATACAGGACATTATTTTGTATTACTGTAATAAGTGTGTATAAATACAGTAAATATTTTTGGATTGTGGAACAAATTTTCTGTGTTTCAATTATCTCCTATGGGAAGATTCGCTTTGATATAAGAGTAACTTGGTTTAAGAGCTCAGTCCCAGAACCAATTATGCTCGTAATGCAAGGTTCCACTGTATTTTTTATTTTCCAATACTAACATAGATACATAAATAAATATATCTAAATGTATATTTTCCATGCATAGTTACGTAAATAAATCTTATTTGAAATGTTACATGAAATGCTTCTTACCTTGCCAATTATGCTTCCAACTTCCTGTATCAAATAAAAAATAATATTAGCTAATTTTACAAAAAAAAATATTGTAAATATTTTTAATTAATTACACTTAAATCAGATGTAATTACAACTAAGTCATTATATATATATATATATATATATATATAATTGCACTAATGATAACTGGGGTATGTTGACTGAGAACCTTCCTTCGGTCTATTATATAGTTATAAATAATAATGTTGACACTGAAATATCGAGGAAGATGGCATGGCAGTAAGCCAGCAAATGAGTTATTCCCTTATTTACACCAACGGCATAATGGCATAGAATGTCCTATTGAAGTGAGCAAAATTTACCAAAATGGTTTAATTGGGGGACTTTTCTTTTAGATAACCAAATATCAGTAATGATTAGTGATGGGTGAACTTGCTGATAAGCGGGACCGAGGTGTCTAACCGAGTTAAAAAAAAAAACCCCTGTTCCGGCTCGGAATTGGTCCCGGTTATCTGGCCAGACGCCAGTCCCCATATAAGTCTAGGGGACCAGAATCCGGCGATTCAAAATGTTGGTAGAAGGGATAGAAGCAAGCGGGCTATACTTACTGAGGCTCTGGCATGGCTATAACTGCTCCTGGGGCCGCTCATTCACTTCCGAAACTCAGAGTAGTGAGAAAAAGTTGTGACTTTTGGCATTTTCTTTCCAGTTTCTCCCAGTTCCGCCAACATAGGAGAAACTGGGGTGGGACAAGGCGCAATGGGAGGAAAGACACCACATCTAATTCTTGATGGGCTATGGCATTCCCTACAGCAGAAATCTTACTCCAGTCACAGACAAGAGTAAGAATTGTGGCAAGGCACATGCCAATCATCAGATGCTCCAGATTCATGAAAAGGTGTGCACCACTTCATGAATCAGGAGCGTTTTACTCCACCATGCCTCTTTATCAAGACTAATGAGAAAATGTCAGGTCTTGATGGATCGGTGCCTCAGTACTTGTAGTGTGGTTGTCAGAAATGCAACGGAGAGCAGAATACACATACAGCTGGGATGGTTTAGGAAAGCCTGCACTCGCAGGGGGTTGGACCCGATGGCCCTTGAGGTCCTTTCCAACTCTACCATTCTATGATTCAGAATGTGGATGTGGAGTAGTAAAATTCACTTGTAGAATTGTCCATAGCAGATATTATAACCACTTACTTTTCCGTGCATTAAAAGACGAATTGTCAGGGTGACATTTAAACCTCCTTCTGAGACTTTAGACTCCATTATATATGTGAAGATGTGCAGTTCTTTGGGTCACCTGCATCAGAAATACATAGTTACAAAGGAATAATGCACAGCGCTGCAGAGCTAAAATACAAACTGAGATATCTGTATAGTACAATGCTTCACGTATTCACATTATACAAAAGCATTGGCTTCATCAGTAGTTCTCAAAAGGTGCACATTACTTTTCATTACATTACAATAGTGAAGTTGTCCAATTTGGCATCTCATTACATTGAACAGTTAATTCTACGGTTGTGTTATCATGCAACTAATTGGTAAAGAATTTAAAAATTTATTATAGTGATGATAATGAGACTCCTGAAAAGTCTACTGTAAAAAAAAACCTAAAGTGAAGAGTGGAAAAAAGTCCCGATGGCCATTATGAGAATCGTTTATTTAAAAACACACAGATTGGTTTTGCAAAAAAAATACATTGTCTACAAAAAATAAATTTACACATAAACCTGAAAGTCATTGTCTTACGATACATTTCTTTTAAGCCTAGGTTCACATTTTCGTTGTTTTAAATCCGTGAGGTCCGTCAGCGGTCCAGCACCATAGACATACATTACAAGCTTGACGGATGGCGACGGACTCCTGCGCGGTGCGTTAATTTTGACGGCTCAAAAAATGTTACATTCTGCGTTGTTTCAGCCCGGCGGTCAGTCCAAAGACGACTGATGCGTCGCACAGCGGATGAAACCCAGGGTCATCAGTCGCAATCCGCCACTAATACAAGTCTATGGGAAACAACGGAATCAGCCAAACGGATTCCGTTGTTAACAGAGCCGCGGATTGTGACTGATACATTTTGGCGGAAATGTGAACCTAGCCTAAGGAACATGAGATCACTATGATTGTTCAAGATGAAGTTTAAGGTCAACACATTATAAGCAGGGACACAAACTGAATATCCAAAGTGTGATTAACAAAATGGCACAATTAAGGTAAGAAAAATTCACAGCAATACATTTTATGACTTTTAATGTTAATTAGGCACATATACATACAGTATCACAAGTCTCTCTGGTTCTTGGGAGAATTATGACAGTTCTGGGATCTGAGTCCCACATTGCATTGTGAGACTCTGGGTTTTAAACATATTTGATTTCTTTTGGTGAAGCAAGGGTTAAGTCACAGGTGTGTCATGGATGACAGACAGTCATGTGGTTTCTGGCCATAGAAGGTCACAGTGTTTGGCTGCGTAAAATACTCCCTAACTTTCTATTGTTCCTGCTGTCCGTATCCAATGTACTAGGTAGCTTTCCTGCAGGGTTTTCATCTATTCCACTATGGGTCACAAGGAAGCTAAACTTCCGTCCAGCTTCTGATTATCAGTATTACCTTGTGCTTAAATACTCCCATCTTCCCTGGACTGGTGCTGGTGATATTATTCAGTTAATTCAAGCTCTGGATGCAAGCAGGTGGCTTGTATTCATCTGTGGTATTGTTGCTGTTACTTTGCTGAACTTTAACCTGAGTCATCTGTAGATAAGTAGTTCATGCACTATTCCCCTGTGTGTCCCCCTTGTGTTTTCTCTAGTGTTTAGTGGGGTTGATGAAGAGCTCATCCCACCTATTCCCTATTTATTGTCCAGCACTAGGGATAGTTAGGGTCAGGTATCTGGGTCGGCGCATAGATGCGGATCCCATCTAGGGTGGTGAGGGACCCCAGGGACTAGCGGTAGGTTTGGTCAAGGGTCACCATCTCCCCCTTCCCTAGACACAGGGTTTCCCTCCCCTTTCGCCATTCGCTTGGTACTTCCCTGTACCTACCGTGACACTTTCCTTGCTGGTATTTTCTTATTAGTTCATCAGGTGCAGCCATTTTGTGACCATTCCCCTCCACTTTAAATGGTCACATGTTCTATCACCTGATGCCGGATATAGAAAACTTCAGCTTTGAAGTTGAATTATATCTTTTTGTCTATGTCCCCCTATTCTATCCTCTGTGTTGCATCGTGCACCGGACATCCCATTGTCGGAGCGTGACAATACATAGATGTTACAAGCCAGACCTCAATTTAACTAACATTTAGCTCAACTGCTAAAAGCTAGAGACCTACAAACATTCAGGAGATGAACTCGTGCTTATTCTCTGTCTTTTCTCTGGTTGTCTTCTGTCATTTCTCATTACTACAACATTAAAAATGACCAAGGGTAAGAGAAGGCATTTTTTGAATTGCTACTCTGCTTCCATGTACAGCACGGCACAGAACATGGACATTTTCGACAGGTTGACTGTAGCAAATCTACTGCTTGAATTAACAGGCTGCAGCAAATGAGCTTTAGGATATGTTCACAAATAGCAGATTTGTTGCAGAGATTTCTCTGACTGTTGCACACATATGAATCGGGTTTCTAAAACTTCACTTTACCATAACAACTCCATCAAGGAATATAACATGAATTTTCAGAACTTTTTTATGACAGTTTTCCACAAAAGAAGACGAATGTTTTCTTTTTCTCGATTTGAGAAAAAATTCTGTGAAGAATATTCAGTGTTTATAAATATGTGTCCATGATAAGTTCAAGGAAAGGGTTAAACGCCACGCTGCCGTTGAAGAAAATCCAAGACCAAATGGATAGGAATCGTGACCTTTCTTTTTCGCGTTTCAGAGATTATTCTCCTTCTTCAGGACCAAAAATCACATTGGGCTTTTTGGTCCTACAGAAAGAGACGCATGAAACGCGTAGAAGAATAAAGATCTCTGAAACGCGTAGAAGAATAAAGATTACAATTCCTATATCTTTGGTCTTGGATCTTCTTCATCGGCAGCGCGGTGTTTAACCCTTTCGTTGATCTGCACTTATCTTCCGCTGGGTTGCTACAACAGTCGTTGGTACATATTGATACACTTGTTTTGACTTTCAGCACTTCTACAGGTGAGCCTTCCTAATTCCCTCATATTCACTACTCTACGCGGGTGATACCCTATCTGCGCTTTGTATCTCCCTCAATTTAGTTTTCAATATGTTTCCAGAAATTTGTAACCTCCCAGAACAGTTATATTCATCCCCTATTTTCTGACCTATTTCACTTCTGCATCTAAAGAATCAAGCAATGTTGGTACCTGCGGCCTTTGAGGTTGCTGTCATACTTGTAGGATCATCTCAATTTGCCTGACGTTTCTTTTGTTATGTTCTCCGAGTCTACTTCTTTTGTGATTTCTTTCCATCCTTCCTTTGTGTCCCTTCCTAAGCCCCTGGCTATCACTTGTGCTATAGGTCTACTTTCACGAGAAGTCCTGCATAAAATAGGGTATCTAAAGCCACAAACACAATAGGAAGCCAGATAGTCTTAGGTAAAAAAAAAAAAATGGGTGTCAAATCATTTTACCTTCTATATTGTGCCTATATTGTATGTGAAGATATGTCGGGTCTGTAACATGATTGGACTTGACATTGAGTCTGTAATTCTGACCTGTGATCTACTTCAATGCCCATCACACGTTTGGTGGTCTGTGCTATGGTCATGACCATGACTTACGAGATTAGCTTTTTATCCTGAGAAATAAACCTTGTTCATCATTATATTGGCGGATTCTTGATATAAATTGTTCTCTAATCTGTTGCGTTAAATTTCTTCTTAAAGGCAACTACCGGAATTTTTATGTAATGACATATTGTGACTTAGGCAGCTGTCAAATTATATAGATCCTATTTTGATAAAATAATAACTGTTGAGATAAAGTATTATTGAAGATTGATGTTTCTATCCTTTGACCTGAATCCACCTTGACTGTCTATGTGATTATAGAAGACTAGAAGGTGGCCCGATACTAACGTATGGGGTAGTCTAGAATGTGAATGTAGGTTAGCAGATTGAATAATAATGTAATGAATGGACTGGATGGGTTAGGTTTAATTTAGTCTTTAATCATAGCCATATATCACACTGTTGGCCAAGCAGAATATATATTAATATATATATATCATATATATTCTGCTTGGCCCACTTGGCCCAATGCTGGTATGTGCCCCCATCGTGGTGCAGCCACCATCCTGACATGTGCCCCGATCCTGCGGGGTAATGTGTGCGGGGGTCGGAGTGCGGGGGGTGTGAAGCCGAGCGGGGCCATGGCGCTGAGGACGTAAGTGCTGGGGACTGCATGGCTGGGGACAGGTAAATATTCGTGTGTGTGTGTGTGTCTGTGTGTGTGTGTCGCTGAGGGCGTCAGTGCTGAGGACTGCATGGCTGGGGACAGGTGACTATTCATGTGTGTATGTGTGTGTATGGCGCTGAGGACATCAGTGCTGGGGACTGCATGGCTGGGGACAGGTGACTATTCGTGTGTGTGTGTGTGTTCAGTGTATACATGCGGAGGGCGGAGTGAGGGGTGGGAGATGGAGCCGTGTGGGGTAATGTAGAGGCGAGCGGTGGGTATGTGTTGGCTGGGTTGCCGGTTTGGGTTCCTGGAGGTGTAGCACGCACCGGGGAGTTGGGGCACCGTGTGGGTGCAGGGAAAAGTGTCGGGCGTCGTCCTGTCGGCCCATAGATCAGGCTGTTTAGTTAGCTGAGCCGTTAGTCGCAGGCTCTTTAGCGCGTGCGGTGTGGCGATGGTTGTCACTGTAATGACGTCATTTTGGAGCAAGACAGACAGACAGAATAAGGCAATTATATATATAGATCATATGAAAATAATGGACAAATTTGTACGTTTTGTGGCATATGTCTACGGCATGTAGGTCAACCTTCCAACTCTAGGATGGCCATTGTGCGGAGCAGAGGTGTTTTTTGACCTCCATTTATCTGTTGGAGCAGATCGGCATCAATCACAAAGAGCAGAACATTTGCATTGTGCTCATATTGACCAAGTGTCTTTGAGATCCATCATTTTTACAATTTTTTGACATGGAAAGGAAACCAAGTAACAGGACTATGAATAGTTTATATTGTTTGGAACGATCGGTGTGAAGTTAATCTTATTGACATTAACCAATAAGGGAAGAGCTATCACATACAGTAAGCATTAATCAATAAGAAGAGAAATCACAAAGGACGCAGATTACATCCAATACACCACATGCTGACAAAGACATCATTAATTCTCATGTCTGCATCTCCTGTGTAAATGTTTCCAATTGACTGAAAAAGTGGGTCATGTGCTGGAGCGGTGAGATCTATCAGGGTTATTGGATTATTCACGCTTCACGTTCCTCTCTACTGCCGGGAACACAAGTCTTTTCTTACCCATATAAGAAAGCGTGATGTAGAAATTAGTCTGCACCTATTCTCTCCGTGAAAGAGAGTATATTAATAATTGTAGGGCATAAACAGAGAAGGTGGACGGAGTAGCAAGAGACTAAAGATAGCTTCTCTTAATTAAAGGGAACCTGTCACCACTTTTTTGGCCTATAAGCTGCGGCCACCACCACCGGGCTCTTATATACAGTATTCTAACATGCTGTATATAAAAGCCCAGGCCGGGGGTATAACATAAAAAACACTTTATCATACTTACCTAATGGTCGCGCAGTGGGTCTTATGGGCCTCTCCGTTGTCCGGTGCCACCTCTTTTGGCCATCTTTATGCTCCTTCTTCTTTAGCTGCGGTGCAGGACGGGTCCGATGTCATACAAACTCGCCGGCATTCAGGTCCTGAGCAGGTGCACTTTGATCTGCCCTGAGTCATGCAGATCAAAGTATTGTAGTGCGCCTGCGCATGACCGGTTAGTGTGTATGACGTAGACACGTCATGCACCCAGGCTTCAGAAAGAGGACGAAGATGGCTAAAAGAGGAGGCGCTGGCACCGGACAATGGAAACGCCCATAAGGCCCACCGTGTGACCATTAGGTAAGTATTATAAAGTGTTTTTTATGTTATACCCCCGGCCTAGGCTCTTATATACAGCATGCTAGAATTCTGTATATAAGAGCCCAGTGGTGGTGGCCACAGCTTCTAGGCGAAAAAAGTGGTGACAGGTGCAATTCACACATTTCGCTTGGCCCTTACCTCGGCTAAACAGAATTACTTCAAAAACCTCATATCCTCTTTAACACACAACCCCAAACAGCTATTTAACACTTTTACCTCCCTCCTTCGCCCACCGCTGCCCCCTCCAACCTCCCTCATCTCCGCAGAAGAATTTGCCACATATTTCAAAGAAAAGATCGACCAAACCAGACAAGTCTTTTCTGCTGAACCACCACAACCCCTTTATATAACAGACCACTGCCCCTCCCCCATATACTTCCTCCCCACCATCACCGAAGGAGAGCTTGCACATCTTCTCTCAAAAGCACACCTCACCACATGCGCACTTGACCCCATCCCATCCCACCTGCTCCCCAACCTCACCACTATCCTTATTCCAGCCTTATCCCATCTCTTCAACCTATCTCTAACAACTGGTACCTTCCCTTCTGCCTTTAAGCATGAAACAGTCACACCTATCCTAAAGAAACCTTCCCTCGACCCAACCTCTACTACCAGCTATCGACCCATATCGCTACTCCCACTTGCCTCAAAACTCCTGGAACAGCATGTCCATGCTGAACTTTCCTCCCACCTCTCCTCTAACTCTCTCTTTGACAACCTACAGTCCGGCTTCCGTCCACATCATTCCACTGAAACTGCCCTGACTAAAATCACAAATGACTTACTTACCGCCAAAGCTAACAACCACTTCTCTGTACTCCTACTTCTAGACCTATCCTCAGCCTTTGACACTGTTGACCACTCCCTGCTACTACAGATCCTCTCTTCCCTTGGTGTCAGAGACCTCGCTCTCTCTTGGATCTCTTCATACCTCTCCAACCGCACTTTTAGTGTCTCCCATTCCCACACAACCTCTTCATCCCATTCTCTCTCTGTTGGTGTCCCTCAAGGCTCTGTCCTGGGACCCTTACTTTTTTCTATCTATACATTTGGCCTGGGACAACTCATAAAGTCCCATGGCTTCCAGTACCACCTATATGCTGATGACACTCAGATCTACCTCTCTGGTCCAGATGTCACATCTCTGCTGTCCAGAATCCCAGAGTGCCTATCTGCTATATCTTCCTTCTTTTCCTCTCGCTTCCTAAAGCTCAATATGGCCAAAACTGAACTGATCATCTTTCCTCCATCTCCCCTGCACTCTCCACCTGATCTATCCATTACAATTAATAACATCACGCTCTCCCCAGCACCCAAAGTTCGGTGCCTCGGAGTGACCTTTGACTCTGCCCTGTCCTTCATACCGCACATCCAATCCCTCACCACCTCCTGCCGTTTTCAACTCAAAAATATCTCCAGAATCCGCCCTTTCCTCAATCCCCAATCTACAAAAATTCTAGTGCACGCCCTCATAATCTCCCGCATCGACTACTGCAACATCCTCCTCTGTGGTCTCCCTGCTAACACACTCGCCCCTCTCCAGTCCATCCTTAACTCCGCTGCCCGACTGATCCACCTCTCTCCTCAATACCACCCCGCTTCTCCTCTCTGCAAGTCCCTCCACTGGCTCCCAATCTTCCACCGTATCCAATTCAAATTACTAACACTGACCTACAAAGCTATCCATAATCTGTCTCCTCCATATATCTCTGAACTAATCTCTCGCTACACTCCAAAACGTAACCTCCGGTCCTCCCAAGATCTCCTTCTATCCTCCTCTCTCATTCGCTCCTCATGCAACCGACTCCAAGACTTCTCCCGAGCATCCCCAGTCTCCTGGAACTCACTGCCTCAACGCGTCAGACTATCTACTACACTCGCAAGCTTCAAACGGAACCTAAAGACTCATCTGTTCAGAAATGCCTATAACCTTCAATGACCTCACTGCTTCACCACCGTGCGGAGCTGCCGCCCCACCACCGTGCGGAGCTGCCGCCCCACCACCGTGCGGAGCTGCCGCCCCACCACCGTGCGGAGCTGCCGCCCCACCACCGTGCGGAGCTGCCGCCCCACCACCGTGCGGAGCTGCCGCCCCACCACCGTGCGGAGCTGCCGCCCCACCACCGTGCGGAGCTGCCGCCCCACCACCGTGCGGAGCTGCCGCCCCACCTACACCCCACCTACTGTCTCCTCCCCAAAATCCTTTAGGATGTAAGCCCGCAAGGGCAGGGCCCTCTTCCCCCTGTGCTAGTCTG
Organism: Anomaloglossus baeobatrachus; assembly: GCF_048569485.1. Taxonomy (NCBI): domain Eukaryota; kingdom Metazoa; phylum Chordata; class Amphibia; order Anura; family Aromobatidae; genus Anomaloglossus; species Anomaloglossus baeobatrachus. Next base: position 76,671,005 of record NC_134359.1, on the reverse strand, counting down.
TCTATTGTAACGTGTACATGTATTCTGTATGTAACCCCCTCATGTACAGCACCATGGAATCAATGGTGCTCTATAAATAAACAATAATAATAATAATAATAAAATTAAAAGACTTAACTGGGAACGCATAAACTTTCTTATCATACATTGCTAGTTAAACTATATCAATAAGGCTCAATAACTTATCTAAAGATTATTCACCTGAGAACTGACAACTAATTTTTGGAAATTAATCATTTTTTTTACATTTCTTTTCGAAAAAAAAGAATCAGTGTATTTATATTTATTTACTGGTTCCTTATTTTTTACGTATTTTGTTTTGAAACGCAAAGATGATGCAAAAAAAGAGAAAAAGACTTTATCCATATCTGTATCCTGGCTCCTGCTTGTAACGGAAGAGACAATTCAATAACAGATCCGAAAGACCATATTAAAGGATACATCTGAGCCTATTTAACCACTTAAAGGGAACCAGTCACCAGATTTGTCCCCTATAAGCTGCGTCCACCACCAGTGAGCTCTTATATACAGCATGCCAGAATACTGTATATAAGAGCTAAGGCCGATCTGTATAATGTAAAAAACACCTTTATACAGTAATACTCACCTAGGGGTCGGTCCGGTCTGATGGGCGTCGCTGCTCTCCGGTCCAGCTTCTGCTCTCTGCGGCGATCTCCATTCTTCTTCTTCTGAGGTCCGTGTTCATGACGCATCCTATGTCATCCACACTAGCCGGCATTGAGGTCCTGCTCAGGCACACTTTGATCTGCCCTGCTCAGGGCAGATCAAAATATTGTAGTGTGCATGCACGGACAGTCTGTAATGTTTTTTCATGCCTGCTCATTACAGTAGTTTGATCTTCCCTCAGCAGGGCAGATCAAAGTGCGACTGTGCAGGAGCGCAATGCTGGCCTGGGCTGGATAGAAGAAGGATGGAGATCGCAGCAGAGAGGAGGCGCTGGACCGGAGAGCGGCGACAGCCATCTGACCTGACTGTCCCCCTTGGTGAGTATTATAAAAGTGATTTTTACATGCTACACAGTGGCCTGGGCTCCTATATACAGTATTCTGGAATGCTGTATATAAAAGCCCACTGGTGGTGGCTGCCACTTATAGTCACCAAATCTGGTGACAGGTTCCCTTTATGAAAATATCAAACATTTTACAAAACAAATTCACAATTTTCAAATTTTAAAGTTTTATGCCCTAAACCAGATAGTTATAACACAAAATAGTTACTAAATAACATGTGCCACATGTCTACTTTACATCAGATGTATTTTTGAAACATAATTGTTTTGTTAGGAATTTAGAAGGGTTAAAGGTTTATCAGCAATTTCTCACCAACAAAATGTACAAAACTATTTTTTTTAGGGACCACATCACATTTGAAGAGAAGTGAATTTGAGATGCCTATGTGACAGAAAATACCCAAAGGTGACATCATTCTAAAATCTACACCCCTCAAAGTAGTCAAAACCCACATTTAAGAAGTTTATTAACCCTTTAGTTGCATCACAGAAATTAAAACAATGTAGAAGGAAAAATGAACATTCTACTTTTTCCCCAAAAAATGTTGCTTTAGAAAATGGATCAAACAATTTATTGTGCAATCAATCTCTCCTGAGTATGCAGATACCCTATATGTGGTAGAAAACTACTGTTCGGGCGCATGATAGGGCTCAGAAGGGAAGGTGAACCATTTGCAAAATTGGTTGGAATACATAGCGGATGCCATGTCATGTATGCAGAGCCCCTAATGTGCCTAAACAGTGGAAACCCCCACAAGTGACCCCATTTTGGAAACTAGACCCCCCTAAGGAATTTATCTAGATGTGTAGTGAGCGCTCTGATCAAACAGGTACTTCACAGAATTTTATAACGATGAGTCATGAAAATGGACAAATACATTTTTACACAAAAATTTACTTTAGCCCCAAATTTTTCATTTTTACAAGAGTAACAGGAGAAAATGGAACATACAATGGGATGTGCAATTACTCCTGAATACACTGATACACTATATGTGATGGAAAACTACTGTTTGGGTGCACAGCAGGGTTCGGAAGAGAAAGAGCACTATTTGGTTTTTGAAACACAATTTGGCTGGAATAGATACCGGAGACCACAACGCTTTTTCAGAGCCCCTGATGAGCATCTTGAACCCACACAAGCTTCTCAGAATTATCAAACTTTGGGCTATGAAAATGAAAATCCTTTTTTTGCACAAAAAATGTTGTTTTAGCCCCAAATTTTTGATTTTCACAAGGGTAAAAAGAGAAAATTGATCACATAGTTTTTTTGCAAGTTTTACTGAGTACAGGGATACCTCTTATTTGGTCAGAAACTCCTGTTTAAAAAGAAGGCAGAGCTCAGAAGAGAAGGAGAACTATTTAATTTTTGGAGTGCAAAATTGTCTGGAATAGATTGTGGACTGTTGCATATTGATAGCTGTGAGGTTCCAAAACAGCAGAAACCCCCACAAGTCCCAGCATTTTAGAAAATACACTCCTCAAGGAATTTATCTAGGGGTGTGATGAGCATCTTGAATCCATTGGTGGTAAATCTGAATCTCCATTCAAAAAAATTGCATAGGGATTTTTAAAAAAAAAATCTGGTTGGACCTGTTGATTCCGGATATCTGCGGATTTGCCCATCACTATTGAATACGCTTACGGAATTGTTTATAATACTTTGTACAAATTCTTTTGTTGGTGATGACAGCTTCAAGACACCTCCTGTATGGTGAAACTAGTTGCATGCATTGGGATTTTGGCCCATTATTCCTCACAAACACTCATCTAATCCTAAAGGTCCAGGCTCCTTCTTTGAACTCTGAGCTTTAGTTCCTTCCATTTATTTTCTATTAGATTCAGGTCAGGTTATTCGCTCGGCGATTCTAGAAGCTTTATTTTTTTTTCTCTGAAACCAATTGAGAGTTTTCTTGGCTGTGTGTTTAGGATTATTGTCTTTCTGAAATATCCACCATCATTTCATCTTCATCATCCTGGTAGATAGCATTCATCCTTCCTTCAATTACATGACGTTTGCCAGTGCCGTATGATTTAAAACAGCCCCACGCCATGATGTTCCCACTTCCAAACTTCACTGTTGGTATGATGTTTTGGGGGTGACATGCAGTGCATTTTGGCCTCCAAACAAGTTGTGTATTAAGGCATCCAAATAGTTTAATTTTGGACTCATCTGACCAGATTATATTCTCCCAGTATTTTACAGACCAGATTATATTCTCCCAGTATTTTACAGTCTTGTCTAAATGTTGCTGAGCAAACTTTAAACACACTTAAAAATGTTTTTTGTTCAGAAATGGAGTCTGATTCCAGTTATTTCTGTTGCGCTCTATGGGTGGGCCTTGGCTTTTGGACAATTCTTCTGATAATTCTTTTCACTCATTTGTCTGAAATCTTACAGGGAGCACCTGATCGTGGCCAGTTTATGGTGAAATGATGTTCTTTCCACTTCCAGATTATAGCCTCAAAAGTGCATACTGGAACTTTCATTAGGTTGGATCATCTTCTTTATCCAATGCCATAAGTATGTATCACAACAATAAGGTTGCAAAAGTCTTGAGACAGCTCACTGGTTTTACCCATCATGAGATGTTTCTTGTGTGGCACCTTGGTAATGAGACACCTTTTTTAGGATATAAAGGTAACAGCTGATATTATTTTTCACTAAGTGTCAGGATTGCTTTCTAATTGCTGATCGAGTACAGCTGCTGTCATGCCTTTCCATGGCTTTTCGCACCTCTCTTTCTTCATGTGTTCAACACTTTTTTTGCTATGTCATTTCTCATTATTACACATCACTAAATTTATGGAGATCTATGGTTTGATTTCTTTGCCTGTGCATATTGGATGGGTTGTTAACGACATTTGGTGAGAAATTTAAGTCAATAGCACCTTTAGGAATATATTTACTTAAAAATTTAATGATGTGTTCAATACTTATTTCATCTGATGTATATAATAATAGAATGATGGAAGAAACAAATCTAATACTAGAATATAGCACAAATGAATAAAGCCACAGAGAGTTACATAAAGGTATAGCAGCAAAAAAAGAGATTCAGTAAATCATAACGATATACCGTAGAAATAATTGATTTATAATAAAATACTAATAATAACGGCAAGTACCGTAATTGTTTTTAAAACGCCACACATATAAAGTAAAGATGGGCTTAATAAAGTAGCCAGTCTAATAATATCTAACAAAAATCAATCAGATTTGACTGAATAGACAAGTACAGACCTGTGGTTTGGTCATATCGATAGATGTCTTGTTGTTCCCCTGACAGGAACTCTGATGTTTCGCCAGTTGCTTTTTCAGGGAATATTGCTTTCCTTTTTTGGGTGCCTGAGTATTTTGTGATTTTGGTCCTTATTGTGTACATTGGCATTTATTGGCATTTATTGGCATTGGTTTAGTTTTTTCTTTAGTATTTTCTTCTCAGATACGCGTACATTATCTATATTGTACACTTTATATTTGTATGTTGCATCTATTGCATGTAAATTTGGTTTCTGCAACCCAAATCATATGCAGAAAGAAACAAAAATATAGACATGGAAATAAGTAGCCTACTATAGATAATGGAAAAGCCAAGTATAGACCTAGTGAACGACAATGGGGGCAAATTTTTGGATGCATCTGCAGCAGCAAAAATTTACAGCATATCCGTGCCAGACATCAGTTAGCCTTGGATTGTGGTTCCAGAAATTAACATTCTGACATATATGTACATCACCCAATATTTTAATACACATTTCAGATCTCAACTTAAGGATCTCCAATCTTCTAAACACTTTGCACTTAAGTTTTTTCGCAGTGACTTCTGTTGTATTGCTCGTACAAGTCCTTGTATTCATAAATAGTAATGTGCTTTGTTCTGGTTAAGTCTCCAATGCTCAGAGCAGAAAACATTGCTGCTTTATAAATAAATAATTAAAACAAATTGCTGTGTGCACAACCATATGACATTGTAAGGGGAGATTATAACTTACATGATACAAAATTGAAAAAGCCTGGAAAAAAGGTTTCCTCCACCCATGAGATGAAAGGAGATGGACACACTGATTGGATGTATGGCTGAATGGTCGTGTGAGCCGCAACTCCAAGAGCATTATCATTACTGCCAATGGCAAGCGACCACAATCTATTAAATTACTTATTTGGAGGATATCTGCAGGGGGTCAGAGACATGAATAGCTGTTTGGATAATCCTACCATTGCTAAGAACAGTCAAAATCTTCTGTTTTTAGTTGACCATTAATATAAATAAGATAATTAAAAATCCAGCCATAAAATATGATCACAAAACACATTTCCGAAAACTAAGGTTCTCAAATACTTAGAATTTGATCCTAAGAAAATGTCTCACATATTTAACAGCTATAGATTTCTAATTAAAGGGAGTCTGTCAGTCGATTCATGCTACTCATACCATGGCTATGGCTTGAAGAGATGGCTGGGTTCTGTAGGTGTAGATGAGACTAATCTCCAAGTGTGTAAATCGGGAGAGACCTGTCAGTCACCTGGAGTGGTGCAAGAAAAGTGACTGTCCAACCTAGACCACCTACTAATCAGAAGAGGAGACAGGGATGCCAGTAGGTAAGACAAGGTTCACAAGGTTCTGGTCCTTCTGCCTTAGACTACTAAAGGGACCGCCAGAGCAAGGTCCTGCAAATCCTTTTTTCCAACTCTACTGGAGAGAAAAGTAGACCGATTCCTCAAACACCATAAACCAATATGATAAATTTGCCATATTTTAAGACTGTCTAATCTAAGATTGCATGGTCTACAAGTTAGGCCTCTTTCACATGTCTGTCCCTCCGGTACGTGTATGGTCAGTTTTCTCACGTACCGGAGACACGGGCACACGTAGGCCCATTAAAATCAATGGGTCTGCGTTCACGTGCGTATTCTGCCATGGACTGTGTGTACGTGTTGAGCATACGTGTGCCCGTGTGCTCCACACGTAGACATGTCCCCATTTTCTCTGGCATCACGGGTATCACACGGATCGCAAGTGGGTCACACGTAACACAAACGGACCACATGGATGTGTTCCGTGTGACATACACCGGAGAAAATATATGTATCTGCGAGAAAAAAAAAAAACTTTACTCACCTTCTCCAGCCCTGCAGTCTCTGCCGCTGCTGTCACTTGCTTCCGACCGCCACTCATTATGCTCATTGCATATTCACTTCACTGCGGCCGGAAGCAGCAGCAGGGGGGAGTCGGCAGGACCGGAGACCGAAGATCAGCACCACGGACAGCAACGCCAGGGACAGGTGAGTAGAAATTTCCCGTTCTTCGTGTGTTATCACGGATAACACACGGAGAACACACGTGAGCCATAAACACAGCTCACGGAGGGCAAAACGCACCTTTGACACATCCGTGAAAAATTTGCATGGTTTTTCACGGATGTGTGAAAGAGGCCTTAGATAGTATTGATAAATATGCCTCATTATATTTAGCTTTTCTTCAGTCTTTTCAACTGGTAGTAAAATTTAAAGAGGTGGTCCACTACAAAGCAAAGTGGCCACATCGGTGTAAAGCTGTGACAGAAGGCTTTTTCTAAATACCTTCTGTTGTCCATTCTGCCTGTGAGCGGCACTATAACTGTACCCTCATCCAACATTACACGAGCTTCAGTGACCTCTGATGTCCGGTGATGTCATGTCAACTTCCGGAATTGGAAGCGGGACCCAGTCTCCATGAGTGACTGGGCAGTGGGCGGAGTTTCACTGCACATCACAGCCAAGCATTGCTTGTGCTTGCTGCGCTCTGAGGTGAAGGAGACAACATGCGAGATGATGGGCTGTGATGAGCGATGAAACTTCTCCCACAGCCCAATCACCCACGGAGATTGGGTCCCGCTTCGGTGATGCCAGGTCAACTTCCAATTCAGGAAATTAACGTGACATCACCAGACATGAGAGGTCACTGAAGCCCAGGGTCACGTGATGGGGGATGAGCGGACAGCGATAGCGCCGCACACAGGCATAATAGACAACAGAAGGTATTTAGAAAAAGCCTTCTGTTTCATCTTTACACCAATGTGGCTACTATGCTTTGTAGTGGACCACCTCTTTAAAGAGAACCTGTCTGATTTTTTTTTCATCTAAACTAAAGTAGCTTCTTTGATTGCGGCTGCTCTGCTGATTCTGGGAGAATTTTTCTTCGGTGCTCCTCCATTCTAAAGTTATGCTGTCCGGTAATAAAGATGCAAATTTTACTTTAAAGAGAATCTATCACCGGGTTTTCGCTAGCTCATCTGAGAGCAGAATAATGCAGGAAAAGAGACCCTGATTACAGCGATGTGCCATTTAGTTACTGGGTGCAGCAATAGTGACACACAGTCCTCAGATGTAGTATGAAGCAGAGCTGAGAAAGCTAACCCCACCCACACCAGACTCTGTGTATACAGTGTATATTGATAGTAAGCTGCTTATCAGAGAAAGCGGGGTGTGGTTGGACTAGCTCTCAAGAGAGCACCAATGATAATCTCCTGCTCATAAAACACTCATTGTATTCAAACAACAGCACACAGTGTAATACGTCACAGAAATCAGTGGCTAGGCCCCTTCCTCATGCTGTCATCAGATTATATAGGAAATGCTTGCTGACAGGTTCCCTTTAAACGAACTGGACGTATTCCACCAGCTACACTGTGAGCATTTGCTTTATGTCCTCTGATGCTGACCAATCAAAACACAACTGTGTCCTCAGAAAAGTTGAGTTTACCAACGGGAAATCTAGGTATCCATCTAGACTTCCTTAGAAAAAATCAGTTTTCTTCTCTACTTCTCAATCTAACAAACCACATTAACTATTTTCAGCTACCCTAATGGATCTTGTTCAGAAATGGCCCCTCGGGGACCAGAACTCTCAGTACAATTGTCAATTAGGTTTTTATTTACAGGATAAAAAAGCTTTTGTTAACTGGGACCAGAGTATAATGTATCATCCTTATATTTTCCAGTCTGGGAGGATGGGAGTTTTCTTATATGATGCATATGACGGCATGATGTGGATACTTTCAGTCACATTTATAGGAACTGGAACTACAAGAAATTATACATTTTGACAATTTATATATAAACAATTAATTACATAGTACCACAGACTGCTTTGCCGCAATCCTAAAGCTGTCTATATATACGCCAGTTTGCTTCTATGGCCCGGCTGTTTACGGTTAGGATCTCACAACATATTTGCAGCCAAAGCTCACAGATCTCGCTATTTATGCCTTAGGCTGCGTGGCAAGATCCCATGGGGCTCAATTAGTGCATAAAGATGACATCCACACACTATTCCATCTCCTTATCAGGTCAACTAAATGTAAAACCAGTCATAAAAGGCTTCCAATTATTTGTTAATTATTATAGTAAGGAAATGTGGATTTTTAATGCTTTGTATTATTATATTAATATAAATATCACCAATTAAATAATGACTAATTTATTGCAATTCATTCTGAGGTTTATATGTACAGTGCTGGCCAAAAGTATTGGCACCCTTGCAATTCTGTCAGATAATACGCAGCTTCTTCTTGAAACTGATTGCAATCACAAATTCTTTGGTATTATTAACTTCATTTAATTTGTCTTCAATGAAAAAAAATAAAAAAAATTGTCATAAAGCCAAATTGGATATAATGCCACACCAAACATAAAAAGGGGGTGGATAAAAGTATTGGCACTGTTTGAAAAATCATGTGATGCTTCTGTAATTTGTTTAATTAGCAGCACCTGTAACTTACCTGTGGCACCTAACAGGTGTTGGCAATAACTAATCACACTTGTAGCCAGTTGACATGGATTAAAGTTGACTCAACCTCTGTCCTGTGTCCTTGTGTGTACCACATTGAGCATGGAGAAAAGAAAGAAGACCAAAGAACTGTCTGAGGACTTGAGAATCCAAATTGTGAGGAAGCATGAGCAATCTCAAGGCTACAAGTCCATCTCCAAAGACCTGAAAGTTCCTGTGTCTACGGTGCGCAGTGTCATCAAGAAGTTTAAAGCCCATGGCACTGTGGCTAACCTCCCTAGATGTGGAAGGAAAAGAAAAATTGACGAGAGATTTCAACGCAAGATTGTGCGGATGGTGGATAAAGAACCTCGACTAACATCCAAACAAGTTCAAGCTGCCCTGCAGTCTGAGGGTACAACAGTGTCAACCCGTACTATCCGTTGGCGTCTGAATGAAAAGGGACTGTATTTGTAGGATACCTAGGAAGACCCCACTTCGTACCCCGAGACATGAAAAAGCCAGGCTGGAGTTTGCCAAAACTTACCTGAGAAAGCCTAAAACGTTTTGGAAGAATGTTCTCTGGTCAGATGAGACAAAAGTAGAGCTTTTTGGGAAAAGCCATCAACATAGAGTTTACAGGAAAAAAAAGAGGCATTGAAATAAAAGAACACGGTCCCTACAGTCAAACATGACGGAGGTTCCCTGATGTTTTGGGGTTGCTTTGCTTCCTCTGGCACTGGACTGCTTGACCGTGTGCATGGCATTATGAAGTCTGAAGACTACCAACAAATTTTGCAGCATAATGTAGGGCCCATTGTGAGAAAGCTGGGTCTCCCTCAGAGGTCATGGGTCTTCAGCAGGACAATGACCCAAAACACACTTCAAAAAGCACTAGAAAATGGTTTGAGAGAAAGCACTGGAGCCTACTAAAGTGGCCAGCAATGAGTCCAGACCTGAATCCCATAGAACACCTGTGGAGAGATCTCAAAATGGCAGTTTGGAGAAGGCACCCTTCAAATCTCAGGGACCTGGAGCAGTTTGCCAAAGAAGAATGGTCTAAAATTCCAGGACAGCATTGTAAGAAACTCATTGATGGGTTACCAGAAGCGGTTGTTTGCAGTTATTTTGGCTAAAGGTTGTGCAACCAAGTATTAGGCTAAGGGGCACTTTGCACGCTGCGACATCACAGGCCGATGCTGCGATGCCGAGCGCGATAGTCCCTGCCCCCGTCGCAACTGCGATATCCTTGTGATAGCTGCCGTAGCGAACATTATTGCTACGGCAGCTTCACATGGACTCACCTGTCCTGCGACCGTCGCTCTGGCTAGCGACCCGCCTCCTTATTAAGGGGGTGGGTCGTATGGCGTCACTGCGACGTCACACGGCAGGCAGCCAATAGGAGCGGAGGGGCGGAGATGAGCGGGATGTAAACATCCCGCCCACCTCCTTCCTTCTGCATATCCTACGGAAGCCGCAGTGACGCCGGTAGGAGATGTTCCTCGCTCCTGCGGCTTCACACACAGCGATGTGTGCTGCCGCAGGAACGAGGAACAACATCGGACCGTTGCGTTAGCGTAATCATGGATTACGCCGACGCTGCACCGATGATACGATTACGACGCTTTTGCGCTCGTTAATCGTATAATCGATCCTTTACACACTACGATGTCGCATGCGATGCTGGAAGTACGTCATTTTCAATTTGACCCCACCGACATCACACCTGCGATGTCGTAGTGTGCAAAGCCCGCCTAAGGGTGCCAATACTTTTGTCTGGCCCATTTTTGGAGTTTTGTGTGAAATGATCAATGATTTGATTTTTGTTTCATTCTCTTTTGTGTTTTTTCATTGCTATCAAAATAAATGAAGTTAATAATACCAAAGAATTTGTGATTGCAATCATTTTCAAGAAGAAACTGAGTATTATCTGACCAAATTGCAGGGGTGCCAATACTTTTGGCCAGCACTGTAGGATTCATAGTCTATGCCATTTTATTATGTTTAAGACAGGTGCGCCAATCAAAGTTTTATTTGGTGGGTCTGTAAAGAAAGGGTACTGTGGTGTACATATAATTTTTTTATATATATATATATATATATATATATATATATATATTCAGTACAGATCAAAAGTTTGGACACACCTTTTCATCTCTAGAACAACTGTTAAGAGGAGACTTTGTGCAGCAGGCCTTCATGGAAAGGAAGACCAAGAGTCACCTCTGCTGCGGAGGATAAGTTTATCTGAGTCACCAGCCTCAGAAATTGCAGGGTAACAGCAGCTCAGATTAGAGATCAGGTCAATGCCACACAGAGTTCTAGCAGCAGACACATCTCTAGAATAACTGCAGCAGGCCTTCATGGTAAAATAGCTGCTGGGAAACCACTGCTAAGGACAGGCAACAAGCAGAAGAGACTTGTTTGAGCTATAGAACACAAGGAATGGACATTAGACCAGTGCAAATCTGTGCTTTGGTCTGATGAGTCCAAATTTGAGATCTTTGGATCCAACTACTGTGTCTTTGTAGAAAAAGTGAACGGATGGACTCTACATGGCTGTTTCCCACCATGAAGCATGGAGAAGGAGGTGTGATGGTGTGGGGGTGCTTTGCTGGTGACACTGTTGGGGATTTATTCAAAATTGAAGGCATACAGAACCAGCATGGCTACCACAGCATCTTACAGCGGCATGCTATTCCATCCAGTTTGCGTTAAGTTGGACCATCATTTATTTTTCATCAGGACAATGACCCCAAACACATCTCCGGGCTGTGTAAGGAGCGTGATGGGGTGCTACGCCAGATGACCTGGCCTCCACAGTCACCAGACCTGAACCCAATCGAGATGGTATAGGGTGAGCTGGACCGCAGAGTGAAGGCAAAAGGGCCAACAAGTGTTAAGCATTTCTGGGAACTCCTTCAAGACTGTTGGAAAACCATTTCTGGTGACTACCTCTTGAAGCTCATCAAGAGAATGCTAAGAGTGTGCAAAGCAGTAATCAAAGCAAAAGGTGGCTACTTTGAAGAACCTAGAATATAAGACATATTTTCAGTTGTTTCACACTTTTTTAAGTATTTCATTCCACATGTTTTAATTCATAGTTTTGATGCCTTCAATGTGAATCTACAATTTTTAGAGTCACGAATATAAAGAAAACTCTTTGAATGAGAAGGTGTGTCCAAACTTTTGGTCTGTACTGTGTGTGTATATATATATATATATATATATATATATATATCTCGATACCTCGAACTGCAGCAAAATCCTTTATATTAATAATAATAAGAATAATAATAATTATATATATATATATATATATATATATATATATACAGTTAGGTCCAGAAATATTTGGACAGTGACACAATTTTCGTGAGTTGGGCTCTGCATGCCACCACATTGGATTTGAAATGAAACCTCTACAACAGAATTCAAGTGCAGATTGTAACATTTAATTTGAAGGTTTGAACAAAAATATCTGATAGAAATTGTAGAAATTGTACACATTTCTTTACAAACACTCCACATTTTAGGAGGTCAAAAGTAATTGGACAAATAAACCAAACCCAAACAAAATATTTTTATTTTCAATATTTTGTTGCGAATCCTTTGGAGGCAATCACTGCCTTAAGTCTGGAACCCATGGACATCACCAAACCCTGGGTTTCCTCCTTCTTAATGCTTTGCCAGGCCTTTACAGCCGCAGCCTTCAGGTCTTGCTTGTTTGTGGGTCTTTCCGTCTTAAATCTGGATTTGAGCAAGTGAAATGCATGCTCAATTGGGTTAAGATCTGGTGATTGACTTGGCCATTGCAGAATGTTCCACTTTTTTGCACTCATGAACTCCTGGGTAGCTTTGGCTGTATGCTTGGGGTCATTGTCCATCTGTACTATGAAGCGCCGTCCGATCAACTTTGCGGCATTTGGCTGAATCTGGGCTGAAAGTATATCCCGGTACACTTCAGAATTCATCCGGCTACTCTTGTCTGCTGTTATGTCATCAATAAACACAAGTGACCCAGTGCCATTGAAAGCCATGCATGCCCATGCCATCACGTTGCTTCCACCATGTTTTACAGAGGATGTGGTGTGCCTTGGATCATGTGCCGTTCCCTTTCTTCTCCAAACTTTTTTCTTCCCATCATTCTGGTACAGGTTGATCTTTGTCTCATCTGTCCATAGAATACTTTTCCAGAACTGAGCTGGCTTCATGAGGTGTTTTTCAGCAAATTTAACTCTGGCCTCTCTATTTTTGGAATTGATGAATGGTTTGCATCTAGATGTGAACCCTTTGTATTTACTTTCATGGAGTCTTCTCTTTACTGTTGACTTAGAGACAGATACACCTACTTCACTGAGAGTGTTCTGGACTTCAGTTGATGTTGTGAACGGGTTCTTCTTCACCAAAGAAAGTATGCGGCGATCATCCACCACTGTTGTCATCCGTGGACGTCCAGGCCTTTTTGAGTTCCCAAGCTCACCAGTCAATTCCTTTTTTCTCAGAATGTACCCGACTGTTGATTTTGCTACTCCAAGCATGTCTGCTATCTCTCTGATGGATTTTTTCTTTTTTTTCAGCCTCAGGATGTTCTGCTTCACCTTAATTGAGAGTTCCTTAGACCGCATGTTGTCTGGTCACAGCAACAGCTTCCAAATGCAAAACCACACACCTGTAATCAACCCCAGACCTTTTAACTACTTCATTGATTACAGGTTAACGAGGGAGACGCCTTCAGAGTTAATTGCAGCCCTTAGAGTCCCTTGTCCAATTACTTTTGGTCCCTTGAAAAAGAGGAGGCTATGCATTACAGAGCTATGATTCCTAAACCCTTTCTCCGATTTGGATGTGAAAACTCTCATATTGCAGCTGGGAGTGTGCACTTTCAGCCCATATTATATATATAATTGTATTTCTGAACATGTTTTTGTAAACAGCTAAAATAACAAAACTTGTATCACTGTCCAAATATTTCTGGACCTAACTGTATATACATATATATATATATATATATATATATATATATATATATATATATATATATATATAATTTTGCTGCACTTTGAGGTAGACACAGGAATTCATTTAAATTTTAGCTGGTTTATTGGACTTTATCCTGCCCATCAATAACAAAATAAAAACAGTCTTTCAGGCATAAAGAAAGGGAATCAACATACTAACAGTCCATGTAGCTGCAGAATTCGACCACTCAAGTACAGGGTTTCACTCTTAAACCAAGAGCTCAGCTATGGAGGTCTGCTACCTCCATACACAGGACAGTGATTGCAGACACCTTCATTTTATCTGCTGAACCAGACTCTAGGGTGGAGAGATATGTGACAGCCATCCCACATCTCTTTGACTGTTTACAAAAAAACAGGCCCTTGTCATGGCCAATTAGTGCTCTCAGCACCATATTGATGCCAGAGTTTACATTCCGGGTTTCAAATCACTGAAGCTAATAACCTCAGTGAAAAATATCTCCCTCCAGGATTTTACCATTGACAATCTATATATATTATTTTATTTGTTTTGCCTTCAGCCACCACTAGGGGGAGCTGAGAAGCTTTCCGTATATTACTAATGATTTTATTGATTGCTGTATAAATCAGAATAAAACCTGGAGAGAACCATGGATATAGGAAAAAAGCAGAAGATTTGGAGCTGTGTATTAAAAAAGACAAAAAAAAAAAACAGATGACTGACCTTATTAACGTATATTATGATATTAACCCTAGAACGCATACCTGGGGGCTCGCAGGCCTGCTAGGTTACTTGTTTTCTATGGTTGATTTCTATGGTTGCGCGTTCTAGGGTTAATAAGAAAAAAACATGAGTCCTTTATGGTTTAAAAAATCAATAATGTTCTGAAAAGGAGCAATTACTAAAAATTGGGGAAGACAATGTGACTATGCTGCAACATGGCTTACTGTTTCCCAGAGAGATGTCAATGTCCACATTATGTGTGGTTTTGTACATCTTGATTTTTTGGTTCATGGGCTAATTTTTTCCATAGTAACTGGTAGAAGGTCACTGATTTAAATATAAGGAATTAAAGGACTTTTCACTATAAAATAAGAAAAAAAGTTTTACTTACATAGCCAAACTGCCTGACTTGTAAGACATCATTCACCTGACCTTACATCCAATTCGTAGTGCCAAAGTGACTGTATAGACAGTATCATAATCAGCCATGGAGGAGACATTCAGTGTCAGTGCTAGAATGTGGGGGGGGGTTTGGACAGGTAACAATCCCGTAAATATTTTGCAGGAATCCCTTCATTTTATGAATGGATGGAACCCTCTTTTAATTTTTATGGAATCTTGCATTGGCACACACTAAATATAGATGTACACGATCTTTCCTCTAGAGTGATTAGTAGGGACTAAATGTACATTTACACAGCGCACAACCCAGATCTCTGCAGATCATCTCATTTATGGAATGAGCTCTCTACAAAGTGAAAAGGATTAAAAATGAAGGATTAGGAGAAAGTACAGTAGAAGTCATTAAATGCAGATTATTTAGGCTCCATTAGCTTTTAAAAGCAAAGGACACCTCTGATGATTTTTACATATATCATGTGCAGAATTATTAGGCAAGTTGTATTTTTTAGGCTTTTTTTATTATTGATCAACAACTATGTTCTCAATCAACCCAAAAGACTCATAAATATCAAAGCTTAATATTTTTGTAAGTTGGAGTGGGTTTTTTTTTAGATTTGGCTATCTCAGGAGGATATCTGTATGTGCAGGTAACTATTACTGTGCAGAATTATTAGGCAACTTAATGAAAAACAAATATATTCCCTTCTCACTTGTTTATTTTCATCAGGTAAACCAATATAACTGCACAAAATTTAGAAATAAACATTTCTGACATGCAAAAACAAAACCCAAAAAAATTAATGACCAATATATCCACCTTTCTTTATGATGACACTCAGCAGCCTACCATCCATAGATTCTGTCAGTTGCTTGATCTGTTTACGATCAACATTGCGTGCAGCAGCCACCACAGCCTCCAGACACTGTTCCGAGAGGTGTACTGTTTTCCCTCCCTGTAGATCTCCCATTTTATGAGGGACCACAGGTTCTCTATGGGGTTCAGATCAGGTGAACAAGGGGGCCATGTCATTATTTTTTCATCTTTTAGACCTTTACTGGCCAGCCACGCTGTGGAGTAGTTGGATGCAAGTGATGGAGCATTGTCCTGCATGAAAATCATGTTTTTCTTGAATGATTCCGACTTCTTCCTGTACCACTGCTTGAAGAAGTTGTCTTCCAGTAGGTCTGGGAATTGAGCTTCACTCCATCCTCAACCCGAAAAGGTCCCATAAGTTCGTCTTTGATGATACCAGCCCATACCAGTACCCACCTCCACCTTGCTGGCGTCTGAGTCGGAGTGGAGCTCTCTGCCCTTTACTGATCCAGCCTCTGGCCCATCCATCTGGCCTATCAAGAGTCACTCTCATTTCATCAGTCCATAAAACCTGTCAAAAATCAGTCTTAAGATATTTCTTGGCCCAGTCTTGATGTTTTATCTTATGTTTCTTGTATAAGGTGGTCGTTTTTCAGCCTTCCTTACCTTGGCCATGTCCCTGAGTATGGCACACCATGTGCTTTTTGATACTCCAGTAACGTTGCAGCTCTGAAATATGGTCAAACTGGTGGCAAATGGCAACTTGGCAGCTTCACGCTTGATTTTCCTCAATTCATGGGCAGTTATTTTGCCTTTTTTGCCTAACACACTTCTTGCGACCCTGTTGGCTATTTGCCATGAAACGCTTGATTGTTCGGTGATCACGCTTCAAAAGTTTGGCAATTTCAAGACTGGTGCATCTCTCTGCAAGACATCTCACAATTTTGGACTTTTCAGAGCCCGTAAAATCTCTCTTCTGACCCATTTTGCCAAAGGGAAGGAAGTCGCCTAATAATTAAGCACACCTTATATAGGGTATTGATGTCATTACACCACACCCCTCCTCATTACAGAGATGCACATCACCTGATTTATTTAATTGGTAATTGGCTCTCAAGCCTATACAGCTTGGAGTAGGACAACATGTATAAAAATGATCATGTAATCAAAATACTCATTTGCATAATAATTCTGCACACAGTGTATAGCGGTTTCCCTTAATTAATAAAATTGCTCTAAGTTTTAGTTTGCAATTGTTATTCCATTCTTCATCTCAAGATATGCAGTTAGCAGCCTGATCCAAGTTTTGGATTTTACTCTTATGAGTGTCTCTCCCAGAAATACAGGCTGGATGTGAGCTCTCTGTGTATCTAGGATGCTGCTCTCTTCACTTGCTTTAATGTATCACTACAGCTCAAATATTGTACTTCATTCTCAATAAGCCCAATTCTTCAAAGCTTTTTTTGCCAGAGATCAGACGTAAAAAGCTTTGAAAAGTAGCAAAATATTGGCATCTCTTAAAGAATCAGGAGCCTCGCACTCCAATCCGCCCCATTATAATGAATCCTAAGTGCTTTTTTCTATGCTCTCCAAGATCCTTTCTCCACTGTCCTCCTCTTCCCTCCTGTTATTGCTAACATTGAGAGAAGGAAGGGAAAGAAGAGCAACGTAAGGAGCAACTCTGGTGGATTTGAAAAATGTATGCAAAGGAATAAACAAGATAAAGGAATTACGGAACTCTCCAGGGGGAAAATTATAGGAAATTTGTAACAGGGTGGCACAGTGGCTCAGTGGTTAGCACTGCAGCCTTGCAGCGCTGGGATCCTGGATTCAAATCCCACCAATGACAACATCTGTAAGGAGTTTGTATGTTCTCCCCGTGTTTGCGTGGGTTTCCTCCAGTTTCCTCCCACACTCTAAAGACATACAGATAGGGACTCTAGATTGTGAGCCCCAATGGGGGCAGTATTATATGTTGTGAGCCACTCTGAGTCTTTGGAGAGGGGTGGCATACGAGTTTGACAAATAAATAAAGATCATTTAGAAACTTGTTTAATTGTGTATGAAATACGCAAATAAACCCCCAAAAAATCTGTGTCAGGGAATGTGCACATGATTAGGACCCGCTGCATCCTGGACATGGTGTGTCCTGACCTGCGGGGCCGCGAGTCACCGCCGCTGCTCATGCCCACAATCTAGGCTCGGGTAGCTGCTGACTTTCTCTCTGTTCTACCTGCGGAAAACATTTCTTTCTTTGCAGCAAACAATTGACATGCTGCGGCTCAGGAAGCCACACCGCAGGTCACTTTTCACTGAGAGCCGCACACGCACAGTGGCCTTGGGATTTCTAGAAATCCATCCACTGTGCTTGTACTGTACAACGCTGCATTTTTGATACAGAAAAAAGACGCTGCGTCCAAATTGCTGCGAACCCTGATAGTGGGCACACACCCTTATAATGTACATAGCCTTTAAGTGACTGAAACGTAGGGGTACTTTACACGTTGCCACAACACATCCGAAATATCGTCGGGGTCACGTCGTTAGTGACGCACATCCGGCGCCGGTAACGACATCGCAACGTGTAAATCCTTTGTGCGACGATAAACGATCGCAAATGCGTTGAAAATCGGTGATCTGTGTAGTCGGTCATTTTCTTAATGTCGGGTCGACCGCAGGTACGATGTTGTTTGTCATTCCTGCAGCTCCACACATCGCTGTTTGTAAACCCGCAGGAGCGACAAACATCTCCTTACCTGCGCCCCGACGGCAATGCGGAAGGGAAAAGGTGGGCGGGATGTTATGTCCCGCTCATCTCCGCCCCTCTGCTTCTATTGGCCGGCTGATTAGTGACGTCGCGGTGACGTCGTTGTGACACCAAACGCACCTCCCCCTTGAAGGAGGGATATTTCGACAGTCACAGCGTCGTCGCCGAGCAGGTATGTGCGTGTGAAGCTGCCGTAGCGATAATGTTCGCTACGGCAGCAATCACCACATATCGCATGTGCGACGGGGGCGGGTGCTATCGCGCTCAGCATCGCTAGCTGATGCTAGCGATGTCGCAACGTGTAAAGTACCCCTAAGTCCTTGGCAGCTAATTGGGCTGACAGAAAGTATTCTTGTGTCCACTATTAATAGCAGGAGAAGTTTGGAGCACAAATAGCAGAGTCTACAAAACCACAGTATTAGATAATGCGGCTCGTTTAGAGTCTGGTGAATACATTGTAAGATCACGTTGTCTTATGTAACTCAAGCCACAAGCAAATATTTAAGATTTTGCTAGATAAGTCTTTTAATAAAAAAATCACATAGAAAAAATTCACACAGAGGAACATTTCTGTAGAAATGAATAATTAAATCACATTGGCCGTAAACCAAGATGCAATGAACCAGGAGATATAAAAACTGAACAGACACATCCATGTTTTACTGTATAATGATTATGGGTTTACTAACACAGCCAGAGGATTTGAGCGCACGGTGTCCTGAGCCGTCTCATTAACATTAACGTTAGTGAGATATGCATAATACAGAATATAAAGTCAATTTGCAGAACTGACAACATAAAGAAAACGTATTTACATCAGTTAAGCAAATTTATTGCTCTAAGGGCCACTAAAAAGAGGAAGCAGGAATCGTATTCATTCCTATCAGCAGCTTCTCCAGCTCTTTCAATGTACTAATGTTCATACATCTTCTCAAATGGGCTTCAAAAACCCGTTTTTTAGATTGTGAAGTTCCATTGGAGGTGTCACTAAAGCTCCATGCTAATATATATGTATATATATTGTAGCGGGGTGGGGGTCCCCCAGGACTACAAAGACGCAGTGACCCAAATAGTCCGATCCAAACAGCTTTATTGTCCTCGCTGTACAGGTAAAGTCACCCGGAACACAGCCGGGTTATGCACCGTCCATACGGGTCCCCGTCACACAGGCACCCCTTGCCGTAGGAGACGGTCTTACGATGCCCCGTTCGGCTGTTCCAGGAGGGTCCACAGACTTATAATCGCTCCACGCAGGCCTGGAGCTTTTCCAGGCTTCCGGCTCTGCAGCTTACAGAGCAGACTCTATTACAAGTTCATAGTGGAAGTTTAACCACCGTCCCCACTCTCTGGCACCTGGTAGCAGACACCTCTAGCCAAGGTTCCTTCTCGGCCACAGAGCCCTCTGCAGACCCCTGGGTCTGTGTCTCCTCCAGGAGAGGTTCGGCCCTACAGCCCTGGTCTGGCTGCACTCACCTCAGTCTCGACTCAGACTTAATATCGGAGCCCTGTGCTCAGCCTCCACACAGGTTGCTCCATCCAGAGCTCTCGGCTCTGCTCTCACTCTCTAGAACACACACTGCCAGTCTCCTAAATCAAGCTGGCCACACCCACAGGTGGAGGTCTATGATTCTCAGCCCTGCACAGCACCCTGGGATTATTAAAGGGAACCTGACCCTTATATGTAGCAAGAAGCCTTTGTGGACTACAAGTCCCATAGCAACCTCTTCCGTTTAGATATCGCAGGTACCTTCTCCACTGTGACATATAGCGACCATTTACCACATTGGTGGTCGCTACCTCACAATATATATCGGGTTAATAACTGCTGTTAACAAAATAGAATGTATTAATAAAAACCACAAAACAAATAGATAGAAATGTAATTATTAAATTGTTGCCTATATTAACCAATCAGAGCTCAGATTAATTAACTGTAGCAAAATAGAAGCTAAGATTGTGATTGGTTGCTATTGGCAGCCTGATAAATCTCCAGGCAACAGAAAGCCCTCCCCCCTGACAGTATATATTAGCTCACACATATAGACAGGTCATGTGACTGACAGCTGCCGTATTTCCTATATGGTACATTTGTTGTTCTTGTAGTTTGGCTGCTTATTAATCAGATTTTTATTTTTGAAAGATAATACCAGACTTGTGTGTGTTTAGGGCGATTATGTGGGGAGGTTGGTGTATGTGTGGTGAGATGTGTGCTGAGGGTGGTATATGTGTTCAAGCACGTGGTAGTGTGTGGCGCATTTTGTGTGTGTGTTCATATCCCCGAGTGTGGTGAGTATCACATGTCGGGGCCCCACCTTAGCAACTGTACAGTATATACTCTTTGGCGCCATCGCTGTCATTCTTTAAGTCCACCTTGTTCACATCTGGCAGCTGTCAATTTGCCCCCAACACTTTTCGTTTCACTTTTTCCCCATTATGTAGATAGGGGCAAAATTGATTGGTAAATTCTAACGCGGGGCGTTAAAATTTCACTTGATTGGTAAATTGGAACGCGCGGGGCTAAAATTTAGCCTCACAACATAGCACCCGGCGCTGCCCGGGATAGTAACTGTCTCTCTGTTTCTCTCCCATTCTCTGTCTGTCTCCCCCTCTGTATATGACTCGCCCACCCCAGGGCTATGGGACACCCGGTGCCGGGCTGGACTAGTCCGGTGGTAGTCAGTGGTGGCTGGGCCCGGCTCCGTGGCCCTGGTGGGTGTCAGTACAATATGTGGCTTGTTGAATAAAGGTTGTGTTCGTGACGCCACCTGTGGTATGCGGCTATTAAGCCGCCGCTGCTGTGTGAGGCCTCCGGGATGGTGTTATGGCAGCAGTGGTGATACTGCTCCCCACAGGTGGAGCAATGCCCGGGGCACAGTTGGTGCTTGTGAATGTCTATGCAGATGGAATAACTGAGGCAACTTCAAGGGTGCAGTTCCAGTTCTTTACTCACAGTTCTTGTCAGGGCAGAAGGACCCTTGGACTGCTGGAACCTCTGTCAGGGACCTCCGCCTTCTGGGTGATTCAGAGTGTGACATCCGGTACCCTTCTCTTAGTGTCTCCTTCTCTGCTGTCTTCACTAGCCTTGCCTTAGTTAGGATGGACTTGGCTTGGCCTCCACTACAGCCTCCAGGCTGGGGGGTCACCTGTCGGCTGATTACCCCTTTTCTGAAGGTCTGCTATGGGTTCTGGCCCTGGGAGTTTACAACGTTCCCTGGGCCTCGGTTTTTACTGTTTGGAGATTGTCTTTGCACTCCTCCAGTCTCTAGGGACCGTCCCCTGTCGCAGCTTAATCGCTCCACCGGTGTCAATGTGGAACAGGCCCCCGCAGCCCGCAGCTACCCGTAGCGCCTCTAGGCCCTCGGCTTCGGTACCTAACAAGGACTGCTCGTGGTACCTACAGGACTACTCGTGGTACCTACAGGACTACCCGCGGCCCTGCGACCCTTTCTTTCTTCCTTTTCTTTCTCCTCCTTGCCTGCCTCCAGCAGGCCTCCTCCTCCCTCCTTTGTCTCGTTCTTCTCCTCCAACTACATGCTCACTCCTTACTCTCTCACTCCCCGAGGTAACTGACTAACCTTGACCTTCCTATCTCTATCTGCTCTCAGATGGCTCCTCCCACCCCCCCAGTTGCTAAGCTGTAACCTATAGGAGCAGGGATGGGTCTTACGACCCCTCCCAGCATGCAGCATGGGGGGGGTTGCCTGCCACTTTCCCTGGTCCTAGTATGTACCTAACAATGGGTGTAGTGTGGATTTACCAGGGGACCGGAGTTCACTCTCTTCCTCTCCCAGAATGGGGCATCACACCGCTGGTGGGGTGCAATGACCTGTGGCGACGGAAGCCTCAGGGGCGCCACACTCCCCCACAGCAAATCCCAGCACGTCCTCGGGCTGAAAAACAACAAAAACATGTGGAGAAACTGCAAAACATTTTTGGTATGCAAAACATAAAATAAAACATTTCTTCCCTTTATGGGAGGCACATATCAGTGAACGTTGCGAACTTCTTATAAAGAAAACTCTAAGTGTGCACTTCCAGTCCATTGCACGGTTTGGGCACATCCCCCATAATTCTGGTAGGGGGCACAACAGGTGCAACTAATTACATTTTTGGCTACAACAAGTCCAGTAGCCCGGCAGTTCATTTCTTTCAATCAACACTAATGGGACTATCAACCAGCCATTCAGTCCAATGGCCTGGTTACATAGGACACATAAACAACATACCAGCCACTAAGTCCAGTGGCCTGGTATGACATGACACATACACATTCACCGGGGCCCACATTCCAGTTCAGTGGCCCGGTAACACATAAACATGGGGGGTGACGTCTTCAAAAAGCATTAGGGGCAGTACAGTAGGAAAGGGTGTCATCTTCGAAAAGAATCAGGGGCAAAACACGAGGGACTTCTTCAAAAAGAATGAGGGGCTATGTACAGTTCGGCAGCTCTTCATCTTCCTTACTCTCGAGGGTAGATGTCAGGGTCCCACTCCGGCATGGCTCCTGGCAGCAGGTACGCTGACGATATCATCGTCTGGGTCCCTTGAGCACTGGTCCCTGACCTTCTGCGCTGTCCTGCAGCCTGGATTGGAGTGGGGCTGCCTGTAGGCGTTGCACGGCGCTGCTGCAGAGGGCTGCTTGTCTGCAGGGGGCTGTTGCTGTGGTCTCTAGGGCCCTGCTTTGGCCGGGCACCCTGCATCACACGCGCCATGGAGATCCTGGTCTGCGTCTCCTGGGTAACGGTTGTAGGCCTGCTGCAATGTTCTGCGGCCTGGGTCTGTCTTGAGGAGGTGGCGCTGCTGCTTGGAGAGATGCTGCGCTCCTGTGCTGTGCGGCGCCACTCTGGCTCTGCTGGGGCCGCTTCTTCCTGCACAATGTGCACATGCAGCGCATACCATCCGCGGTCCCCCATCAGCCGGACATACTCAACCACTTCACCCGGCTTGGCATCGCGCCCTGGGTGGCCTCTGGGCAGGTGCTCTTCAATGTCTCTCCGGGCCACAAACACATCCTTGCCCAGGCCGGGCTCCCGGATGAAGCCCCAGCCACCTTTCTGCCGGAAATCAACTACGGTGCCCCGTCTTACTGGGCACTCGGTCCCCTTCAGGGCCTTCCTGACCTCTTCTTTGGAGGCCAGATTGGCGACTTCTCGGGCCCTTCGTTTCTCCTCCCGGAGTTCCCGCTCCCGCTGGTACTCGACCACCAGCCTCCGGCACGTCATCTCGTTGGCCAGGGGAGTTTCCTTGGGGAGCAGCGGCCGCTGCAGTCCCCTGGTTTCTATGGGCGCTGCGTCCCAATTCACTCCCAGGGATGCCATTCCCAGGAGGCTCACAGGGGGACTCGGCAGGGGGCCCACTAGTTGTTCAGGGTTCACCCCACCCCGGGCTCCGTCTGCGGGGGTCTCGGGCAGGCCTCCGGTGACCCACCGAGCGTCCGCTGGGTAGGCCGAGAAGGCCAGGGGGTCAGTGAAGGGGCTAAGCGGGGGCTCGTGGCGGGGCCCTGGGTCCGGACTGGACGGGGTTTCTGGTTGCTCACCCTGCGCTTGCTCCGCGGCATCCATCCACCGTTCCAGATCCTCCGGCACCCTCGGTGTCTCTCTCCGCCGGTCCGCCTCCACCTCCATGCTGCTCAGCCTCCGGGCCAGAACTCTCATTTCTTCCTGGAGCAGGTCCAGCTTGAGATCCTCTCTGCCGGTCCCTGGTGCACCTCTCTGCAGCTCCTCCGTCATGCTTCCGGCCTGGGGAATGCTGCCTGGAACACTGCTCGAGTGCTCGACCACGCCACTCGGCTGCTCCCTTTTCCTTTTCGGGGGCGGGGCCGGAGGCTGCACTAGCAACTGGCGCCAGACTGGCGCCCAGCCCATCACGGCCGGCACCGCTCCGCTCAGTATCAGGTACATTTTCTTTGTCTGCTGGTCGGGCGTTTAGGCTCTCTTCTGCCAGCCAGCCAGCTTATTTAGTCGCCACTAATTCTTCTTCCGTTTTCTATGGCGGGCACCGCTTCGCGCGCTTTTCTTGGACAAGGGGGCGGGGCTTCTCTTCGAGCCCTTTCTTCTTACACGCCCCCCTTCTTCCCGCTCTCAGCAGCGCTAATGGCGGCGGTTTCTCAGTAAAGTACACAGTCTGTCACACGGTTCTCCAGGCGCACAGTACCCGGTTAGACCGGGCACGAAATCCTGTTCGTGACGCCAAAAATTGACTCGCCCACCCCAGGGCTATGGGACACCCGGTGCCGGGCTGGACTAGTCCGGTGGTAGTCAGTGGTGGCTGGGCCCGGCTCCGTGGCCCTGGTGGGTGTCAGTACAATATGTGGCTTGTTGAATAAAGGTTGTGTTCGTGACGCCACCTGTGGTATGCGGCTATTAAGCCGCCGCTGCTGTGTGAGGCCTCCGGGATGGTGTTATGGCAGCAGTGGTGATACTGCTCCCCACAGGTGGAGCAATGCCCGGGGCACAGTTGGTGCTTGTGAATGTCTATGCAGATGGAATAACTGAGGCAACTTCAAGGGTGCAGTTCCAGTTCTTTACTCACAGTTCTTGTCAGGGCAGAAGGACCCTTGGACTGCTGGAACCTCTGTCAGGGACCTCCGCCTTTTGGGTGATTCAGAGTGTGAAATCCGGTACCCTTCTCTTAGTGTCTCCTTCTCTGCTGTCTTCACTAGCCTTGCCTTAGTTAGGATGGACTTGGCTTGGCCTCCACTACAGCCTCCAGGCTGGGGGGTCACCTGTCGGCTGATTACCCCTTTTCTGAAGGTCTGCTATGGGTTCTGGCCCTGGGAGTTTACAACGTTCCCTGGGCCTCGGTTTTTACTGTTTGGAGATTGTCTTTGCACTCCTCCAGTCTCTAGGGACCGTCCCCTGTTGCAGCTTAATCGCTCCACCGGTGTCAATGTGGAACAGGCCCCCGCAGCCCGCAGCTACCCGTAGCGCCTCTAGGCCCTCGGCTTCGGTACCTAACAAGGACTGCTCGTGGTACCTACAGGACTACCCGCGGCCCTGCGACCCTTTCTTTCTTCCTTTTCTTTCTCCTCCTTGCCTGCCTCCAGCAGGCCTCCTCCTCCCTCCTTTGTCTCGTTCTTCTCCTCCAACTACATGCTCACTCCTTACTCTCTCACTCCCCGAGGTAACTGACTAACCTTGACCTTCCTATCTCTATCTGCTCTCAGATGGCTCCTCCCACCCCCCCAGTTGCTAAGCTGTAACCTATAGGAGCAGGGATGGGTCTTACGACCCCTCCCAGCATGCAGCATGGGGGGGGTTGCCTGCCACTTTCCCTGGTCCTAGTATGTACCTAACAATGGGTGTAGTGTGGATTTACCAGGGGACCGGAGTTCACTCTCTTCCTCTCCTAGAATGGGGCATCACACCGCTGGTGGGGTGCAATGACCTGTGGCGACGGAAGCCTCAGGGGCGCCACATATATATATCTCTGTCTCTCTATCTCTTTGTCTGTCTGTCTCTTTCCCTGTCTGTCTTTTTCTCCATCTGTCTCAATCTCTTTCTCCGTCTGTCTCAATCTCTTTCCCTGTCTGTCTATCTATCTCTGTCACTTTCCCTGTCTGTCACTTTCCCTCTCTTTCCTTGTCAGCCTGTTTCTTTCTCTTTGTGTCTGTCTCTTACCTTGTCTATGTCTGTTTCTTACTCTGTCTGCCTCTTTCCCTGTCTGTGTCTGTCTGTTTCCCTGGCTGCATTGTGACACACCAACATTTCATTTAAGGGCGTGGCTGCGCATTCTTCTGAAGTTCTGGCTGCACTGTGGTTCCCAGCTCCATTTGCTTTAATGGAGGCAGGTTTTTTGGTGAATAACTGTAAAGCGCGGGGTTAAAATTTCCCCTCAAAACAGACTATGACCCTCTCTGGGTCCAGAAATGTGAGTGTGCAAAATTTTGTGGCTGTAGCTGCGACGGTGCAGATGCCAATCCCGGACATACACACAGACACACACACACACACACAGACACACACATACATACATACATACATACATACACACACACATACACACATTCAGCCCAGTCTCTTTCCCTGTCAGTCTGTCTCTTTCCCTGTCAGTCTGTCTCTTTGTGTCTGTTTCTTACCCTGTCTGTGTCTGCCTGTTTCCCTGTCTGTGTCTGTCTCTTTCCCTGGCTGCATTGTGACACGCCAACATTCCATATAAGGGCGTGGCTGCGCATTCTTCTGAAATTCTGGCTGCACTGTGGCTCCCAGCTCCATTTGCTTTAATGGAGGCAGGTTTTTTGGTGAATAACTGTAAAGCGCGGGGTTAAAATTTCCCCTCAAAACAGCCTATGACGCTCTCTGGGTCCAGAAGTGTGAGTGTGCAAAATTTTGTGGCTGTAGCTGCGACGGTGCAGATGCCAATCCCGGACATACACACACACACACACATACATACATACACACACATACACACATTCAGCCCTGTCTGTCTCTTTCCCTGTCAGTCTGTCTTTTTGTGTCTGTTTCTAACACTGTCTGTGTCTGCCTCTTACCCTGTCTGTGTCTGTCTCTTTCCCTGGCTGCATTGTGACACGCCAACATTCCATATAAGGGCGTGGCTGCGCATTCTTCTGAAGTTCTGGCTGCACTGTGGCTCCCAGCTCCATTCGCTTTAATGGAGGCAGGTTTTTTGGCTAATAACTGTAAAGAGCGGGGTTAAAATTTCCCCTCGAAACATAGCCTATGACGCTCTCGGTGTCCAGAAGTGTGAGGGTGCAAAATTTTGTGGCTGTAGCTGTGACGGTGCAGATGCCAATCCCGGACATACACACACACACACACACACACACACACATACACACACACATTCAGCTTTATATATTATATATATATATATATATATATATATATATATATATATATATATATATATATATATATACACAGTTGAAACCAGAAGTTTACATGCACTATCTACGGTAAAAAGACACATCTGCAGGTTTTTCTCACTATCTGACATGAAATCAGAATAAACCTTTCCCGTTTTAGGTTAATTAGGAACCAAAATTATTTATATTTGCCAAATACCAGAATAATGAGAGAGAATTTTTTAAGGCATTTTTATTACTTTCTGCAAAGTCAAAAGTTTACATACATGTCATTAGTATTTGGTATCATTGGCCTTAAACCGTATGACATGGATGAAACATTTTGGATATCCATCCACAAGCTTCTCACAATAGTTGGTAGGAATTTGGGCCCATCCCTACAGACAGAACTGGTATAACAGAGCCATGTTTTTAGGTCACCTTGCTCGCTCCGACCTTTTCAGCTTTGCCCATATGTTTTCAATAGGATTGAGATCAGGGCTTTGTGATGGCCACTCCAAAACACTGACTTTTGTTATCCTTAACCCACTTTGTAACCAATTTGGCAGTATGCTTCAGGTCATTGTCTATTTGGAAGACCCATTTCTGCTCAAGCTTTAAGTTCCTGGCTGATGTCTTGAGATTTTGCTTCAGTATTGCCACATAATCCTCTTTCCTCATGATGCCATCTATTTTGTGAAGTGCACCAGTCCTTCCTGCAGCATAATAACCCCAGAACATGATACTGCCACCCCCGTGTTTCACAGTTGGGATAGTGTTCTTAGGCTTCAAGGCTTTTCCCTTTTTCTTCCAAACATAATGATGGTCATTATGGCCAAACAGTTCAATTTTAGTGTTTTAGTTTTGGCAGAACACAGGACATGTATCCAGAAATGAAGGTTTTTGATCCTGTGTGCATTTGTAAACATTAATCTGGCTTTTTTATGTTTCTTCTGGAGTAATGGCTTCTTCCTCGCAGAGTGGCCTTTCAGCCCATGTTGATACAGTACTCATTTCACTGTGGATAATGACACAATCTTACCAGCTTCCACCAGCATCTTCACAAGGTCTTTAGCTTTTGTTTTAGGGCTTGATATGCACATGACTGACCAAAGCACATCTCTGTCTGGCATACAGAACCCATCTCCTTCCTGAGTGGTATGATGGCTGGACATTTCAATCTTGTTTATACTTAGTATAATTGTTTGTACAGATGAACGAGGTACCTTCAGGTATCTGGAAATTGCACCCAAAGATGAACCAGACTTGTGCAAGTCCAAAATTCTCTTTCTGAGATCTTGGCTGATTTCTTTTGACTTTCCCATAATGCTACACAAAGAAGCAGTGTGATTCAGGTGTGCATTAAAATACATCCACAGGTGTGTCTCTAATTAACTCAGATCTTATCAATAAACCTATCAGAAGCTTTCAAAGACATGACATCATCATATGGGCTGTCCCATATTGTTTAAAGGCACAGTACTCTAAAGGCCACTTTACATGCTGCGATCTCGCTAGCGAGACCGCTAGCATGCTTTCCCGCCCCCGTTGGTTGTGCGTCACAGGCAAATCGCTGCCCGTGGCGCACAACATCGCTCGAACCCGTCACACTACTTACCTGCCTGGCGACGTCGCTGTGACGTAATGGGGCGGTTCGTTCGCCGTCACAGCGACGTCACTAAGCAGCCGCCCAATAGAAGAAACCCATAGGCTTCCATTCTACCAAACGGCGATTCCGTCACTGCCAATTTTTTTGACGCACACAAAAAACATTACTGTGGACATTGTCTCCGTCTGATGGAAAACCATTTTTCGATGGATCCGTCCAACGACTGATGAAACGTGAAGCCATCCATCGCAATCCGTCGCTAATACAAGTCAATGAGAAAAAAATGGATCCAGCGCTGGATCTGTTTTTTTCAAAATGGTGGGCAGTGTAGTGCATAATGAAACTGCCCCAGACTGGGCAGCAAGGGGTTAACCCCAATGCTGTTTTTGTCCAGCCCCCTCTCCCGTCCAGGCCCTGCTCTTCCTGTGTTTGGGAGGGGACTCCGTCCTGGCCCCTCCCGAATTCCCAATCCCACCTATAGGGTGTAATTTCTACCTATATATTGGGGTCTGGGCCAGTGTCCGGCCTCTTCCCCTGGTATCCCAGGATCCGGAGCAGCTCTGCCTGGTGGAAGCAGGAGAAACCCGATGGACCTTCACATCCTTGAGACGCTGCAGGCCCATGCGTGGCATGAAGGTTAGGGATGACTGTCTCATTTATTTGCAGAGCTCAGCTCTCCTCAGTCACAGATAGGGGCTGTGTTGCAGACAGCTGCAGCACCTGCCGGGGAAGTGTTTCTTCTCCTAGGTGCTTTCCTCGGGCCCCTGCCCCACGTGCATCCCTGTTTTTTCCTGCCCCTGCCTTTAGCACGGCAGGCAGGCTTTAATAAACACCTCACAACTGTTGCTCCCTCAGCCCCCCTCCCTGTTTTCACACAGCACAGTTTGCTGCACGCCCCCTTCATCTCCCCTGCAGCTCCCAGCATGTCTAGTGCATTAGTATCACAGCAGTATTACTTTAACCCCTCATATACTGCCATGGACAATGACACCACTTCCTCTTCTGCAGGTTTTGGGCAGTGTGTCTGCTCACCAGCCTGCATCCCTGGCTCCCCCACCCCTAACTCCCCTCCTGTTCTGCATACCTGTGATGGTCTGCCACGTTCTCAATTAACCCTTGATGCCCAAGCTGTCCCCTTCTTCACATCCACAGCTACTTTCACAATGTCTAAATCCTTGCAGACCACAGGGGTCCTGCTTATGTCCTACCAGTTATCGGTCCAGCTTCCCCCCTGCGTTGGGCTATGTGCCCACGTGGCGTGTTTTCATGCAGTTACGCTGCGTTCTGCACCGCAGCGTGGCTGCATGCGTCCTGCGCCCCAGCACAACCTATGAAGATTGTGCATAATTCATGCCCACATGGCGTATTGGAGTGCAGCGCTTCGGCTACTGCCGGGGCGCTGCGTTCTAAGAAGTGATATGTCGCTTCTTTGGTGCGCTCTGCATGCGGCCCCTGCTCTGTCTATGGGGGGGGCTGCGTGCGGAGCGCATGAAATCGGCTTTTCAGTACGGACTGTTTCTGCGGCGGTTTGGGGCGCACGCGTGCTGTTCAGATCGCTGCAGAGATTTCTGTAGGGATAGAACGCAGCGTGGGCACATAGCCTTGCATCGGTCGGATCTGCACGATCAGCGTCGCTCGTCGGATTGGTGCAGGAGGCGCTTGAGGCATTCTTCACGGAACTTCTCCCGTACACACAGAAGCCGGCGTTCACACTCATCTGGTAGAAGTCGCCTTTTGAATTCCTTTTGAGGGCTCAAGCGTCTCGAGGGTGACTGATGAGTGTGCACGAACATCTATGGTGCAGCCTACGAGGACACAGAGGCATTGGTCTGCTACTGAACAGCCCGGGGATGTGAGGTATGCCCCTTCCCACGTCAGCGGTGGTGTATCTACGGCGAATTCCACAGAGATGGCATCCACATCAACATCCGGTGTGTTCACGGAGGCTTGGGGGATTAAGGAATTACAGCTCCTTAAGGTGGCATTCTCCATCTTCATTGTTTGAGAGATCGGACGCTTCGAGGATGCCTGGCGGTCTTGTGCTGTCACGTCAGCGGTGGTGTTTTGATGGATACTCCCCCTGTGATAGCATCATGTCGACTAAGTCACGTTTATATTTGCCCCAGTACTTATGATAAGAAACCCAGGGCACGAGAACGATTAGTAATTGGCTACAGGTTTTTCAGTCCTGGGTCAGAAACATCCCGACCGTGGTCCTGAAATGTTCATTTATCAATACCTAATTTATAGTTCCTATAATCTCACGGTGGTTATGGGTGTAGTTGGTATTATGAGGATTTTCAGCGTCGGCTTGCTCTTACACCCTGGCATTGGTTTGGGTGTCCAAGCCATGGATTTCTGGCGTAGGTTAATGACCGTACAGAAGCCAGTATACCACTTTTCAATCCACGGCCACTGTGCCGGGAGCTTCACAAGGTCCAGCCATGGTGGCCGTGCGCCGCCCAGGAGCGTGTTGGTTGTTTAATGATTGACACTTCCGGTTCTTTGGGTTATGCAATACTAGCACGAGTGTTCTGCTTGCTGCGGAGCCATTTGGCTGTTAGATGCACTCACTCTCCTTCCAAGGTCCTCGGTAAAATGGTACAAATGTCTCAGACGACCCCGGTAAAGGTATCAGAGATGCCCCTTGTGGCTTGACAAATATCCCAATAAGGATGTGGCTGGTCATACCAGTTTTGTATTTTTCTTTCACTTTATTTATTCCATTTAATTTTCCTAATTGCTCCCTTATTGTCGCTAAAAGGAACGGAACTGGGTAGATTTCAATTGATACACCACCTACTGTATCTCACCCACACGGTGGGTCTGTTAATCATGGTATCCCTCCTGAGTAAGCTTTGATTTCTGTGTCTTTTTACAGTGTAATTTCTCTTATACGGGAGTTCGGACGCAGTGCACTTTTGCTTAATCTGATATCGAATCTGTGTTTTGTCCGTTACCTGTTCATCCGTACTGTTCCATAGTTTGGGTTGTTGCATGTAGGGCAATTTTTATTCCGATTCTTTACTTCCCATGGTATGCTTTATGTCATTCCATTATTTTGAACTCTTCAGTTCATTTCTTCAACGGGTGCGGTGGTGTGAGACGCTCTCAAAATTTGTCACTCACTACTTGATGATTTTCTTTAATTGCCCTAGTGACTTCGATGAATGCAAACAATTTTTGACATTTTTTCAGTTTATATTGAGTTTGTTGTCCCTTTGCCCCCAAACAAACGTAGGGCACGAAAGATTCAGACCCTGTTTCAATTGAGTGTGGGTTTTGTTTTTGTACGGTGCAGCTTAAAGGGATTTTCTACATACCTTGAAAATACATTCACTTTGTCTAATTGGTAATTCTGTTGGACAATTTTGTTGCTTATGTGATGTTATATTACTGAACCGCAGCATTAGAGAGGTCAGAATTACAGCCCGAGCTAATTAGAATTACAGGCATAGTATAGTTATAAGTAATTGTGTCTTTACAGGAAAGTTACATTGCGCCACATGCAGTTCACCGCCTCTCATTGTCCACTAGGGGCGCTTCACCCTGACCACAGGATTATTGTGTCCACCAGAGGGGTGCTTCACCCTGACCACAGGATTACGTATTACTTCTGACTTACTGATTTGGTCTCAATTCCTTTTCACCTTTAATGAGTGCATGTTCAACATGTGTTCTGTGGTGTCTAACCGGGTTTTATTTTTGCTCACCAATGTGTCTTTTTTCCTGATGGTTTTAGCGCTGTTTTTGGCAATCAGTGGTGCCGGGGCACCTGGCCCTCACCTTGTTAACTTTTTGTTTTACTGCTAATTTTTCCCTTTCAGAATCGTTCCCTATTGTCATTGCTGTGGAGTTTTGCCACAAGTCACTAGCCAACTGTAATATTTTGTTTGCTGTTACGCTGCATACAATACACATTTGGATCCGAGCATGGGCTACGGGTTCTCAGAGAAATGCTCCATATTGATTGTCTCGTTTCTGTTTGCAGGATTTTTCAGCTGGTACCCAATGCCAGCCTGGTGGGTTGCCATTGCCACACCGCTGCGAGATCTTGTCGGGACCAACTCCTGACAGAGATTAGGACTTCAGATCCCCCTTCAAAGTGGCAACTTTATGGATAGGCGTGAAACAGTGGTTAGGTATAGGTATTCTGGTAGCTGGTCCCTCGGTTCTTATAACTTTACCTGTTCGGAGGTTACCCTCTAATATTTGATGCACCTTTATAACTTTGGTTCTTTCGCCTCTGTAGCCCTGAAGCATTTATTTGTATTTTGTTTCATTTTTTGATGGGATGTTCTACGTTACTAAATCTTGTTATTTGCAAACCCCTTTAATGGCTGGTTTAAGTCCCACCAATCCATAGATAAGAGGCATCCCAATTTTTTTTACCTGATGCTTCTTCAGTTAATCGACTATGCAGGCTGTTTGTTCAATCCCACGGGAGATATCCCTCTTGTCCACAACCTTTAACTTGGCCTTTTCTGGGCCCTCAGAGTCAGCGAACTCGCCACACTGTCCAAGAATAGTTTTGTTGCCTTCAATTGTGTGCCATACTACTTATTGATCCTTCATGCGTATCCACATTCAGGAGCCCAAACTGACCAAGTGGCCAGAGATTCTGGGATTAGACTGTTCCTTCCCCTGGCCCTACCTGCCCTTTGCGTTTGATGGAATTTTCGTTTGTCGGTCTACTGGTACCTCACTGTTAGTTTATTAGGATGGTTCCCCCCTTACTAGGTACCAGTTTACCGCCCCTTTTTTCGGTGCTGCCTCACCGCTTGCCGTTTTTTCACCCCCTGATCACTTTGGGACTCATTCCTTTTCATTGTGGCAGCCACTAAGGCTGCCAGGGCGGGCTTTATCAGACTCTGATATACAGTGCATATTGGTAAATTGCGCTCTGCTTTTTTTTGTCAGATATGCATCGCACGATTTATTGCAGGAAGTAACCAATTTTATAGCACATTTACTTTAATTTCTTTAAAGGTTCGGCATTGCTATAAAAAAAAAAAAAAAAAAAAAAAAAGGTTTTTGGATTGTTGGCAATTTCTACGTGTTTTGGGCTGTTCAGAGAGCTGGTAACAGTCGCAATCTTGGATTCTACTCTGTCGAACTGCTTAGTGGTTGGGTTCGAGGCCTGAGATGGCTCAGGTCTTGTTGGAGGTGGTTGCCATCAGCAGGCAGTTTTCTGCTCCGATGATTTTAGTTGGAAGGTGACAACCGAAGGTTAATGCTTCAAGATGGTGTGCTCTTGGCAGATATCGGTCTGGATACAATTTTATCTATGATCCAGGGCGGCCTGGAGCAAGCCTTTTTTCCAAATGGTGGGGGTCGGAGTTCAGTTTGAGACTGGTCTCCTCCTTGGCATGTGTCAACAGCATTCTGGTGAGAGAGCGGAAGTCCTTGGTCCTGTGGTAGAGTGTCCCTTCTCACCTGGAGTCAAGTTATGTTTTACAAGTTCTAAAGAGTTTGGAAAAAGTTTATAAAATATGTTTTACAAGTTTTAATGAGTTTGGAAAAGTTTGGAAAATAATAATATATCAGTAAAGCTGTGACCGATATCTGCCAACAAAATGGTGTCTGTCTTTATTTCATTAGGACGGGCCTTTATTTGGATGCAATGGTTCTTTGTTTTTGTCTGTGCAGTCTGAAGCGGATTGTGACTGATGTAAAAAAATGGATGTGTGAAAGGGGCCTATGCCTCAGAGCTTGGGTGCTGTGGGACACCAGGTCATCTGTCCTGCCGTTGCCGTGACAGTAGTTGGTGCTCGGTCCAGCACCTTTAAAAGGCTATGGACCCACTGAGAGGTTCCCCATAACATGGTAGAGAGCTTCATACAGTCTGATCAGAAAATAAGGACCTCATATTCAGTTTTGTAAATTTTTGCCTACCGCCGTTAGACCAATATATAATTTTTTTATGTATTTTTTTTTAACAATTATGGCATACATTTTACGATAGTCCTGCCTCCAGAAAACAGTACCTCTCTGCCCTTCTGTGACTGCTGATCCTAAATTTATGTATATAAACATTGGTATTACTTGTACCCTTATATCAGTGTATATACCTAACAAAGGAAATAGTTCTCTCTGAAACTCATTGTATGCTCATTGTAAGATGGCGACCGGCTACATTATGAACGGCTAGTATGTATCACAGAGGTGGTCGTCCTCTGGAATGTAAAGCTGGATGTTTTTCTGGGACTTGTAGTGCCACGACATGTGTTAAGGCATTCAGGGCCAGGTTTATAGATAGCTGGAGGTATGGGCATGTTTGGCTTTCCACATACCTCCACCCATAGGTGTCTCTCATATGTTTTAATGGTGTCTGTTTGTTTGACACATGGTCAGTCAGTCAGAAGGAGCCTCTAACAGAGGTGAGCCTATAACAGAGGTCAGTGTGTGGAGGCTGCTAACCTCCTGAAAGTAACGGACTTGTAATCCTGCATGGGACGAGGTCAGTGAGTGGTGGCTGATAGATCCACTGGGGTACAACTGTGAAGAAGTGTATCCG
Source organism: Anomaloglossus baeobatrachus (assembly GCF_048569485.1). Classification (NCBI taxonomy): domain Eukaryota; kingdom Metazoa; phylum Chordata; class Amphibia; order Anura; family Aromobatidae; genus Anomaloglossus; species Anomaloglossus baeobatrachus. The sequence goes on along the minus strand of NC_134359.1, from coordinate 76,635,603 downwards.
CATGTGAGAGGTCAAACCAGTGAGAAAAATGGAGTGTAATACCGTATGATGTTTATGTTCCTGTAAAGCCAAAGGAAGGCTCATTTTATTTAGCTGGAGTGAAAATGTATGCTGTTTAAATAAACTTGTTGGATTTTTAAAGGGACAGTAGTCCTGTATCTACCTCGCTGAAGCAAGAAAAGTGAGTAACCCCCATCACATTGAGTGAACTGTCGCTGGAATCAGGACCTGTGCCCCTACATTATGCTGCTCTCAGATTAGGTGTAAAGGGGGCTTTACACGCTACGATATCGTTAATGTTTTATCGTCGGGGTCACGTTGTTAGTGACGCACATCCGGCGTCATTAACGATATCGCAGTATGTGATAGTTACCAGCGACCTTAAGCGACCTCAAAAATGGTGAAAATCGTTCACCATGGAGAGGTCGTCCCAAAACCAAAAATCGGTAATGGTTGATTATCGATGTTGTTCGTCGCTCCTGCGGCAGCACACATCGCTGTGTGTGACACCGCAGGAGCGAGGAACGTCTCCTTACCTGCCGCCGGCCGCAATGCGGAAGGAAGGAGGTGGGTGGGATGTTACGTCCCACTCATCTCCGCCCCTCCGCTTTGATTGGCTGGCCACTTAGTGACGTCGCGGTGACGTCGCCGTGATGCCAAACGCACCTCCCCCTTGAGGGAGGGATTGTTCGGCAGTCACAGCGCCGACGCCGACCAGGTAAGTGCGTGTGACGCTGTTGTAGCGATAATGCTCGCTGCGGCAGCGATCACACAAAATTGCATGCGCGACGGGGGCGGGTGCTTTTGTGACGCCCTGGGCAAGCCAGGGGTCACAGGTCACAACATCACATGCACCCCACATTCCCTGCAGGTACACCAAGCTAACCCAAAATCCTTGTTGCCTTCCTCCAGGGGCTGATGTCCACACCAGGGGGTGGGCCAGGCGGTTGGCTGCGCCCACCGAGGAGTTCACAGCCCTGGAGGCGGGAGAACCGGGCTGATTGACTTTAGGAGGAGGAAGTAGAAGGAAGTGGTAGAGGAGCTGGAGAGAAAGAGTAAAAAGTGACAGTAGTAAAGCCTGAAGTTGGTCCGGGTGTGTGCCCCGGACTGTGACAGCAAGGTCAGCAGACGGCAGTGATGCAGGGGGACTGCTCGGAGGTTGCTGGAAGGACCGCGGACGGGTGGTGACCCGGCGGTACTGGAGCAGTATACGAAGAACAGTCAGCACCAGGGCAGGGGCCTTTCGGATCCCGGCAAGGCTAGGAGTCGCCATAATTTGCCAAATCCATCAGTGAAGGGGACGTCTGTCTCCTAACAACCAAGTCCCGATTGAAGGCAACAGCCCGACCGTGAAGGGGAGACACCGCCACCGCCAGGGCACCAGTTTCCCAGGGCCAGCGCCTGCGGGCAAAGTAGGGCTCCTTCGGCCCAGCTTTTTTTTACCGAGAACTGTGTCGTGTTTACTGGCTGAGTGAGTACCTCCGTGCCGTGCGGCACAGCGCTGCCCCTGCGCCCCTGCACCTCCACAGGCCCCAGGCCCGCCTGACCACCATTCCAACCCCATCACTGGGCCCCGGGAGCACCAAAACCCCTACCCACGGAGGGGCACATCAACAACTGGCTGCTCCATACCATCACTCCCGGGCTCCCCATACAGAGCAGCGGTGGTGTTAATAAATCACCACAACCGTGGGTGGCGTCACGGACAATAAACTATCCCAAAACCCAATCCCCTTTCACTCACGGGCGAGGAGCGCAGCTCGAGTCCCCGGGATCCGGCCCATCGCTCGAGCCACCGAGCAGCAGCAGGCTGCAGCAGCCGCGGCAGCCAGACCCGAGCAGTAGGGAGAGCGCGGCGTCCCCTCCTCCGCCCGCGACACTTTTGCGTACGATATCGCTAGCAATTGATAGCAATATCGTAGCGTGTAAAGTCCGCTTTAAAACCTTATTACAGATTCCATCTTAACAATTTACAATTCAAAATTGTTGGAATGAGGTTCAATACAAAAAGTGTAACGGTTGTTTTAATTTTTATTTCATAAATCAATAGTAAACATAAAAATAAGCAGCTTTGTAATATATCTTATCAGGCAAATCTACTTCTTTCTCTGCCAGAATTGATTAGTCATTATCAAAATTCTCCATTCTAAGGTAAAATCTGTATTCAGTGAAGACTGAATATTAAGTATTAAGAAATAAGAGTACTTTACACGCTGCGATCTCGCTAGCGAAATCGCAAGCGATCGTACCCGCCCCCGTCGGTTGTGCGACACGGGCAAATCGTTGCCCGTGGCGCACAACATCACTTACTCCCGTCACACGGACTTACCTGCCTAGCGACGTCGCTCTGGCCGGCAATCCGCCTCCTTTCTAAGGGGGCGGTTGTGCAGCGTCACAGCGACGTCACACGACAGGCGTCCAATAGAAGCGGAGGGGCGGAGATGAGCGGGAAGTAACATCCCGCCCACCTTCTTCCTTCCGCATTGCCGGTGGAGGCAGGTAAGGAGATGTTCCTCGCTCCTGCGGTGTCACACATAGCGATGTGTGGTGCCTCGGGAACGAGGAACAACATCGCTAATAACCAGATAATGTTTTTTTGTTTCAGGACGACCTCTCCGCGGCAAACGATTTTGACCGCTTTTGCGATCGTTTAAGGTTGCTCGTACTTGTCACACACTGCGATATCCTTAATGACGCCGGATGTGCGTCACAAACATCGTGACCCAGACGATAAAACATTAACGATATCGCAGCGTGTAAAGCCCCCTATAATCATAACAGGAGACCGTGCAGCAGAACGTCTGTGTCGGCCTCTACCCGCCCATTATCCTCTTCCCTCCATAGAAGTTTAAAACCACAAACTGCCATCTCCTCCCTCAGTACTGGGACAATTTGTCTTCACTGATTAAAGATTTTACCGTTTTTACCCATGAATTGAGTTTGAAAGGTCAATGCAAGAAAAGAGTCACATTTCTCTGATAACATATATTACACAGTTGCTTATGTCCATGTGTATTATTGATTTATGGAATAGGAATTAAAACGATTGTTACTTTTTAATTATTTAAATATGTAGGTAAAAGTTCTTTGGTTCAAATTTTCTTTAAGAAACTAATGCCATTTCAATAAACTTTGCATAAATTAACAGTATATGCAAATATAAGAAACTTTACCATGTATATTATTGGAGAAATATGTTTCCTTCTCAGTCTTTCAGAAACGTATTCGCTGCCTCGAATCCTGAGCTCATTATTCATTCTGATAAACAGTTTAAATCTGTATTAGCAGTTTACTGAGGGATCAGATTACAGCGCTCTATCGACAGTTGTATATACCGTATTTTTCGTTTTATAAGATGCACCTCAAATTAAGAGGAAAAAAAAGGCAAAATAAATATTGGGTCCATTTTATTATCCGGTGGTGTCTTACCAGGCGGGAGTGGGGGAGGGGGGGGGCGTGGCAGCGAACGTGGTGCGGGGTTACAGGAGGCAGGAGCGGTGGTGGAGTGGAGTAGGGCGATGCTGCGGGCGGTGCAGCAGGTGTCCCGGATACTTGCTGTGGGCGCTGTGAGGCAAGAACATCCAGAAACGTCAAAGAAATGGCGCCCATAGTCAGCGCATGCGCAGATTGTGCTATCGGCTTAATGATGAGCTAAGAGCTCAATGTGCGCACACGCCGACTCCGGCATTATTTGAAGCCCGCATCGCCAACATTTTCAGGATGGCCCCTGCCTCACTGCCCGCAGCGAACACCACTAGCGACCACAGCGAGCACTCGCACTGACCACAGCACAGCGCACAGCCTGCAGCATTGCCACTGCCTCCTGTGACCATTCTCCACCACTCCCCGGGAAGCTACATTCGTCATTTAAGATGCACTCCTCATTTTAATTTTCCCTACTGCTGAGCATTAAATAGGGAATGGGTGGGATGAGCTATTAGTCAACCCCACTAAACAACTATAGACAACACAAGGGGGACACACAGTGGGAAAAGCATGAACTACTTATTAGATTACTCAGGTAGAAGTTCAGTAGAGCTTTCAGGAACAATATCACAGAGGAGTACAAGCCACCTGCTTGCAACTTCGGCTTTAAGGAACTGAAAATATCACCAGAACCAGTCTAAGGAAGAAAGGGGTATATAAACACCAATAGAATACTGATGATCAGCAGCTCGGAGGAAGGCGAGCTCCTGGTTGGTCCAAAAGGGAGAGAGGTGAGTCCAGCAGAAAAGCTACCTATACCAATGAATACTGACAGCAGGAACAATGGAAAATCAGGGAGCATTCTGCGCAGCCAAAAGCTGTGACCTTCTATGGCCAGAAACCACATGACTGTCTGTCACCCATGACATGATGACATTTTAAGGATAAAAAGGGAAGCCAACCATATATTACAGCAATGTTCATTGACAGAGAGTGTTAATATTAACAGGATCCACTGACAATTTCTGATGAAGGGGTGAAGCCGGACTATTCTTCAGCTACTGATAATAACAAGGATCGGGTTTGTCACATATTAACCACTGCACCCTCAATCCCCCCCTCCCTTGCTTAACTCTTGACATTGGATTACTTCTAACAATGCAAACAGTGGGATATCTATAGTGGTTCCATTTGCACCCTGTCCTTAGAGCACAGAGGTCCCTTTGGCTGATCTGAGAAGACTAAAGGCCCCATCACACTAAGCAACATCGCTAGCAACATCGCTGCTAACGAACAACTTTTGTGACGTAACAGCGATGTTGCTAGTGATGTTGCTTAGGGGTACTTCACACACAGTGAGATCGCTACTGAGATCGCTGCTGAGTCACTTTTTTGTGACGCAGCAGTGACCTCATTAGCGATCTCGCTGTGTGTGACACTGAGCAGCGATCTGGCCCCTGCTGTGAGATCGCTGCTCGTTACACACAGCTCTGGTTCGTTTTTTTATTGTTGCTCTCCCGCTGATAAGCATACATCGCTGTGTGTGACAGCGAGAGAGCAACAATCCTGAATGTGCAGGGAGCAGGAGCCGGCTTCTGGCAGCTGCGGTAAGCTGTAACCAAGGTAAACATCGGGTAACCAAGGTGGTTACCCGATATTTACCTTCGTTACCAGCCTCCGCCGCTCTCACGCTGCCAGCGCCGGCTCCTGCTCCCTGCACACGCTAAGCGGTGTGCGCTGGTAACTAAGGTAAACATCGGGTAACCATACCCGATGTTTACCTTAGTTACCAGTGTCTGCAACTTCCAGACGCCGGCTCCGTGCAAGCGCAGCGTCGCTTGCACGTCGCTGCTAGCTGGGGGCTGGTCACTGGTCGCTGGTGAGATCTGCCTGTTTGACAGCTCACCAGCGACCATGTAGCGACGCAGCAGCGATCCTGACCAGGTCAGATCGCTGGTGGGATCGCTGCTGCATCGCTAAAGTGTGAAGGTACCCTTAGTGTGACATCCAGCAACAACCTGGCCCCTGCTGTGAGGTCGTTGGTTGTTGCTGAATGTCCTGGGCCATTTTTAGTTGTTGCTGTCCCGCTGTGAAGCACACATTGCTGTGTGTGACAGCGAGACAGCAACAACTAAATGTGCAGGCAGCAGGAGCCGGCTTCTGCGGACTCTGGTAACCACAGTAAACATCGGGTAACCAAGAAGCCCTGTCCTTGGTTACCCGATATTTACCTTCGTTACCAGCCTCCTGCGCTCTCACTGTCAGTGCCGGCTCCTGCTCCTTGCACGTGTACGGGTAATTAACCCCATGTGTACTGTAGCTAGGAGAGCAGGGAGACAGCGCTAAGCATTGTGCGCTGCTCCCTGCTCTGTGCACATGTAGCTGTAGCACACATTGGGTAATTAACCCGATGTGTGCTGTAACTAGTGTGACGCCCTGGGCAAGCCAGGGGTCACAGGTCATGACACCACCACACCCTACACCCCAGATAGGTACACCAAAGCTACACAAAAATCCTTGTTGCCTTCCTCCAGGGGCTGATGTTCACACCAGGGGGTGGGCCAGGCGGTTGGCTCCGCCCACCGAGGAGTTCACAGCCCTGGAGGCGGGAAACCAGGCAGTTCAAGCTAGGGGAGTGAAGGAGAAGGAAGTGTTAGAGGAGCTAGTGAGAAGAGTAAGAGTGACAGAAAAGTGACAGTTAGAGAGCCTGAAGTCGGTCCGGGTGTGTGCCCCGGACTGAGACAGCAAGGTCAGCAGACGGCAGTGACTGTCTGCAGGAGCGGCTACTCGGAGGTTGCCGAAAGGACCGTGGACGGGTGGTGGCCCGACGGTACCGTAGCGGTATACGAAGAGCAGCCATCACCATTGGCAGGGGCCTTTCGGATCCCGGCAAGGCTAGGAGTCGCCGTGAATTTGCCAAATCCGTCAGTGAAGGGGACCTCCTGGGTCTCCCAACACATAAGTCCCGATTGAAGGCAACAGTCCAACCGTAGTGGAGAGACACCGCCACCGCCAAGGCACCAGTTTCTCAGGGCCAGCGCCTGCAGGCAAAGAGGGGCTCCTCCGGCCCATATCCAAGCCGGGGAGCGGGTTACTGGTGGGAACCCATCGCTACCAACATAGACTTAGGTGCAGGAAAAGGGACCGTCACCGTCAACTACTGGGGAAAAGCAACAGCAGCCGTCCGTGGGAACCGTCTTTCCAGCCGTGTGTTTTACCGAGAACTTTGTCACCGTCTCAGGCTGAGTGAGTACCACAGTGCCGTCAGGCACAGCGCTGCCCCCGCGTCCCTGCACCCTGCCAAGCCCTGCACCGGCCCTGCTATCCAGCACCCCCCCACCTCATCACTGGGCCCCGGGACAGCCACCCGCTACCCACGGAGGGGAGAACTAACAACTTTGCTGCTCCCTATCACTGCTCCCGGGATCCCCATACAGAGCAGCGGTGGTGTCCACACAATCATCACAACCGTGGGTGGCGTCACGGACAATAAACTATCCCAAAGCCAAACCCCTTTTCACTCACGGGCGAGGAGCGCCGCTCGAGTCCCCGGGATCTGGCCCATCGCTCGAGCCACCGAGCAGCAGCAGGCCGCAGCAGCAGCGGTAGCCGGACCCGAGCAGTGGGAGAGCGCTGCGTCCCCTCCTCCACCCGCGACACTAGGAGAGCAGGGAGCCAGCGATAAGCATTGTGCGCTGCTCCCTGCTCTGTGCACATGTAGCTGTAGCACACATCGGGTAATTAACCCGATGTGTGCTGTAACTAGGAGAGCAGGGAGCCAGCGCTAAGCGATGTGCGCTGCTCCCTGCTCTCTGCACGTGTAGCTGCGTGCGCTGGTAACCAAGGTAAATATCGGGTTGGTTACCCGATATTTACCTTAGTTACCAAGCGCAGCATCTTCCACGCGGCGCTGCTGGCTGGGGGCTGGTCACTGGTTGCTGGTGAGCTCACCAGCAACCCGTGTAGCGATGCTCCAGCGATCCCTGCCAGGTCAGGTTGCTGGTGGGATCGCTGGAGCGTTGCAGTGTGACATCTCACCAGCAACCTCCTAGCAACTTACCAGCGATCCCTATCAGGTTGGATCGTTGTTGAGATCGCTGGTAAGTTGTTTAGTGTAAAGGGGCCTTAAAACTAATAAGGACCTTTTGAAGGTTGTGTGTCTTGCTGGAGATTTTGCATTGGGACCCACAATCTTCAATTAAGCAGATATAAATAGGAGCTATATGCAAAGAGATTGCGGCACCAAACCAAAGTGTTGTATATTAATAAAATCTAAATTATCAGCTCTATTGGCAAAATCTAACATATAAAGACACAGACAGAGACAGAAATGGAAAAGAGACAGAGATAGAGACAGAGACAGATGGGCAAAGAGACAGACAGGCAAAGAGACAGACCTGGAAAGAGACAGATGGTGAAAGAGACAGCCCTGGAAAGAGACAGACGGTGAAAGAGACAGCCCTGGAAAGAGACAGCCGGGCAAAGAGACAGCCGGGCAAAGAGACAGCCAGGCAAAGAGACAGCCGGGAAAGAGACAGACTGGGAAAGAGATGGAAGGGGAAAGAGACAGAAGGGAAAAGAGACAGACAGGGAAAGAGAGAGATGGGAAAGAGACAGCCGCGCAAAGAGTCAGCCCTGGAAAGAGACAGCCCTAAAAAGAGACAGTCCTGGAAAGAGACAGACGGGCAAAGAGACAGATGGGGAAAGAGACAGACATAGAGAGAGACAGACAGACACAGAGAAAGAGAGAGACAAACAGAGAACTGATACATACAGCGACAGACACACAGAGACAGACAAAGACAGACAGAAACTCGAGGAGAGATAGTTACTATCCCGGGCAACGCCCGGGTACTACAGCTAGTATGATATATTTATTAGTTTCAGTTTTTGTTTCATGCACTTTCATGATAGTCCAATAATTGTATGTATTGCTGTTGGGGGAGCTAGAATCCCTTCCCGCCATATAGTAATACATTATTCATAGTTGCCAATGTATGTATAGCGCTGTGGAATTAATAGCGCTATATAAAGGAATAAATATTATTAGATTATTATTATTATAGTAGAAGGGTTATAGACCCATTTTAGTCTGTTTCTTTACATACGTCTTGCCATGTTGGCTTTCTACAAAATAAAGAATACAATTTTTTTTTTTTCATAAATAGGCTTTTGTAAAGTGTAAAGTTTGGATATTTGTGCCAAGAATAAGGAAAATATCTGAACAGATGTCAAGTCCACTCCAATTATATATGACTGTTGTGAACACAAATATATCAGTTATTTTTTCGGGTTTTTGTTATGATTACATATTCAATTTGTTTGTTTGATTATGCAAAACAAAACATGTTTTAATTGGCTTTATAAAAAAATGCTCCTGTGTGTAGGTGCTATGTTAGTCCTGCTGCCATGAAGTTCACGACTCCTGAATTCCAATACGACCAAGGCCAACATTATGTTCTCTCGTGGGTGGGCTTCCGTAGGTTTCTCCGGGAATTCTGGCTCTTTCACACTCTCATGAACACATGCAGATAAGGTAATATGAATCTTGGATTTTTGGCATATTTGTACCATGCTACAGAATATGTTGGCGCTATATAAAGTGAAATCAAAGACCTCCAGGGGGCCATAACAAGAATGCAGCAGCATTATCTATACACAGAAGAAATTGTTTTAAATTATTCTAATTTAAAAAACATATACGTTTGGCGTGACCTAACAGTTAATACATCCTTATCTCCTGGACTGGATGACTTCGCATTTCATGTAGTCAGATGAGTGAACAATTAAAGATATTGTCCACTACTTTTACATTAATGGCCTATCCTTTGGATAGGTTATCAATGTCTGATCAGCTGGGGTCCGACACCCCACACCCCCATCAATCAACTGTTGTTGGTCCCGGCGGCAGCAGGCAGCCGGAAATGCTCAGTTTTGGAGCTGCTCCGTCTTCTGATAGTGGCTGCGGCCGGGGACTGCACATCCACCTCTTATTCTAATTAATAGGAGCGGATGCGCAGTACCCTGCCGCTATCAGAAGACGGAGCAGCTCTGGAACTGAACATTTCTGGCTGCCTGCTGCCGCCACCGGGTCTAAGAACAGCTGATTGGCGAGGGTGCAGGGTGTCAGACCACGGCCAATCAGACATTGATGACCTATCCTAAGGATATGCCATCAATGTAAAAGTAGTGGACAAAATCTTTAAGGATTCATCTATTCAAAATATAGGTGGTTACTTTAAATTGCCATTATGTTGCAGCTCATCTCACCGAGAGGGTCTTTTCCAATATTCATAAACGCCCCCAGACTTGTTGTAGCTGGCCATGGCCATAACAGTCTTCTTGGCTGTCAGCTAAATGTGTAAGGTATAGACTGCAGCATGGGTCCAAGAAGACTGAAAGGGAGGCATGTGTAGTAATGGCGGTGCACCACACTGCTAGAAGGAGCAATAAGGAATAAAGGGAGACATTTAGCCTCTGCAGAGGGAGTGCGAATTGCCTGCCTTTAGTGCCTGTTGGAGCTGGAGGTGGCTTGTGTGATAATTAGGCATGAGGCTTATACACTAGGAAGCTTGCAGTGGGCTATAAACTGGTGAACACTTGGTCATTGGGTGTAGAAGTGACTATTGGATGGAACTACCTTGCCTATTGAATAGATTGGTGGTATATTCCAGGGTCTGAGGAGAAAGCTGTGCAGTTGCTTTCAGGGTATTTTGGTAAATCTCTGGAATGGGTTATTTTGTCTACTTTGCCAAAGCAGCGTGCGGAACATGTCAATTAAAGGGAACATGTCGAGTGTAAAAATGCTATTGACCTGCAGAAATGAGGTTAATCAGCAGGTTAATAGTGTTTGAAACCTGCCCATTGAGCCCAGTTGCCTGGAAGAAAAGAACATTATTCCACGTGGTTTGAGTCACAAGAGTGGCGATGGCGTGGGTTTAGTCACCGCTGTCTACCGAGAGTGGTGGCTGTAATTGCGCCCCCTGCACTGACTAAATTAAATTAAATTAAATTAATTAATTATTAAATTATTTAATTAAATGAAATTATTCTAATTTTAAAAATGTATACATTTGGCATGACCTAACAATTAATACATCCTTATCTCCTGGACTGGAGGACTTAGCATTTCATGTAGTCAGATGAGTGAACAATTAAATAGGTTGTCCAGTACTTTTATATTGATGGCATATCCTTAGGATAGGTCATCAATGTCTGATCAGCTGGGGTCTGACACACCACACTCCCACCAATCAACTGTTGTTGGTCACGGCGGCTTCCTCTAAATCCTGAGAGGGTGTCAGTCAGTGTGGGGATGCGGTTACAGCCACCATTCCCAGTACACAGCGGTGACTGAACCCACGCCATCACCACCTTCGTGACTGTAACTGCTCCCCCTGAACTGACTGACAGCTTCCTCCAATCCAGAGCGGCTGTCAGTGAGTGCGAGGGACGCGGTTACAGCCACTACTCTTGATACACAGTGGTGACTGAACTAACGTCATCGCCACACCCTTGACTGAAACCCGAACGCTGCAGGGAGGATTAAAGTTCATTTCTTCCAGGCAGCAAAGTTCCATATGCAGTCACCAAGCTGGTTTCCAGCGCTACTAACCTGCATATTAATCTCATATCTGCAAGTTAATAGCATTTTTAAACATGACAGGTTCTCTTTAAGGAGCAGATGGTGAACCTCTCAGAAAACCCAACATTTAATAACCATGTTCAATCCATATAGGGGATATATTTTATATATATATATATATATATATATATATATATGTATATATATATATATATATATATATATACATATATACAATGGGGAACATTATATCACTACTCAATGGGTCATGAAAGGTGGGAATTAATAAGTCTGTACTCAATAACGTGAATAAAAAATTATAGCTGAAAACGTTTGTTTTGTAATTTTACCATAACTGTGAAAACATACGGTAGTTTGTTCTTCAGACTTGGAGCCTTGGCTTATTTTAGCAGTACAGGAACCCTGATACCATTCTGTCTGGTGCAGGAGACGTCTGCCCTTGGGTTCTCTGACATTTTGTATAATGCCCCCGGCTCCTCAGGACCTGTGTTTGGCATCACAATGTATAATTTTTTTGCCAGGAAAGTTATGCAACTAGTATAATGTTTGAAAAACATGGAATGATTGACAATACCCATTGAATTGTGTTAAGAATATAAAGTGCAAAGAAATTGAAAGCTGCGCGGTGTTAACAAATTAAATGAGAAACTGAATTCTTCAAGTGGGAGAATGAACACGTTCCTCGTATGAGCCAATGTACATAAGATTTGCCAAGGAGCCTTGAATCTTATCATGCCCATGTTGTGTGTTTGTAAATGTAAAGGGGATACTATCATTAGAGTACATATCAGGGTCCCAAGAGGTATAGGGGGGCCATTTCTACTTCAGAAGCAGGTGGAATTGTGCATTATGATGAGCTATTGGACTGCACAGGGCCCATATATTGTTCTTGAACAGGGGCCTTCTGTCCGTGTCCACCAGTGCTTACCATCATCAACTAGAAATGTGTGCGCAAGAAAATATATAAAGAAGAACACACTACACCTTGAGGCCTATATAATGGTATGTATATGGAGCCTGCATGGCAGCACAATGGACATCTACAGGACCAAGGTATGGACATACAGGCAGTTTGTGCACTCTGCATGGAGCCTCTGTAGGTCATTTTTTGCTCAATAATCTTCCGTGGACCATGCCATCATTCTCCTCTTGTGGATTTTCAGAGAATCCATCAGAAAATACTTCCTAAAGTCAGAGGCACGGAGAAGCACAGTAGGGCATTAGAGATCTGCATTAGATGGATCCATAGCGGGTCCTACAACAGCAACCAACACAATACCAGGAAACTGGAGGGGCGCACTGCACATAGGGGCTGAGCTCTGCCCAAGCTTCATTTGCAAAATGTGCCATAAATGATTTGCAAGCAAAATGTGCACACTGCATATATGTAGTGGAGTCAGGAGGAAGCTAAGGCTATCGCCTATAGTGTTGGTGCTGGCAGTGTTATACATCCAGCACCCAAGTCTACAGGGCTGCTCGAAAAAGTAGATAAAACCAAATTAAAGAAAAGAATAGAAAAAATATTAGACTTTGTCATTTTTTTTTCAATTCAGAAAATGATCCAATATCCCATGTCTATGAGTGACAAAAGTATGTGAACCTTTGTCTTTGGTATCTAGGGTGTCTCCTTCTGCACCTACTTGCATCTAAACTTTCCAGTAATTGTTGAATAGTCATTCACATCGGCTTGGAGGAATTTTAGCCCATTCCTCCCTACAAAACAGCTTCCCCTGTGATGTTTAGCAAATTATAGACACTTATCAACAGTCTTAATGGAGAGCAGTGGCTTTCTAATTGCAATCATGTAATGCACATCATTGTTGTTCAGTGTCCTCCTGATGGATTTATGAACATTAACAGTGGCCTTTAGTTGCTTAGAGGTTACCTTGGGTTCCTTTGTTACCTTGCGGATTATTTTACTCCTTGATCTTGGAATGATCTATGTTGGTCCTGGGGAGGGTAATAAAAGTATTGAATTTTCTCCATTTGTACACAATCTGATTGTGATAAGTTGAGTCGAAACTCTTTGGAGATAGTTTTGGAATACTTTCCAGCCTAAGAAGCATCAACAGCACTTTTATTCCTCATAAATCAGCCATGATATATTTCCACAAATGTTGGAAATTGCATTGAGAAAATAAGGCTTTGATAAATCCTTGCGATTTAAATAAAACAGGTTACCCACTCACACCTAATTTGTCACCTCATTGATTGAAAAGGCCAGATTTCATCTTTAATTTATCTGCTAATCCTAAAGGTTGCTATACTTTTGCCACTCACAGGCATGTGAGATTTTATAATTTTCCTCATTTAAAAAATTAGATAGTGTTTATTATCGTTGACTTTTTATTTGGTTTTCTTTATCTACTTTTAGGACTTGTGTGAAAATCTGATGTAATTTTAGGTTAAATTTATGCAGAAATATGGAAAAGTCTTAAGGGTTTACAAACTTTCATGCACCACTGTAACTGCAGGGATTGGAGCGAGGATTGCAGCAGTTTAACCTTTTATCTGCAGCTTTCAATTTTGACAGGGACATCAAAGAGGGTGGAAATGGGTGATACCATTTCATTGAGTAACTTGCTCACCTACAACACAATTTCATGCTGCCAATGGTATTGTCATGGCAGCCAGGGGTCTACTAAGTTTTTACAACTATAAAACCCATTCTATTGCTGGGCTTCATAGGAGAAAGGTAATTTTACAATACACTGTAATATTACAGTATTGCAGTGTTTTGAACAAGCGATCACAAGTTCAAATACCCTTGGAAGGTCAATAAAAAATGTAAAACACAATGGAAAATATTTTTTTTTTTAAATAAAAAGAATACAAAAGTTGGTATCACTCCACCAAAACATAAGAGAAAAAAAATCAATGGCATAATCGCTATTTTATGATCACGTCGCTACCCATAAAATGGAAATAAAAAGTGATCAGAAGGTTATATGGACCTTAAAAATGCTAATGAGAAAAATTACAGCTTGGACCATAAAGAAATGAACCCTGATAAAACTGTATTGACCGAAAAAATATAAAAACATTATAGTTCTTGGAAAGCAAGGAGGAAAAATCTAAAACTAAGGGGAGACTACTGGGACGATGTTACCAAGGACGGCCATCAGCCTTGAGCCAATTACAATACTGTAATCAGAATTTGTAACATTACAGAAATATAACTATGATTTTTGTTACTCTACAGCAGGGGTCCCCAACCAGTGACTCGGGAGCCACATGTGACTCGGGGGCACATGATGTGTGGCTTGTGAGTGTCTTCTAGCTTGGTGCATAAGCACCAGATCTAGCAAACATTTATGAAGATCAGGTCTCCAGATGGTGATATTTTTGAGTTGTCCTGCACAGAAGAGCAGATCTAAATGGGAGTAAGGTAGGAATCTCTGGACCTTGGTATACTGATTTCTATGTAAAATCTTTGGCTGTCATTATAAAAGTAATGGGGGCTCTGGATGTCACTACTGAGGGGTGGCTGGATGTGGCTTGCGACCCTCACTCAGAGCTGAATGTGGATCGCCACCCTCTCTCAAAACTGGATGTGGCTCGTGACCCTCTCTCAGAGCTTGATATGGCTCGCGACCCTCTCTGAGCTGAATATAGCTCACAAGCCTCTCTCAGAGCTGAATGTGGCTTGCGACCCTCTCTCAGAGCTAGATGTGGCTCGCGACCGTCTCTCAAAACTGAATGTGGCTTGTAACTCTCTCTCAGAGCTGGATGTGGCTCGTGACCCTCTCTCAGAGCTGGATGTAGCTCGTGACCCTCTCTCAGAGCTGAATGTGGCTCACAACTCTCTCTCAGAGCTGAATGTGGCTCACAACTCTCTCTCAGAGCTAGATGTGGCTCGCTACTCTCTCTCTGAGCTGGATGTGGCTCGCGACTCTCTCTCAGAGCTGAATGTGGTTTGCGACTCTTTCTCACAGCTGGATGTGGCTCACGACCCTCTCTCAGAGCTGTGGCTCTCAAGGTTAGACAGTTTGGGGACCTCTGTTCTACAGTATATAATTGTGTTTTATGATGCATAGATGTTTACTCAAATCCAAAAGGAAGACAGCACCATTGGAGGCAATGGTTTCTTAAAAAAAAAAACCATGGATCTTTTACGTGATACAACCAAATGTTCTACATAAGAAGCTACTACTACTACTACTACTACTACTACTACTACTATCTATGGACTTCAATCCACTCTGCTTCTCAAATACCAACTTAGAGTAACTACAATTAAAGGGGGTGTTACACACAGCGGTATCGCTAGTGATATCGCTGGTGTAAGCACCCGCCCCCATCGGTTGTGCATCACGGGCAAATCGCTGCCCGTGGTGCACAACATCGTTAGGAGCCATCACACGGGACTTACCTGCCTAGCGACGTTGCTGTGTCCGGCGAACCGCCTCCTTTATAAGGGGGTGGTTCGTGTGGCGTCACAGCGACGTCACACAGCAGCCGCCCAATAGAAGCGGATGAGTGGAGATGAGTGGGACGTAACATCCCGCCCACCTCCTTTCTTCCGCATTCCCGGTGGCCGCAGGTAAACTGTACTTCGTCGTTCCCGAGGTGTCACACGCAGCGATGTGTGCTGCCTCGGGAACGACGAACAACCGGAGACCTCTACAATCAACGATATTTTGAAAATGAACGACGTGTCAACGATGGACGATAAGGTGAGTATTTTCCATCGTTAACACTCGCTCGTTGCTGTCACACGGAACGACGTCGCTAACGACGCCGGATGTGCGTCACGGAATCAGTGACCCCGGCGATATATATCGTTAGATACGTCGTTGCGTGTAACGGGGCCTTTAGTATTGATTATCTGGGGTAAAATATATGTTAAAAATAGTTTTCAGAAATAAAGAAAATTATATTAACCCCAACAATTCCACTTGTTATTTACATATCTCTCTATAATAGCCCAGACATTGACTTACAGCATAGGTACCTATAGGGGGCACTAGGCAGACAGTTTTCTTTCTTCTATAACCGAGATTTTTCACATACTTTGCCAACGTATCTTTAGTATTTGCGGGTATGAGACTTTGCTTAAACCATTATATCCTCATGGCCATGAAATTAATACCCATTTTGTACATTTTATTCAATTTTCCAGCCAGGATGATAAGACTTATATGGCTCCACAAACATGCAAAAATAGGAGATGGTAAACTAGATAGTTAATGGCTGAGCCTAACAGCACTATATAGGATTAAAGAAGAATATAACATAGACATTTCATTGAATAGCTACAGAATTATACAGAAGATATTTTGGAATATACTAAAGGCACAATGAGAACAAATGTCGAAGGACAATACAAGGATGGAACAAAATACTATAAATCCACATATAGCTAAAATGACCTTGGCTCCGTTTTTATGATGCTGGGGTTTTCTGAGTTGAGTATATAAATAAATGTGATAAAAATTGCCTGACAAAGATGTCGCTTGTGAGATGGAGGAAATGGTAAAAAAATGCGTACTGGATATGTCTCACAAAATGGATGCCTAAGGGCTGGGAGACATGATATTATTGGTTTTTCCACCAGATTGGAGCTATATCGAAGATTGTACTAGAACGGATAAGTAGTACACAGATTATTTCCAAATAATTTCACTATATTTTATAATATGGATATTGTATTAAACCTCTACCAACTGTTCAATCTAATTCTTTTTATTATTGGAAGCCAATAAACAGTAACTGAATATAATACATGAATGGGAAATAAAGGATAAATACAATACTTAATGCCCATGAGATAATAACAAGGTACGTCAAGTACATTATTCTACAATTATCTACCATGATCCCCCCAAAATATGTATTTCCTCCATTATATTCTTGACAAATTTCTATTAATGACTATAACCATGAATAATCCCAGCCTTCCGTCCACTCACCGTACAAACGACACGTTGGTAGATCTTGGCCGTTCGGTATTTTAAGGATTCCTTTCAGTAGGGTTCTTTGGTGGTGATGTAGTCCTTTCACCGCTTGGAGAAAATCAGAAATGGCAAGGGAAAAAAATAAGTAAAATCCAACAGAGGTTTCGTTCCGAGCTCTTAAAACGAAAAAACCTTATTGGCCCTACGAGGAAACCACATGACCAACAGCGGTGCACATGTGACCTAATTTCTTTTTCCAAAACCCCTATTTTCTGTAAATGGGATTCACCGCTGTAGGTGCTCACACAATATTTCCTACAGCTGCCTCTGATTGCTGCGACTGGACTCCAATCAGGCATATATGGGGCAAATGCCACGGGCAGCAGAGCCCGTGTAAAGGGTTTCTGTAGTGCGGGGGGTATAATTATGAAGGACAAATGGAATATTTCCAGTCTAAAAAAAATAGCAATAACCAATTCTCCGCATTTCACATTAAACCAGTATATATATATATATATATATATATATATATATATATATATGCGGTATATATTTTTTTTTAAGGAGTGAGCTAAAAAAATCTCAGCCTGGCATTGAGGATGAACTGATGCACGTAAAAGCTTCTGGCACATCCTCATGAATAGAAAGGAGGGGTTTAATGCCCTTTAATCTCCTGATTCATATCTAAAGTGATGGAAGGTCTGTATATCAGATATACAAATATTCACATATACCGGACATGTATGATATGTGAACAACTGGACGCATGTATTTGCAGATATTGATAATTTTTTGGGGGGGGTTAAAATACAAATGATCAAAAAAAATGGCAGATCTGCATCAAGGTCAAATTATGGCACAGCAAACGAAGAGTTAATCGCCAGCCTGGCTTTCATATCAAATGTGCCTAGTTTTAGTGATGGATAGAAGTGAGGATTAAAACCTCCAGATTAAAACCATTCTGTTGTCCCCCCCCCACCCTCCACCCCCACATCAGTATCTACTGCCAGCAAATGCTACTGCACTGCAGTAATGCCCATGTAATACACAAATGCCTTTAATCTATGCACAAAGGCCGGTAAATTGTATCTTGTGCTGTAATAATGTCGGAATTCGTCCGTAATGTGACATCTGCTCAGTGTCTCATGGTTATTCAGTTGGGGAAGACCAATAGATGACCCCACGGTATTGCAAATTTTGATGACTTCCTAAGATACCAAGAATTGGGATTGACTGTATAAAAGGATAAAAATTATGAAAAGTACAAATTTGGGTGCATGTATTCAGTTGTATAGACCTTATTGTCTACATCGTATAAGTAAGTGCACAACTAAAAAGATATTCCGCTCACGTATAAACTGGTGCAAAACACCTGTTGCAAAAATACTGTCAAACGCACTGTGTGCTATATTTTTAGTTTAATTTTAATGTTTTTAAAATATATATCTATGTAATTGAATTTGTAAGATAGTTTTTGGAAAATTGACCATCTTCGATTTCGAAAGTTATTTCCAAAAATATAATACATTTTGTACATGGGTCAATTAAAAACGTAAGTCCATCAAATCCAACCTTCCTTGACCAGTTATACATTGTCTATTGCCAAACGATCTGTACCCCACAATTCCATTTATCTAGCCCTGTAGTATTTTTTCTTTCTGGTTTCTAAACGCTAAAACAAAATCAAAAGTTTTGAAAAGGATTCTATTTGGAAAATAAATATATGAGTTTTATCCATCAAAACCAAGTGATTTGAAGACTTACCAAGTTCAGCCGGATGTGTGATCAGGGTGGGTGACATTCAAGGCTGAAGACCCAATTCATTGTCATCCTATAAGTAACCTCTGTTATGTCCCACAGCAAGGTCGGCTCTATAAGAGGGAGGTGACCCTGATCGTGTTGTATTAATCCCTTCAGAAGGGCGTGAAGGGGAGCGAGGAGAGAAGAGTGGGAATCCAAGCACATGTCATGGGACGTACATCCTCAGGGCAGGAAACAATGCTGTCTCCCTACCAAATCAATGTTGCACCTTCTACTTAACCTTCAGTTGCTAATGAAGCAAAGCCAATAGTTGGCTAACAATGTCTGATAGAACTGCAATACAATGTTCCCAGTGATTAACTTTTCATTATGTACCAACAATTAGCCTATAATGAGTAAGCATCAATTAAAACGCCGTGCCGAGGGTCGGGAAATGTGAGCTGAACAGGACATGATCATAGTGTGCAGAAAAGAAGTTTTCGTGCCTCTTATCATTTTGGGACTTCCTGTAGCCATTAATATAGTGAACAAAATATATTGATCCAATGTATTTGGGGCAAAAACAATCTCCCAGAGTTAAAAGTGATGGAGTCGTATAAAAAGCACATTTTATTTCAAGCTACTACAGAAAATTATTGCAAAGAATTTAATAAGTTACATATGTTTTCCAGTTTATAAATGTTCTAATTCTGTAATCATAACATACAATGTTTATCTAAAAATAAGACACTGTCGAGACCTCCATACATTCCACCACAGGTTCTCGTGTTCCCCTGCACTGCATCCCAGGTTTCTCTGCCGGCCAGAAGCAATCAGCATCGTCGGATTTGGTGTGTGTGTGCGATCTGACATATGTGTGCATGTGATCTGATGTGTGATTGTGTGTGTGATTGGATGTATGTGTGCAATCTGATGTGTGTGGTTGTGCGATCTGATGTGTAATTGTGTGTGTGATCTGATGTGTGTGTGTGTGGTCTGATATGTGTGGGTGTGCGATCTGATGTGTGTGGGTGTGTGTGTGTGATCTGATGTCTCATTGTGTGTGCGATCTGATGTGTGATTGCGTGTGTGATCTGATGCGTGATTGTGTGTGTGATCTGATGTACAGTGCATACCAAAAGTTTGGACACACCTTCTCATTTAAAGAGTTTTCTTTATTTTCATGACTCTGAAAATTGTAGATTCACATTGAAGGCATCAAAACTATGAATTAACAGATGTGGAATGAAATACTTAACAAAAAAGTGTGAAACAACTGAAAATAGGTCTTATATTCTAGGTTCTTCAAATTAGCCACCATTTGCTTTGATTACTGCTTTGCACACTCTTGGCATTCTCTTGATGAGCTTCAAGAGGTAGTCACCGGAAATGGTCTTCCAACAGTCTTGAAGAGATGCTTAGCACTTGTTGGCCCTTTTGCCTTCACTCTGCGGTCCAACTCACCCCAAACCATCTTGATTGGGTTCGGGTCTGATGACTGTGGAGGCCAGGTCATCTGGCGTAGCACCCCATCACTCTCCTTCTTAGTCAAATAGCCCTTACACAGCCTGGAGGTGTGTTTGGGGTCATTGTCCTGTTGAAAAACAAATGATGGTCCAACTAAATGCAAACCGGATGGAATAGCATGACGCTGCAAGATGTTGTGGTAGCCATGCTGGTTCAGTATACCTTCAATTTTGAAAAAATCCCCAACAGTGTCACCAGCAAAGCACCCCCACACCTCCTCTTCCATGCTTCGCAGTGGGAACCAGGCATGTTAAGTCCATCCGTTCACCTTTTCTGCGTCACACAAAGACACGGTGGTTGGATCCAAAGATCTTAAATTTGGACTCATCAGACAAAAGCACAGATTTCCACTGGTCTAATGTCTATTCCTTGTGCTTGGTGCCTGTCCTTAGCAGTGGTTTCCTAGCAGCTATTTTACCATGAAGGCCTGCTGCACAAAGTCTCCTCTTAACAGTTGTTCTAGAGATGTGTCTGCTGCTAGAACTCTGTGTGGCATTGACCTGGTCTCTAATCTGAGCTGCTGTTAACCTGCGATTTCAGAGGCTGGTGACTTGGATAAACTTATCCTCCGCAGCAAAGGTGACTCTTGGTCTTTCTTTCCTGGGGCGGTCCTCATGTGAGCCAGTTTCTTTGTAGCGTTTGATGGTTTTTGCCACTGCACTTGGGGACACTTCCAAAGTTTTCCCAATTTTTCGGACTGACTGACCTTCATTTCTTAAAGTAATGATGGCCACTCCTTTTTCTTTACTTAGCTGCTTCTTTCTTGCCATTATCCAAATTCTAACAGTCTACTCAGTAGGACTATCAGCTGTGTATCCCCCAGACTTCTGCACAACTCAACTGATGGTCCAAACCCCATTTATAAGGCAAGAAATCCCACTTATTAAACCTGACAGGGCACACCTGTGAAGTGAAAACCATTTCTGGTGACTACCTCTTGAAGCTCATCAAGAGAATGCCAAGAGTGTGCAAAGCAGTATTCAAAGCAAAAGGTGGCTACATTGAAGAACCTAGAATATAAGACATATTTTCAGTTGTTTCACACTTTTTTGATAAGTATTTCATTCCACATGTGTTAATTCATAGTTTTGATGCCTTCAATGTGAGTCTACAATTTTCAGAGTCATAAAAATAAAGAAAACTCTTTGAATGAGAAGGTGTGTCCAAACATTTGGTCAGTACTGTATGTGTGTGCAATCTGATGTGTGTGGATATGCGATCTGATGTATGTCGGTGTGTGATCTGATGTGTGTGATTTGATGTGTGTAGGTGTGCAATCTGATGTATGGGGGTGTGCAATCTGATGTGTGTGGGTGTGTGATCTGATGTGTGTGATTTGATGTGTGTGGGTGTGCAATCTGATGTGTGCAGGTGTGCAATCTGATGTGTGTGGGTGTGTGATCTGATGTGTGTGGATGTGTGATCTGATATATGTGGATGTGCAATCTGATGTGTGTGGATGTGCAATCTGATGTGTGTGGGTGTGCGATCTGATGAGTGTGGGTGTGCGATCTGATGTGTGTGGGTATGGGATCTAATGTGTGTGGGTGTGGGATCTAATGTGTGTGGGTGTGGGATCTAATGTGTGTGGGTGTGCAATCTGATGTGTGTGGGTATGGGATCTAATGTGTGTGGGTGTGGGATCTAATGTGTTTGGGTGTGCGATCTGATGTGTGTGGGTGTGGGTTCTGATTTGTGCGCGTTCTGCTGCAGGTCGTCTCGTTCGGTGTCTGGTGAGTATGATTGCAGGTCTTCTTTCTTCTCTCTTTTGGGGGTGTCTGCTTTCTATAATGAAGTGACCTGTAACTTTTTTTAGCTGCATTGACACTTTATTACTGAACCGCGACTAGGACTCATTTTCAGGAAAGAGCTTATATTTCAGCCTTACACTGAAAACGCTGAAAATTCCTGCTAGAGCTTATTTTTGGGGGAGGGCTTATTTTTGGAAAAACAAGGTAATAGTCTCCTCTTCACTGTATACTGTTGGATAGGCTTCTAATTATACAACATATCTATATCTATAAATACATATAAGGAAAAACCTAAATTGGTAGAGCTCTGCTTACCGACATATTTCCTAAAGGTAAGTTCACACAACTGTATTTTTGGTCCTAGTGCTGTCCCTGAAAAAATGGACAGCACTCGGGCTAGTTACTCAAGGGGGCAGTGAGGAATGGCCAAATCTGAGTGTGGAAAAAATTTCAGCACACACTAGTTTCTTCTGTGTTGGATGAAACTCACCCGTACAAGTCTATGGGTACACAAACTAAATCAGACGCAATACGGAGACTCCATATAGCATGCATACATTTCTTTAACATAGA
The DNA here is from genome assembly GCF_048569485.1 of Anomaloglossus baeobatrachus. NCBI lineage: Eukaryota > Metazoa > Chordata > Amphibia > Anura > Aromobatidae > Anomaloglossus > Anomaloglossus baeobatrachus. The sequence continues at coordinate 76,613,083 of NC_134359.1, read as the reverse complement.
AAGCTGGGTCGTGTAAATTATTAACTGTTGCTGTAAATAAACAGATTGCACACGGATAACAAGTGAGAAAAAAATTGTCCAAGGTTTCTGGATGAAAGTCTGGCGATTTTTTTATAAGGCCATGTGAACAAGCCTAAACCTTGCTTCCTCTTGCGTGTAAATCTGATGAGAGCAATGTGAGAAAAAAAATCGCATTGCAGTCACAGCGATGTTGCGCTGAGGAAAACAATTGCAGCATGCTGCGTATGTCCGCGTATATCGCACAAGACTCACCAATATAAGTTAATGTGATGCGCCCACGGGGTCTGGGGATCCCAGTCACCGGACCACGGTTCTTCTCCTGGGTCGCCGCGGTGGCCTTGCCCGGTTCCGTGACCCTGGCGGTGTCAATAAAGCTGGGGAGAGGGACAATGGGAGTAGTTGTTTGTGATGCCACCTGTGGTGTGTGGCCAGTATTAGTCACCGCTGCGGGACTTCTTCTCTGGGGTGGATGATAACGCAGTTCAGATGGTACAGCTCTCAACAGGCAGCGCTCAGGCACCAGGGAGGATGATAGTGGTAGTAGTCGCCTATGGCGAAGAGGCGCGAGGATGCAAGTGTCCAAGTGACGGGGCAACACAGAGGGTGCAGTTCAAGTTCTGTTACTCACTGTAAACACACCGCTGTTGGAGCACCGAGCTACGCTGCGATGGGCTGCAGCCGATCCCGGATAGTTTGAAGGTCGAGGCCGGTGTTTCCTTCTGTGCATCACCTTTCGACGGTTTCCCTCCACCCCAGCTCCTGGGCCGTGGAACAGGTCACGGGTGCCTTCTGCACTCCCCACAAACCCTGGGATCCCCCTTCTTTCCTGAGAACCCGGGTTGAGCTTCCAGCTCCAACCATGGGCCCCAAACTGTCCGTGTCTTTGCTTACCTCCTCCTGAGTGTGACCTGGTGCTTGCTGCTCCTGGAGATAAATGAATGCTGTGTGAGATGGCTCCTCACTTCCCCTGTTGGTGCCCCGCCTCCCGGGTTGCTAAACTAGTTGGCAAGAGGTCCCATACCTCATGATGGCCACCCCTACACCTACCCTAGCACAGCCCCAGTGGTAGAGCTCCAGTGTTAAGTGTTGGATGAGTGTGTTTGGTGGTTATTACTGGTAACGATCTCCTCCGTATCCGAGATGAATACTGCACCTCGGTTGAGGTCCAGTACCCTGTGGCGCCTGAAGCCACAGGGGCGCCACAAATGCATGCAAGAAAAAAATCGTCCAGCACACGGGTCATCTGTACGCTGTCTGATTTTTACTACCACATCTTAAAAGGGGAAAAAAAATAATATAAAGATATAGGTAGGTAGATGATAAGAAGTGATTAAATACATAGGATAGCTAGCTATCCTGTAGATACGGTATATAATTTCACAATCCTCCTGCATATTATATACTTGTGGCCTTTTGTGATTTTCATGTAGTACTAAAGGGTGTTTAGCCTGGTTTAACTTAATAAATAAATAAAAACGACGTGTGGTGCCCCATATTTTTGATAACCAGCAAAGGTAAAGCAAACAGTTGCTGGCTGATATTATCTGGCTGGGAGGTCTATGGTTATTGGTCCCTTCCCAGCCTAAAAATAGCAGCCTACAGCCACCTCAGAAGTGGAGCATCACAGGAGATGTGCCAATTCTGGTTCTTCACCTCAGCTCTTCCCGATTGCCCTGGTGCGTTGGCAATTGGGCTAATGGTAGTAGGGGTTGATGTCAGCTGTGAATTGACCCAAAACACAGCTGACGTCAAGCTCTAGTGTTTAGTAATGGAGAGGTTACTCATTACTAACCCAGTAAGTAAAAAGAAAAAAAACACACACACAATTTTTTTTTCTTTTCTTTAAAACATTCCCTGATTTTCTTTCCCTGGTCCACCACTTTATTTAAAAAAAAAATCCATGCAGGTCTGTATTATAGTGGCCAAGTATTTAAACACACCTTCCCACATGCTTTTTTCATCTATCTCCTCTGTTCTCTGCTCTATGAAGCCAGAGCCATCATCAAAGAAGAGGGGAGGGATGCGATAGAGGGAAAACAAGCAAGTTTGAAGGGGTATTTAAATGATTGGCCCCACCATGATGCACCGAGCGCCTGTACTTTGTTTGAACAGTCATTCTGTGCTGACAAATTCCCTTTAAACCTTACCGCCAAAGCCTATTTTCACCTTCCCGACCAAACCAAAGTTTACAAATCTGACCAGTGTCACTTTATGAAGTAATAACTCTAGAACGCGTCAATGCATCCCAGTGATTTTGAGACTTTTTTTTGTGACACATTGTACATCATCAGAATTTTGATGAAAATTTTGCAATTTTCAAACTTTTAATTTTTATGCCCTAAAATCAGAGAGTTATGTCACACAAAATAGTTAATAAATAACTTTTTCTACATGGTTACTTTACAATAGCACCATTATTGAAATATATTTTTTTGTTAGGAACATAGAAGGGCTAAACGTTTATCAGCAATTTCTCATTCTTACAACAAAATTTACAAAAACATTTTTTTAGGGATCACATCACATTTGAAGTGACTTTGAGGTGCTTATACGACAGAAAATACCCAAAGGTGACACCATTTTAAAAATTGCACCTCTTAAAGTGCTCAAAACCACATTCAAGAAGTTTATTAACCCTTTAGATGCTTCACAGGAATTAAAACAACGTGAAAGGAAAAAATTTAAATTTTATTTTTTCCCACAAAAATATTGCTTTAGCCTCAAAATGTTGCATTTTCATAAGGCTAAGAAAATGGACCATTTCATTTATAGTGCAGTTTTTCCTCGGTATGCTGATAATACATATGTAGTCAAAAATCTACTATTTGGGCGCACGGCAGGGAAGATGCCCCATTCAACTTTTGGACTGCAAATTTGGCTGAAATAGTTAGTTGATTCCATGTCGTGTTTGCAGAGCCACTGATGTGCCTAAACAGTTGCAACGCCCCACAAGTGACACAGTTTTGGAAAATGCAAATCTTAAAAGAATTTATTTAGATGTGTGGTGAGCATCTTGAACCCACAGAATTTTTTAACGTTGAGCTGTGTAATGAAAAAATGCATTTTTCCTACAAACATGTTGCTTTTATTCCAAATTTTTCATTTTCATAAGGATAACAGGAAAAATACAATTTGTTAAGCAATTTCTACTGAGTACACAGATATCCTATAGGGTGCTTTACACACTGTAACATCGCTAACCATATATCGTTGGGGTCACGTCGTTAGTGACGCACATCCGGGTCCGTTAGCGACATCGCAGCGTGTGACACCAATGAGCGACGATCAACGAGCGCAAAAATGTGAAATATCGTTGCTCGTTGACACGTCATTAATTTCCTTAATATCGTTGCTGCTGCAGGTATGATGTTGTTCGTCGTTCCTGTAGCAGCGCACATCGCTATGTGTGACACCGCAGGAACGACGAACATCTCCTTACCTGCGTCCACCGGCAATGAGGAAGGAGGTGGGCGGCATGTTCCGGCCGCTCATCTCCGCCCCTCCTCTGCTATTGGACGGCTGCCATGTGACGTCGCTGTGACACTGCACGAACCGCCCCCTTAGAAAGGAGGTGGTTCGCCGGCCAGAGCGACGTCGCAGGGAAGGTAAGTCCGTGTGACGGGTGTTAGCGATGTTGTGCACCACGAGCAGCGATTTGCCCGTGACGCACAACCGACGGTGGTGGGTACGCTCGCTAGCGATATCGGTACCGATATCGCAGCGTGTATATGTCGTGGAAAGCTACTTTTTCGGTGCACAGCAGGGCTCAGAAGGGTTAAAGCGCTATTTGAATATTGGAGCGCCATTTTGGCTGGGATAGATTGCAGACACCATGTCACATTTGAAGAGCTTCTGAAATGGCAAAACAAAACAGCAGCAACCCCCACAAGTTACCCCATTTTGGAAACTACACTTCTTGAGGAATTCAGCAAGGGTTGTAGTGAGCATTTTTCACCCTGAAGCGATTCACATGATTGGATAACATTGGGCTGGGTAAATGAAAATGTGCCATTTTTTCCAATTCAATGTTGCTTTTGCCCCAAGTTTTCAAACAGGTAATAGGAGAAAGCGACCAGTACAATTTGTTACACAATTTCTTCTGTCAATGCCCTATATGTGGTCTACTTTTGAGACACACTGCAAAGCTGAGAAAGGAAGAAGTGCCTTTTTGCAGTGCAAAATTTGTTGGAATTGTTTTCGGGTACCATGTCACATTCGTGTCGCTGGTGATACTGAATTGAATAGCATGTTATTATGCCACTGTGGGCGTGCTAGCATGCTAAGAGGGCAGCTAGTCAGGGGATATAACGCCTAGTTCCCATGCTCATAAGCATAAGATAAAAGATCTTTAGAAATACTTTTTATAAACATCATTTTATCTATGCTACTAGATACAGGGACAGTTAGGTAGGGAATAGATATATGCACCCAGAACTGCTCGTGGTCCTGGGTGCATATTACACCTGACAGGTTCCCTTTAAGCAGCTCTTCGTATTTTGTCTCCCGTTAACAACGCTTGTGTACCGGTCCTATTTGGTGTGCGATTTAAAGAACCTTTGGATTTTCCTGACTCAGAGATGGTTTACTTTTGTGGCTTATCTTTATTACAAGAAAAATATTCTTTGTATTTTAAAAAAGTTTTTCATTAAAGCTGTGTTTTTATGGAAACGTGAAGCTGGATCATTCCTTTGTTCACCTGTACCTCAGACGCTGAACAGCAGCGGGATCTTGTGCTTCAACACCACCAGGAGTGTGGACGTCTTGCGGTGATATTTGTTTCTTTGCAGTTATACCTGTCCTGTTTGACTTCTCTGCTCCTGATCTCAGCTTTGTACCCTGACGCTGTGCTGCCTGCCCCGACCTTAGACCATCTGACAACACCTCTGTCTCACCCTCCCATACCTTGTTCCCACACCTCTGACCCTCCAGTCAGCTGATGCAGTCCCAGGGACTGCCCTAGAGTGGTACCTGGTGTCTGCCGACAGCCCAGCCTATCCTTACCATCAACTGCTCCAGTGAAGACCCGGTAGACACTTAGTAGTGCCCTCCAGCGGGGTAAGCCTGGCCTGTGGCACAGTGGGTCCATGCCCATTAACGTTATACTGCCATTGTAGTGCCAATAGATTTTGCCCAGCTTGTGCTTTTGAAGACACGGATCTCGTAATTAAACGGGCTTTCCTCACTACAGAAGTACCAAACATGTTGATGCTGGATGTGGTTTAGGTACATTGTGAAGCTCAGAAGGGAGTGGGGAATTTGGATTTGGGAGTGCAGATTTTGCTGGATTTATTTTTTTGGGGAAGCCATGGCACTTTTCAAGAGCTTTTGGGTTACCACCTGTAACGAGATAGTCCCCTATATTTCCATTAACAAATGATGGACCTAAGTGGAGGCCTGGTTTTTTTTTTGTAGAATGAGTTGTAGCTTTATTTTACATGACATTTAGGATCACATTTATCCTGTGCTCTACGCTGAGCAGTTACTTTGGGGTTTACATCTAAATCTACGAATGACGTGATTTAAATAACACTCCCGAGGAATCCATGCACTGTATTGAGGCAGCAAAGTTACTCTGGACCACACTTTTATGAGTGCTTAAAAAGATGGACACCGCTGGCCAGAGACAGTTCACAGTATCTCCATCTGCATAATTATAGTGAATGTTCTGTTGGGGGTTCCATCTGAATCTCGTATTTTAGAGATTTACACACAAACTCTGGTTTAAGTGCTCAGTGTAGAGCGCAGGATAAATGTGAGCCAAGCTTTACTGAAATCTTTGGGAGGCAGACTAATATAAACAGAAGACCAAGGAGTTATTTTATTTATTGTTTTATGCCATTCATTGTGCAGTATAAATGTCATGTCCCCACCGGAGTCCGCTCCTGCGACTTCTCCTCCAATCACCAGGTGACACCGTGTTCCCGCCATGGATAGTGCTGGTGATGGGAGAGGACTCGGTGCCCGTGGCTCTGCTGAGCGCAGGCTCCGCTCATCAACTAGGCTGGGTTTCCCTGGAACCTGCAGTACCACTGGCTGACTCTAGGTGGCATGTGTCTTCCAGCTGAAGTTGCCATCATTCACCTGTAGCCAATGGGAAGACACCACACCCTTCTTATTCCCCCTCCTGTCATCTGACCACTGCCAGATAGTTCTATTCCTGGTTCCTGTGTTATTTGTATAGTGATTCCTGTGTGCTGATCTCTGCTTGTTTCCTGACTACCCTCCTGCCTGCTGTTTATGTACCTCGCTGCCCGATCCGGATTTGACCACTGCTTGTTTTCTGATTACATCCTTGCCTGCCAATTCTGTTTCTGTTCTGCAATTCCTGGTTTGACCCTGCCTGATGACTACTCTCTCAGACTGCAGCCTTCCACAGGTAGTGATCTCCAGGGCCCTGTGTAATTCCAAATCCCTGTATAGGGGTTAAAGGGTTTCAGGGTTCTGGGGGTCCTGCTTGGTGAGTGGCTTCCCTCTAGCCTGTCCATTACAGCCCGTCTGAGTCTGTGGATCCAGGCAGGCATTACAATAAATGATAACATGGCTTTATTCTTTGGGGCACTGCAATTACAGCGATATCAGGTTTATATTGGGTATTATGTTTATCTACTATCACACACTATAAAAAATACTTTTCATTTTTTAGCTACAGTCAAGTGAGGCCCCTGTGGGTGTGCTAACAGGCTAAGAGGGCAGAATGAGGGCAGGAACTAATGCCCTTGTGACTAGTCCCTGTGCTCATTAGCATATCATAAAGGATACTTTTTCTAAAGATCGCTTTATGTATGCTACTAGATACATGGACAGTTAGGCAGAGATTAGTAATATGCACCCAGAATGTCTCGTAGTTATGGGTGCATATTGCAACTGACAGGTTCCCTTTAAATAACAGGTAATTTTTACATGACAACTTTCCATTAAACTTCACTTGCTGACTTTGCTGCGGATCCACTGCAATCTCTACTGTGTGACATATTTATATTGGATTTTAGACACATTTTTGCCTTATTTACATAGGCAAAATTGACTTGCTGCATTTCGAAAAATCTGCAAAACAGGTCAATTTCTCTCCTGAAAGTAAAAAGTAATACGAGTATGTTGATGAGGTTAAAAAAAATCTGACTAAAAATCAGGATGAAAAATCCTTGAAAATATGTTGAAATATGAACATAGCCTAACAGTTTTACAAATTGTTACAGTGATATATTGTTTAGTAATCATTCTAAAAATGCATATTGTTCGGTATACAAAGGTGGTCTTAATGATAAATAACAGGTAATGTATATGGAAAAACCTACTAAAATACTATTCTCTAAAACAGTACAATCACTAGTATTGTCGCTAAAACTGGTGCTGAGTCCTATGTGCCGAACAAGTAGGAGTTAAAAGAAGATATGACAGTAGGGAGACAGATGGGGAGGAGGGGGCGGCGGGGGAGAGAGGAAGCTTACATGGGGGTAGATGATGTCTGGCTCTGTATAATGTGACCCGTTCACTTGCCTTGACTGCTTATGTCTTGCCTGCAAAAATTGCAGGACAGTAAGTGATGGCTAGTGCTGGATATTTACATCAGACCCGACACTAAATATTGCAAGCCTTCAATCAGATGATATTTCATAGATCAAATATGTTCTGTCTTGTGCTATTACAAGCGGTACAGTAATCCACAGAAAGAAGAGCAGTTAGCTATGCAGATGATTAACAGGAGCACTCCATGCAAAAAATGACTCCGTCATGTGCCCAATTCAGGGTCTGTCAACACAGGGACCCTCTCCTTAGGGCTCTTGTGTCATACTTGGGATATAACATAGTGTATCACCCCATATACTACTCCTTTAAACATTGTTGATTAATATATCTACAGTCATACAGAAAGATGGCTACAAAGCAACCTGTAAACTTTGTCTATTTGGTGGGTGCACTGTCTCTTTGCCCCGTCTTGTGGCAATACTAGCCCTCTCTCAGCAATCGTCTTTTTCACTTGCCACTTACTACATCATTGGTGCAACGTGTGAGCCCAAGTGGTGAGGAGGCCCATATCTACCCCCCAAGAAGGAGAAATTTTGCATTTTTTTGAGCTCTTGCGCTGCAAAGGGCCCATATATTGCTCTTGCACACGGGCCCTTGCCAGTGAACTCCACTGACAGACGTTTAGGATGGGACTTGACTCCAGTATTGTAGAGACTGGGCTTCCACCTCCTCCTATCAATAACCCGGCTTTATGGCCCTTGTTTTTTCCCTCAAAATAAAAACAAGCCCATCGTTTTAGGTTAAATTGGCCAAGATGGCCTTTATTAAAACAACATAATCAATAATAACTTTTGGTGAAAGAGGTACTTGGAGCTTCAAAAGCTTGTCAGTACCCAAATATTGTAATCTGCATACGGCATACTCCCAGCCATGACCGCAAGCTCGGGGGCACCTTCGTCACCAGGAAAATTTTCCATGCTACTGATTCCCCATGGCCCCCACCCTGAAGTCATAAAAATTCCACCAGGCCATTACCAAATTCCACAACACAACTGGATGGTGGCATCTACATGACGTAAAACCCAGCCACCACAATTTTTCTACCAACTCCACCTCCAAGCTGAAATGACACTAATAAACAACCCTACATATATCCATTGTTGCACTGAATTTTTTTCTCTTTATAAACCTTGATTACCCTGGGGGACCTTTTACTGTTGTACCCCTGTACTAATTAATGGTCTCCCACCCCGTCCCTCACATTACATAGGCCCACACTCTCTTGCAACAACCCCTGTATTTCCACCTCCTAAACTTTTTAAAATAGCCCTACTAATTACCCACCCACCTATATGTAGCTTTGTAGGGCTATTAAGGGGTTACTTAATAGCCCTAGAAAGCTGAGTCATGGAGAGAGCGTGTGACATGCTGGGCTGTGACGAGCGGTGACACTCCGCCCACAGCAAGTCACTCAGGGAGACTGGGGCCGCCTCAGTGATCTCGGGTCAACTGGAAGTTGACATGACATCAGCGGATCTCAGAGGTCACAGAGCCCGGGGGATGAGCGGACCGTGATAGCGCCACTCAGAGGCAGAATGTACTACAGAAGATACTTCAAAAAAGCCTTCCCTATGGGTTTTACAGCGATGTGACCACTAATTGTGAGTAGTGAACTACCCCTTTAAACATACTGCTCAAAAAAATAAAGGGAACACTTAAACAAGGATTTTGTATTTTGGTGTTCCCGTTTTTTGAGCAGTATATAAAGGTGTGAAGCCCCTCCAGTGCTGTGTCGGTGCATTACCTTCAGGGACTCCACTCAGCTGGATCTTGTCACAGGTAGGAGATCTTCTTTTAGGATTGTCGTGACGCCACTCTCAGAATTGCGGTCAGTGGGGACCGCCACTGCAGGTTAAGGGATGCCTGGGGCTGATGGTGGGTGCAGCCAGTTGTAATAGCCTCCTGAGAGTGAGGCAAGCCCCAGGGCCCTGTGTAGGTGTGTAGAACCACAAGGCGCAGAATAACTCCACACAAGCAGAATGTCTTTCAGGGGTTTTACTCACAGTTGATGGCAGGGTGAGTAACCCGGGCGTAGCTGGGATGAACCAGGCTGGAACCAGGTATCCTTCAGGCTGACTGATGAGGGTGGCTACCGACTCGCCTTCCTTAGCCCTTCTGTGGTTTGTGGTAACCCCGACTTTTAGTCCCTATGGGGGTCACCCAGGGAAGTAGCTGCTCCCCTCGTTTGTTTGCCGTTTGCTTGTCGCCTGGACCAGATCACTCCAGCTGCTTGCCTCCTGTGAACTATGGGCCCTAACTGTGGCTACGTGGCTGCGGCTTTTGTGGTGTTGTGGCGTGGGCTTTAAGGGCCCCACACCGGCAGGTTTAGCAAGGAAAGGTGGATCTATCCCCGCACCGGGATCTGCCGCCCGTTTGGGCCTGGTACTCCCTGACAGTCTCCTTACTTTCCACTACACTGCTCTCTCTCCAGCTGTGTATGGTGTTCGGGCAGCACTACCAGGTGACCGTTCTCCCCCGTCGGTAGTCACTGCGCGGACGCTGTTAGACTGCAACAGCTCCAGGGTCTGCTTCTGCTCTTCCTGGACTGCTGCACTAAACTGGCTCACTCGTGGGACCTGCACTGCTGCTCCTGTCTGAGCTCCACTTCCATGCTCCTCACTCCTCCACACTCTGCTTCAGACTGTTTACTCCTCCTTCTCTTTTCCCTTTGTGCCTGCCTACGTCACCTAGCAACCAGGCTCTCTACCACACCCCTTGAGTGGAGATGGAGGCTTCGCCCCCTCCACTCCTCAAGTGGAGGTGAAGGCTTTGCCCCCTCCTGGGATCCCCAGGGGTCCTCTCAAAGGTACATGTGTGAGACCTGATCACTATGCGCCTGTGTAGTCACACCTCGGTCAGCCTTCTGGATTACCTGTATTGTACTGTCCCCAGCATGGGTGCAGTACTCAGTGGTGCTTGACCAGGTCAGGGGCACCACATTCCCCCTTAGTTATCACCAGCACGTCCTCGGGCTGCAAGACAACATTTTAGAATGCATAAAACATTAAAACATTGTAAAACATTTTAAAACCACCAGGTACCATACATCACCACCCTCCACCCACAAGTCCGTTAACCCACCCAAAACCCTTTCAGGAGGCAGGTCACCGGTTTCTTTTGGTAACCAGGTCTGGGCCATCCACTTCCCCAGACCTTTCCTCCAATCTGCCTCTCCCGTTGGCCGCGCCTTCAGCCACTTCTGGCAGGATGTAGAGGCGGCTTTCATGGGCTTGTGGTCTTCAGGGTATACCTGGCCTGGTGGATCCGCGCCTTCAGCCTCTTCTGGCAGGATGTAGAGGCGGCCTCCACAGTTGGTGCTGACCAGGTACCCTCTTTGTGGTGGAGAGCCAGGCCCCATAAACGGACGTGCTCCCTGGTTGCAGGTGAGCCAAGCCCCTAAACAGGCTGGCTCTGGTGGTGGTACCTCTGGGGTAACTATTTACACTGCGAGAGTTTGTGGCTATAGCCAGTTCATAGCCTTAAGGTTTATGGGTTTCTCACATTAGTTCATGTGGGCACATGCTTAAACTTATAAACGTTGCAAACTGGTCAAAACTGTAACTTGCTGTACTTCTTTCTTTACTTTACGCAGATTCCTCTTTACCAGGGCTTGGGCCTGTAGGGCTGCGGCACCTGTTGTTTTCTTCATTTCTCTCATCATCGGAGGTAGTCTCATCAGTGGGTCCTTTATCTTTCCTTTCTTCTTCTGTATCTGTTTCTTTTTCTTGTGGTATGGAGACAACTGGGTTTCTATAGGAATCTCTGGTACATGGCGTAACGTCAAGTGCATACCATCCTCTTTCTCCTTGGTGCATGGTGAATTCCACTGTATCTCCCATCTGTAAGTTCCTTCCCGGATGTCCTCTAGGCAAATGGGCTCTTACGTCTCTTCTATTAACAAAGATGCCTTCCTTCATACCAGGAGCTACTATGAAGCCATATCCTGATTTCAAGCTGAAGTCTTCTACTACACCACGACAAAGTGGACCTCTAACCTGGGATTTGGCCCTTCTCAGGAACCGTTTCTCTTCCAAGTCTCTGGCCATGACTTCGTCTTTCTGCTCTGGAGACTGCGGTGCAGGGGAAAGCTTGGTTCTGCTACGGCGCCGTGTCCTACGGGCTGGATTCTGCTGGGCTGTTACTTCACTGCCTGCAGGCCCCCAGGTGAGGTTTCTAGGCAACTCTTCCTCTTCATCCCAGCGGGAATACGGCAGCATCTCTGGCTCTGGGCATGGATCCACTGCTGATGGCTCCGGGGTCAGCTCCTCAGCTCCCTGGCCTCCTCTCCCCCTTAGTTCTTCAGAGCACTCCTGTTGTGGCAGCGCCGGGGATGGGTGGTCATCAGCAGGCCCGGGCGGGGGACTCTTTGACGTGGATATTGCCGTTATCCTCCTGGGGGTGTGCGGAGGGAGCAGATACCGATCCACCATCTCCTGTGGGAACTGGGCCTCTAGGTCAGCCTTCAGCTTCCAGTATTCAGGGTCCTCTCCTATCAGGGACTTCCTAGCAGGGACTTCCTTAGACTGGGGAGCGGTGTCTGCTCTGGCCTTGCAGGCCGGGGTAAACAGTGGTACATTCTTGTCTTGGCGGGCCGCGCCTGACATGGCAGCGGCCTGGTCTTGGCGGGCCGCGCCCTGCATGGCGGCGGCCTGGTCTTGGCGGGCCGCGCCCTGCATGGCGGCGGCCTGGTCTTGGCGGGCCGCGCCTGACATGGCGGCGGCCTGGTCTTGGCGGGCCGCGCCTGACATGGCGGCGGCCTGGATCAGCGTCGCTGTCGCAGCTGGAGTCTTAGCGGGCATCGCTACTGTGGCCGGTTCTTGGCGGGCCGGGCAGGGCATCGCTGCGGCGGCCTGAATTGGCGTCGCAGCTGCGATGGGATCTGTGCAGGCTGGGCTGGGCGTCGCTGCAGCGATCGGAGCTTGGCGGGCCGCACCTGGCGTGGCTGCGGCCTGGTCCAGCACCTCACTTGCGGCGCGGACGAGCGTCGCTGCTGCGGTGGGGTCTTGGCGGGCCGGGCCTAGCATGGCGGCGGCCTGGGTCAGCGTCACACCTGCGGCGTGGATGAGGGTCGCGGCGGCAGCCGGATCTTTGCGGGCCGGGCAGGGCATCGCTGCTGCGGCCTGGTCCAGCGTCGCCGCGCCGGGCGCCTCTTCAGGGACCGCGGGCGTGGCAGCAGGGGTCGGGGCACTCGCGCTGGCAGGGGCAACACTGGACTCACCCATCGGTGGCACCATCGGGGTCTGAGTCGTCGCCGTCCGGTCTGGCACTCGTCGTGCGGTTCCCCTCTCATAGGCCTGAACCGCTGCAGCCATCTCCAGAAGCTCCGTGCGTTCCTCTCTGATCTGCTCTACGACCCGGGTCTCCAGTCGGTCGCAGAACTGGGCAAGCTCCCGATACCACCAGGCAGCGGAGCCTGGTTCTGGGTTTCTGCGTTCAGACGCCATTTCCTCTGCGCCTTCTTCTGCACGATTTCCCAGCAGCGGACTCGTCGCTGCCTCCAGTAGCAGGCTCTTCAGTTTCTGCTCTGCCTCTTCCAGCAGCAGGCTTCTGGCTCCCTTTCTGTCCCGACGTCTCTGAACGCCTCCGCTCTCTTCACTTGCGAGGTCAGAACTCTGCAGGGGATCTCTGGGTAGCCACACCTCTTCGTGGGCGGTAACTTCTCCCAGCGCGGGCTGCTGTTGTTTTTCAGCGCGCTTTTCATGGTGGCAATATGGCGGCGCTTCCAATTTTCCAAGCGGACCGCCCAGGCACATGGTCACCTGTCTGAACAGGTCTAGTCCTTATCCTGTTCGTGACGCCAGATGTGAAGCCCCTCCAGTGCTGTGTCGGTGCATTACCTTCAGGGACTCCACTCAGCTGGATCTTGTCACAGGTAGGAGATCTTCTTTTAGGATTGTCGTGACGCCACTCTCAGAATTGCGGTCAGTGGGGACCGCCACTGCAGGTTAAGGGATGCCTGGGGCTGATGGTGGGTGCAGCCAGTTGTAATAGCCTCCTGAGAGTGAGGCAAGCCCCAGGGCCCTGTGTAGGTGTGTAGAACCACAAGGCGCAGAATAACTCCACACAAGCAGAATGTCTTTCAGGGGTTTTACTCACAGTTGATGGCAGGGTGAGTAACCCGGGCGTAGCTGGGATGAACCAGGCTGGAACCAGGTATCCTTCAGGCTGACTGATGAGGGTGGCTACCGACTCGCCTTCCTTAGCCCTTCTGTGGTTTGTGGTAACCCCGACTTTTAGTCCCTATGGGGGTCACCCAGGGAAGTAGCTGCTCCCCTCGTTTGTTTGCCGTTTGCTTGTCGCCTGGACCAGATCACTCCAGCTGCTTGCCTCCTGTGAACTATGGGCCCTAACTGTGGCTACGTGGCTGCGGCTTTTGTGGTGTTGTGGCGTGGGCTTTAAGGGCCCCACACCGGCAGGTTTAGCAAGGAAAGGTGGATCTATCCCCGCACCGGGATCTGCCGCCCGTTTGGGCCTGGTACTCCCTGACAGTCTCCTTACTTTCCACTACACTGCTCTCTCTCCAGCTGTGTGTGGTGTTCGGGCAGCACTACCAGGTGACCGTTCTCCCCCGTCGGTAGTCACTGCGCGGACGCTGTTAGACTGCAACAGCTCCAGGGTCTGCTTCTGCTCTTCCTGGACTGCTGCACTAAACTGGCTCACTCGTGGGACCTGCACTGCTGCTCCTGTCTGAGCTCCACTTCCATGCTCCTCACTCCTCCACACTCTGCTTCAGACTGTTTACTCCTCCTTCTCTTTTCCCTTTGTGCCTGCCTACGTCACCTAGCAACCAGGCTCTCTACCACACCCCTTGAGTGGAGATGGAGGCTTCGCCCCCTCCACTCCTCAAGTGGAGGTGAAGGCTTTGCCCCCTCCTGGGATCCCCAGGGGTCCTCTCAAAGGTACATGTGTGAGACCTGATCACTATGCGCCTGTGTAGTCACACCTCGGTCAGCCTTCTGGATTACCTGTATTGTACTGTCCCCAGCATGGGTGCAGTACTCAGTGGTGCCTGACCAGGTCAGGGGCGCCACAAAGGCAGCCCCAGATTGGTGCATTTTAAACATCAGAGTATAATCCCAATTCAATGAAATATGTGTCCTGTGAGGAAGCATAAGTGATTGTGAATCAATTTCACTGGATTTTGGGTAAAAGTGACAAGAAGAGCACTGTAGAGGAACAGCTAGACAAACATTAAAAAGGGAATGATTTTGCTTGTGATGGCCATAGACAATACTCCCCTTACCTTCCTGATTCTTTAATATACGATAGGTCAGTAATATGAGATCGATAGTGGTCAGATGCCCGGTGCCTCCACCGATCAGCTGGAAACAGCTGCGGCTGGTCCTGCTACCACAGCACAGCTCCTATTCTTTGTGCTGTGGTGAAGTAGCTGGGACCTGCTGCTACACATTTAATGGAGGTGCACTGTATTCCATGTTTTTACATGCGGAGACTGCCAGAGTTGTTTTCAACAGAATGGTGAGGCTGTCGGATCCCCACCAATCTCATATTGATGACTGACCCCACAGATAGGTCATTAATATGTTCTTCCAGGACAACCCCTTTAAATTGGTTCAGTTTGTCCTGGGTTCCTTCTGGTGCAGGACAATGCCTAGCCCCATGTGACAAAGTGTATAGGTAGTTCCACAACGTCAATTGATACCATTGACTGATCATCATGGTCCCAATACCTGAATCTAATTGTGAAACACTGGGGCATTATGTATCAGTGCATCCAATGGCACCAAATACTGGCCAGGAGCTCACTGATGTCTTGCAGTAGATTTGGGAGGAGATCCCCTGGACACCATCCAATGTCCCATCAGGAACAAGACAGACATTGTCGGGAGCTCATATAGGCAAGTGGCCACACACACCCATTTCCATTGATTGTTGATAAGTCCTTTTATTCTCAATGATTTACATTTTTGACAATAAAGAGTGTTTTTGGGAAATGTGACTTCAGTGCTCCTTTATTTTCAGCAGTGTATACTATACATAATAGACATTGTAGTTCATAACTATAGCAGGCAAATTGCTGGAGGTACAAAGCAGGGTAAACCTAATAATGCATCACATGGTATACGTCATATTTGAGATATATATATATATATATATATATATATATATATACACATACCTCCCAACTTTTAAAGAAGGGAAAGAGGGACAAAGTTTGCGGCGCGCGATGTGCGCCGCGGCAATTTTAGGTCACGCCCCTAACCACACCCATTTTACAAACGGCCACACCCATATCCACTCCCCATCTACACCCATCCAGCAAACTGAAACTGCAGAAGTTGTCCGTGATCGCTCTGAGCCGCCACAGATCAGCAATGTGCAGAACAGGCAGGGAGTTAACTACAGGGTGTGCAGGCGGCTAGGACCCAGGGGGAGAGCTGAACAGGGTGTGCAGGCAGCTAGGACCCAGGAGGAGAGCTGAACAGGGTGTGCAGGCAGCTAGGACCCAGGAGAAGAGCTGAACAGGGTGTGCAGGCAGCTAAGACTCAGGAGGAGAGCTGAACAGGGTGTGCAGGCAGCTAGGACTCAGGAGGAGAGCTGAACAGGGTGTGCAGGCAGCTAGGACCCAGGAGGAGAGCTGAACACGGTGTGCAGGCAGCTAGGACCCAGGAGGAGAGCTGAACAGGGTGTGCAGGCAGCTAGGACCCAGGAGGAGAGCTGAACAGGGTGTGCAGGCAGCTAGGACCCAGGAGGAGGGCTGAACAGGGTGTGCAGGCAGCTAGGACCCAGGAGGAGAGCTGAACAGGGTGTGCAGGCAGCTAGGACCCAGGAGGAGGGCTGAACAGGGTGTGCAGGCAGCTAGGACCCAGGAGGAGAGCTAAACAGGGTGTGCAGGTAGCTAGGACCTAGGAGGAGGGCTGAACAGGGTGTGCAGCTAAGGGTATGTTCACACATCAGGTTTTTGCTGTGCGGCACAATCCGGCGCTTTGCGGGAAAAATGCATCTGGGTTTTTTTTGCCGTCGGGTGCGGTTTTTCCTCATAGACTTTTATTAGAGCCGGATTGTGCCGCATGTACTTACGTTTGATCCGGTTTTTGCCGGATGCGGCAAAAATCGTCACTCCGGCGGCCGCACAGGATGCAGAGAGGAACGTTTTTTGCCAGCGGCAAAAAAATGCATAGCGCCAGGTGCAGCGCTGTGCGGCATGGTGCATAATGAAAGTCTATGCGAGCCGGATACGGTGTCATGCTTCAAACGCCGGAAGCAGGTACCGTATCCGATTTTTACTTCTGAGCATGCCCAAAAGTGATATAAATTCATTGCTTGTCAGAAAATCAATCAATCACTCACTCTCTCTCAAACTCACTCACTGACTCGATCACCGGCGCGGCGCTGCACGGCTGTCACACTGCTCCGGCGGCTTCTCCTGATTTGAAAATGCCGGCCGCCCATTATTCAATCTCATATTCACACCGGCGCCTATGATTGGCTGCAGTCAGACACACCCCGACGCTGAGTGACAGCTGTCTCACTGCAACCAATCACAGCCGCCAGTGGGCGGGTCTATATTGTGCAGTAAAATAAATAAATAACTAAAAGAAAAACGGCGTGCGGTCCCCCCCCAATTTTAATACCAGCCAAGATAAAGCCACACGGCTGAAGGCTGGTATTCTCAGGATGGGGAGCTCTACGTTATGGGGAGCCCCCCAGCCTAAAAATATCAGCCAGCAGCCGGCCGGAATTGCCGCATCCATTAGATGCGACAGTCCCAGGACTCTACCCGGCTCTTCCCGAATTGCCCTGGTGCGGTGGCAATCGGAGTAATAAGGGGTTAATCATGGCAGTTAACCTGTAAGTGAAAGTAAATAAACACATACACCCAAAAAAATCCTTTATTTGGAATAAAAGACAAAAAAACACCCTCTTTCACCATTTTATTAAAATCCCCAAATACCCCTCCAGGTCCGATGTAATCCACAGAGGTCCCACGACGCTCTCAGCTCTACTACATGAAGCTGACAGGAACGGCAGTAGAACACCGCCTCTCTCTATCACCTCCACGCAGCAACTGAAGGGAGTTGCGCTGTCAGCGGTGACGTCACTGAGGTAATGCCGGGTTGTGTGCGGTGAAGATGCGTACGGTAGTGCAGGGGTGTGCAGTGATGATGCGTGCGGTAGTGCAGGGGTGTGCGGTGATGATGCGTGCTGGGTAGTGCCGGCGTGTGCGGTAATGATGTGTGCTGGGTAGTGCCTGCGTGTGTGGTGATGATGCGTGCTGGGTAGTGCCGGCGTGTGCGGTGATGATGCATGCTGGGTAGTGCTGGCGTGTGCGGTGATGATACGTGCTGGGTAGTGCAGGGGTGTGCGGCGATGATGCGTCCGGTAGTGCAGGGGTGTGCGGTGATGATGCGTGCGGTAGTGCAGGGGTATACGGTGATGATGCGTGCTGGGTAGTGCCTGCGTGAGCGGTGATGATGCGTGCTGAGTAGTGCCTGCGTGTGCGGTGATGATGCGTGCTGGGTAGTGCTGGCGTGTGCGGTGATGATGCGTGCGGTAGTGCAGGGGTGTGTGGTGATGATGTGTGCTGGGTAGTGCCGGCGTGTGCGGTGATGATGCGTGCGGTAGTGCAAAGGTGTGCGGTGATGATGCGTGCTCGGTAGTGCAGGGGTGTGCGGTGATGATGCGTGCGGTAGTGCAGGGGTGTGCGGTGATGATGCGTGCTGGTTATTGCCTGCGTGTGTGCGTGTGTGTGCGTGTCTCTCTCTCAGCATAAAAAAAAAAAAACGGATCCGTCGCATCAGTTTTTTTCACAATCTGAGACGGATCCGTTGCATGAGGCACAAACCAGATTGTGCCTGATTCTGATGTGTGAACAGCAGCTCTGCCAGGCAGATCATGTGGTCGGTAGCTGATAGAAGCATTTGCAATGCTTCTATCTTTGCATATTACCGGCCAGTGCTGTGCACCTGCAGGAGAGGACACAAGTGGTAAGTACACACTGTCCTCTCCCCAATGTCCTGATCTACCGTGGTGTGCCTGCAGCATTGAGAAGCAAACACTGTGTGATTCTCAATGCTGCAGGGCAGGCACATACGATAGATAAGGACACACGGGAGTCAGAGAAACAGCTAGAGGATCTCACGCTCCAGCCGGGGACGGGGGGGGGAGGGGAATCAGCGCTGGGGAGATTCAGTTTTCATACCTTAGCAGCAGCACAGACCACAGAGCAGACAGAGACTAGTTTCGGGTAGCGCGCTCCGCTCTGTTATGCTCACGTCACGTGTTAGGATGGTAGGAGGGGAAAGCAGCGAGGCGAGGAGAGAATGGGTGGGTGGAGCCACGGGATACGGACCTCCCAGCCGGGGCAACGGGACAAACAATGCAAATCGTGATAGTCCCGCTGTATCCGGGACGGTTGGGAGGTATGTATATATATATATATATATATATATATATATTTACATATATACAGTATACTGTATATGTGAGGCCCTGGCCTATCAGGTCGTCACAAGGGTGCAGTGCAATCTGCCCTTCTACATGGTACCCGCTTCTCCTTGGTTAAGGGTCCTGGCAATTTGGTGTTGCTACCAACAGGTAAACAAAAATCCTGAGAAACACTCTGCACCACACCCACCAGCCACCCATTGGGCAGTCTGAGGGGAACAGGGCCACCCAGATGGAGGGATGGAAGAGGGAGGGCAGAGATGTCAGGTCAGTGAGTGAGTGAGAGAGTTAAGTAGTGGAAGTGGAGGAGAAAGCAGCAGTGACAGGTTATGCTGTGGAGCTGGGCTCCTGTACCCGTCCCAGGTGCCAGACGTTTGCCTGGCCAGGAGGAGCTGGAGCCCCGGTCGCAGGGGATAGTGGCAGGGAGCACGGTGCTGCTACAGAGAGCAGGCCGGCTGCCTTGTGCTACAACCGGGCAGGGGCTAGGGCACGACGGGGTACGCGGACCCTAGGCTGGGAAGAAGCTTCACGCAGCCCAGTAATTCACCCGAAGGGAACGGAGTCTTCAGGAACCGTTTCCCACCCGCTCCAGAATCGGGGTACTAGCACAACGAGGGGAATAGGACTTCCCACATCCGTCCAGAAAATCCCAAGCGTGAGCCCTGAGAGCCAGCTCACCCTGCTAACCACGCAGGTGAGCGGGACCCAAGTAGTTCTAGGTGAAAGGGATCCATTTAGAAGACACACTGTGCCAAGGAACAAGACTTCAGGCCAACCAGCAACACCAAAAGGGCACAGACCCAGCGTGCTTGTTCAAGAGAGATGGAGCATTCAAGAGTTTGGTTTACCTGGTGTCCGTGTCTTTGGACTGTGTGAGTACCTGATATCCCTCTACTCCCGACGGGTCCCCCTATGCCCAATCCATCACCGAGCCCCGGGACACCATCCCCCTGCCCACGGAAGGGTTACCAACTCGAGCTGCTACACCATCGTCACCGGGCTCTCTCTCTACTTGTGTCCCTGATTTAATTTATATCCATATCCTGTGGTACTGTATTTCGAGGGGCGTAACAATCATGGTTGCAGAGAGTGCGACCATGACTGGCCCCATGCTGGAGGGGGACTGCCGACCCCAGCGCGTACTTCATTTGGATGTGTGTCAGAGGACCCATGTTTATCTGCAAAGTATTGCAGTGCAGAGACTGGTCGGGTCCCTGCAAAGCAATATACACTGCCAGCGAGAGATTGGGCTAAGTTGTGGAGGAAACATATACCAGTAGAGGGCCCAGGTTAGGAGACATACATGCCAGGATGGGGGACATATATACTAAGATAGGCGACCTATATACCAGGATAGGGCCCAAGATAAGGGATATATACCTGAAAGGAGCCCAGTAAGGGGGACATATATACCTAGAAGGGACCCAGGATAGGGGACCTTAGTACAAGATGGGGGACATTATCACATAATGAAGGGGGAAGGGGATACACATATGTCTTTACAGGATTTAGAACACTACAAAGGCCCATACATCTGACCAACATGCGAGGGGAAGGCAGGTCCAAATCTTGCACAGGGGTCCATCGGATTCTAGTTACAGCACTGATTATTCATATAGTATAACATTTGAGGGCTTTAGGCAGCACTCCAGGTACAGAAATAGGGAATTATGTAACATGGTTGTATCATTTACTATGTGATAAAAAACCCTTTACTTACTATATTTGGTTGTGAAGTGGTGATATCGATTAGCTCGTGTATGACTGTATTTATTACTCAATGTTTGGTAGTATTGGTCATAATATGGTGTCATTGTTTGTCAGCATATATTATTAATGTAGTATTAATCAGTCACTATGTTATAGTAATCTGTTATACTTGTAACGTGGTGTTACTCAGTGTAAGGGGTGGGGCAGACCCCTTACAAAGAAGCCCGGAATGTTGATGTTGTTTAATAAAAATGTTTTTATTGTTAATGCACTGTTTTAGTGGGTTCCCCCTAGTGGCCGGGTGGGACGGCTGTCTCACAGAAACAAGTGGTAGGAGGAGCCGGCAAGATGAATGGGAGGGAGAGAAAAGATGTGGAGGAAAAAGTGGGAGTAAGCAGGCAGTTGAGTCCGGGATGGGAGAGAAGAAGCAGAGCAGGGGCAGAGTGTGGGAGCTGGATAAAAGGGAAGCCGGAGAGAAAAGGAGCGGGCGGAACCTCAAAGTGCGAAGCAGTACCAGTGTGGGTCCAGTCTGTGGGTAGCCGTAGTGGGAGCCAGGTGAAGAAGATTAGCCGGGCACATCCCCACTGGAGGAGACGTCAGGACAGGCTTTCCCCCAGCTAAAGGAAGCGTGAAGTGTCATCTATAACTGCCGGTTGTGTGAAGAACTGTGTAATAAAGAATGCCTTTTGTTTGCACCGAATCATGCCTGGAAAGTGTTTGTATGTCGGACGACATCTGCACCACCACACTCTGCCCCACCAAGACATCTCCTGTCCCGATAGTGACGGTGGAGCCAGGGGTAAGCCCGAGAGGAAAAGGGGCCATGACTACAACCCCCGAGGCACCCCTGGCACCCCGTTACATGTGGCGTAGTCGGCAGGATACGGATTGTATGCAAGGGGTCCCGACCCAAGAAGACGGAGACCAAGTGGTGCCTAGGGCACAGGATCCGGATTATTGGAGAAGAGTACCGATCCCTTGGTGGGAAGAGGAAGTAGTGCCTGAGGCGTTGGACCGGGCACAAGATGGCGGCAAGATGGCCGTCGTCTTCAAGGACACAGAAAGAGCGCGAAGAATTGGCGCCAAAAGAAGAGCCTGGGGCTGGCCGGTGCCGAAAAAGAAGTTCGGAGTACTCCGCCCAAAGAGGGGAGGTGCCGGTCCCAGGGCACGGATGAAGATATGTGAAGTGGGCGGTGGTCCAGGGAAAAAGAAGAACCGCCGCGGAGGGGTCGACCCAATGTGTGAGGCTGGGGGTGGAGTATACCCAAGGGCGGGAAAAGTAGGCCTGCCTCCACTTCCTCCGGCATCTCCACTGACCCCGCCGCCATTATCAGAGACGCTGACTGAAAACGAGATGGAGACCTCCAGACAGCAGCAAGATGTGGTGGCCGCGCTAGCAGCCACTAATCTGGGCAGAGGACGCCCAAAGCAGACCGCGGAAGGACTTCCTCACAACTTACCGGCGGTGCCCGGAGGACCGGAGCGGCCTACGAAAGTCACCTGGCTTACGACCTGGGACGCCGTCACCGGAGAGACCACGACCAAGGTCCGGGCGACTTACACCGCACAGCTGCCGTCGGGGAACATGTGAGGTAAATCCGGAGATATGACGATAAATCATGATATTCAAGTATGTCAGGAAGCCCTCTCCTGGTGTCAACCCCCCTTTCCTCCACACAACTGGGTTAGCAACAAACTCCATGGCCATGTCCTGTGATATGGAAATTAGGTGGCTTTGGGACAATGGACACAGGATGACTCCCTGCCGTCACCCTGTAGTAGGAGCTGCTATCTAATTAGCAAGGCTCTGGAAATAGCCAGACAGAACGACTCCAGTAAAAAATGGTTCATATCTCGCAAGCCATATTTCCGATAAATATGGCAACCATAAAAATGGTGTCTCCGCATGTGGACGATGCCGGCACCCCCTTTTTATGGGAGCAGGACATTGGGAAATGCCCCAGGCGTGATATCAGCCAATGGGGAACTGGCAGACAGGTCATGAGTCCCCTCGTTCTGTAGCTAAATTCATAACTGTCACAATGAGAGCATTGGCGTCTGCCTACGACGCTCCCAGGCAAAGTTATAGCCAAAATCCCCTTTGCTGGATAATTCTGATCCATGCAGGGGGAGTGGCAGTGCTTCCCTGTGAGGTCACTAAGGTAGGAGGGGACCTGGATCTGCCCAGGTTGATAACCCTACTTCGGCCATTTTCCAGCGTTCTTCTGCTCGGGGGCCTGGTTGGGACAGACCTGTGAGAGAGTTCCTGGAAACCTGGTCTACAGCGCCCCCCTGTGGCCAGACGCACAAGGTAACTGATTGAATTGCATACCTGTTGTAAACCATGCTTTATCGGTAACTGTACTCTGACATAACTGTATATTCTGTAGATTCCCTATTGTATATATTGTAGTTCTAGTGTGCTTTAGGCTGATTAAATTATATAATTAATCTTGGGCTGTTCTGTTATCTCGATCTTGAATCCCACGTCTGTGTGTTCGGCTAATAGTTACCGTAAATCGGTTGGTGGCAGCGAGTTTGTGCCAAGGATTATTGTGGGGAGGCCAGTGAGATTCAGGGAGGTTTTATATATTCCGCCCGCGGAGGTCGGGGGAATATATACCCTACTCTCACCGGGGACCCTTCAATAATCGGCATAAGTAGTATAGCGGCCTCCTTGCTTATTGTCGGGCAATTCCATAATTGGCCTGACTATAAGAGGGGCGCTAGAGAGCGCGTCACGTGCTCTGTCTGTCGGTCGGGAGGTATAAAGTAGGGGTGACCCCCACTTGTTACCCCCCGATTGTGACGTACTGGTAGCCAGCGCGGGGGATTTCTGAGTGACCCCCCCGGTGGTTTGTGACATATTGGTGGCAAGCGGTGGGATCGAGATAATAGTGTGTGTGAGTGTGAGACCCATACTCCCAGACACTAAAGACTGCCTGCAGCAGCTGTGGCTGCTGGGGTCTTCAGACTAGCTCAACACTAGAGTGTCAGAGTGCAGATACTGTAAGGTGTGTGGAGGCATCAGGTGTCAGTTCTGTGTCAGTGACCAAAAGTCTGCAAGAATGGCTGATGGCACCAGGAGCAGAGCTATGCAACTGGCCAATGCTAAGGCAGGAGCCGAAGAGAGGGAGGACGGTGCTGTGGACAGCAATGAGGAGGTTGCCCACGAGTCCTCCAGGAGCTCGACGCCAGAAAACAGCTCTGCAGAGGACATTGCACAACCGGGCACTGCTGGACAAGATGAGGAGCAGCTCGCCCAAGGGTCCTCAACGAGCCAGATGCCAGCCCTCCGCTCTGCCATGGACAGTGAATCACCAGGCTCCGCAGCGGGCCGCAGATCACCACGTGCCATTCCACCGAGCCTGGGAGGCTCGGATAGCCTTCTTCAAATGGCTATGGCCCTACGCCAGGCTGGAGACCGGGAGGGCTACAAGGAACTCATGGCCGAGCGTGAGCGGCAAGCAGCGCGTGAAGAGCGCCAGGCAGAGCGTAACTACCAGCTGCAGCTAGCTCAGCTCCGGCCCTCATCAGCCACCCGTGACCTTCCAGACACCAAACTTCCAAAGGTCCGTGTTGAGGACTTCCCAGTGCTGGAGAAGGATGGAGACTTGGACTCTTTCTTGACTGCTTTTGAACGGACTTGCTTGCAGCACCATCTGGACAAGGACCAGTGGGCCAAATACCTGACCCCCCGTTTAAGGGGTAAGGCCCTGGATGTCCTTGGGGACTTGCCTGCTGAGGCAGATCAGGGCTACGACACCATTAAGCGGGCCCTGATCCAACAGTACAACCTCACCCCGGAGTCCTACCGCAAGAAGTTCCGGACGCTGCAGAAGGGACCAAAGGACTCCTGGGCTGACCACCGGCGGGCACTTGCCCGAGCTGCCGACCACTGGACCCAAGGCCTGCAGCTTTCCACCGGACC
Source organism: Anomaloglossus baeobatrachus (assembly GCF_048569485.1). Classification (NCBI taxonomy): domain Eukaryota; kingdom Metazoa; phylum Chordata; class Amphibia; order Anura; family Aromobatidae; genus Anomaloglossus; species Anomaloglossus baeobatrachus. The sequence continues at coordinate 76,588,485 of NC_134359.1, read as the reverse complement.
GGAGATCCTGGACTTGTTCATCACGGAGCAACTCTTGTGGAACTGCCCTGAGGATCTCCGCCAGTTCATCCGAGACCAGAAGCCAAAGGGATCCACGGCTACAGCTGCCCTGGTAGATGACTACACCAACAATCGGGCTCCTGAGGCCAGGAGAGCAGCCACCAGCAGCACCTGGAGAGGGGGTAAGATGAACTCTGCGACGGCCCCACCTGCCCCTAGACTGCAGGGGGTGTCCCCCTCAACTCCCCTCTCCAGGCCCGTGGCAGAGCCAAGACGGTGCCACCAGTGCAACCTACCTGGACACTTCAAGGCCATGTGCCCTCAGCGTCCCAAGGCCCCGGCTCCGTCCCCGTCCCAAGGGCCGCCCAAGGTGTATTGTGTGGGTGGGGGTGGTGGTAGGTCCCTGGACAGCTTCCAACCTGTCACCGTCGGCCAGTCTGTGACCATAGGACTGCGAGACAGCGCCTCGGAGGTGACTCTGGTGCGGCCTGAGATGGTGTCCCCCCAAGACTTGATCCCTGGAAAAACCCTCGCTGTCTCCGGGATTGGAGGCATTGACCCGGCGCTGCCTGTTGCTGACATTTATGTGGACTGGGGCGCAGGGCGAGGGGTGAGGGAGGTGGGGGTAACTGATCGGATCCCTGCAAACGTGCTACTTGGGACAGATTTGGGGCAAATAACCTCCCAGTTTGGCCCCGCCCCAAAGGCTGAACCTTCAGCCAGTGCTGACATGACTCCTGACAATGTTAATGTGTTATCTATGAATGATGTAAGGGAGGAGGGAGTGAACTCTGATATTTCTGCTTGCACAGACACCATAGACACACACACAGCTGCAGCTGTGACAGGGGAGGGGGTCAGAGAAAGGTGTGACAATGCCTCTACAAGTAATCAGCCTGTGAGCTGGGATCTGTTGCCCTCTGCAGGGATAAGCAGAGAGCAGGGTGCTGCAGGGGGAGGACCAGTGTGTGGGGTGGGGGCTACCACAGCAAATGTGGGGTCCCCAGAGATTTCACAGCGGGGTTCTGTTGCTGCAGGGGGGGAACAGGCAGGTGAGATTGGGGCCGGTCCAGGAGCGGAAGTGCTCCCAGGTAAGATCTCGGTGCAGGGTTCCCCCACAACCGGGGTGTCAGGAAGCCAGGTAGGTCTGCCTGAACCGGCGACTTGGTCAGGAACGGAGGAGGAGCAGGCACGACCCACGGTCGCAGCGGCTGTGGCCGCTGTCACCCGCAGTGGGAGTGCTGGAAGCCAAGGGGCCTCCCGGAGGTCCGATAGCTCTTCCCCTTCTGACCAAGTGGCAGCCGAGTCAGGTGGAGGCCAGGACACAGGTCCCGGGGTACTGACCGAAGATGTGACAGTCTCGTCGATTCTGGCCACATCTGGTCAGGGGTTTCAGGCAGCGTTAGAAGCTGACGACAGCCTGAAAGCTCTAAAGGAGCAGGCGGCACAGCCTCCCTCGGACTCGGACCCGGAGCGAGTGGTCTGGGACCAAGGACGGCTGTACCGGGCCACGGTCCAGCAGGGTTCACCGGAGGCGTGGCCCAGGGACCGACAGTTGGTGGTACCCTATCCGTTCCGGACGGAGTTGTTGCGGATCGCACATGAGATTCCGATGGCCGGACACCTAGGGATCGCTAAGACCAAGGCCAGGTTAAACCAGCATTTCTACTGGCCAAAAATGGGGGCCGATGTGGCTGCCTACTGCCGTTCGTGTGAAACCTGTCAGAGAGTGGGGAAGGCGGGGCCACACCCCAAAGCCCCACTAGTATCTCTGCCAATCATCGATGAGCCTTTCAGGAGGGTGGCTGTGGATCTGGTCGGCCCGCTGGCCATCCCCAGCAGCTCCGGGAAACGCTTCATACTGACGGTAGTTGACTATGCCACCCGGTACCCAGAAGCAGTGGCCTTGTCGTCCATTCGGGCTGACAAGGTGGCCACCGCATTGCTGGAGATTTTCTCCCGAGTGGGTTTTCCCCAGGAAATGCTCACCGACCGGGGGACCCAATTCATGTCCCAGCTGATGGAGACCCTCTGTAAGCAAGTCCAGGTGCGACATCTGGTGGCCAGCCCGTACCATCCACAGACTAATGGCCTGTGCGAGCGGTTCAATGGCACCTTAAAGCAGATGCTTAAGATGTTGGTCGACTCCCATGGGCGTGACTGGGAGCGGTATCTCCCACACCTGTTATTTGCTTACCGGGAGGTTCCACAGGCCTCAACAGGATTCTCACCGTTTGAGCTCCTGTACGGGCGACGTGTGCGGGGCCCCCTGGCTCTGGTGAAAGAGGCTTGGGAAGGGGATTTGGCCACCCCTGGAGTGTCGGTTATCGAGTATGTCATGCGCTTCCGGGACAAAATGCAGGCCTTGACGCAACTGGTACACGACAATATGGCTCAAGCCCAGGCTGATCAGAAGCGTTGGTACGACCAGAACGCTTGTGAGAGGACCTACCAAGTGGGTCAAGAGGTGTGGGTACTGGTCCCCGTACCACAGGACAAGCTTCAGGCAGCCTGGGAAGGCCCATACCTCGTGTACCAGCAGCTCAACCCTGTGACGTACCTGGTCACCCTGGACCCTGCCCGTGGAAGGCGGAAGCCCTTCCATGTGAACATGATGAAGGCACATCATGAGCGGGAGGCATGTGCGCTCCCCGTGTGCAACCTGCCCGAGGAGGGAGAAGCGGAAACCCTCTTGGATATGCTAGCCCAGGTTAGGGCAGGCGGATCCATTGAGGATGTGGAGGTTGGCCACCAGCTCTTGGAGGACCAACGGTCCCAGCTGTGGGCCACCCTACACCCCTTCCGGGGGTTGTTTACCAACCAGCCCGGAAGGACTGACTTGGCTATCCATCACGTGGACACTGGGGATCATCCCCCGATCCGGCGTTCAGCATATCGGGTCTCCCTGGAGGTGCAGCAACACATGCGCCAGGAGATTGACGAGATGCTGGAGCTGGGGGTGATCCAGGCATCCAACAGCGCTTGGGCCTCGCCTGTAGTCCTCGTCCCTAAGAAGGACCGAACCACTCGGTTCTGCGTGGACTACAGGGGGCTCAATGCTGTCACGGTCGCCGATGCGTACCCAATGCCACGCATCGATGACCTGCTCGATCAGTTGGCCGGGGCTCAGTACCTGACCATCATGGACCTGAGCCGGGGATATTGGCAGATCCCCCTGACTCGCAAGGCCAGGGAACGCTCTGCCTTTATTACCCCATTTGGACTGTACGAGTCCACGGTGATGCCATTCGGGATGAGGAATGCCCCTGCCACTTTCCAGCGGATGGTCAACACCCTGCTCAAGGGACTTGAAGGGTACGCGGCCGCGTACCTGGATGACATTGCCGTCTTCAGTCCCACCTGGGAAGATCACCTAGAGCATCTAGCACAGGTGCTCAGGCGGATCCACCGGGCAGGTTTGACCATCAAGCCGGGAAAGTGTCAGCTGGCCATGAGCGAGGTCCAGTACCTCGGTCACCGGGTAGGTGGGAGAACACTGAAGCCCGAGCCTGAGAAAGTGGAAGCCATCGCATCCTGGCCCACCCCCAGGACCAAGAAGCAGGTGATGTCCTTCTTGGGGACCGCTGGGTACTATAGGAGGTTTGTTCCATGCTATAGTAGCCTGGCAAAGCCCTTGACGGACCTCACCAAGAAGAAGCTGCCCTCTGCAGTCGATTGGACAATGGACTGCGAGACAGCCTTCCGGGCCCTAAAGGACGCCCTGTCCAGCCCGCCCGTGCTACAGGCAGCCGACTTCACGCGGCCGTTTGTAGTACAGACCGACGCCAGTGACTTCGGCCTCGGTGCGGTGCTCAGCCAGGTGGACTCTGCGAGCCAAGAGCACCCAGTCTTGTACCTGAGCAGGAAGCTGTTACCAAGGGAAGTTGCCTATTCCACGATGGAGAAGGAGTGCCTGGCCATAGTGTGGGCCCTGCAGCGTCTGCAACCCTATCTATACGGGCGCCACTTCATCGTGGAGACGGACCACAATCCCCTCAGCTGGTTGCACACCGTCTCTGGGACGAATGGGCGACTGTTGCGATGGAGCCTTGCGCTCCAGCAATACAACTTCACCATTCGCCACAAAAGGGGCCGTGACCACGGTAACGCAGACGGGCTGTCCCGACAAGGAGAGGTCGCGGACGGGCGCACGGGGGAACACCGGAGTGTGCTGCCCCCTAGCGCCCTCAAAAGGGGGGAGGTGTGAGGTAAATCCGGAGATATGACGATAAATCATGATATTCAAGTATGTCAGGAAGCCCTCTCCTGGTGTCAACCCCCCTTTCCTCCACACAACTGGTTTAGCAACAAACTCCATGGCCATGTCCTGTGATATGGAAATTAGGTGGCTTTGGGACAATGGACACAGGATGACTCCCTGCCGTCACCCTGTAGTAGGAGCTGCTATCTAATTAGCAAGGCTCTGGAAATAGCCAGACAGAACGACTCCAGTAAAAAATGGTTCATATCTCGCAAGCCATATTTCCGATAAATATGGCAACCATAAAAATGGTGTCTCCGCATGTGGACGATGCCGGCACCCCCTTTTTATGGGAGCAGGACATTGGGAAATGCCCCAGGCGTGATATCAGCCAATGGGGAACTGGCAGACAGGTCATGAGTCCCCTCGTTCTGTAGCTAAATTCATAACTGTCACAATGAGAGCATTGGCGTCTGCCTACGACGCTCCCAGGCAAAGTTATAGCCAAAATCCCCTTTGCTGGATAATTCTGATCCATGCAGGGGGAGTGGCAGTGCTTCCCTGTGAGGTCACTAAGGTAGGAGGGGACCTGGATCTGCCCAGGTTGATAACCCTACTTCGGCCATTTTCCAGCGTTCTTCTGCTCGGGGGCCTGGTTGGGACAGACCTGTGAGAGAGTTCCTGGAAACCTGGTCTACAGCGCCCCCCTGTGGCCAGACGCACAAGGTAACTGATTGAATTGCATACCTGTTGTAAACCATGCTTTATCGGTAACTGTACTCTGACATAACTGTATATTCTGTAGATTCCCTATTGTATATATTGTAGTTCTAGTGTGCTTTAGGCTGATTAAATTATATAATTAATCTTGGGCTGTTCTGTTATCTCGATCTTGAATCCCACGTCTGTGTGTTCGGCTAATAGTTACCGTAAATCGGTTGGTGGCAGCGAGTTTGTGCCAAGGATTATTGTGGGGAGGCCAGTGAGATTCAGGGAGGTTTTATATATTCCGCCCGCGGAGGTCGGGGGAATATATACCCTACTCTCACCGGGGACCCTTCAATAATCGGCATAAGTAGTATAGCGGCCTCCTTGCTTATTGTCGGGCAATTCCATAATTGGCCTGACTATAAGAGGGGCGCTAGAGAGCGCGTCACGTGCTCTGTCTGTCGGTCGGGAGGTATAAAGTAGGGGTGACCCCCACTTGTTACCCCCCGATTGTGACGTACTGGTAGCCAGCGCGGGGGATTTCTGAGTGACCCCCCCGGTGGTTTGTGACAGAACAGGCTTCTGGGAACCCCATACCCGTGCCCGGAGATACCCCCGCCAGTCGCGGTGGGATCTTCCACCCACGTAACCGTCCCGGCCCCGGAAGAACCACACGCCCGGGAGCTGGAAAAGGACAACTGGGGTTTCTTTTGGGACCCAGTACAGCCGTCACCCCTGCCTCAGCGGAAGTCTCCGTCACCAGAACCCGACCCGGTACAGGAGAGGCTGCTGGCCGAGACCGTGGCCCGGGAAATGATGGCCGGTCCCCGGAGTGAAGAATTCGAGCGCCAGTGCACCGTCGGGACTGTGGTGAAGTTTAACCAGAAGGAAGGTTACGGCTTCATCGAAGATGAAGAGACCGGCGATCACTATTTTTATAATCGGGTGAACCTTAACACCGAGGGCCTACCACAGCGCCTCCACACTTTATATCCGGGAGAGAAGGTGCGGTTCATGAGGGAGGTGGGATGCCGAGGCCTCTTTGCGGTCGGAGTGACCCGGATGCCCACTACCCAAGAGGCTGCCCAATGGCAGCAAGAACTTGAGTGGGAGGAATGCCAATACCGGCGGCATGCACAGCAAAGACCGGTACTAGCGGAGATCTCCCACCCGAGGAACACACTGGCCGTAGCCCCGGAAGTCATGCCCGGACCGAGCGCTGACCCGGAGAAGTGGACCCCGGCGGTGCTGGCTATACAACAGAGCCTGGTGACTCATCCGGTAATCGTCATGGGCAGCCCCCAGCCGTCCCGTGCAGCGACCCCGTCACCCCCGTCGGGGGTTGAGGAGACCAAGACACCGGAGCCCACCGTCAGTTATGAGCCCTTCCGGAGGCTGCGCCGGCTGCCCGGCCAGTCCTTGTCGGACTATGTGAAGGCTCAACGGGCTGAATGGCAACGTGCCTATCATCCGGAGTGAATTGTCAAGACCGGAAGATAGCGGACCTGCCTATGTTAACTACCGGCGTTGTTTTGAGCCGGAAGAAGTTCTGTTGTTGTTTGCAATCAGTTCAAGATACTAAGCCCGGAAGGAGCCTGAAGCTGGACTGAGCCAGGGGCTCCCTCCGCGTTATTGAAGAAGAACGTGTTGTTGTGTGTTCCTGCCGTCCAAGACCGGGAGTGCTGCAAAAGCCTCCGGGCACGTCTAAGACCGGGAGCTTCCAGGAGGAACTCCGGGCGCTGGACTGGTGTGCCCTTGCGGGTGCCCTAAGGTGAACATGGTCGTAGTTCTATTAAAATGACTTTGTTTAGTTTTAAATGTAGTTTTAGATTTATGCCTTGCCGGGAGGCTTAGGCTTAAAGAGGGGAGGTGTGTAAGGGGTGGGGCAGACCCCTTACAAAGAAGCCCGGAATGTTGATGTTGTTTAATAAAAATGTTTTTATTGTTAATGCACTGTTTTAGTGGGTTCCCCCTAGTGGCCGGGTGGGACGGCTGTCTCACAGAAACAAGTGGTAGGAGGAGCCGGCAAGATGAATGGGAGGGAGAGAAAAGATGTGGAGGAAAAAGTGGGAGTAAGCAGGCAGTTGAGTCCGGGACGGGAGAGAAGAAGCAGAGCACGGGCAGAGTGTGGGAGCTGGATAAAAGGGAAGCCGGAGAGAAAAGGAGCGGGCGGAACCTCAAAGTGCGAAGCAGTACCAGTGTGGGTCCGGTCTGTGGGTAGCCGTAGTGAGAGCCAGGTGAAGAAGATTAGCCGGGCACATCCCCACTGGAGGAGACGTCAGGACAGGCTTTCCCCCAGCTAAAGGAAGCGTGAAGTGTCATCTATAACTGCCGGTTGTGTGAAGAACTGTGTAATATAGAATGCCTTTTGTTTGCACCGAATCATGCCTGGAAAGTGTTTGTATGTCGGACGACATCTGCACCACCACACTCTGCCCCACCAAGACATCTCCTGTCCCGATAGTGACGGTGGAGCCAGGGGTAAGCCTGAGAGGAAAAGGGGCCATGACTACAACCCCCGAGGCACCCCTGGCACCCCGTTACATCAGTCTCAGTTAATCAGCATTATACTTACATGCAGATTTGGGTTTGTGGTCGCCAATTACATTACTGGTGTCAGGTCCGAACATTCCTACATGAACCTTGTCCTGGAAAGTGGATTCGTCATCATGGGCCAGTTGAATGGCCACCAAGATCTCTCGATCTGCCCCCTTAGACTTTTATCTTTGGGGTTATCTGAAGGCAATTGTCTATGCTGTGAAGATACAAGATGTGCAGCATCTGAAACAACAGATACTGGAAGCCTGTGCTAGCATTTCTCCTGTGGTGTTGCAATCAGTGTGTCAAGAGTGGGAGAAGAGGGTTGCAATCCAACACCAATAGGCAGCACTTTGAACACATTTTATAAGTGGTCATAAAATTGTAAATAACTAATGAACGAATAAAGTCATGTTAAAATCAAGCACACCATTGTTTTTCATGTGAAATGCTCAATAAGTTTGATGTGTTACATGACCCTCTTCCCATTGAAAAAATTAAAGTTGTATCCAAAATGGCCAACTTCAAAATGGCCGCCATGATCACCACCCATCTTGAAAAGTTTCTCCCCTCCTATATACAAAGGAGCCACAAACAGGAAGTTGATATCACCAACCAGTCCCATTTTATTTGGGTGTATCCATACAAATGGCCCACCCTGTATATATATATATATATATATATATATATATATAATTTTTTTTTAAAGAAGTTAGAAATCTATTTGTTTAGATTTTGCGTTGTTTGGCTATTCTCACTTTAACGGATGAAAATAAACAACCGAGATGGGGAAATTTACATTTCTCACATAGTTACATAAAGGTGCATCTCAGGAAATTAGAATATCATCAAAAAGTTCATTTATTTCAGTAATTCAATACAAAAAGGAAACAGATATATTATATAGAGTCACTACACACAGAGAGATCTATTTCTATATATTATATAGAGTCATTACACACAGAGGGATCTATTCCTATATATTATATAGAGTCATTACACACAGAGGGATCTATTCCTATATATTATATAGAGTCATTACACACAGAGTGATCTATTCCTATATATTATATAGAGTAATTACACACAGAGGGATCTATTCCTATATATTATATAGAGTCATTACACACAGAGGGATCGATTCCTATATATTATATAGAGTCATTACAAATGGCCAACTTCAAAATGGCCGCCATGATCACCACCCATCTTGAAAAGTTTCTCCCCTCCCATATACTAATGAGCCACAAACAGAAGGTTGATATCACCAACCAGTCCCATTTTATTTAGGTGTATCCATACAAATGGCCCACCCTGTATGTATATATATATATATATATATATATATATATATATATATATATATAAATATATATATATATATATATAATTTTTTTAAAGAAGTTAGAAATCTATTTGTTTACATTTTGCGATGTTTGGCTATTCTCACTTTAACGGATGAAAATAAACAACCGAGATGGGTAAATTTACATTTCTCACATAGTTACATAAAGGTGCATCTCAAGAAATTAGAATATCATCAAAAAGTTCATTTATTTCAGTAATTCAATACAAAAAGGAAACAGATATATTATATAGAGTCACTACACACAGAGAGATCTATTTCTATATATTATATAGAGTCATTACACACAGAGGGATCTATTCCTATATATTATATAGAGTCATTACACACAGAGGGATCTATTCCTATATATTATATAGAGTCACTACACACAGAGAGATCTATTTCTATATATTATGTAGAGTCATTACACACAGAGTGATCTATTCCTATATATTATATAGAGTCATTACACACAGAGGGATCTATTCCTATATATTATATAGAGTCATTACATACAGAGGGATCTATTTCAAGTGTTTATTTCTGTTAATGTTGATGATTATGGCTTACAGCTAATTAAAACCCAAAATTATATCAGAAAATTAGATTATTATATAAGACCAACTGAAAAAATGATTTTAAACTCAGAAATGTTGGTGTCTACTGAAAAGTCTGTACAGTAAATGCCTCATTACTTGGTCAAGGTTCCTTTTGCATGAATTACTGCATCAATGCGGCGTGGCATGGAGGCGATCAGCCTGTGGCGCTGCTGAGGTGTTATGAAAGCCCAGGTTACTTTGATAGCAGACTTCAACTCATCTGCATTGTTGGGTCTGGTGTTTCTCATCTTCCTCTTGACAATACCCCATACATTCTCTATGGGGTTTAGGTCAGGCGAGTTTGCTGGCCAATCAAGCACACTGATACTGTGGTTAGTAAACCAGGTATTGGTACTTTTGGCAGTGTGGACAGGTGCCAAGTCCTGCTGGAAAATGAAATTTCCATCTTCAAAAAGCTTGTTGGTAGAGTGAAGCATGAAGTGCTGTAACATTTCCTGGTAGACGGCTGCGCTGACTTTGGTCTTGATAAAACACAGTGGAGCTACACCAGCAGATGACATGGCTCCCCAAACCATCACTGATTGTGGAAACGTCACACTAGACCTCAAGCAGCTTGGATTGTGTCTTCTCCAATCTTCCTCTAGACTCTGGGACTTTGAATTCCAAAGGAAATACAAAATGTACTTCTTTTGACAACACCTTGGATCACTGAGAACAGTCCAGTTCTTTTTCTCCTTGGCTCAGGTAAGACGCTTCTGGCGTTGTCTATTGGTTATGAGTGGCTTGATAATAGGAATGCGACACTCGTAGCTCATGTCCTGGATACGTCTGTGTGTGGTGGATCTGGAAGCACTGACTCCAGCAGCAGTCCATTCCTTGTGAATCTCCCTTAAATTTTTAATGGCCTTTTCTTAACAATCCTATCAAGGATACGGTTATCCCGGTTGCTTGTGCACCTTTTTCTACCACACTTTCTCCTTTCTCTCAACTTTCCATTAATATGCTTGGATCCAACACTCTGTGAACAGCCAGCTTCTTTAGCAATGACCTTTTGTTGCTTACCTTCCTTGTGGAGTGTGTCAATGACTGCCTTCTGGACATCTTTCAAGTCAGCAGTCTTCCCCACGATTGTAGCCTAGTGAACCAGACTAAAGGCCACTTTACACACTGCGATATCGGTACCGATATCGCCAGCGTGCGTACCCGCCCCCATCGGTTGTGCGACATGGGCCAATCACTGCCCGTGTCGCACAACATCACCTGGACCTGTCACACGGACTTACCTTCCCTGCGACGTCGCTGTGACCGGCGAACCGCCTCCTTTCTAATGGGGCGGTTCGTTCAGCGTCACAGCGATGTCACAGCAGCGTCACTGAACCGCCGCCCAATAGAAGCGGAGGGGCGGAGATGAGCGGGATATAACATCCCGTCCACCTCCTTCCTTCCACATTGTGGCCGGGACGCAGGTAAGGTGAGGTTCCTCGTTCCTGCGGTGTCACACGGAGCGATGTGTGCTGCCGCAGGAACAAGGAACAACTTCGTTACTGCTGCAGTAATGATATTTGAGAATGGACACCCATGTCACCGATGAGCGATTTTTCATGTTTTTGCGACGATGAAAAATCGCTCATAGGTGTCACACGCAGCGGCATCGCTAACGCGGCCGGATGTGCATCACAAATTCCGTGACCCCAACGAGATCACTTGAGCGATGTCGTAGCGTGTAAAGCCTGCTTAAGGGATCATTTTAAACACTTAGGATGCCTTTGGAGATTATTTGTGGTAATTATTTTAACTTTCTGAGATAATGGCTTTTGGGTTTTCAGTGGCTGTAAGCCATAATCAAGAACATTAATAGAAATAAACACTTAAAATAGATCACTCTGTGTGTAATGACGCTATATAATATATGCTTTTCACTTTTTGTACTGAATTACTGAAATAAATTAACTTTTTGATGTTATTCTAATTTATTGAGATGCAAATATATTAATTCTGCACATGTAGATATCCTCCTAAGAAAGACAAAACCTCACTTTTACTTTCTTAAATATTCAGGTCTATTAACCATTAATAGAGATGAGCGAACCCGAGGTCCTGAAGTTCGGTGTTTGTACCAAACACAGACTTTACAAAAAATTCAGAGCATGGATTCAGAGCTTGGGTGCTCTATGTATGCCAACCACTCATGCGAGCGTCTCTGTGCTCGGGTACACTTGATACTCAGCCCAGTGCGAGCCGCTTGCAGTGTTTGATCAGCTCGCACTGGGGGTAACAACTGCATGATCGTATGTAGTGTGCACCCCACAAAAAATTGACTTTTTACAGGACTTTTTATGCGGTTTTCTTACAAAATTTGTACCATTTATGTTCATGCCCAAAATTGGGGAACCCGAAAGTAAAAACATGGTGCTATATCCCAAAAAAACATGTGTCAACACTACATGATTTGTACTTTCTGCAACTTCCTCCACTACAGCTTCCACTGGCAGCGTCACTTCATAAAATTTCATTATATGAAAGTGGATCTGGGCTTTATGGTCAGAAATCATTAAGGAGGTTATAAACTCCCGTATAAAAAAAGAGCTGATGTGCCAAAATAAACCACAGATAACAGAGCTATGGAAGGTGAACGGTGCAAACTACTTAATGAAACCCAATGTCAAAAATGATTTTTATCCCAAAATGCATAGATTACAAAAACGTTGGCTCCAGGGGGTCTCCATATATTTTAACGTTCTCTGTAAAGTTATACTCAGATAAACGCTTTATTGATAAATCTGGCTAAAAACACCAGGTCACACTTTTTCCAAACATATTACATTTCTATACATCATCAGTAAAACCATGTATATTTAGTGCTGACAACTTTCGTGGATGTGCATCAGGAGGGCTGCTGTTATGGGTGTGTTACAGGCAGGGCCGGACTGGGACTGAAATTCAGCCCTGGAACTCAAACCAAAGCAGCCCACATGTGGTGGCGCACTGGCGGTATAATACCGGCGGCGGCCAGCAGCATTGAAAATTGGTGGCGGGGGCCGCTCACCGGACCCCGCCGCTATAGTGGCGGCCGGCGGGTGGCAGCAGCCACAAAATAATTTTAAACAGCAGGCAGTGCGGGCAGGGCCGGCTCCAGGTTTTTGTGGGCCCCGGGCGGAAGAGTCCCAGTGGGCCCCATAAACACGCAGACACACACATACGTACACATATATATACATATTTAAAGACAAACTCACAAAAATACATATAGAACTGACACATCTATACAGTCATATACACTGACATACATAGATACACATCATACATGCATACAGACACACACAGCTCTGCTACATACATACACACATAGCTCTGCTGCATACATACACACATAGCTCTGCTGCATACATACACACATAGCTCTGCTGCATACATACACACATAGCTCTGCTACATACATATGTGTCGCCCTGGGCAAGCCAGGGGACACAGGTCACAACACCACCACACCCCACACTCCAGGTAGGCACATCTGCTAACCAGAAATCCTTGTTGCCTTCCTCCAGGAGTCTGTTGATGCACACCAGGGGGTGGGCCAGGCGGTTGGCTCCGCCCACCAAGGGGCTCACAACTCTGGAGGCAGGAAGTAACCAGGCAGAAAGCCCAGGCAGGGCAAGTGTGAGGAGCTAAAGAGAGAGTAAACAAGCAGTGAAAGTAAGAGAAGTGTAAAGGAGAGAAGCAAGTAAAGTGACAGAAGGAAAGAAAGCCTGAGAGCCCAGCTGTGTGTAGGGCTAGAACAGCAAGGTCAGCGACGGCGGTGACTGTTTGGAGGGGGACAGTTTGGAAGTTCCTGGAAGGGACCCCGTTGGCTGTGTGCCCGGTGGTCTGGAGCAGTGTTCCGAAGGACAGTCAGCACCAGGGCAGGGGCCTCTCGGACCCCGGCAAGGCTAGGAGTCGCCAGATTTGCCAAATCCGTCAGTGACGGGGACGCAGATCCCCCAGCAACCAAGTCCCGATTGACGGCAACAGCCCGACCATTACCGGGGAGACACCGCCACCGCCAAGGCACAAGTTTCCCCAGGGCCAGCGCCTGCGGGCAAAGTGTAGAGCTCCTCCGGCCCAGATTGCAGTCGGGGAGCGGGTAACCGGAGGGAATCCACCGCTACCATCAGACAACACAGGTGCAAGGAAGAGAAACGTCACCGTTACCTACCGGGAGTGCAGGTGCAGCCGTCTGTGGGACCGTCCTACCAGCCGTTGGTTTACCGTACAAACTGTGTCCGTGTGTCAGGCTGAGTGAGTACCATAGTGCCGCAAGGCACAGCGCTGCCCCCGCGCCCCTGCGCCCTCCAGGCCCTACACTTCACATCTCATCACCGGGCCCCGGTATCACCAACCCCTACCCACGGAGGGGCAACACAACACCTGGCTGCTCCGCATCACCATCCCCGGGACCCCCACACTGAGCAGCGGTGGTGCAATCACCACAACCGTGGGTGGCGTCACGAACTATAACAATCCCCACACCCAACAAACACCCCCTTTCACTCACGGGCGAGGAGTGTCGCTCGAGACACCCCGGGATCCGGCCCACGGCTCGAGGCACCAGGAGCAACTGCCGGACCCGAGCAGAAGGGGTGAGCGCGGTGTGCTGACACCCTCCTCCCCGCCCGCGACAACTTGGCGTCACGAACAGGATCTTACCGCTCTGCCGTCAGGTAGAGGTGCGCCTTGTTACCGCCGGAGGCATCCGGCAGAAAAATTTCAGAAGCCGCCATCTTTGGCGCGAAAAGTTCCCGCTCGAGCGTCTTCTCGAGCAGTAGAAGCGCGAAGGCCAAAACCCCGCCCCGAGAGAGGAGGGGCCGGAAAGAGCTAAGGGGGACGGAAACAAGATGTCTGCGCCCGACGGAGCCGCTGGAGGAGCGGTGGTCGCAGCCGCAGCGGCACACGCGGATGGGAATGGGCCTGCCCAAGTCCCGGTTGTACCGGCGGGAGGTGCCGCGGCCCCCGCGCTTGCTCAGGTCATGCCGTTTTCCTTGCCCTATGCACCCGGAGCTGCCTGGCTACCGCAGTATGACGGGAAACCGGATGCCCTACAGGCTTTCCGGAAGAAGCTTAACCCGTTGCTAGAGCTGTATCCCCTGACTGATAAGCAACGTGCGGCGATAGTGTTGGGCCAGTTAACCGGTGCGGCGGAGCAGGAAGCGGAGACCTGGGCCGAGGGGGACCGGCTCTCTGTAGCCGCCATCTTCGAGAGGCTGCAGACTGCCTTCGAGACCCGGACCGAAGCTGAGCTGAGGATGCAGTTTTACCAGTGCCGGCAACGAGCTGGGGATAGCATTCGGGACTATGCTCTACGTCTGCAGACCGCCCTCCGCACGCTGAAGCGGGTGAACTCTATTAATGAGGCGGATAGCAACAAGATGTTAGTGGAGCAATTTGCGCAGGGGATGAGGTCCCCTGAGGATCGTAAACAACTCCGGCTGTGGGCCCTAGAACACCCTGATGTGGACTTCGCTGTGTTAAAGGAGCGGGCTATTAAAGCACTACAGCCCCTAGCTGCTGAAGTTCTGGAACCCGTCCCGTGGCCCGTCGAGACAGCTCCTGTTATGGCGGCCTCAGCCAAACCAACCTCTGTAATGCCTGCAGCCCCGAGCAGCACCGTAGAAGAGTTGGCCGCCCAGGTCCGTCGCCTGGACGGAGACCTTGCCAAAATCCTTGCTGCACTGCAACCTCTGACCAGATCCCAGCCTCCAGCGCAGATACAGCTCGCTGACAGTCCCGAAGATGTTCCCTGGATGCAGCGGAGAAGCGTTAACAACCCGCGGAGCAAACCTCCAATCTGCTACAAGTGCCGTGAGCCGGGCCATTATTACCGACAGTGCCCGTTAAACGAGCAACCCCTGGGGCCCCGGGCTAATCCTCAGGAGTAGAACACCGTGGCCCCCCGTACTGGCGAGACCGATATGTCGGGGCCCGCCCTATCATCCCCGTGGCTGTGGACGGCATACCAGTGATGGCTCTCTTGGACACTGGATCACAGGTAACTACCATACCGTACACGTTGTATCAGCAGTATTGGGCCACAGACGAGCTGGCGCCTCCAGACCCTAGTATAAATTTGATTGCCGCTAATGGACTTCCATTGACCCAGGTGGGGTATAAAGAAGTGGCTATGACAGTGGGGCAAGCTGAACTGCAACATCATTATTGTGATCATGAATGAACCCAGTGATCATAACCCGAAAATAGTGCTGGGAACCAATGTGATGGAACACTGCATGGCTGATGTGTTGAACCTTTTGCAACGGCTAGCCGCCACGGCGGCGGGGAGCCGGCAGAGGGCTGTGCAGCGTGAGATCCGCGCCCTGATGTACCGCCAGCATGTAAGCTCAACAGGAGGGGAGATTGGTGGAGTGCGAGTGATGGATGTTGCTCCATTGACTGTGCCCCCTAGGAGTGAGATGATGATCTGGTGTAGGGCAGCAGTAGGGCCTCAGGGGCGTGACTACCCTGCGATGATGGAGCCCATGCCTTCCGAGCACTGGCCCACTGTAATGGCCGCCCGAGGGGTGGTGGATGTGAAGAAAGGGAGAGTGCCTGTGAGAGTGCTGAACTGTGGAGAGGAAGAAGTCAGGCTTCCCCGGTATGCCACCATTGCCAAACTGCTCACCCTGGACCCTCACACTATCCAGGAAGCCCATCCATCCACACTCCCACCTACCACCAGCACTTCCCCACCCCAGGGGGACACCAAGGAGTGGCACCAACAGCTACATGTGGGCACTGATGATACCCCTACACATCACAGGGCAGGGGTACACAGGGTAGTGCAGGAGTACGAACAGGTTTTCAGTAAGCACCCCCTAGACTTTGGGCAGATCAAGGGGGTCCAACACCACATTCCCACGGGTGAACATCCCCCTATCAAAGAGAGGTATAGACCTATTCCCCCTGCACATTACCAGTGTGCCAAAGATATGTTGAAGAATATGAAGGAGGCAGGGGTTATTCGGGACAGTTGTAGTCCCTGGGCCGCTCCGTTGGTACTGGTCAAGAAGAAGGATGGTACCATGCGGATGTGTGTGGACTACCGGAAGATCAACCAGATAACCCATAAAGATGCCTATCCATTGCCTCGTATTGAAGAATCTTTGGCTGCACTGAGAACTGCAAACTACTTCTCGACCCTTGACCTCACCAGCGGATACTGGCAAGTGGCCGTGGCCCCCGAGGACCGGGAGAAGACCACCTTCACCACCCCGATGGGGCTCTGCGAATTCAATAGCATGCCGTTTGGGCTGTGTAATGCCCCCGGGACCTTCCAACGGTTGATGGAGTGCTGTTTGGGACATTTAAACTTCGAGACCGTCCTGCTGTATTTGGATGATGTGATTGTTTATTCCCAGACGTATGAAGCCCATCTGGAGCACCTGGCCGAGGTGTTCGCGTCCCTTGCCAAGTTCGGGATGAAGTTGAAGCCCTCGAAGTGCCATCTGCTGAAACCCAGGGTGCAGTATCTAGGACATGTGGTGAGTGCGGATGGTGTTGCCCCCGACCCTGAGAAGATCACTGCCATCCAGAGCTGGCCGAGACCAACCACAGTGAGGGAAGTAAGGCAGTTCCTGGGTCTGGTAGGGTACTATCAGCGTTTTATCAAGGGGTACACGAAGATGGCTGCCCCCATGCCAGATCTCCTCGTGGGACAGACCAAAGGTGGTAGACCCATTGGAGCCCCACTGTTGTGGGAGGACAAGCATGAGGAGTCCTTTGGCCAGTTGAAGGCGGCCTTGACCGGAGAAGAGGTCTTGGCGTACCCTGACTATGGGCGCCCGTTCATTCTCCACACGGACGCCAGTAATGTGGGGCTAGGAGCGGTCTTGTCCCAGGTCCAGGATGGAAAGGAGAAGGTGATTGCCTACGCCAGCCGAAAACTCCGGCCGACCGAAAGGAACCCTGAGAACTATAGCTCCTTCAAGCTCGAGCTATTGGCGTTGGTGTGGGCTATCACAGAGCGGTTCCGCCACTACCTGGCGGCACCCAACAAACACCCCCTTTCACTCACGGGCGAGGAGTGTCGCTCGAGACACCCCGGGATCCGGCCCACGACTCGAGCCACCAGGAGCAACTGCCGGACCCGAGCAGAAGGGGTGAGCGCGGTGTGCTGACACCCTCCTCCCCGCCCGTGACAACTACACACATAGCTCTGCTGCATACATACACACATAGCTCTGCTACATACATACACACATAGCTCTGCTACATACATACACACATAGCTATGCTACATACATACACACATAGCTTTGCTACATACATACACACAGCTCTGCTGCATACATACACACATAGCTCTGCTGCATACATACACATAGCTCTGCTGCATACATACACACATAGCTCTGCTACATACATACACACATAGCTCTGCTGCATACATACACACATAGCTCTGCTACATACATACACACATAGCTCTGCTACATACATACACACATAGCTCTGCTGCATACATACACACATAGCTCTGCTACATACATACACACATAGCTCTGCTACATACATACACACAGCTCTGCTGCATACATACACACATAGCTCTGCTGCATACATACACACATAGCTCTGCTGCATACATACACACATAGCTCTGCTGCATACATACACACATAGCTCTGCTACATACATACACACATAGCTCTGCTACATACATACACACATAGCTCTGCTGCATACATACACACATAGCTCTGCTGCATACATACACACAGCTCTGCTGCATACATACACACATAGCTCTGCTGCATACATAAACACATAGCTCTGCTGCATACATACACACATAGCTCTGCTACATACATACACACATAGCTCTGCTACATACATACACACATAGCTCTGCTACATACACACAGCTCTGCTGCATACATACACACATAGCTCTGCTGCATACATACACACATAGCTCTGCTGCATACATACACACATAGCTCTGCTGCATACATACACACATAGCTCTGCTACATACATACACACATAGCTCTGCTACATACATACACACAGCTCTGCTGCATACATACACACATAGCTCTGCTGCATACATACACACATAGCTCTGCTGCATACATACACACATAGCTCTGCTGCATACATACACACATAGCTCTGCTACATACATACACACATAGCTCTGCTGCATACATACACACATAGCTCTGCTACATACATACACGCAGCTCTGCTGCATACATACACACATAGCTCTGCTGCATACATACACACATAGCTCTGCTACATACATACACACATAGTTCTGCTGCATACATACACACATAGCTCTGCTACATACATACACACATAGCTCTGCTACATACATACACACATAGCTCTGCTACATACATACACACATAGCTATGCTACATACATACACACATAGCTTTGCTACATACATACACACAGCTCTGCTGCATACATACACACATAGCTCTGCTGCATATATACACATAGCTCTGCTGCATACATACACACATAGCTCTGCTACATACATACACACATAGCTCTGCTGCATACATACACACATAGCTCTGCTCCATACCTGCTCCATACCTGCTTCCAGGTATGACATCCCTTTGTCACGTGATAGTATTTTGAACACGCCCCTATCACGTGACAAAGGGACGTCATCCCTGGAAGCAGCCCATACAGTCTAGCATCTACACTGAGCACAGTGTGACCGCTGGTGAGGTTTGCGCGCTCACGAGATTATGGGCGGGTACTTGCTGATAACAGTCACAGTCCCGCCCATAATCACTTGCCTGCGCACACGTCACCAGCAGTCACAGTGCTCAGTCCCGTGAGACTGGCACTGGGCATGCGCGGGGATGGCTGGAGCAGTGGGCGGCGTCCAAAAGTATGGAAATCAGCGATGGGGGCGGCATACAGGACCAGGGGGCAGAATAACGGCCATCAGGCTGCCCGCCCCTGTGTCTGATTTATAGAATCCGAAGCCAAAAAGGTACCTCTTTATAAACTCTTTTTTTCGGTCAGAAAGTGGCCACAATACTAACAGGGACCTTTCTAGAATGCAGCCCACGAGCTGCAGAGGGGGAATCTGTTAGGTTTTAGGGGAAATTTCTGCTGACAGGTTCCCTTTAAAATAATACTTAGAAATATAATGTTTACATATGTGTGATGACATGATGCCTAAAGAAAACTACAATTCATCCTGCAAATTATAGATAGAGATTTTTATTTCAGAAAAGAGTTGGAATTATTATACGTATCATTTATCCAAAAAAAAAACCAACACATTGTTCTGGTCAGTAAGACCCTAATTTCCATCAGTTGAAGGATTAAAGGGGTTATCCGGTTTCTTTGACATTTTTCTTTTTATTTCCCTATTGGGCTACATTGGGGCAGGTAGGTAGATAGAGAGCACTTACCTGCCCTGCTGTCAGCCCCTCTCCCCCGGCTCAGAGCGGTCATGTGACCGCTCCTGCCGCGATTTTGCTGCTTCCGGTCATTTCATGTCAACATGGGCAGGGCCATGTTGACATGCAAATGTGGAAACAGCATGTCGCCTCCCTGCTGGGTGTCTACAGTGTGATGA
Organism: Anomaloglossus baeobatrachus; assembly: GCF_048569485.1. NCBI lineage: Eukaryota > Metazoa > Chordata > Amphibia > Anura > Aromobatidae > Anomaloglossus > Anomaloglossus baeobatrachus. Next base: position 76,568,542 of record NC_134359.1, on the reverse strand, counting down.
GCCCCGCCCCCCTTCCCTGCACCCTCCCACACATTCCCCCGCACCTCTTTTACTCTCCAGTAACCTCCCCCTGCACTGCTGTGGGGTCCGTGACCTGGGGGCGTGGCCTGGCGGCAGCTGCCATGGTGTCAACTCCAGCACCGGGCCCCCTGCTCAGGATAACACATTCAAATGTACCGGCATCACAGATCACCGATGCCGGTATATTTGAAAGTGCTGATGAGAAGCAGCGCAGCGCTGCTTCTCATCACTGTCCCTCCCGCTGTCTGTGCTCTCTTCAGCACAGCGGTGACGTCACTACTGTGCTGATATGTCCAGAGCACAGACAGCACGCGAACGTGCAGGAGCGGCGGGGACCGAGGAAGGGTGAGTATGTATTCCACATGTGTTCCCGATGGGGATGGGGATGGGGGGGGTTGCAGAGCCATATGTGTGCGTGTACAGAGCCATATGTGTGCGTGTGCGGTGCAGAGCTATATGTGTACGTGTGCAGAGCCATATGTGTGCGTGTGCGTGTGCGGTGCAGAGCCATATGTGTGCGTGTGTGGTGCAGAGCCATATGTGTGCATGTGCAGAGCCATGTGTGTGCGTGTGCGGTACAAAGCCATATGTGTGCGTGTGCGGTGCAGAGCCATATGTGTGCGTGTGCGGTGCAGAGCCATATGTGTGCGTGTGCGGTGCAGAGCCATATGTGTGCAGAGCCATGTGTGTGCGTGTGCGGTACAGAGCCATATGTGTGCGTGTGCGGATCAGAGCCATATGTGTGCGGTACAGAGCCATATGTGTGGATGTGCGGTGCAGAGCCATATGTGTGCGTGTGCGGTGCAGAGCCCGATGTGGGGCTGTTATTTGCAATGCTGTAGTGATACCAGGTCAGGTGCTAGGGAAGGGAAGAATACTGACAAGGAATGTTGTGCAGGGGGCGGGCAGAGGGCGAGGCTGGACACTGGGGTGGGTGGTGACAGCTCTGACTGAGGTTTTGCACAGGAAGTGGTCATGTTTGCTGGATCTGAATGTAAACAAGGTGCTGCAGAGAATAAAGGGATAATTCAAGAGGAACAAAAGTTAGAAAACAAAAAATAACAATGTAGGGGTGATTTATATGACAATACAGCACAGATAAACTCAAAAATTTTTGTTAAGCTAATGTCGGACAACTCCTTTAAATTTAAAACTTTGCTTTCCTACGGAGAGCTGCCACTCTTTTTTGGGGGGTGGGTTTTTCTTAAGAAAAAAAATACAGGAATACATATTGATGCCTTTTATATTTGTCTATCGCTTATATAAGTGTAGTGAGTATGTGTGTAATGTATATATATATATATATACTAGAAGGTGGCCCGATTCTACGCATCGGGTATTCTAGAATTTACGTATTGTGTAGTTCATGTATGATTTTTGTTATATATATATATATATATATATATATATATAGATGTTGTTGTGTGTAGTTACCAAGTGTTTGTGTAGGGGCTGTACATGTTCTGGGTGTTGTCTGGGTGTGACGGGGGGTGAGAGCGGTGTTGTATGTGTGTTGCGTTGTTTGTGGAGCGCTGTGTGTCTGTAGCGTTGTGTGTGTGTTGCGCGGTTTGTGTGTGTGTGGTGTGTTTTGGGGGGAGGTATGTTTTGTGCAATGTGTGTGTTGTGCGGTATGTGCGTATATTTGTGTGTGCCGCGGTGTTTGTGTGTTGGGTGCTGTGTGTGCGCAGCGTTGTCTGTGTGTGTGGGTGTCTGTGTAGGGCAGTTGTTTGTGGTTCCCAGTGTGTGTGTGTGGTGTGTGGTGTGTGGTGTGTTGTGCAGTGCGCGCGCGCGCGCGTGTGTGTGTGTGTGTGTGTTTTGGGGGGAGGTGCGCACTCCCAAACGTGCTCCATCCCCCATGCAGCGCACTCCCCATCGTGCTCCATCCCCCATGCAGCGCACTCCTCATCGTGCTCCATCCCCTATGCTGCGCACCCCCCATCGTGCTCCATCTCCCATGCTGCGCACTCCCAAACGTGCTCCATCCGCCATGCTGCGCACTCCCAAACGTGCTCCATCCGCCATGCTGCGCACTCCCAAACGTGCTCCATCCACCATACTCTGCACTCCCCATCGTGCTCCATCCCCCATGCAGCGCACTCCCTATCGTGCTCACCCCCCATGCTGCACCAGCATCAGCCTCTCTGCCCCCAGCATCAGCTTCTCTGCCCCCAGCATCAGCCTCTCTCCTCCCAGCATCAGCCTCTCTCCTCCCAGCATCAGCCTCTCTCATCCTAGCATCAGCCTCTCTCCTCTCAGCATCAGCCTCTCCTCTCTGTCCCCAGCATCAGCCTCTCTCCTCCCAGCCTTCCCCAGCATCAGCCTCTCTCCTCCCAGCCTCCCTCCTCCCACCCTCCCCCAGCATCAGCCTCCCTCTCCCAGCCTCCCCCAGCATCTGCCTCCCCCAGCATCAGCCTCTCTTCTCTCAGCCTACCTCTCCCAGCCTCCCTCCTCCCAGCCTCCCTCAGCATCAGCCTCCCTCTCCCAGCCTCCCAAAGCATCAGCCTCCACCAGCATCAGACTCTCTCCTTCCAGCCTCCCCCAGCATCAGCCTCCGCCAGCATCAGCCTCTCTCCTTCCAGCCTCCTCCAGCATCAGCCTCCCTCTCCCAGCCTTCCCCAGGATCAGCCTCTCTCCTCCCAGCCTCCGTCCTCCCAGCCTTCCCCAGCATCAGCTTTCCCCTCCCAGCCTCCCTCAGCATCAGCCTTCCCCAGCATCAGCCTCTCTCCTCCCAGCCTCAGCCTCTCTCCTTCCAGCCTCCCCCAGCATCAGCCTCTCTCCTTCCAGCCTCCCTCAGCATCAGCCTCCCTTTCCCAGCCTTCCCCAGGATCAGCCTCTCTCCTCCCAGCCTCCTTCCTCCCAGCCTCCCGCTCCCAGCCTCCCTCAGCCTTCCGCTCCCAGTCTCCTCCAGCATCAGCCTCCCCAAGCATCAGCCTCCACCAGCATCAGCCTCTGTCCTTCCAGCCTCCCCCAGCATCAGCCTCTCTCCTTCCAGCCTCCCTCAGCATCAGCCTCCCGTTCCTAGCCTTCCCCATGATCAGCCTCTCTGCTCCCAGCCTCCTCCAGCACGCCGTGCTCCTCTGCCGACACTCACACACCCGATCGCATCCACTCACACACACCCGATCGCATCCACTCACACACACCCGATCACATCCACTCACACACACCCGACCGATCGCATCCACTCACACACACCCGACCGATCGCATCCACTCACACACACCCGACCGATCGCATACACTCACACACAACCGATCGCATACACTCACACACACAGACACTGACGATATCGCACATACGCGCTCACAGTCACAACATCCGGACATACCACATGCTTCTGGCCATGTGATCCTCCGGCAGGTCCTGGAAGCTCACAGCACAGTATCGAGGCCGAGAAGCAAGCGATATCGCCGGATGCTGTGAGTGTGTGGATGCGATGTGTGTGTGAGGTGTGTGTGAGGTGTGTGTGAGGTGTGTGTGAGGTGTTTGTGAGAGTGAGTGCGATCTGATGTGTGTGTGTATGCGTGTGTGTGTGCTGTTATGTTTGTGCGTGTGGAAGTCCCGCCGCTGCAGGACCTTGATTTACTGATAACTATGCAAGCATGGTTACCAGCGCAACACGTCCCCTGCTCGCACGGGAGCCAACACCAGCATACGGCGGCGGCGTACGCTGATGTGGGCTCCCGTTGGTGAGGGGGGAAAGGGGGGGGAGTACAGTACTCACCTGGGATTCGTGGCTCCGTGACCGTGTCAGTTCGGGCAATGCGGGGGGGGGGGGGCGAGAGCTAACGTCTATTGCGTGAGGGGGGCGGGGCGTGGCGTGGGCGAGTTGCCAATGCCTGCAGGGTGCCGGGGCGAGAGGCCAATCTGTGGGGGGGGGCAGAGCCTGGGCGAGCGGCTGGCCAATCCGTGTGGGGGCGCAGCCGGGGCGAGAGGCCAATCCGTGTGGGGGGGCGGGGCCATGGCGAACCCAGCGGCCAATCAGCTTTGTGTCACCGCAAGGACATGTCACGGTGACACAATGTCACCGTGACACAATTTTGGAGCATGACAGACAGAATAAGGCAATTATATATATAGATAGATATATATATATATATATATATATATCCACAGTGGGTAAAATACATATTGAATTTAAAAAATGGTTTAGGGTCCCCCATATTGTGATACCCAACACATATAAAGCATATAGCTACAGGCTGCAGCCCCTAGCTGTGTGCTTATCTTGGCTGTGTATCAAAATGAGGGACTCCATGCATTTTTTTTTTTTTAATTATTTAAAAAAATAATTTTAAAAAACGGCATGCAGTTGCCACAAAATTTTGATACCCAGCTATGATAAAGCCGACAGCTGGGGTTGGTATACTCAGGCTGGGGAGACCCATTGTTATTGGCCCCCCAGCCTAAAAATAGCAGTCTACAGCTGCCCAAAATTGTCACGTCCATTAGATGAGACTATCATGGCACTTTACCTGGCTCATCCCGATTACCCTGCTGGGGTAGCAATCGGGGTAAAATAAGGGGTTAAGGACAGCTCACAGCTACCACTAAGGCCTAGATTAGTAATGGGAGGCATCTATGAGACCCCACATTATTAATGTGTAAGTGAAAAGAAATGATTACTCTCAGTGAGAGGAACAAAATTAAAATTTTGTATTTGTGATACCTTTTAATGGCTAACTAAAATAAAAATAAAATATGATGTTATAAAGCAAGCTTTCGCGACATCTCTGGTCTCTTCCTCAGGCATGGTATGACAAAATATCTGAAGAAACACAAATATATAAATAAAACAGAGCAGAACTATGCATAGTAAAAGGACATTTAAATAAACAAACACTGAGCTTAGAAAGTGAATCCTTAATTAGCTTTGATTAGTGGTGTGAGTTTTATTGTCCCAATATCCATGTAGGATCAGAGGCATGGTGCCCTAGCAGTCTCTGGAGCTGACCTCTCAGATTTTGTAATGGGTCATAAATCCTCCTGAGAGGGTGAGTCCTGTGTCCACAGAGTTACACATTGTGATGAATTTGTATTCCCAGACCCTGCGATGGCTCTGTGATCTGAAGTTGCCTTTTAATATGACAACTTTCATGTGGTTTATGTTGTGTCCTGGAGCGCAGAAATGTTTGGTCACAGGTAAATGGATTTTTTTTGTCTGTAATTGTGTGGCGGTGAGATCTCATCCTTGCTCTCAGTCTCTGTCCTGTTTCTCCAACATAGAGGCCCCTAATAGGTATGACTGCACTGTTGTATAGAAATTCTGCATCCTGTGCTGTGTGTTTCCAGTTACTGTACTCCTTAAAGTTTGTATTTCCATTTGGACCTTTTTCTTGGTGCTGTAGAAAACATGAATAAGATGATTCCGTAGTCTCTCTCTGGCTAACACGGTACCAAAACCTTTTTCTTTTAAGTGAAAATAAACACAAATATCGAAAAAATTCTTTATTTACTATTAAATACAAAAAAATCACTCTCTATGTCCAGTATTTTAACCCCAAACACCCAGTTAGGACATAATCCACACAAGGTCCTACAATGATTCCAGCTCTGCTACATACATACTGAAGTCACAGGGCACGAACACAGAACATGTCTGCACACTGTAGCTTCAGGCAAAGACTGACTGAGCTGCAGCTGGGAGCGGTGGTGTCAATCAGTTTATCTGCAGTCAGAGCCGGAGGTTCCCACGGTAATCCACCTGTAACCACAGGTAAACTCACCTCACATGACCTCATTGAACTCAATGAACTCACCTCAGGTGAACTGAGTTCACAGACTTTTCTTTTGCTTTTTTTTTCCAAGAGATGCCGATTTGGTGCTGAAATTTATACATCATATTCCTGCACCAAATCTGCATCTTCTGGCAAAAAAAGTATCAAAACACGATGTAGTTTTGATGTGGTTGTGATACGATTTTTTGCCAGGAGATGCAGATTTGGTGCAGGAATATGGTGTATAAATTTCAGCACTAAATCTACATCTCTTGGCAAAAAAATGCACAAAAACAGTTTTGACGCCGCTTTGGTGCGGCTTTCTGCCAGGAGATGCAAATTTGGTGCAGACATTTCCAGTTTGACCCACCAATCCCGAATATGTGCAGATTTGCCCATCACTAGTGATACATCTCCAGACCATAATTCTGGTATGAAGACAGCTGCAGTGACTGTAAAAGGCTGATAATTATGGTACATTTGTCGCGGGCGGCGGGGCGCTGTGCTCGCTAACGCTCGGGTCCAGCGCTGCTGCTGCTGCTCGGTGGCTCAAGCGGTGGGCAGGATCCAGGAACTCGAGCGGCGCTCCTCGCCTGTGAGTGAAAAGGGGGTAGTTTGTTTGGGGATTTAGTCCGTGACGCCACCCACGGGTTGTGGTGAAGATGGGCACCACCGCTGCTGGTGACGGGGATACCGAGAGCGATGGTAGGAAGCAGCTGGGATGTTGTTTTCCCCCTCCGTGGGTAGGGGTTGGTGGTCCCGGGGCCCGGTGGTGAGACGGGGAGGCAGGGTCGGTGAGGTGCAGGGTTGCAGGGAGTGTACGGTATCAGCAAGAGATGCACAAAGACTCCGATAAACCAAACGGCTGGATGGACGGGTCCCGCAGGTGGCTGCTGTGTCTCTCCCCGGACAGGTGATGGTGGCTGTCTTTCCCTGCACCTTTGTATACTGTGTTGACTCTAAAGGCTTCCCAACGGTAATCCGCTCCCCGATGTATAGATACCGGAGGAGCCCGTTTTGCCTGCAGGCGCTGGCCCTTGGACTCCTAGCCGGTGGCAGTGGCTGTATGTCCTCACGGTGTGAGCGGTTGCCTTCAATCGGGACTTGGTTGTTAGGGAACCCCGGGGGTTCCTGTCACATTTGGATTTGACTATTGTCGGCGGCTCCAAGCCTGGTCGTGGTCCGATGGCCCTGCCTGGGTGTGCTTAGCTTCACTTCGTTCCCCGGTCCAGTACCGGTGGGGCACCGCCCAGCCCCGGTCGTTACGGCTCTGCGGAGTTCCACCAACTCCTGCAGACGGCCACCACCGTCTGCCAACCTTGCTGTCAGTGTCTGGGCTCCTACACAGGCACCTGCAGTACGTGACCTCTCACTTTCACCTCCAAGGCTAAACTGTCACTTTTCTCGCCTCCAGGCCTCTGAACTCCTCGGTGGGTGGGGCCAACCGCCTGGCTACGCCCCACCTGGTGTGAACATCAGACCCTGGAGGGAGGCAACAAGGGTTTTGTGTCTGACTAATGTAACTGTCCGGGGGTGGGGGTGTGTGTGTGTTTTGTCTGTGGCTACCTGGCTAGTCCAGGGCGCCACACATTCACATGTACATATGAATTGGATGAAAATCTCGCATTGCACTCGGACCAATGTTATTCAATAAAGGAGAGCAGATTAACAAGACCCATGTCACTCGCACCCATACGAGTCTATGGGTGCGAGTGAAACATTGGACTGCATTCAGATGACATCCAAATGCAGTGTGATAATCGCATCAGCTGACGATTGAGGAGATGGGGAGATTAATCCTTCCCTCTCTTCCTCAGCGGTGATCTGATCGCAGAATCAGATCACAGTTGGATGACACTTGGTTCATGCTGGCAGAAGAGTGGGAGCCGAGGGTGATTAGCATATCGCATCCGATGTTATCGCATCACATGCCATAGCATCGTGTGTATTCAGCCTAAAGGGGGCTTTACACGCTGCGACATCGCTAATGCGGAGTCGTTGGGGTCACGGAATTTGTGACGCACATCCGGCCGCATTAGTGATGTTGCTGCGTGTGACACCGATGAGCGATTTTGCATCGTTGCAAAAACGTGCAAAATCGCTCATTGGTGACATGGGGGTCCATTCTCGATTATCGTTACTGCAGCAGTAACGATGTAGTTCGTCGCTCCTGCGGCAGCACACATCGCTCCGTGTGACACCGCAGGAACGAGGAACCTCTCCTTACCTGCCTCCCGGGCACTATGCGGAAGGAAGGAGGTGGGCGGGATGTTCCGGCCACTCATCTCCGCCCCTCCGCTTCTATTGGGCGGCCACTCAGTGACGTCGCTGTGACGCTGCACGGACCGCCCCCTTAGAAAGGAGGCGGTTCGCTGGTCACAGCGACGTCGCCGGGCAGGTAAGTGTGACGGGTCTGGGCGATGTTGTGCGGCACGGGCAGCGATTTGCCCGCGTCGCACAACAGATGGCGGCGGGTACGCACGCTAGCGATATCGGGACTGATATCGCAGCGTGTAAAGTAGCCTTTAGGCTATGTGCCCACGGGACTTTGTACCTGCGGATTTATCCGCAGGTTTACCGCAGCTGCTCCCCGGAAACCGCAGCTATTTATAGCTGCGGTAGTACAGCGAAATATCTGCAGTAAACCTGCGGACATTCGTGCAGCTTACCTGCGGAAGTCCCGGCTTTATCTCCATAGTGGAGGGTCGGAATTCCACAGGTATTTCCGCAGAAAGAATTGACATGCAATTACGTGCGGCTGTGGGACATCCGCAGCATATTCCGCAGCCGCACATACCGCAGCGTGGACACAGACACTTCTCATGCCCCGTAGGATAACATGGGGAGTCTCTGTGCATGCTGAAACCTGCGGATTTATCTGGAAAATCCAGAAAATCCGCTGATTTTCCACAGATAAATCCGCAGGTTTAATCTCCAGTGGCCACAAGGCCTTATGCCGGCGTCACACGGTACGATATATCGGGCGATATGTAGGCGGGGTCACGTCGTTAGTGACGCACATCCGGCATCGTTAGAGATATCGTAGCGTGTGACACCTCCGAACGACTGTGAACGAGCAAAAATACTCACCTTATCTTTGCTCGTTGACACGTCGTTCATTTTCATAATGTCGTTCCTCCTTCTGTGCTCCGGTTGTTTGTCGTTCCTGGGGCAGCACACATCGCTCCATGTGACACCCTGGGAACGACGAACACAGCTTACCTGCATGTTGCCGGCAATGAGGAAGGAAGGAGGTGGGCGGGATGTTACGTCCCGCTCATCTCCGCCCTTCCGCTTCTATTGGCCGGCCGCTGTGACTTCGCTGTGACGCCGAACGTCCCACCCCCTTTAGAAAGAGTATGTTCGCCGCCCACAGTGAGGTCGTCCGGGAGGTAAGTACTTGTAACGGGGGTAAACGACTTTGTGCGACACGGGCAACAAATTGCCCGTGACGCACAAACGACGGGGGCGGGTGCAATCACTGATGTGATCGCACGATAAATCATCCCGTGTGACGCCGGTATTAGAATCAAAATAATCTGTAAAAGTTTCTTCAGCTTCTAAAAAACCACAAACACCGTAATTTTTTTTACAGACAGGGTACAAAAGTGCCTTATTTTTACAGATTGTCCCGGAATTTTTGAACTGTTGGCGTCTCAGGGAGGGGTCCGGCTGGGGTACTGTTGGCGTCTCAGGGAGGGGTCCGGCTGGGGTACTGTTGGCGTCTCAGGGAGGGGTCCGGCTGGGGTACTGTTGGCGTCTCAGGGAGGGGTCCGGCTGGGGTACTGTTGGCGTCTCAGGGAGGGGTCCGGCTGGGGTACTGTTGGTGTCTCAGGGAGGAGTCCGGCTGGGGTACTGTTGGCGTCTCAGGGAGGGGTCCGGCTGGGGTACTGTTGGCGTCTCAGGGAGGGGTCCGGCTGGGGTACTGTTGGCGTCTCAGGGAGGGGTCCGGCTGGGGTACTGTTGGCGTCTCAGGGAGGGGTCCGGCTGGGGTACTGTTGGTGTCTCAGGGAGGAGTCCGGCTGGGGTACTGTTGGCGTCTCAGGGAGGGGTCCGGCTGGGGTACTGTTGGTGTCTCAGGGAGGAGTCCGGCTGGGGTACTGTTGGCGTCTCAGGGAGGGGTCCGGCTGGGGTACTGTTGGCGTCTCAGGGAGGGGTCCGGCTGGGGTACTGTTGGCGTCTCAGGGAGGGGTTTGGCTGGGGTACTGTTGGCGTCTCAGGGAGGGGTCCGGCTGGGGTACTGTTGGCGTCTCAGGGAGGGGTCCGGCTGGGGTACTGTTGGCGTCTCAGGGAGGGGTCCGGCTGGGGTACTGTTGGCGTCTCAGGGAGGGGTCCGGCTGGGGTACTGTTGGCGTCTCAGGGAGGGGTCCGGCTGGGGTATGTACTGCTCAGGGGCGCCTGGTTGCACCAGAGCTACAAGTTATTTACTTGGTGCTGCAGCAATGACCACTTGACTCAGGTACAATTGAAAGCTTGGAGGGAAGAATCCGCGCCGGTTTCTATCACATATCTCTGCCGCTGATCCGCACCACGGACAGCACACGGATACAGCAGAACAGCGCCGCATGTGCACATACCGCGGAGCAGCTAGATGGCGCTGCCGTGCCCCGATTACGTGTTGTTTTGCTTTGTTACTATGCATCCTGGGAAATGTAGTCACGTGTGGAATGCCGGGTACTGTGCACAGCAGCAGACGAGCTTGTGAATATAGGGGAACGGGCATTGTGACCTGAGCGCGGTGACAGCGGCTACATGCGGTGAGTGAGCGGCCTGCCAGGACGGCGGCGCAGGTAGGTGACAGCGCTGTGTCAGAGTATAGGGAGCACGTGGCAGGGTGACATGCACTGTACACTGCTGGTATGTGGATGCCCAGTGCCATGTGTCAGCGCACCAGTGTATGCCTGCGGGCACATGATGATGTCCACGGGTGTCCTGTACATGGCGCTGTACTGTCTGCATTGTGCCACCTGGGTACTGAGCGCAGGAGGTAACTGTGTGTCCTGGGTAACAGGGCACCACCAATATGGATGACCACTAGTGATGAGCGGGCACTACCATGCTCTGGTGCTCAGTACTCATAACTAGTGATGAGCGGGCACTACCATGCTCGGGTGCTCAGTACTCGTAACTAGTGATGAGCGGGCACTACCATGCTCTGGTGCTCAGTACTCATAACTAGTGATGAGCGGGCACTACCATGCTCTGGTGCTCAGTACTGGTAACTAGTGATGAGCGGGCACTACCATGCTCAGGTGCTCAGTACTGGTAACTAGTGATGAGCGGGCACTACCATGCTCAGGTGCTCAGTACTGGTAACTAGTGATGAGCGGGCACTACCATGCTCAGGTGGTCAGTACATGTAACTAGTGATGAGCGGGCACTACCATGCTCAGGTGTTCAGTACTTGTAACTAGTGATGAGCGGGCACTACCATGCTCAGGTGTTCAGTACTTGTAACTAGTGATGAGCGGGCACTACCATGCTCAGGTGTTCAGTACTGGTAACTAGTGATGAGCGAGCACTACCATGCTCAGGTGTTCAGTACTTGTAACTAGTGATGAGCGGGCACTACCATGCTCAGGTGTTCAGTACTTGTAACTAGTGATGAGCGGGCACTACCATGCTCAGGTGTTCAGTACTTGTAACTAGTGATGAGCGGGCACTACCATGCTCAGGTGTTCAGTACTGGTAACTAGTGATGAGCGGGCACTACCATGCTCAGGTGTTCAGTACTTGTAACTAGTGATGAGCGGGCACTACCATGCTCAGGTGTTCAGTACTTGTAACTAGTGATGAGCGGGCACTACCATGCTCAGGTGTTCAGTACTTGTAACTAGTGATGAGCGGGCACTACCATGCTCAGGTGGTCAGTACATGTAACTAGTGATGAGCGGGCACTACCATGCTCAGGTGTTCAGTACATGTAACTAGTGATGAGCGGGCACTACCATGCTCAGGTGTTCAGTACTTGTAACTAGTGATGAGCGGGCACTACCATGCTCAGGTGTTCAGTACTTGTAACTAGTGATGAGCGGGCACTACCATGCTCAGGTGTTCAGTACTGGTAACTAGTGATGAGCGGGCACTACCATGCTCAGGTGTTCAGTACATGTAACTAGTGATGAGCGGGCACTACCATGCTCAGGTGTTCAGTACATGTAACTAGTGATGAGCGGGCACTACCATGCTCAGGTGTTCAGTACTTGTAACTAGTGATGAGCGGGCACTACCATGCTCAGGTGTTCAGTACTTGTAACTAGTGATGAGCGAGCACTACCATGCTCAGGTGTTCAGTACTTGTAACTAGTGATGAGCGGGCACTACCATGCTCAGGTGTTCAGTACATGTAACTAGTGATGAGCGGGCACTACCATGCTCAGGTGTTCAGTACTTGTAACTAGTGATGAGCGGGCACTACCATGCTCAGGTGTTCAGTACATGTAACTAGTGATGAGCGGGCACTACCATGCTCAGGTGTTCAGTACATGTAACTAGTGATGAGCGGGCACTACCATGCTCAGGTGTTCAGTACTTGTAACTAGTGATGAGCGGGCACTACCATGCTCAGGTGTTCAGTACTTGTAACTAGTGATGAGCGGGCACTACCATGCTCAGGTGTTCAGTACTTGTAACTAGTGATGAGCGAGCACTACCATGCTCAGGTGTTCAGTACATGTAACTAGTGATGAGCGGGCACTACCATGCTCAGGTGTTCAGTACTTGTAACTAGTGATGAGCGGGCACTACCATGCTCAGGTGTTCAGTACTTGTAACTAGTGATGAGCGGGCACTACCATGCTCAGGTGTTCAGTACTGGTAACTAGTGATGAGCGGGCACTACCATGCTCAGGTGTTCAGTACTTGTAACTAGTGATGAGCGGGCACTACCATGCTCAGGTGTTCAGTACTTGTAACTAGTGATGAGCGGGCACTACCATGCTCAGGTGTTCAGTACTTGTAACTAGTGATGAGCGGGCACTACCATGCTCAGGTGGTCAGTACTTGTAACTAGTGATGAGCGGGCACTACCATGCTCAGGTGCTCAGTACTGGTAACTAGTGATGAGCGGGCACTACCATGCTCAGGTGCTCAGTACTCGTAATGAGCAATTGGATGCTTGGACGGACTCTACTCGTCAATGGAAAACGAAAGAATGGGCAACTTGAGCATCTTTCTGGAAAATCTTCTGGAAAAATCCTCGATTTCCCCATTGATGTCCATTATACTCAGTACACAAGTTGCTCCTGTCTGCTTGTTAAGAGTATCGAGCACCTGAGCAAAGTAGTGCCCGCTCATCACTAGTGTCAATGCCAGTGTACAGGGCGGTGATGGACACCACCAGTAGTCTCTCCCAGTTACAGCCGGACATGTACCCTCATACGGTCGCTGGCTTGGTCACTGAGGCCAGGTCTAGGCCAGGAGGTCACATTGCAGGTGAATGGGGTCACGGGCGGCACGATGGCTCAGTGGTTAGCACTGCAGTCTTGCAGCGCTGGGGTCCTGGGTTCTAGTCCCACTCAGGACACCATCTGCTAGGAGTTTGTATGTTCTCCCCGTGTTTGCGTGGGTTTCCTCCCGGTACTCCGGTTTCCTCCCACACTCCAAAGACATACAGATAGGGAATTTAGATTGGCAACACTGTTCCCATTGGAGCTCACAATGTATGTACAGTGCTGTTGAATTAATAGCACTATATAAATGAATATATATATATATATATATATATATATATATATATACTGTGATCCACAATGTCCTGTAACTGTGCCAAGAATGGTGCAAAAAAACCCAACTGGTTCTTACTGTCCTCTCCTTGTGATAATTTGTGGATCACAAATGTTTCACTGTCTCTTGCAGGCTCTTTGCTTCTCTGATGTGTCCTGTGGCCATTACTCAGGAGCTCAGAAAAAGACAAATATTAGTTGTAAACTTACTAATGAATTCTCAGATAGGCCTAAGCCACACAGCGAGAAAATCAGTGCAAGTAGAGTGGGATAAAACATCACATTCCCCTCGGACCAATATTAGCCTGTGTGTCAGCGCACATGAGCGATTATTTTCTCAGCCCTAATCAGACCAAGAAAACAATCACAGCATGCTGCTACTGTAATGTGATCATTGTTTCTCTCACACCCATTCAAGTGTATGGGGTGAGAGAAAAATCGCGCTGCACTCACGGTACACCGGTGTACCGCGAGAATAGCAATAGCCAGCAACGGAGGAGAGAGAGAGAGAAATCCCTCCCGACTCTTCTCAGTGCCGGCCCGCCCCCTGCAGCTGAGGTCCGATCACACAGTTGCAGGGATACTAGCATGACACTCAGCTCTGCTGTACTGCTAGCGCAAGCCCAGTGTCATGCGAGCATCGCACTAGTGCCCTGTGTGGCCTCTTAAGAGGGCTTTACACGCTACGATATCGTTACTGTTTTATCGTCGGGGTCACGGTGTTTGTGACGCACATCCGGCGTCATTAACGTTATCGCAGCGTGTGACACTTATGTGCGACCTAAAACGATTGCAAAAGTGGCAAAATCATTTGCCGCGGAGAGGTCGTCCTAAAACCAAAAATCGTTCACCTCTCATTAGCGATGTTGTTCCTCGTTCCTGCGGCAGCACACATCGCTGTGTGTGACACTGCAGAGTGACGAACATCTCCTTACCTGCCTCCACCGGCTATGTGGAAGGAAGGAGGTGGGCGGGATGTTTACATCCCGCTCATCTCCACCCCTCCGCTTCTATTGGACGTCTGCCGTGTGACGTCGCTGTGATGCCGAACAAACCACCCCCTTAGAAAGGAGGCGGATCACCGGCCAGAGCGACGTCGCAGAGCAGGTAAGTGCATGTGACGGGGGAGTGCGATTTTGTGCGCGACACGCAGCGATATGCCCGTGTCACACAAACGATGGGGGCGGGTACGCCATTACCGATATCGGTACCGTGTAAAGCCCCCTTTACTCTCCAACCAGCAATGGACAGAACAACACAGAAGCTAGAGAAGGCAAATGGGGCACCATTTTTAATAAAATGGTATTGCCAAAATTTTCTTTTTTAGCCCTAAATACTTGCATTTAGGCCCGTTTCACACGTCAGTGAAAAACACTGACATTTTTCACTGGCGTGTAAAACACGCACATGTCCCTCCGTGTAACGTGAATCACGGCACACGTGGGTTGTCTAAGTGCAATCCGGGCTCCGTTCTCCGTGGCCCGTGATTGCACTTAGAAATCAACTCACCTGCGCCCGCTCCCGCTCTCCATGGTGCTGATCGCTCCCGCGGTGCAGCATCCGGCCGGCGGTGACCCCCGCAGCAGCTGCTTCCGGGTCGGCTGTGTCGCGCATAATGAATATGCACGACAGTAATGAGCCGGCTCAGAAGCAGCAAGCTGCACGGGCTGCAGAGGACATCGCTGGACGCCGGGTGAGTGAAATGATTATTATTTTAAATGCACGTTTTTTTCTGGCACGTGTCTCATGGATCACACCACTGCGTGGTCCGTGGAACATCAGTGATGCCAGAAAAAAATGGACATGTCTCCGTGCAGCAATCACGCACACGCGGGTACGCTGCACGGAGACACGTGCAGTGAAAAATCACTGACGTGTGAGCAGACCCATTCACTATAATGGGTCTGCGTATGTCAGTGATTCTGGTACGTTTAAAAAAAAGCACAAACGTCCCAGAATCACTGACGTGTGAAAGGGGCCTTAAGTAACAAAAAAACTTTCAGTTTGTCAGAGTTTCTATTGTGTGTGTGAAGGGAAGTGCCCTCTGTAGATGGCCGAAAACATCAGATGGCTGACGATGGTCTCACTTGATTCCACAATCACAGAGATCAGCCCATTGCGCCTGTTATGTGTAAAGAAGCCGCTGCCAGACATTCCTGGCGGTGGATTATATCCCTGCAGAATAAAAGGATTGGCCTTTGAAATCCCCCCACCCCACCCCTTACGTCCCCCAACATGATCTTTTAGCCCACCCAGGTTTACCTACAGATTTTTCCTTCCCGTGTGAACAGTGAACATACCCTTGGAAGTATAGGCATGGGGGGAAAAAGTCTGTTCTAAAAAAAAAATAAAAATAGGTATCTGGCACATATGAGAAAGAAGCCATGTAAAATTAAAGCATTTGTTCTTCTCTTGCTCAACTGCACATTCTCCCATTGTGCTAAAAGGAGAAATTGGGCAGAAGGTCAGAGTGATTACAGCTGCACAGCAGTCCCGGAGTCACCCGATCGCAGCTTGTGGCCTGCACTGGGATGTGACTACATAGTGGTAATAACTATAAACTGTGCTAAACCAGCGACATCCAGGAAGAGAAGTAATGGCAAGCAATAAATATAGTCCTAGTCATTGGTTTTGTTTATGCGAAATTGCAAAATCAAAAAATAATTGGATCAGTAAGAAAAGTAACAGCAAATGTTTAGTGACCCCAGATATAAAATAACAAATGTAGGGTTTTGTTAACGGATATTCTAGGTACAAAAAAAATAGATAGGCACGACATCGGTCAGTATACTTGTATCGAGTGAGGCGGCACCCATCTGGTCGGATAATGCCTGGGAGTCTGCCTATTGCATACTTGTGTGACCGCCATTTCCGGCTCTGACACGGGAGAATCCCCGCAGCGTATAGTGTGCACGATGCAAGAATTCACAAGTCTGCGGACACAGAGGGATTGCAGACTTGTCATTCTAGACTGGACAACCCCTTTAAAGGGGTTGTCCACTAGTTTTACATTGATGGCCTATCCTTATCCTAGCCTAGCCTATCATCAATGTCACCCGCACTCCCGCTGATCTGCTGAGCTCGGTGCCATCGACAGGCAGCTGGAACTGCTCAGTTCCGGAACTGCTCCATCTTCTGCTAGTGACCACGGATGGAAACTACACAGTCACCTCTTATTGAGGTATAGGAGGCGAATGTGCAGTACCTGGCCGCAGCCACTATGAGTAGATGGAGCAGAACTGGAGATGAGCGGTTTCTGCTGCCAGCACAGAAAACAGCAGATCGGCTGGGGTCCGGGGTGTCGGACCCCGACTGATCTGACGTTGATGACCTATCCTAAGCAGGACTCTGCACACAACGACATCGCAAGCTGATGCTTGCGATGCCGAGCACGATAGTCCCTGCCCCCGTCGCAGCAGCGATATCTTGTGATAGCAGCCTTAGCGAACATTATCACTACGGCAGCTTCACACGCACTTACCTGCCTTGCAACGTCTATCTGGCCGGCGACCCGCCTCCTTATTAGGGGGCGGGTCGTGCGACATCACACGGCAGGCGGCCAATAGAAGCGGAGGAGTGGAGATGAGCGGGACGTAAACATCCCGCCCACCTTCGTCCTTCCGTATAGCCGGCGTGAGCTGCAGGACGCAGGTAGGAGATGTTCCTCGCTCCTGCGGCTTCACACACAGCGATGTGTGCTGCCGCGGGAGCGAGGAACAACATCGTAACATCGCGGCAGCGTAATTATGGATTTCCCACACACTACACCGATGATACGATTATGACGATTTTGTGCTCATTAATCGTATCATCTAGGATTTACACACTACTATGTCTGGTGCGACGCCGGAAGTGCGTCACTTTCGATTTGACCCCTCCGACATCGCACATGCGATATCGTAGTGTGCAAAGTACCCCTAAGGATTGGCCATCAATGTAAAAGTAGGGGACAACCCCATTAACTAAAGTAACTTTGCATGTGAAGTTTTTCTATTGGGACAGTGAATAATGTAACTTTACTATAAAGGTAACATCTTATAATATTTGTCAGCCCACAGGGTACAATATCAAGATGGATCCAGACTGTGAAAAGAATGAGAAACTTGAACCTCCAGAGAAGGAGGAACATGAGCCTCCTGTGGAAGAGACGCCATCTCCATCTGAGACCCCGGCAGCGCCCCCCGAGGAGCAGAAAGGGTGGAAGTTTCTGCTGTTCTACCTATGCTTTTATGGCTTCATGACTCAGCTACGCCCAGGAGAAAGCTTCATAACGCCGTTCCTACTCAGCCTCGAAAGGAATTTCACCAAAGAGCAGGTATACAATCCATAATTTGCTGTGTGTTGTGTAAGGAAAGGATCACGTCACCTTTTTGAGTGGTTATTGACTCTTTGCTCCATTCAGGTCTGCATTTTCGGGATCCCAACAGTTGAACTCCACCGATCGGGAAGTTTTCCCTTATCCAATAGATGGGGTTCAATATCAAAACTTGATACAGTCCTTTTAAATTTGTCATCTTGGGTCTCCCCTAATAGAGGGTAAAGCAAAGTGTCATCCTTTTATTAGGCTGGGCTCAGGCTAAGCTTACGCTATGTTTCCCGATGCTTTTCGCACTTCATCCTTCAGATCTGGTTCCATTGAAAGAAGCGGCCTTTCCACTGGGGTCATTGTTACCTCTATTAATAAAAGCTTTTTTGGTTTCTACTAACTTGTCAGGGCTACAGGAGGTAAATGAGTAAAGGCCCAGTCACACACAACGACTTACCAGCGATCCCAAAAACGATGCGACCTGATAGGGATCACAGGTAAGTCGCTGGGAGGTCGCAGGTGAGATGTCACACAGCCAGATCTTACCAGCGATGCAGGAACAATACAGGTGGCAGTAGCGACCTGTATAACGATCTCAGCAGTCACTGTGATCCTGTTACACAGTGTCAAACACAGCGATGTGTCCTGCCCAGCAGGACGTCACCTTTGAAGAAAATGGCCTGGACCATTCTGCAACGACTAGAGATCTCACAGCAGGGGCTGATCGCTGGTAGATGTCACACATAACGAGATCGCTAACGAGATCGCTACTGCGTCACAGAAACCGTGACTCAGCTGCGATCTCACTAGGTGTGACGGTACCTTAAGGTTGAAATCCTGGACATCCCCTTTGATAACATGGATGCTGGATGCATTACATCCCATTACACATTGTGTTTTATTTGCAAGCCTTGGCTAAATATTGTTCCAGCAAATAGACCTTTTGTCGGGTCCCCTGTTATATGGCAGCCCCCAATCCTTTTGTAGTGTGCACAGATAATGCAGACACTATGGCGAGGCCCACATCTGATGGTGTCACTTGTCCCCGGTTTCCGAATGCACAATGATTCATCAGAATTCTCCTGTAATAAAATGGCTTAGAAGTGTGCACAGGGATTTTCACACTTTACTTATTGAGGAATGTACTAAGCAGCAAACTGCTGTGAAAGCATGTGAACTGCAACCTTTGTCCAGTCCTTAACCCAGACATCAGTCATCCGGCCGCAAGCTTATGAGTTTAAGACTCGGGACTAGCTAGTTGTTAAAGGGAACCTGTTAGCTGAGAAAAGTAGGGTTGTGTCATAGATATATTCTCCCTACGAAAAAGGAATCTTGTAAGTCTGGAAATTATCTTCTTCGCCATCTCTGAAAAACTATGTGGGTAGTGGTGTCTGGGGTAATCGCTCCTTCAGGTCGTCACAATGAGCCATTTTTAGAGATCTAAAGAGGACCAACCACCAGAATTTTCATGTATAAACTAAAGCCAGTGCTATACTGGTGCTATCATACTGATTCTATACATACCTTTAGTTGTGAGATCGGATGTATAGTTTCTGAAATATAGGCAAGTAAAGTTTGTGAAATGCACTGTTATTTGATTGATAGCAGCTACAGAATATCTAATAGGTAGGTCGGGTTTTGCTAGTTATTCCTGCCCCTGTCTGCTGCCTGTCCTTCCTCCCCCTGTAATAGAGACAGGGGAAGGAAGGACAGGCAGGCAGACAGTGGGCTGGAGGGGCAGACAGTGGGCTGGAGGGACAGGCAGGCAGACGGGCGGGAATAACTAGCAAAACCCGACCCACCTATTAGATATTCTGCAGCACCTATCAAGCAAGTAACAGTGCATTTCACAAACTTTACTTGCTTGTATTTCAGGAACTATACATCCGATCTGACAACTAAAGGTATGTATAGAATCAGCATGATAGCTGCAGTATAGCACGGGCTTTAGTTTATATATGGAAAAACCTGGTGGATGGTTCTCTTTAAGGCCCTGTGCGCACGCTGCGGATTTTGCCGCAGATTTGCTGCAGAAAATGTGTCTAACATTGCTGCAGTCATTCCCCAGCAAATCCTATGGGTTTTAAAAAAATGCTGTGCGCACACTGCGGGTTTTTTTTTTTTTTTTTAAACCTGCGGATTTACCCGCGGATTTTCTGCTGCGGAATTAATGAGCATGTCACTTCGTTACCGCTGTTACCTGCGTTTTTTGCCATAGATAATCTTAAAAATCTGCAGGGACCAACTTGCGGCAAATCCGCATAAAAACCGCGGTAAACCTTCAGGAGCGTGCACTACTCCTCTGCCTCCCAGATTCCTGATTGCCGGGGTGGTGTATTTTTCAAGGGGGAGTCATTGAACCAGGTTGCCCTGCTGGTCCGAAGCATAGAGCAAGCTTTACACACTCTTACCCTGGAAACTGGCCACTCTGAGACCGCATGGGGGCCAGTTACCTTGACAATTAGCTCTACACTATAAAAGAAAAAAATCCTCCAGGATTATCTCTCCCTCTTCTTCTTCTTTTTTTTTTTTTTTTTTTTATACACGCGCCTTACAATTTTACCGATTTAAGAACTTGAGACGGTCCCTTTATTCATATACATTATATAGCTGTCAGGCAAATGATTCAGCCGTCAGCTATCCCTTTTCACTCCCGCTCGGCCAAGTGCTACTTTGTTCTCTTTGGCAGAGCCGCTGCCATCTTTTGCAGGAGAGTTGTGATGTGCCATGTGTAAGGTTGTCATATACACCAGAAATGCATTGGTGATTTCTATGGGTTTTTGAGGAGGATTCAACTATGTTCCTTTTAATGATCTCTTAATAAATATTGAACAATTTTTTTTTTTTTTTTTTTTTTTCGGGGATCTCTACAAGTCTCCCCAAAGGCGGTGCTGTTTTCCCTACTCCTCATGCTATCAAGCATATTATATTGAGCTGGATTTGAAAGGTCCACAGTGACTTTAGATGTATCCAAATCCCCCCTCACTATGGTCACATAGTAGGAACAGAAGCTCCTAGTGATCGGTGGGGTCCCAGCAGTCATACATATCCTGTGGGCGGATGCTAAGAGTCCATTGGAGGAATACCCCTTCCAATAAGAATAATTACTTCTCGCTAACATTTACCAACATCATCCAGCTTATGCTTTCTATTGTTAAAAGCCAGATACCACAATTGTAGCTTTTTTAACTCTGATTGCTAACATAAAGGGGCTGCGCACTAAAGTGATGGCATCTGACTAGGACATGCGATGACTTGCGGTTCCAACAGCCAGGGTCTCACAACGCTCCTGCCACCCACCGTGCAGGGAATTACACGTCCCATGGATGGTGCGGCGTTGCATTTACCACTACTACAGGAGAAGTGGCAAAAGGACATCCGTCTCCCCATTGTTTGGATTGGCAGGTGTCTGCCCCCCCCCCACCACCACCATCATCATGATATGGCAGATCCCATCCTTATATATTTATATAAAAATTAATTTCTGCTGACTGTTCGGTATTCACGGCCAAACAACCGGAGCAATGTGCACCAAATTTGTCACATAGGTAAAGGAGGGGCTTCTAAAGGCTTTACACCAGTTTCAACTCTCTAGAGCCTGCTTTACACGTTGCAATTTCGCATACGATATCGTATGCGATTTGCAACGCCCCCATCGTATGTGTGGCATGTTCAATTTGTTGAATGTGCCGCACATACGAGTAACCCCCGTCACACGTACTTACCTTCCATACGACCTCGATGTGGGCGGTGAACGTCCACTTCCTGGAGTGGGAGGGACGTTTGGCATCACATCGACGTCACGCGGCAGCCAGCCAATAGAAGCGGAGGGGCGGAGCTGAGCGGGACGTAAACATCCCGCCCACCTCCTTCCTTCCGCATTGTGGGCCGGGAGCCGCAGGAGGCAGGTGAGATCTGTTCATCGTTCCTGGGGTGTCACACACTGCGATGTGCGCTACCCCGGGTACGATGAACAATCTGACGTTCAATTCATCAGGAATGAACGACGTGTATGCGATGAACGGTTTTTCGTTCAATCGCAATTGCACGTCACTGTCACACGCTACAACATACCTTACGATGCCGGATGTGCGTCACTTACGACGTGACCCCGCCGACACATTGTAAGATATTTTGTAGCGTGTAAAGCGGGCTTTGGACATACCGATCTCCCCATATTCACAAAAAAACTAATATTAATTGCATTCTCTTCTGGACGTTTAGACATGTAAGATTTCTGTACATATTAAGGCATCAGATCAAGAGATAATACCAAACAAAACAGTTAAACAAAATAGACCCATGCGATGGTGGTTAATTCTACTAGTAACATTATATAAGGGGAACAAAAAACCCCAAAAAAACAGATCATTTACATGAGGTGTCAAACAACATTGATTAGCAACATGCAAACTGATCGGCAGTCATTTAAAGAGAACTGGTCACCATGTCAAACGTGGCCAGGTCTCCCTCTTATTTTATTCCCACTGCTCCCGGGTATTCCACTTTTTTGTTTTTTTATTAAATCCGGCACACGGATCCAGAGATATGGGCATTTTATTCAGAGCTAATTTTTTGTGCGGTGCAGACAGGGTAATAACGTAGAGCAGCCTACAGACTCACCCCAGAGGATCCTGTGAGCACCGCCCCATTAGTAAAGAGCATAAAAAGTAGTGCTAATTAAATGGGCCCAGATCTGTACAACCGGATGGCAAATTTAATCACAAAGCCTGATTGAGACAGCCGAGCAAAGCACCAAGTAGAGCGATGGCACGTGATGGGCCCCCGTCCTGTTCGGTCATGCAAGGGAGAGTATTGGACCCCCTTACTGTGACCTTGTATAGGGGCGTACAATATTATGGTCGTGACAATGTTCTTTCCTTGTACATGCCATAATGATGTTCTTATTGAGCTTTTGGTCACATTACCCTTCCTGTAATATTTAATCCCTATTTTTTTTTTTTTTTTTTTTTTCTTTTATTCTTGCTTTGTAAAAAACCTTTTACCTTTTTTCTTCCCTCTTTGTCTTTTGTAGGTCACCAATGAAATTACTCCGGTGCTGAGCTACTCCTACATGGCGGTTCTAGTTCCGGTTTTTCTCCTGACTGATTACCTGCGTTATAAACCGGTTTTGATCCTCCAGAGCCTCAGTCACATCTCCGTCTGGTTATTGCTCATCTTCGGAACCGATGTGATTGCAATGCAGTTCATGGAGTTCTTCTATGGCATCACCATGGCCGCCCGAGTTGCCTATTCTTCATACATTTTCTCATTGGTTTCTCCTTCCAACTATCAAAGAGCGGCCGGGTACTCCCGATCCGCTGTGCTCATGGGGGTTTTCTTGAGTGCCGTGTTGGGACAGATATGCGTTACTGCTTTCGATGTTCCCTTTCTGACTCTTAATTACATCTCGCTGGGCTTCATGTTGTTTGGACTGATCCTCACTCTCTTCTTGAGACGTCCCAAGAAGAGTCTTTTCTTCAATAAAAACATATCTAAGCAAGAAAATGGGATTCATCAGTCTGAGCTACAAAAGATGAATCCCGAAGCCAAAGTTGGTGGTTTGTGCAGCCGGTGGAAAGACTCTGTGTTTGTCCGCATGATCCTTGAACTGAAAGGAACTGTACATCATCCCAGACTTCGGATCTGGTCACTGTGGTGGATCTTCAATTCTGCCGGGTATTACCTTATGCTGTACTACGTGCAGATCCTGTGGAATGAGATCTATCCCACCACAAACAACCGCAAAGTGTACAATGGGGGGGTTGATGCTGCTTCTACACTACTTGGTAAGATTCCTCAAGAACATTTATGACATTTTTATCCTATGCATTAAATGTGATAAAATGTTTTCATGGTAAGTCACGGCAGCCATGTGCTCGGACAAGTCATTGCAAGCAACCTCAATGTTAAGGGAAAGTTTCTTGTATAAACATAAAATCAGCATTTTAATTTTTTTAGCAAATGCCAAATAGTTTGACTAGCCATAGTGGCGTATACTTCTGCTGAGCAGTCCGGCCCTGTGCTGAGCCCCCACATAGTGGCACATAGGCAGAAGTTCACTGGATGAGCCACTACCTTCCGGTTCAGCACGGTAACGGTTTGCAGACGGAAGTAGTCGGCCAGTTAGACTTTGAGTGTGCAGTGTGACGCCAGAGCAATGCCACATAGGCAGATCACTGTGCACACCCGAGGTCACAGTGGCTACCAGGGATTTGTGTGATTATAGAATGTTGGGAGGAAACAGTGGGGCACTACAGGGACTATAGATGTGCCTCTATGGGCATGATACTGGCTGTCTGGATTGGACTGCTTTCAGCATACTTGCAATTTTTTCCTCTATTTTCCACTACATTTTGTAGTAAATATAAAAGGTGGCCTTCAAAACTACAACTTGTCCTGCAAAGGTCAAGCTTGATGGGCAGGAAAAAAATGAAAATTGGCTGCAGTGGGAACGGAATAGAGATTCCAATCTAATGCATCTTGAGTTGTACTGACTTTACCCTATTAGAGCTGACACCTCTTCTCCCTGCAGCCTCTGCTCCCCCGTAGAGCTGACACCTCTTCTCCCTGCAGCCTCTGCTCCCCCGTAGAGCTGACACCTCTTCTCCCTGCAGCCTCTGCTCTCCCGTAGAGCTGACACCTCTTCTCCCTGCAGCCTCTGCTCTCCCGTAGAGCTGACACCTCTTCTCCCTGCAGCCTCTGCTCTCCCGTAGAGCTGACACCTCTTCTCCCTGCAGCCTCTGCTCTCCCGTAGAGCTGACACCTCTTTTCCCTGCAGCCTCTGCTCTCCCGTAGAGCTGACACCTCTTCTCCCTGCAGCCTCTGCTCTCCCGTAGAGCTGACACCTCTTCTCCCTGCAGCCTCTGCTCTCCCGTAGAGCTGACACCTCTTCTCCCTGCAGCCTCTGCTCTCCCGTAGAGCTGACACCTCTTCTCCCTGCAGCCTCTGCTCTCCCGTAGAGCTGACACCTCTTCTCCCTGCAGCCTCTGCTCTCCCGTAGAGCTGACACCTCTTCTCCCTGCAGCCTCTGCTCTCCCGTAGAGCTGACACCTCTTCTCCCTGCAGCCTCTGCTCTCCCGTAGAGCTGACACCTCTTCTCCCTGCAGCCTCTGCTCTCCCGTAGAGCTGACACCTCTTCTCCCTGCAGCCTCTGCTCTCCCGTAGAGCTGACACCTCTTCTCCCTGCAGCCTCTGCTCTCCCGTAGAGCTGACACCTCTTCTCCCTGCAGCCTCTGCTCTCCCGTAGAGCTGACACCTCTTCTCCCTGCAGCCTCTGCTCTCCCGTAGAGCTGACACCTCTTCTCCCTGCAGCCTCCGCTCTCCCGTAGAGCTGACACCTCTTCTCCCTGCAGCCTCTGCTCTCCCGTAGAGCTGACACCTCTTCTCCCTGCAGCCTCTGCTCTCCCGTAGAGCTGACACCTCTTCTCCCTGCAGCCTCCGCTCTCCCGTAGAGCTGACACCTCTTCTCCCTGCAGCCTCCGCTCTCCCGTAGAGCTGACACCTCTTCTCCCTGCAGCCTCCGCTCTCCCGTAGAGCTGACACCTCTTCTCCCTGCAGCCTCCGCTCTCCCGTAGAGCTGACACCTCTTCTCCCTGCAGCCTCCGCTCTCCCGTAGAGCTGACACCTCTTCTCCCTGCAGCCTCCGCTCTCCCGTAGAGCTGACACCTCTTCTCCCTGCAGCCTCCGCTCTCCCGTAGAGCTGACACCTCTTCTCCCTGCAGCCTCCGCTCTCCCGTAGAGCTGACACCTCTTCTCCCTGCAGCCTCCGCTCTCCCGTAGAGCTGACACCTCTTCTCCCTGCAGCCTCCGCTCTCCCGTAGAGCTGACACCTCTTCTCCCTGCAGCCTCCGCTCTCCCGTAGAGCTGACACCTCTTCTCCCTGCAGCCTCCGCTCTCCCGTAGAGCTGACACCTCTTCTCCCTTCAGCCTCCGCTCTCCCGTAGAGCTGACACCTCTTCTCCCTGCAGCCTCCGCTCTCCCGTAGAGCTGACACCTCTTCTCCCTGCAGCCTCCGCTCTCCCGTAGAGCTGACACCTCTTCTCCCTGCAGCCTCCGCTCTCCCGTAGAGCTGACACCTCTTCTCCCTGCAGCCTCCGCTCTCCCGTAGAGCTGACACCTCTTCTCCCTGCAGCCTCCGCTCCCCCGTAGAGCTGACACCTCTTCTCCCTGCAGCCGCCGCTCCCCCGTAGAGCTGACACCTCTTCTCCCTGCAGCCGCCGCTCCCCCGTAGAGCTGACACCTCTTCTCCCTGCAGCCGCCGCTCCCCCGTAGAGCTGACACCTCTTCTCCCTGCAGCCGCCGCTCCCCCGTAGAGCTGACACCAATTCTCCCTGCAGCCGCCGCTCCCCCGTAGAGGTGACACCAATTCTCCTTGCAGCCTCCACAGAAGTCATACATGAGGTCCTACTTGGCTGTAATTGGAAAGGATTAGTAGTATTAGGGCCAATAAAATTCCTCAGCGCATTTCACTTCTCTATAAAGAGGACCCATTTCATAGTTGTCATTTACAGTGCGGCAGCTTGTTAGAGGGAGTCCTTCTCTGAGCGGTGTCCACATACATGGGCTCTTGTGTGCGCTGTCACACTCAAGGCCCTGGTTAGGTTTGCATCAAGAGCTTGTGTGGTGGACAATGAAGGGCCGAATGTGGCGTTGGGGGAGATATTTGGTTGTGCTTGTGCCCATGTCTTTTAGTTGGGATTTCTACTATGGGAATGCTCATGTATCCACAATTTGTGTGATTAGTGGGAGTCCTATTGGTTGGAAACCCCACTGTTTACAAAGACAAAGGTCCCAAGGTGCCCTGTGTGAATGGAGAAGGGCTCATATAGGACCACTGCCCCGTTCACTGTCTTTTGGGTTCCCAGAGATACTTGAGCGCTGTACCCAAGTATTTTTGGCAGTCCCATAGACTTTGAATAGGGCAGTGGTCATAGTGGTCATGCATGTTTCCTTACAAGTTACCGTATTTTTCAGACTATAAGACGCACCGAACCATAAGACGCACCCTGGTTTTAGAGGAGGAAAATAAAATTTTAAGCAAAAAATGTGGTCATGACACACTGTTATGGGGCGAGGATCTGCTGCTGACACTGTTATGGGGTAATGTCCTGCTCATATACTCCCCATGCTGCTCATAATAAACCCCTATCCTGCTCATATACCCCCATCATCCTGGTGTATAGCCGCATCCTGTGGCACATAAAAAAAATAAAAGTTCATACTCACCTTACCTTACCTCACTCCCTGCAGCACCGCTCCTCTTACCATTTATGTCAGCGGCAGCGCCGCTGAGTGGAGCCGTCCCCGTTCCCCTGCAGCATTGCGATCTCCTCCTGTCTGTGCCGGTGGCTGCGTGTGGACACGTGCGCACAGCGATGACGTCATCGCTGTGCGCCCCGCTAGTCTCCACGCAAGTCAGCTGATCGGAGGAGACAGGAGGAGATTGCGATGCTGCAGGGGAATGGTGAGTAATGTGTACTGATTCACTGCCCCCCGCACTGATGATGATGTTCGGGGGGCAGTGAAGACAGCCGCACATGATCACTCCAGGCTGCAGTTGCCAGGGGTGATCATGCGGGCCGGCTGTTTATCCCTCGCCCATCACCTCGCCCACCTGTCAGTGCCGGCTTCAGTGCTGAGAGATGATGGGCGGGAGGATGGGCGTGCATATTAAATGAGTGGGTCCACGTGGTCACGGTAGGCTGCTACTGCCTGCTCGTGCCCCCGATGACCCGCAGCACCCTCATTCCCCGCAGCCCTATATTCAGACCATAAGACGCACCCCCCCACTTTCCCCCAACATTTGGGGGGAAAAAAGTGCGTCTTATGGTCCGAAAAATACGGTACATTAACACAGGGGAGTCATGGACCCTCTTGCTCATGAGCTCCCACCAATCTATCACCTAGTTTTGAATGTGGGAAAATCCATGTAATTACCCTCCATTTCTCCTTCCTTGATTCTTCACTCCTTTACTGAATTTTTCTTCAGGAAGAGAGTGACCACTGTCATTATGTGCTGCTGCAGAGAAGCTAGCTACCTTCCCCCAGCTCAGTTTTCTGCTCCGCTGTTGGTGGCTAGATACGGCTTAAAGCCCGCTCTGCTTCCCTCCGGTACTGAACAGCAGGGGACTGTGCATCTAAGGAACGCCCGTATATCACCTCTTCTTTATGACCTCCCGTAGGATTTGCAGCTTTGAATAACTGCTAAAAGGGTATTAAGAAATCAGATGGTGCAGAACGTTGGATCTATAAATGGCACCTTGATAAATTAAAGGGCTTGTCTCACGAACAAAGTTCATTTTAATCAATAGATCTAGGAATAATAATTTCCACAATTGTATGTGTTAAATGTTCCTGTACGGAGATAATCTTATATATGTGTCCCTGCTATGTACTGTGTAATGGATGCGCGTGATCATGCAGAGCTGCTCCAGTTCATGGTCGCCACTTACTTATCAGTTCCCCCTGGCTAAAGGTCCAGTCACACTAAGCAACATCGCTAGCAACATCGCTGCTAACGAACAACTTTTGTGACGTTGCTAGCGATGTTGCTGTGTGTGACATCCAGCAACAACCTGGCCCCTGCTGTGAGGTCGTTGGTTGTTGCTGAATGTCCTGGGCCATTTTTTAGTTGTTGCTGTCCCGCTGTGAAGCACAGATCGCTGTGTGTGACAGCGAGACAGCAACAACTAAATGTGCAGGGAGCCGGCTTCTGCGGAGGCTGGTAACCAATGTAAACATCGGGTAACCAAGAAGCCCTGTCCTTGGTTACCCGATATTTACCTTTGTTACCAGCCTCCGCCGCTCTCACTGTCAGTGCCGGCTCCTGCTCTGTGCACATGTAGCTGCAGGACACATCGGGTTAATTAACCCGATGTGTGCTGTAACTAGGAGAGCAAGGAGCCAGCGCTAAGCATTGTGCGCTGCTCCCTGCTCTGTGCACGTGTAGCTGCAGCACACATCGGGTAATTAACCCCATGTGTGCTGTAACTAGGAGAGCAAGGAGCCAGCGCTAAGCATTGTGCACTGCTCCCTGCTCTGTGCACATTTAGCTGCAGCACACATCGGGTAATTAACCCGATGTGTGCTGTAGCTAGGAGAGCAGGGAGCCAGCGCTAAGCATTGTACGCTGCTCCCTGCTCTCTGCACATTTAGCTGCAGCACACATCGGGTAATTAACCCGATGTGTGCTGTACTAGGAGAGCAGGGAGCCAGCGCTCAGTGTGCGCTGCTCCCTGCTCTCTGCACGTGTAGCTGCGTGAGCTGGTAACCAAGGTAAATATCGGGTTGGTTACCCGATATTTACCTTGGTTACCAAGCGCAGCATCTTCCACGCGGCGCTGGGGGCTGGTCACGGGTTGCTGGTGAGCTCACCAGCAACTCGTGTAGCCACGCTCCAGCGATCCCTGCCAGGTCAGGTTGCTGGTGGGATCGCTGGAGCGTCGCAGTGTGACATCTCACCAGCAACCTCCTAGCAACTTACCAGCGATCCCTATCGTTGTTGGGATCGCTGGTAAGTTGTTTAGTGTGACTGGACCTTAAGAGCTGTGGAAAGTTATGATAAGTGAGTATACAGACAAAACAGCAGGGGCTGGTAGTTGCTGCTTTCTGAGGTAAGACAGTTTCCTGCCTGCCTGTCTGTTTTAGGACAAGAGTGAACATTTCTGCCACATCTCCAGCCATTTCAGCTCCTCATAAATCAAAAGCTCAGCGGCCTCCAGAGATCGTATGTCAATGGCTTTATGTATGATGAGCTCAGAGGTGCTGGAGGTGCAGCATGTGATCAAACACCTAGGGAAATGTTAAGGCCGCTTTACACACTGCGATATCGGTACTGATATCGCTAGCGTGGGTACCCGCCCCCATCTGTTGTGCGACACAGGCAAATCGCTGCCCGTGCCGCACTACATCGCCCAGACCCCTCACACTACTTACCTGCCCGGCGACGTCGCTGTGACCGGCGAACCGCCTCCTTTCTAAGGGGGCGGTTCGTTCAGCGTCACAGCTGCGTCACTGAACCGCCGCCCAATAGAAGTGGAGGGGCGGAGATGAGCGGGACGTAACATCCCGCCCACCTCCTTCCTTCCGCATAGCGCCCGGGAGGCAGGTAAGGAGAGGTTCCTCGTTCCTGCGGTGGAACGAGGAACAACTTCGTTACTGCTGCAGTAACGATTTTTGAGAATGGACCCCCATGTCACCGATGAGCGATTTTGCACGTTTTTGCGACTATGCAAAATCGCTCATAGGTGTCACACGCAACGACATCGCTAATGCGGCCGGATGTGCGTCACCAATTCCGTGACCCCAACGACTCCGCATTAGCGATCTCGTAGCGTGTAAAGCCCCCTTTAATCTTAGAAAGCAGCAACGGTGAGCCCCTGCGGCTTCATCTGTGTACTCGCTTATCATGAATTACTTGGAAAGAGAAGACTGGAAAGTATAAAGCAGAAACAGAGGAGGTTGTACTAGTCAGGCACAACGCTGATGGAGGTAAGGAAGGTGTCCACAGGGCTGCTAAACCATCACCCATCCCAATGCTGAGGCACCAGAACAAGAGAGTATCCGGGACTGGATAGAACGACGTTCTGTCCCCTTCATCAGAAAACTGTTCATAGTTCTAAACTCACATGACGGATGTGATAACTTTCATCCACTTAACCCTTTCCTGACAGAAAAAACAGACATCATTGTATGCCAAAGGAAAAGGCACATATTCATAGAATAACCGTGTCATATAAATATTGCAATAGAATTAAAAAATTATTACAGTGTATAGATAGAGAGATAGAGATAGATAGAGATATATATATATATATATATATATCTATACACTGTAATAATTGTTTAATTCTATTGCAATATTTATGACACGGTTATTCTATGAATATTATATATATATATAATGTATATATATATCAGTACAGACCAAAAGTTTGGACACACCTCATTCAAAGAGTTTTCCTTATTTTCATGACTCTGTAAATTGTAGATTCACATTGAAGACACCAAAACTATGAATGAAAACATGTGGAATGAAATACTTACTTAAAAAGTGTGAAACAACTGAAAATATGTCTTATATTCTAGGTTCTTCAAAGTAGCCACCTTTTGCTTTGATTACTGCTTTGCACACTCTTGGCATTCTCTTGATGAGCTTCAAAATGTAGTCACCGGAAATGGTTTTCCAACAGTCTTGAAGGGGTTCCCAGACATGCTTAGCACTAGTTGGCCCTTTTGCCTTCACACTGCAGTCCAGCTCACCCCAAACCATCTCAATTGGGTTCAGATCTGGTGACTGTGGAGGCCAGGTCATCTGGCGTAGCACCCCAACACTATCCTTCTTAGTCAAATAGCCCTTACACAACCTGGAGGTGTGTTTGGGGTCATTGTCCTGTTGAAAAATAAATGATGGTCCAACTAAATGCAAACCGGATGGAATAGCATGCCCCTGCAAGATGCTGTGGTAGCCATGCTGGTTCTGTATGCCTTCAATTTTGAATAAATCCCCAACAGTGTCACCAGCAAAGCACCATCACACCTCCTCCTCCATGCTTCACGGTGGGAACCAGGCATGTAGAGTCCATCCGTTCACCTTTTCTACAAAGAGACGGTGTTTGGATCCAAATTGGACTCATCAGACCAAAGCACAGATTTCCACTGGTCTAATGCCCATGCCTTGTGTACGGTACTTTAGCCCAAACAAGTCTCTTCTGCTTGTTGCCTGTCCTTAGCAGTGGTTTCCTAGCAGCTATTTTACCATGAAGGCTTCTGCACAAAGTCTCCTCTTAACAGTTGTTCTAGAGATGAGAAGGTGTGTCCAAACCTTTGGTCTGTACTGTGTGTATATGTATGTATGTATGTATGTGTGTGTGTATATATGTGTGTGTGTGTGTGTGTGTGTGTGTATGTATATACTCACAGTTAGGTCCAGAAATATTTGGACAGTGACACAAGTTTTGTTATTTTAGCTGTTTACAAAAACATGTTCAGAAATACAATTTATATATATAATATGGGCTGAAAGTGCACACTCCCAGCTGCAATATGAGAGTTTTCACATTCAAATCGGAGAAAGGGTTTAGGAATCATAGCTCTGTAATGCATAGCCTCCTCTTTTTCAAGGGACCAAAAGTAATTGGACAAGGGACTCTAAGGGCTGCAATTAACTCTGAAGGCGTCTCCCTTGTTAACCTGTAATCAATGAAGTAGTTAAAAGGTCTGGGGTTGATAGATATAGATATATATATATATATATATATATATATATATATATAATATATATATATATATATATATATATATATATATATATATATATATATATATATATATAAATAATAATATTATAATATTACACACAGACATTCTGCCTTCTAGTAACCATAAAATTACTATTGTCTCGTATTCTCTTCATAGTCTACCTTCCGGGGACGGTCTGGGTCATTATAAAACTCCAAAATAATTCCCTATTCGTTAATCTGTTAAACCTAATTAATTTTAAATAATTGCAAGGCTTCAGGGTTTCTTTGATTTGTACATGAATAAATGTCTAGATAGACTGTAATTAAAATTCCATGCTATATATTCGATCTATGTTTGTTCTTTCTAATACAAACAGGTAGCGTAGTGCGTCCAATGTGTTGTATTTTACAGCAATTAAATTATAAAAGAGCTATTACAATTTAAAAACTGCTTGATTGCAAACGTTTCCCTGCAGTCTTGGAAATAAAACTTTTACAACCATGAATCGATATTTTGCAACATTTTCGATCCCCCACAACGGTAAGTTCCCATTAGTTCAGGAGGGAGAGTTAATTACTTGTGTACATAAGAAACCCAACCTGTTCACATTGGAATGAACAAACGTTCCTTGCCTCTTGCTATATGAGTGCTAGTAACTATATTTCTGCTTGTTTTTTTTAGGAGCGATGACGTCCTTTGCTGCTGGGTATGTGAAGATCCGCTGGAGCTTGTGGTCTGAATTGGTTATTGGGGTGGTCACTGCTTTCCAGGCGGGACTTCTTATGCTCATGAACACAACTTCCAATATCTGGGTGTGCTACGTGGCTTATGTCCTTTTCCGCAGTTCATACCAGTTCTTGGTTCCCATTGCCATGTAAGTTAGTTATTTGGGTTTTCTGTAACGAGAACTTCTTTAGATTGTAATGAGCATTTCTAGCAGACAGTTTGACTTTCTGGCTGAAAAATAAGTTTCTCACCTTCCCGACATAACACTTGTTGGTACGCCTCCTGTTGGGTGCCGTGGGGTAAGAATACAAGGTGGATGTCTGTCTCACAGGGCTCGGGGATACTAAACTTACTATATCTGCCAGAATGTCAGGTGGAGGATGCTAACAAGAAATACTTTAACAAGCGCTACTCCATCATTGAAGCTCTACAGATCTGACCGGCTTCTGTTATACATGATACCATTTTTCTTCTTTTTCAGTTTCCAGATTGCCAGCTCTATGTCTAAAGAACTTTGTGCTCTGGTTTTTGGAATTAACACTTTCTTTGCTACGATATTGAAAACGATCATAACCATTATTATCGCTGACAAGAGAGGCTTGGCTCTTTCTGTGCACCCTCAGGTAAGGTAGGAGCATTCCGCCACAGCCATAGATGAGATGACTTCTCTCCACCGGAGATCCAGCTCTGCCCGTCCTGCGGTGTTTCCAGTCTTTGTTGACATGCTGACAGCACATGATCTCTGCAGACAATCAGTGGCCGCAGTGGTCACCTCATCTATGCCAGACTTAAAGCCCTGCAGGAAGGTCATTGCTGGATTGCTAGGGAAGAGAGTAGGGGAGTAGTGATGTTTCTTTAACGTTCCTATGGGAGACCCAGACCATGGGTGTATAGCTACTGCCTCCGGAGGACACACAAAGTACTACACTCAAAACGTGTAGCTCCTCCCTCCTAGCATATACACCCCCTGCTAGCCAGTCCTAGCCAGTTCAATGCTTTGTGTTTCAGGAGGATCACACACACATGCATTCTCTGATTTTGATTTTTGATTTTTCCACTTTGGATCAAAGATTTGGAAGAAAAGCGGGTCCAGCTTGACTCCCGGCATGTCCCTTCTCACCCCACTGTGTCGGCGGTGCAGTTAAGGTTGATTTTCCAAGGCTGGAGCCTTCTCATGCCGCGCTCCTTCACCATCCCATGCTGGGGCTCTGGCTTGAAGTGGGAGCCAACACGGTTCTCACTGCTTTGCAGGAGACCGGTCTCCATCCGCAGCCCTTTTTCAGGATCCTGCTGGACGGAGCGATCACCCCCCAGGGACCTGGCAACCTGCGTCTCACAAGCTAAGTATATGAGACGTTATTACCACAGAAAGTGGTCTTTCCAGGGGTCCTTTATATTTATTTATTGGGGGAGTGTGTTTTTATGTTTGTGTTAACGTTTCCGGCCGGTTCTCCAGTTTTCACTGGAGAACCGCGCCGAGGGTGCCTGCACGCCGGCCGCATGTTTTACTCTAGGCCCCGGCTTCGCCTGAGGCCTAGTTTCGGTTTCCACTGTCTCTGCATGTCAGTCAGGCAGAGGGACAGTATGGCTCCGCCCAGCGGCTGTGCAGCACAGGGAAGGGACACTCCTCACTGAGGAAGGATTCCCTCCCCTGGCTACCTCATTTGCCGCTCTCAGAGTAGGCCCCGCCCCCTCTCCTCACTCCGGTCGCCATTTTCTCAGCGTTCTCTGTGCCTGCATAGGCACAGAGATTCCACATTGTGACAAGTGGGGGCCTGGGCTGAGGGACTAGAGGGCACAGACATGTCTGTTTAAGCGATCTGGCAGCCACAACCTCCGGTTTGTGCAGCTGCTTATTTTATCTGTTTATATATGCTGGGGGCCATTCTAGACAGAGCCCCCACCTCTGCAGCATGTCTCACAGAGCGAGGCTGCAGGCTGTTTTTATTATCCACTGCATGTAGTCTCGTACGGCTGTACCGAGCTCATAACCACTGTGGCCCCTCAGCTTGGAGGCTCATTAGTGGTCCCTCCAGCTGCTCCGGCTTCGGTGGCTGACCCCTGGTTTGGCTGGAATCCTATTTCCAGGGGTCGGCTGTCCCGGAATCTGCTGAGCATGCAGCCCCCTTCTCAGGGCGTTTTCTGCTACAGCTCGCTCAGCACAGCTCACAGAGGACTCTCCTTCTGGTCTCAGACCCCGTCCTCCTGACAGGGAGACGCAGGGTCCCCTGTCCTCCCCGTCCCGCAGCTCTGATTACGAGCTGTCTCACTGGACGAGGAGGATGTCTCTACCAGGGGCTCGGACGCTACTTTATGTACCATTGATCCGTCCGTAGGTGACGCAGATGCTAATGATTGGATTGCGTCCATTATACTTGTACTGGACCTCCATCCACCTGAATCAGGGGAGTATTCCCCGCTGGCAGAAAGGCATCAGTATACCTTTAACAGGACAAGGAGTGTGTTCCTTAACCACTCCAGTTTTCAGCCCACTGTGTCCAAGCCCACAGCCTGTCCTGTCAGACCCCAAAGCGGGGTTCTGCTGCCTGTTTCCCCCTCCCATCAGAGGTGGTCAAGGAGTGAGCTCATTCGCCAAGGGTGGTCCCTCCGGTGTCTAGACTTTCAGCCCGGATAGTTGTATCAGTGGCTGACTGCACCTCTATAAGGATCCCACGGTACATTAATTTTGTACTGGACCTCAATCCGCCGGAGTTACCTTGCCTAGGAGAACACAATGTGTGTTCCTTAACCACTCCAGTTTTCAGGCCACTGTGACCAAGCCCAGGGTCCGCTCTGACAGTCGCTTCCCATGAAGCGTGATTCTGAGGACTGTTTTTTCCCTGTCCACCAATGGTGGTCAAGAAGTGGGCTCATTCACCTCAGGTGGCTCAGCCCGGACCGTTATGTCAGTGGCTGATGGCTCCTCACTTAAGGTTTTGCGGTCCGCCCGGTTGTCCTTCTGGCCAAATCTGTATGGGGGCGGCAGGAGCTTCGTTCTCCTCAGATTTACAGCAGTGCGGTTTTTTTGTAGCCTTCTCTGCTTCTCTAGAGGAGATGCATTCCCTCACAGGGACTCTATGCCCGAAATGGTTGCCTGAACTTCCAGACTTCGGTCTTTTCATCCTATGCCATGTCTGCCATGCTGGACACCGCACGGCGGTGGCCTTGGCTACTTTCCTCGCTATCCGCAGGCTCCTGTGGCTTCGGAAATGGAAGGCAGATGCTTCTATAGAAGTTCCTTGCTGGGCTCCCTTTTGTGGGACCAGTCTCTTCGGAACCAACTGGATGAAATTAAGGAAGCTCTTGGCGGGGAGAGTTCTTCCTTGCCACAAACCTAAACCAGGGAACCTGTCCAGGGCAGGAATCAGTTGAGGTTTCGGTTGTTTCCGTTCCTCCATCTGATCGTTCCCTAAGCCCTCGGCCTCGTCCTCTAGCTCGGCCAAGGTTCATAGACCCAAATGGCGCTCGAAGCTGCGTCTTCAGAAGACCGCAGGAGATGCTGCCACTGAGTCAGCTTCCTCCGAGCTATCTAGCCACGCCAACAACGTCCTTGGTCGGTGGCAGGCTCTCTCCACTTGGCGACGTATGGTTTTAACACGTCTCCGTTCAGTGGGGGCGGGATTATATCTCCTAGGGCTACAGGATGGAATTCTATCCACCCGCCAAACAGATTTTTTCTGTCAACTCCCCCCGGCTCCAAGGCCGCCGCCTTCTCACAGGCCGTGGCATTTCTTGCAGGCCAATGGAGTAATTGTACCGGTTCCCGACTGGGAACGGTTCTGAGATTTCTGCTTAAATCTATTCCTAGTCCCCGAAGAGGGCGGTGCCTTCCGACCTGGATCTTTAGCTTTTCAAGCATGGTCAGGTGTGGCGTTTTCACATGGAGTCTCTGTCTTGTTCCGTGTGTTTTTCACCGGATCAATCAAGAACCCAAGGAGATTCCCTAGCAGCCATCGGCATCAGAGTTGCCTATCTGCAGGTGTCAATCGCAGTTTCACACCAGCGTTGGCTACGTTTTGCAATCGGAGTGGTCCAATTCGTGGCTCTTCCCTTGGGGTTAGCCACGGCCCCTCGAGTATTCTCATTGGGGCAGCTGTGATTAGGGTCCTGCACCTCTAGGGATTGGCAGTGATCTTTTGCCCTGGACGGTCTTCTTGTCGGGGCTTCGTCCAGTGCAGACTCTTAGCAGAGTGCTTCGCTCACTCTAACCAATTCGGGTGGCTTGTCATTCTGTCCAAGTCCACTCTGACTTCGAACCAGAGGTTCCCAGGGACGCAATTCGAGACTCTGTCGGCACTTGTGAAGCTGCTCTTAGTCGAACAGTAGTCCCTCCGCTGGCGGTCGACGTCGTTCTATCAGACACCGAATACAGGTGCTGGTCAGATGGTGGCATCAATGGAAGCGATTCCTTTCCCAGTTTCTCCTGCGTCCTCTGAGACTGGATGTTTTCCGCTGTACAAGCGAACTTCCTCCTTCCACGGGGGTGGTGGCTTCGCCACTGACCAGGGGCTCGTTTCAGTGGTGGCTTCGGCCACTCTGTCTCAGGGACGCTCCTTCCTGCCCCGTCCCGGGTGCTCCTCACCAGGATGCTAGTCTATCCGCCCTGGGAGCAGTATATCTCCACCGTGGAGCGCAGGGCGCTTGGACTCTGTCCGAATCAGCCCTCTGGATCAATGTGCTGGAAATCAGAGCTGTATTTCTAGCTCTCTAAGCCTTTCACCATCTGTTGGCGGCTAGGCACATTTGAGTCCAGTCGGACAACGTGACAACGTTTTCCTACATCAACTTCCAGGGCGGGACACTCAGCCGCCTGGCAATGTTGGCGGCTCAACGCATTCTTCAGTGAACGAGGGACTCCTAGTCCACCGTATCCGCAGCCCACATCCTAGATGTGAAAACTGCGAGGCAGACTATTTCAGCTGTCCAACCGTGGTCCACGATCCTCAGGTTTTGCGGCAGACGCACTGGTTCATGTTTGGTCCCAGTTTCGTCTCTTTTACGTGTTTCACCCTCTAGCTCTTGTCCAGAGTCCTGCGCAAGATCAGTAAAGAGGGCCGTCGGGTCATTCTCATTCTCCAGACTGACCCAGGCAGGCTTGGTACCCTGACCTGCTCCATCTGTCCGTTGGGTTGCCATGGCATCTTCCGGACCGTCCAGACCTTTTCTCAAAAGGTCCGCTTTTTCCGCCAGAATTCTGGACTCTCTGACGGCGTAGCTCTTGAGTCCTGGATCTTGACGACTTCTAGTATCCTTCCTGAAGTCATCTCCACTATGACTCGAGCTCCAAAGTGTCCTTTGACCTTTTTGGCCTTGCCGACCCTCCTGTCCCTTCCACAGTCAGGTCTACAGCTAGGACTATCCCTCATTAAGGGACAGGTCTCGGCTCTGTCAGTGTGTGCCAGCGGCGTATCGTCCGGCTGGCTCCGGTGCACTCCTTCAAGGGCGCATCTCACATCATTCCGCCTTTCTGGCGGCCTATGGAGCCCTGGGACCTTAATCCGGTCCTCACGGTTCCCAGAAACCCCCCTTTTGCGCCTCTTAGGGAGGTTTCTTTGTTTCATCTTTCACAGAAAGTAGTCTTTCTAGTGGCCATAATTTCCCGCCAGAGAGTTCTGGCTGCACTCTCTCGGAGTCACCCCCTTTTTTGGTCTTTTGCATCAAGACAAGGTGGTCTCCGTCCGACTCCGGACTTTTTCCCTAAGGTGGTTACTGCTTCCACCTTATCCGGGGCAATTTTCCTGCCTTCCTTTTGTCCGGCTCCTGTTCATCGCTTTGAGGAAGCGTTGCATCTCCTGGATCTGGCGCGGGCGCTCCGGATCTATGTGTCCCGCACCGCCGTTATTAGGCGGTGCACCTCTCTCTGGTGCTGACCACTAGTCAGCGTAGCGGTCTCTCGGCATCTAAGCCGACCCTGGTTCGTTGGCTTAGGTCGGCCATTTCCGATGCCTACAAGTGTACTCCAGTGCCTTCCCCGCCGGGGATCAGGGCACACTTGATCAGACCTGTCGGTGCCTTTTGGGCTTTCAGGCACCAGGCTACGGCTCAGTAGGTCTGTCAGACTGCAGCTCGGATTAGACTGCATCCTTTTTCGAAGCACTACCCAAGGCATGCTCATGCTTTGGCAGACGCGGGCTTGGGCAGACGCATCTTTCAGGCGTCTGTCGCCCATTTGTGAAGTTAGGTTTCGCCTGCTTCTCAGTTGTCTGTTTATTCCCACCCATGGACTGCTTTGGAACGTCCCATGGTCTGGGTCTCCCATAGGAACATTAAAGAAAAAGAGAATTTTGTTACTTACCGTAAATTCTTTTTCTTGTAGTTCCGTCATGGGAGACCCAGCACCCTCCCTATTGCCTGTTGGCAGGTTTCTTGTTCCGTGTGTCTTCACCGGCTGTTGTTGTTGTAGACAGAGGTTCCGGTTCTTCCGGGTTTTACTCTGTCTCTTCTTGTGGGTGGATGTCCTCCTTCAGCTTTTGCACTAAACTGGCTAGGACTGGCTAGCAGGGGGTGTATATGCTAGGAGGGAGGAGCTACACGTTTTGAGTGTAGTACTTTGTGTGTCCTCCGGAGGCAGTAGCTATACACCCATGGTCTGGGTCTCCCATGACGGAACTACAAGAAAAAGAATTTACGGTAAGTAACAAAATTCTCTTTTTTTGCTGTATACAATATTGACAGCCACTTTTACAAAAGTTGGAAACCCCCCTTTTAAATTCTAATATGCTGCAGTCAATTTTAGCGACAGAAGCTAAAGTAGTTATCCCATTGGGGCCTTTGATGTGATCACACAGATTGCTAATGGGTTGTATTGGCAGCTTGGACCCAACATATGAACCCTATTTCAGCCATTGAGGTGAGCCTTGAAGTATTGCAGAATAATATACAAAAAATCAAATGATCAATTTTTCTAGGCTCATGGTGTTAAAGGGAACCTGTCAGCAGGTTTTTCCCTTATGAACTGTGGCCACCACTAGTGATCCCTTATATACAGCATTCAGAAATACTGTATATAAGATGCCAGGCCGCTCTGTATAATATAAAAAAGACCATTAAAATACTCACCTAGGAGGCAGTCCAGTCCGATGGTGTCGCTACTCTGTCTGGTGCCACCTCCATCTTGTGCAATCGATGCCCCCTTTCCAGTCCCATGTGGATGATATGTCCTACATCATCCACACAGAGGCCTCCATTGCGCTCCTGCGCAGGCACACTCCTCTCTGCCCGGCTGAGGGCAGATCAAAGTATTGTAGTGCGCATGCGGTCTTTGACCTTTACTCGTGTCTGCGCATTACAGTACTTTTGCTCTGCACTAATCAGGGTACATCAAAATGCGTAGGAGTGCAATGCCGGATTCTGTGTGGATGACGTAGGACGCATCATCCACGTGGCAACTGCACAAGATGGGGGAGGTTCGGGACTGAGAGCAGCAGCAACCATCAGACCGGACCGCCCTCTAGGTGAGTAGAATAAAGGTGTTTTTTAAGTTATACAGAGTAGCCCGGGCTCTTGTATACAGTATTCTGGAATGTTGTATATAAGAGCTCAGTGGTGGTGGCTGCAGCTTATAGGGGACAAATTTGGTGACAGGTTCCCTTTTTAAGAAAAAAAATCAATTCTTAATTAATCATTCTTGTCCTGTTAGACAACACCTGACTTTTTCTGCAGCTAAAGTAATTGATCACATTGGAGCATTGTCCCAATATCATGGCTATTCCTATAGGCTCTCAGTCCCACCTCTGCCATGAGAAGGAGGTCTCCTGGCCCCAATGGCAACTTGTTGTAAATAAACAACAACCCTTGCACATAGAGTTGAGTTTATACTACCGATTACATTGGCTGGTTTTTTTTGTCTGACGCTGTGTTTTTGTCTTCCAGTTTTATGTGTATTTTGGCTACTTCACGATCTTGGCTGTGTTGTACCTCTCCGCTGCAGCCTGGGTTATCATCAGATACAAACGAGAAGACCACGCTGAAGAAAACGAACAGACTAAGTCAAAGTCAACACCTGAACAGAAGGTGGAGACAGATAAATCCGCGGTGGAGTCACACGCATGAATTCAGTCTGTGGCCAAAAATAGGTGAACAGTGGACCAGTACTAGCACTGGGCTGTGCTGTGTGCAGCGGTACTGCGCTTAGGAGCCAATCTGTAGGCATTATGAGACCTAGATGTGGTAGTATCTGGATACAATTTGTAAGTACACGCTGTGATCTCGCCCTCTAGTACAACATTGGTGTCGGAGGGTGATGGCAAACAAGGTGGCTTTGACCCTTGAAAGAAGGACCTAGTTTACTGAGGCTGATGAGTGCATATTTTAGACTAAGAATCTCAGGGTTTTTGCTTTGCCAAAATACAGAGATTTTTTTTGATCCTCGATGTGAGAAATTTTAAGGTTTTTTTTCGGTTAGCACTAGAAATAATGACTTCACCACCCATCACAACTGTGAAGGACGCCACAATCACTGGAATATAACACAATTAATAGACGTTAGAAACGAATGACATAAGAAGCTGGATTCCGAGACGGATTTCCGGATTGTACACTGAACCACGACTTGCATAGAGGATAATCTGTGGACCCTTCATTAGACTTAAGGACGAAGGGGGGCGATTATTTTTGCATGATGTGCAGTATTAAAACCTAATGATGGGCTCACTCTGTGGGTATAAAAGTGCACTTACGATTTTTATTACTACATATTTGTATATAATGAGTTGATTTGATGAACATAGTTTTGGTAAGATGTGAGCGGTACATTGTTTGCTGAACCTTTGGACCAAAATAAACGATGAAAAAAAGCATTAGTTTTTCTGCTCATTTTTTTTTTAGATGAGTACTATAGAACCATCATGTTCTTATTACATTTACTGCAATCACGACTATTAGGCCCTGTGCACACTTGCCGGTTTTTGCCGCGGATTTCCTGCGGTTTTGCTGCATGTTTTGCTGCATGTTATGTTCATAACATCTCTGCAGTGAATCACCAGCAATACCTATGGGAAAAAAAAATGCTGTGCGCACTATGCATATTTTGACAGCTGCATGTTTTGCTGCGGCATTTCATTCCATTGCCTGCAATGTTATCGTGAAATCCCGCAGGGAATAACGCAGGTAGCAAATTCTGTGCGGTTGATTGCGTTTTCCTGCGTTATTCCCTCCAGTATTTCGCGGTTTACTGCGGTAATGTTCATCGCTGCCTGCGGTTTGCAGGGAAGTGATGTCATTATGACAGGAAGAGGAAGCTGAGCCGAGAGTAAACACACACACATTAGACACACACACACATTAGACACACACACACATTAGACACACACACACATTAGACACACACACACATTAGACACACACACACATTAGACACACACACACATTAGACACACACACATTAGACACACACACACATTAGACACACACACACATTAGAGACACACACATTAGACACGCACACACGCACACACACACATATACATACATATATACATATATATATATATATATATATATATATATATATATATATATATGCAATGCACATAGAAATCAAACGGACATATAGAAAAAAAAAAAACCACATGGGCTCCGCCGTATTTTTACCGTCCAGCCGAGGTAAACACACAGCGGCGGCCCGGTATTCTCAGGCTGGGGAGGGCGAGGGCCAGGGCCAGAGTTAATGTCCCCCTCCCTCCCGCAGCCGAGAATATCAGCCCACAGCTGCCCCGGGACTGTCGCATCTATTATGCGGCAGTCCCGGAGTGTCCCCGGCTCTTCCAGATGCCGTGATGCGGTGGCTATCCAGGTAATAATGAGTTAAATGACAGCGCATCGCCACCATTTAAGTCCAAGCTTGATCATGGCAGCGTCTGAGACAGCTTACATGGTCAACCCGTAAGTAAAGTGAAAAAACACACACTGAGAAATCCTTTAGTTTAAATAAAACACAAAAAAGCCCCTGTTTCACCCCTTTATTAACCCCCCCGAAACACACAGCTCCGGCGTAATCCATGCCCTGCGATGCTTGCATCCAGCCGCCACTGACACAGCGCTGAATGCAGCCTCGCAGCGAGACAGCAGAGGTAACCACAGGGCATTTCCCACGACCGGTAATGTGAACACATATTACCGCTCGGGAGAAATGTAGCGTGTGCTCACAGGGACTCTATTTATCTATCCCTCTCTCTATCCCTCTCTCTATCCCTCTCTCTATCCCTCTCTCTATCCCTCTCTCTATCCCTCTCTCTATCCCTCTCTCTATCCCTCTCTCTATCCCTCTCTCTATCCCTCTCTCTATCCCTCTCTCTATCCCTCTCTCTATCCCTCTCTCTGTCTATTCATCTATTTCAGAAGGAAATGACATTTTTTTTTTTTTCTTTTCTTTTTCAAAGTGCTTTATTGCATTGAATGCATTAAAACACATGTACCAACCCGCACGCGGCAAAACTGCGGCAAACCGAATGCGGTTTTCGGGTGCGGTTTGCCGTGGTTTTTTACCGCGGATGCGGTAATCTTTCAGACCCTACGGCATTTTCTTAAGAAAATTCCGTTTCCAGTGCGCACGGGGCCTTACCAGTATTGATCTCTGAGGAACAAAGTACTCATTGATTAAAACTCAAGGGTTCATCAGAAGAGTTCATTTACTTTCAAAACTCTCTACAATCTTGTTTACTCTGCTTAAATAAGGGAACTCTTCTACATCACAGTATAACACATATCCATAAACTTCAGGGATATCATGCTGGCCAGTTGGGAAGCATAATGAATCGTGAATCATTGTCACCTGCTTTAGTGCAAATTAAAAGTGAACCGGTCAGGTGCAATATGCACCCAGACCCACTGGCAGTTCTGGG
Organism: Anomaloglossus baeobatrachus; assembly: GCF_048569485.1. Classification (NCBI taxonomy): domain Eukaryota; kingdom Metazoa; phylum Chordata; class Amphibia; order Anura; family Aromobatidae; genus Anomaloglossus; species Anomaloglossus baeobatrachus. Next base: position 76,524,963 of record NC_134359.1, on the reverse strand, counting down.
TGCATATTGCTAATCCCCGCCTAACCGTCCCTGTATAGCATAGATAAAGGGATCTTTAGAAAAATTTATTTCTAAACATCTTATACGGTATGCTAATGAGCGAGGGGACTAGTCACAAGGGCGTTAGTTCCTCAGCCAGTCACCCCCATTATCATGTTAGTATGTCCACAGGGACGTACTATCATGCTAATGAATATGCAGTGTCAGCATCACCACCCAGCTTGACAAGTTTCCTCCCTCACATATACTAATGAGCCACACACAGGAAGTTTATATCAACCACTCCCATTTTATTTAGGTGTATGTATATAAATGGCCCACCGTGTGTGTGTATATGTATATATAGATAGATATAAATTTATAATCTTTTCCTATATTTATATGTTAATATATATTCATTAAATATATTTCTTAAGCCCAATTCTTTGTTGGGTTTCTCTTTTGTTAATATGTTGCCAGCAATGGGTCCAGATCTAAATCCCATTGAATATCTTTGGACAGAACTTTAAATTGCTGTTTGAAGGCGCGTTCAAACATGAGAGATTTAGAGCAGTTTACAAAGGAAGAGTCCAAAATTGCGGGTGAGAAGTACATATAAGCCGCTTGTGCACGATTACACGAAGCAATTGATTGTAGTTATTTATTCCAAAGGGTGTGCAAGCAAGTATTAAGTTGAGTTTGCCAACAGTTTTGCCTGGCACATTTTTTTGAGGGTTTTTTCTTTTTGTAAAATTATGCCCAATTTCCCTTTTTTTTTTTTTCTTTGTCTTCCAATACACACAAAAGAAATAAACTTGTGTGAAATATACAATCACAATAGTTTTTTGTGAGAAATTTCAAGGTTGCCAATACTTTTGACCATGACTAAATGCCGACAGCCCCAGCCATAGAGACAATGGAAGGTTGTAAAAAGTAAAAAAACAAAAAAAACAAATGCATGTGAATTGATAGGTCTGATTACAAAAAAAATAAATAACCTGATGAAGTAATTAACCAGAAACATGTTATTGTGTAGCTTGAGGTATCAGTTTCCCGGCTGCTTAATCAAATTATGTTACTCAATGTTAGTATTACCTGCTTTTTTGGCTACGGATTATTTAGTTGGCAATAAATTGACCTTGTGTAATTTTAATTGCTTTATTTACGCATAGGTTAGAAGATTGGCTAATAAATTATTTTTGGCCAATTGCTAGAGTAAAATAAGACCATGCACTGTCTTTTAGCTTGAGCATCACATTCAACACTGAAAAATGGTCGTTAGCCATATCCAGCATCCCCCCCCCCCCATCCCCACAGTAGCGATGCTCAGAACCAACTATGACCATTTTGGCAGTATATTTATGTCCAGGGTTCCCACTTTGGTATTTCTTAGGAGACACATTCACCACACTATTGCTTCCAGCTCTAAGTGCCCCTCTGACTGAGGCTATGTTCGCACGTTGCGTTTTTTACCGCGTTTCTGCAGCGTTTTTGGCAGCAGCGTTTTTGGGCAAAAATGCATGCGTTTTTGATTTCCAGCAAAGTCTATGGGAAAAGCAGAAATCCTGTCTGCACTTTGCTTTTTTTTCTGCAGCGTTTAATTTGCATATTTGTGGTCAAAAACCATGCTGAAAAAGAAGCAGCATGTCAGTTGTTTTTGCCATTTCTGCAGCGTTTCCTTAACATTGGAGTCAATGAGAAATGGCAAAAAGCAACCAAAATCACAATTCCTGCGTTTTTCATGCTTTTTACCTGCTTTTCCACTGCGTTTTTAGCTCAAAAAACGCATGCTTTTCTGGGGAAAAATTAATGGGTTCTAATGTTCCTTTACACACACACAATAACCGAAAATTTAAATGTAAAAAAATAATAAACTTTAGCTATTTTTCTGTTAAAATGTGCATAACCACTATTATTACATTAAAATTGATAATTTCCCATATAATTCTATTAAAAGTTAATTTTATACTTTTTTTCTCTTTTTCCATTCTTTTTGACTAATTCAACTTTATTTCTCAGTGTCTTGATCTCAAAAACGCATCTGCAGAAACGCAGGTGAAAACGCAGGTAAAAAGCGCTAAAAACGCGGTAAAAACGCATGCGTTTTTAGCGCTAAAAAATGGTCAAAAGCCATTTGGTCAAAAACCAAGGGAAGGAAAACGTGCAGAATAAACTGCAGGTACACCGACGCAACGTGCGGACATAGCCTTACAGTATCGTCCTATCTGCAGCTAAGGCTGCTTTCACACTACGTTTTTTTAGCATGCGTCATGAACGTTTTTTTTGCTGCAAAAGCGGATCCTGTTTTTGCAGAAAAAAACACATGCAAACGCAAGTGTTATTTTGCAGGATCCTGTCACTTGAAGTTTATGGGCGGGCATTGGAGTCATGTGATCGGGAGTGAGGGGAACTGAACGTGAGACTGGGAGCCGGCATCTGACAGCTGTGGGGGCTCGTAACCAAGGTAAACTTGCTTGGATACCCAATATTTACCTCGGTTACGAGCGTCTGCAGCTGCTAGGAGCCAGGCTCCCTGCACACGTAACCAAGGTAAACATCGGGTATCCAAGCAAGTTACCCGATGTTTACCTTGGTTACGAGCCTCCGCAGCTCTCAGGCGGGGGAGAGAGAGACTTATCACACCAGGCTGGTTTCTGGGCATGCTCAGTAGAGCAAGCAGGATCCTGTCTATCAGCATGCCAGCGTTCACATAAGTTTGCATGCAGTATAGTCAGGATCCAGCAATTTGCAGTATTTCGACGCAGCTCAAAAATGCTACAAGTAGCGTTTTTGAAAAAAGTTAAAAAAACTGCAACTCGCTGGATCCTCACTATAACGCACGCAAACGCAGGTGAACGCATGTTGACGCGAGTCCATTGCAAATGCATTGAAATGAAAACATTGAAACATTTGCACTGGATCCGTTTTTTGCGTTAAAAAAACGTTCAGGACGGATGTTAAACGTAGTGTGAAAGCAGCCTAACAATATTTATTTCTCGGTTGCTTCATTGAGGTACACAGAAACCATGGTATTATCTGCTGCCACCTGGAGGCTGACACTATCGTTACATCCTAAATTAAAATTTGCTCCTCCCCAGCAGACTACACCTCACCTGCTAGCATCAGGTCTCCTCAGTTTTTTGTAGTGTTAGGCTATGTCCGCACGTTGCGTCGGAGTACCTGCAGTTTATTCTGCACGTTTTCCTTCCCTTGGTTTTTGACCAAATGGCTTTTGACCATTTTTTAGCGCTAAAAACGCATGCGTATTTACCGCGTTTTTAGTGCGTTTTCAGCACTTTTTACCTGCGTTTCCACCTGCGTTTCTGCAGATGCGTTTTGTAGATCAAGACACTGAGAAATAAAGTTGGAATAGTCAAAAATAATGAAAAAAGAGAAAAAAAGGATAAAATTAACTTTTAATAAAAATATATGAAACATTATCAATTTTAATGAAATAATAGCGGTTATGCACATTTTAACAGAAAAATAGGTAAAGTTTAATATTTTTTATCATTTAAATTTTCGGTTTTTGTGTGTGTGTAATGGAACATTATAACCCTTTAATTTTATGCCAGAAAAGCATGCTTTTTTGAAGCCAAAAACGCAGTAGAAAAGCAGGGAAAAAGCATGAAAAACGCAGGAAAGTTGATTTTGGTTGCGTTTTGCCATTTCTCATTGACTCCAATGTTAAGGAAACGCTGCAGAAATGGCAAAAACAACTGACATGCTGCTTCTTTTTCTGCATGGTTTTTGACCACAAATATGCAAATTAAACGCTGCAGAAAAAAAAGCCAAGTGCAGACAGGATTTCTGCTTTTCCCATAGACTTTGCTGGAAAACAAAAACGCATGCGTTTTAGCGCAAAAACGCTGCAGCTAAAACGCTGCAGAAACGCGGTAAAAAACGCAACGTGCGAACATAGCCTAAGGTTATTTTTACACATCCGGCTTTTTGCCGGTTTGCTGGATTCGGCGCACTCCAGTACAGTGTATACAGTACAATGGCAGTGCAACAAGCTCCGGTCACATGCTGTCATGTGACCAGAGCATGTGACCCGGAAGTTGCTGCACTGCCATTGTACTGTATTACACTGTACTGGAGTCCGCCGAATCCGGCAAAAAGCCGGATGTGTGAAACTAGCCTTAGTTGGAGACAACGGAGTTCTACATCTCTGACCTATTTTAGTCTTTTAAATCACAACCTGGGCTTTAAGTTTCTTTTTTTTTTTTTTTCTTCTTTCTTTCAAATGGATCACTTATAATGTAATAGTATAATTTTACCCACATTAGCGGAAGAGCGTACAGGTTGTAATTGTTCAGTCGGTATCTTGTCGCACCTGTTCAGCTAAACCATATACCTGGAGACTGTCGGTGATTAGGCACTAGGGTGGAAGTCTTTTAAGCTTTGGGGTCTGTCTCCTGCTCGCCCACCATAGTGCGTATTTGCATGGAGCCGATGATGGAATCCGGACTTCACCAACTTCAAGCCACAGGATCAAGCTTGTTTAAGACAAAGGAGTTAAGTAGGTCCCTCACTGTAGCCTAGTGTTGCTCTGCTTCCTGGTGATCATTCTTGGCGCGGTATCCTCCCTCCATCCACACCTTTGTCTCTTTGTCTGCCCTCCTCCTCTCCCTCAGATCTTTGGGTGTTGTCCCTGGGAGGCGTAGCTAGGGGTTGGGCTCAGAGGGTGCGAAACTTCTGAGTGGGCCCCTAACCAGGTAACCATATTTACAACTATGGTGTCGCAGCCTAATAGCTTGTGTAGACAACCGTATTTTTGATCCAAGTGCGATACAACAAAATATTGGATCACATTCGGACCAATGTTATCCAATGAGGTAGTGCACATGTTCAACTTTGTCCTTGGACCGAATGGTCTGAGAAAAAAAAAATTGCAGCATGCATGCGCAGACTGGTACAGTTAGGCCAGAATCACACTTGCTAGTGCCTCGCGTGTAACTCGCGTGAGTCTCTCATGGTAGAACCCGGCATGGCCGCACACTATGCATACAGGAGCGTCTGCGCTGCAGAGATACATGCAACCGACCCGCTCCTGTCAGGAGAGTGTGCGGCCATGCCGGGTTCTACCATGAGAGACTCACGCGAGTTACACGCGAGGCACTAGCAAGTGTGATTCTGGCCTTAAGTGTAGCGGCAGGGCCGTAGTTGGTGTTCATGCTGTTCTAAGCACTTAAATTGATCACGTACCCTACCAATAAGTCAGACTAAAGCCTCATGCAGATATGGCTAGAAGTATGCCAATCGCACACGTGTGCTCACACGACGGACGCTCTCACCACCGGCACTGGGAAACCATGACCGTGCACTGTGTGCATGCTATGAGGATTCACAAGTCTGCTGTCACAGGCCATTAAACCGCTGCCGAACGGCTTCATATAACCAAACGGTCGACTATCATTTAAAGGGAGTCAGTCACCAGGTTTTTGCCCTCTAATCTGATAGCAGCATAATGTAGGGGCAGAGATCCTGATTCCAGCAATGTGTCACTTACTGACCAGCTTAGTGTAGTTTTGATAATCTACTGCTCATTAGTCAGTAATTTTATCATTACAGGACTACTTGGCATGCTGCAGGTAGTCCAGCATATTTATGAGTTCTGTATGACTGCTAGATCTGCAACAGAGAAAACATTGATTTTATCAAAATTATAGCAAACAGCTCAGTAAGTGATACATCACTGGAATCAGGGTCTCGGTCAATACATTATGCTGCTCTCAGATGTGGGAGCAAAAACCTTGTGACAGATTCCCTTTAAATGCAGGGATTGTCCAGTATAAATGCTCCTTAGATCCAGGTACCGTATTGGCGACTTCTTCTCTGATTGGTTTTGTATCACCCCATTCTTCTTCATCTGATCCAGAGGACATTTTGCCTTTGGACGTACACAGCTTCTTTCCACAGACTTCCATTTTCTGGTTTTCCACAACATATCCCAACATGATGCCCTAAAATTATCAGTGTCATTATTACATTAAACAAAAAATATCTGCATATACTGTGCACTAAATAACCCGTATACTGTGCACCTGACAAAATATTTCCCCCCACTATGCTCTCTGATGAAAAAGTGACCCCTACACTGTCCTTCCAATGATACATGGCCTCCATATTGTGCCTCTGATATACTGCAACCACTGCACCATCCCTCCACCATGAATTATGGCCACCACACTGTCTTTCTTTATGGAAAATATCTGTAAACCCACCAATAATCATGTCCTATATGCTTTACATACAAAATAATGTACCTGTGATATGAACAATGGCCTCCACATTGTAAACACCTTCCATGTCTCTCGCCACACCACTGCCCCCTCTCCATGCCCTGCTGTCTTTTCACACTGTACAACCTTCACAATGTGCCCTCACATTGTCCCTCGTATACTGAAAAAAAAACCTATAGCAATTAGCGGGGTTTGCCATGGTCGCACAGGCATCATAAGTGAATTTTTTGTTACAAGGTGGTCAACAAAGAGTTAATGTTTTTGAATGTTTACAGGCTGTATGAGGTAATGCGAACAGCTGGGCGAACTGGTTTATTCCAGCTGTTGCGCGCTCTTTTTCTCCAATTTGATTGGTTATTTGAAAATTTGTGCGGGAATAAAGAGTATTTAAGGCCGTCAGTGCAGTCAGCTGTCAGTCCAACTGATGAAGACTGAAGAAACATGAACGATCTTCTTGAACAGCTGCTGAGGAGAGCCGGCCAGCGGGGCGGAGAAGAATGGCTTAGATCCTGCCTGGCGGCGGCCAGTCCGCCACCACTGCCAGCAAGTGAAGAAGCGGTGACTACGCGGGAGGAGCGGCATGAAGAAGAGATGCGGTCCGGAGCTGAAGCTGAAGCGGCGGCGGTGGAGAAGAACCTGCGGAGAAAGAGGAAGAGAAGAGAAATCTACTCACCGCCGGCAGCATCAGCGAGGAGTAAAGGGTCGGAGCGGAAGAAGACGCCGGTGTCCGGAGCTCGCGGGGTGCCATCGCGGGATCGGCAACGTCATCAGAAGGAGTCTGGCGTCGTGTCAACAGGAAGTCGCGGCAGGTCACCTGATCCGAGCAGCCGGAAGAAGATGGCGGCGCCCAGGGAACGGGGTCGCAGCAGAGGTCGGAGTGTTCAGCCGCTGCCCGTGCAAAAGAACAATTCTAGGGCAGCGGCGGCGCTCAGGGCCTGGGTCGGCGACATCCCCGCTTCAGAGACAGGGCATGAAGAGGAGGCTGGAGTCCAGAGTTGCCCTGAAGATGATCCCTATGTTGCCAGCGCCGGGTTCAGCGACGACGGATCTGGAGGAGGCTCTCGTCGGCAGGACGCCACAAGGGGTGAGACATCTTCTACCCCTTTTCCTGCGCATAACATTTCCCCCAATGATGTAAAGGAGGTTGTAGTTAGTACATTGCTGGATGTTTTTAAAAATAGTAATTTTAATTTGCCTTTGTCAAATGGTTCAGGTAGTAATAGGGTTTCAGGGGTTTCTGATTCTTTTCTTAAGGAGGCTCTTACTTGTGAATTATCACCTCTGGGTTTTCACTTGGGCGCCTCCTATTAAGGAAAGGATTTGGAATGGGGATTTTATTGATGTGTTTACATTGCTTCCGGTTCAGCAGCATAGATTGGAAAGGAAGGATGATAAGCAGGATAATGATGATAGACGGAAAATATTTAGATCATTCAATAATTGGATCCAAGCCTTTTCTATCTATGCTGCTGTGCTTGGGGAAAAAAGATCTAATTTATGCAGTGGTTTATTTCAGCATGTTGATATCATACTGGAGGCTTACCGTAATTTCGGTGGCACAGCATGGTTGATATATGATGAATCATTTAGGCAAAAGAAATCAGTACATTCACATATAAAATGGGGGGAGAAAGATGTAGGCCTTTGGCTTAATCTAATGCTTCATCAGAGGAACAGCTCAGTAAGGCCTAACTCCCAGGTAATGAAAAAAGGGGTGTGTTTTGCGTTTAATGAGGGTTCATGCAAATGGTTAAATAATTGCCGCTTTCGGCATGAATGCTCATTTTGCGGAGGAACGCACCCTATGTCAAAGTGTTTTAAGAAAAATGCTCAGTCTAGTTCCCAGGGAACCTCCCTCAAAGAGCAGCTTAATAAAAGTACTGACGCCAGTGAGAGTGGAAAAAATGCAGCCATGGCTCGACCTTTTTCCAGACAGGGAGAAGCGTGAGCTGGTTCAAGAAGGTTTTACGCATGGGTTTTTTGTTCCGGAGTTTTCTGGTTCTGGTTGTTGTATTTTTGAAAATTTAGCCTCAGTTAGGGAGCACCCTTTGATTGTGAAGGAAAAAATTTCAAAGGAAGTGGAATCGGGTAGAGTTGCTGGGCCGTTTAGCTCCCCGCCATTTGTCAATTTTAGAGTTTCACCGCTAGGTTTAGTACCTAAAAAAGAGAAGGGTAGTTTCAGACTTATTCATCATTTGTCGTACCCTGCGGGAGGTTCTCTTAATGATCAGATTGATTCTTCTAGTACGTCAGTAAAGTATGCGTCTTTTGACATGGCGGTAGCTTTACTTAGGCGTTTTGGTAAGAATGCTTTATTGGCAAAGGTAGACATTAAAGCCGCTTTTCGGTTACTGCCAGTTAACCTGTCTGGTTTTAACTCTTTAGGTTTTTGTTTTGAAGAAAAATTTTATTACGATATGTGTTTACCGATGGGGTTTTCGCTGTCATGCTTGTATTTTGAGGCGTTTTCATCTTTTTTACAGTGGGTGCTGCAATTTGAGGTTCCAGTAGGGGGAGTTATTCATTATTTAGATGATTTTTTTGTTTATAGGTGATTGTAATTCTTCAGTTTGTTTGGATTTGTTAGAAAAATTTGTCGATTTGGCTTGTTTATTTGGAGTCCCACTAGCAGATGAGAAGACCATGTTTCCATGCTGTAGGTTGGAATTTTTAGGGATTGTGATTGACTCAGAGAAAATGGAGTGTTTATTACCTGGAGAAAAAGTCTCAAAACTTAGGTGGTTGATTGAAGAAATGATGGGTAAAGAAAAAACTTGTTTGAAGGACTTACAGTCTTTATTAGGTTCATTGAATTTTGCATTAAGGATTATCCCGATGGGTAGAGTATTTTCCAGGAGTTTATATGATGCGACAAAAGGATTCAAATCCCCCCATTCTCATATTAGGCTCACGAGGAATATAAAGGATGATTTATCGGTTTGGTTAGAATTTTTACGTGATTTTAATGGGATTTCCTGCTGGCAAGAGGATTTTAGATCTTCTGAATCTTTGGGATTGCACGTCGATGTGGTTAGCCCAATGGGTTATGGCGTAGTTCTTAATAGCCATTGGTCTGCCGGTAGTTGGCCTGAGTCTTGGGTACGTAACAATGTCTTGAAAAATCTTGTAGTCCTGGAACTTTTTCCCATTTTAGTTGCCATTGTAGTCTGGGGTCATCTCTTAGCAAATAAGAGGATAGTCTTTCTGTCAGATAGTCAAGGGGTAGTTTTTTGTATTAACACCCTGTCTTCAAAATGCTTTTGGGCATCTAAAATTCTGAGACATCTTGTTTTAATGTCTTTGAGGTTTAACATCTGGTTAAAAGCGTCATACATTAATGGAAGAAATAACAATTTAGCTGGTTCTCTTTCTTGTCAGCAGTCGGAGAAGTTTCAGCTTCTGTTACCCGATGCCGACCGGAGCAACACCCCTTGCCCTCCTCATCTATGGGACATTCTATGGGATTATTGGCTGGTGTCATTAAGAACTCCTTAGCTAGTAGAACATGTCCCTCGTATACTGTGCCCTCACATTGTCCCTCGTATACTGCTCCTCTCATACTGTGCCCTCACACTGTCTTTACTGCCTCTCATAATGTGCTGTCACTCTGTATACTGAGTGACTGCTCCTATTCCCCCTCCCACACTTTACAGTAAAAGTTCCTCGCATCTACAGCTCCATGGAGGAGCACTTACATTGTCCCTCATCTTTACCTCCTTTGTGGTACTATATTTCACACATCCTGCACCCCCATATCCCACACACATTGTGCACCTCCATATCCACACTGCACCCCAGCCTGTACCCCCATGTCACACACACACACACACTGCACCTCCATATCCCACAGACCGTGCACCTCATATCCCACACACGCTGCATCCCTAAGTGTTACACAGATCCCAACTTACACCTCTCTCAAACACCCCGAACCCCCATATTCCGCACATCCTACATACAGGTCCGGCGTCAGCATCCGGCACACCCGGGCAAATGCCGGGGCCCTGGACAGCTAGGGGTGCCCACTTGCCATCTTCAGTCCTGTGGGCCCAGGGCTGAGTTCCGGGGACTGCAGTGCTTGGGTTGGCAGCCGCACTAGCCTGGATCCTGAATAGTGCGGTTGCCAACCCTTTGATCCACACTGACACACAGCAGTCACTGTTGAATGCTCTGTGTACCTCCTCCATTAAAGTTCATCTGTGGCCTGAGCTACCACACAGTGTGCTCCAGTCCCACAGATTAAGAGGAGCCGCAGCTCCAGCCAGCGTCCCCCAGCACACTGAGCACAGCATATGTAGCCCTAGCCCCTCCTGTGATGTATATACAGCAGTCTGTGTGTACTGTATGCAGCAATGTCTGTTAGTGACGGCCATCACGCAGTGCGGCCTGCACAGCCACATGCCCAGGAGGAGCTGGACGGAGACAAGCGGGGGAGGTGAGTGAGGCTGTTGCCGGCTTCCCCATAATAATAATATCTGTAATGTGTCTGTGTGTGCATGTATGATATGTATATCTGTGTCGCCACACAGAGCAGAGCAGCCCCGTGCCGAGCAGAGGAGCTCCGCACAGAGCAGAGCCGCGCCGTACAGTGCAGAGCCGTGCTGCAGAACAGAGTGAGACGCACAGAGCATAACCACACTGCACACCGCATAGCATCTCCCCCGCCTCCTGTGACCCCTCTCCACCTCCTGGTAAGCTACATTCGGATTTTAAGATGTACTCCTCATTTTCCTCCCACATTTTTGGGAGGAAAAGTGTGTCTTATAATCTGAAAAATACGGTGTGTGTGTGTATGTATGTGTATATATATATACATTTTTTATATATATATATATATATATATATATATATATATATATATATATATATATATATATATATATATATATATATATATATATATATATATATATATATATATAGTCTGTGTATGTATCTGTATGTGTGTCTATGTGAGGATGGGTCCCACTGAGACTCCTTCACCCGGGGCCCTCAAAATCCTGGAGCTGCCCTGCCTGCATCCCTATGTGTCACACAGCCTGTACCCCAACTTACCCCTCACTCAAACACCCTGCACCCCTTCACATTATTTTGTCACAGTCTCCACCCCTCATGCCACTCACCCTGCAGCCCCATTTTACCACATTACAAGTTCCCATCTCCTTCAGGAATCCGTATCTCCTCATGCTTGTTTTCTGACCGGCAACTTTGGCTCCTCCCACTCGGTCACATGGGCGCGACATCATCACAGGTCCTGGCAGTACCACTAGCATGTATTTTCGTCATCTGGGCAAGAATTCTTCTCTGCCCCTGCAGCACTCATGGGTCATAAGCTCCTAGAGGGCCCCCACTGAGCACGGGGCCCGGGGCAACGGCCTTCCCCCCCCCCCCCCCCCACGAGCTAAGCTACAGAGGTGTTAGTGAAGAAGGGCTTCTTTCCATGCTGTAGTCCTGGTATGTGTAGAGCTTGCTCCACATGCTAGGACCTGGGCTGGCCTCTATCCACAATTGCCTCTTTTGCAACATAGAAGCGGTTATATATACAGGTATGTGTGCTCCATTATGGTTCTGCTTTTAACTTTATCTAGGAGGCCGCATGGCACATGAAATACAGAATATAGAGTAGGACCCCCCTATTGAGATTTGCCGTGACGTTGGCAGGGGTGGCTCAAAGAATTGATCAATTATTTGCTAAAAATCTCATTTATATTACAGTACAGTTGGAATAAATCTGTGAATTTGCACTTTTTATATGATGCATGCCAATTTCAGATCGTGCTGGCTCCTTTTTCTCTGTTATGACTGTAGTTATGCTACAATTTCTGGTGACTGACCATCACCATACCATGCACACCTGATTTTGGTTTGCAATGTATTCCTCCTGTTGGTAGCTGTTCAGATTCAGTTACCTCACCCCTTTCCACAGGCAATGCTAATTAAGCATCATTCTTGGATCTGGTCCGCCTTTATCAATGGTTGCTGTCTGGCACTGGGAGGGTCAGTTCTGATATAGTCCTGGTATGTGTAGAGCTTGCTCCACATGCTGGGACCTGGGCTGGTCTCTATCTAATTGCCTCTTTTGCAACATAGAAGCGGTTATATATACAGGTTACAGGTATGTGTGCTCCATTATGGTTCTGCTTTTAACTTTATCTAGGAGGCCGCATGGCACATGAAATACGTAATATAGGTTAGGACCCCCTATTGAGATTTGCCGTGACGTTGGCAGGGGTGGCTCAAAGAATTGATCAATTATTTGCTAAAAATCTCATTTATATTACAGTACAGTTGGAATAAATCTGTGAATTTGCACTTTTTATATGATGCATGCCATTTTCAGATCGTGCTGGCTCCCCTCTCTCTCTGCTTTTAACTTTATCTAGGAGGCCGCATGGCACATGAAATACAGAATATAGTGTAGGACCCCCCTATTGAGATTTGCCGTGAAGTTGGCAGGGGTGGCTCAAAGAATTGATCAATTATTTGCTAAAAATCATTTTTTTTTTTTATTATAGTACAGTTGGAATAAATCTGTGAATTTGCACTTTTTATATGATGCATGCCAATTTCAGATCGTGCTGGCTCCTTTTTCTCAAACCAACCAATGTAGATTGCAGGCCCTGCCCACTGGTTAATAAGTGCACCTGGTGGGTCACACTCACTTGCCAATCAAAAGGGGACAGCATAGTTTCATAGTTTTTAAGGTTGAAGGTAGACTTAAGTCCATTGAGTTCTACCCATATCCTAGCATGTTGATTCAGAGGGAGATCAAATACACAATAGGGCAGACAGTAAGCTCCATATTAGGAGAAAAATGTCTTCCCAAATCCACATCAGACTAGGTTCCTGGATCAACTCCAAATCACAGAATCTAGTGTACATAAGTAATATTATATTTTTCGAGAAAGGCGTCCATGCACCCACCCTTTGACTAACCAGGGTGTGCAATTGTGCCACATGCTGTGAGGCCCGCCCGTTCCTGCTACGTGTCCTGCCCGTTCCTGCTACGGGCATCGTCCCTTCCTCTTTCTTTGGCTTGGGCAGCGCCATTTTGCTTTATTTTGCTTGTGTTGCTTGAAGAAGAACCAGAATGGTTCTTCTTCAGTCATCCTCGGCTTATTTCACACACCTGCATTGGCTGGCCTCTGTGCCCTGTCATATCCTGTTAGAGTATCACCACGTTCTCAGACCTTAACAACCCTTAGATCAGGCAGACTGTTTGTTGTTGAGGGTCTTGACACGTGCAGTGTCCCAGCCACCCCCCATCCTTCTATCACCATTTAGCTTTTCTAGTAGTGCCTGTGCCTTCCTTGTCTCTTAGGCTGAAAACACATTTCTGTGTGTAAAATCGGTCTGACTTGCCTGAAAAAAACTCGGCCGATTTTAGTTCACGTTAGGTCAGTGTGCAATGCAAGTGTGATGCTTTTTTTAATTATTTAATGACTAGCAGAGCGTGTGTAATGCGTGTGTGATCCTTTTTTTTTCTCAGCAGCTGTCATCTGCCATTCAGCTCTGCTACATGGCCGCTGACAGCAGCCACAGACAGAGCCATGTAGCAGAGCTGAATAACCGCTGACAGCAGACACAGACAGAGCCGCACGATCAGAATAAAGTCGGATGAACGTCACCCGACTTCATTGTCATCTCGCGGCTCTGTCTGTGTGGCATGGCCCGATTTTCGGTCACCGGTGACCGCAAATTCCCTGAGTGACTTAAGTGATCAGCGCAATCAGCGGTGCCGTCACTGAGGTTACCTGTGGCCTCAGATGAAGTCCTCCCGCTGAGATCTGTGGCCGAGTGTAACCTGAGTGACATAATTGCTGATAGCGCCACTCACTTCAGTCGCTGTGGGGAGCTCACAGAGAAGCGGTCATGCTCTGTGACCACTCTCTGTCAGCTTCCGATGTAGCAGAGCTGACAGCGTCGAGGGACCTCTGCGGATTACGTCGGACATGGAAGGGTATTTGGGGACTTAAATAAAGTGGTAAAAGATGTTGTTTTTTTGTTATTTATTTCAAATAAAGGATTTTTGGGTGTATGTCTTCATTTTCTTAATCTTACAGGTTAATCATGGAAGGTATCTCGTGGAGACGCCTGCCATGATTAATCTAGGACTTAGCGGCAGCTATGGGCTGCTGCCATTAACTCCTTATTACCTCGATTGCCACCGCACCAGGGCAATTCGGGATGGCCGGGTACAGTCCCGGGACTGTCGCATCTCATGGATGCGGCTATTCCGGGCGGCTGCTGGCTGATATTGTTAGGGTGAGGGGCTCCCCATCCTGAGAATACCAGCCTGCAGCCGTGTGGCTTTACCCTGGATGGTATCAAAATTGGTGGGGACTGCACGCCGTTTTTTTTAAATTATTTATTTTTTTTACTGCATGATATAGACCCGCCCACCGGCAGCTGTGATTGGTTGCAGTGAGACAGCTGTCACTCATCATGGGGGCGTGTCGGACGGAAACCAATCATAGGCGCCGGTGGGCGGGTAAAGCAGGGAATACGAGATTGAATAATGAGCGGTCGGCTTTTTCAAAAGAGGAGAAGCTGCTAGAGCAGTGTGAACGCCGTTCAGAGCCGCGCAGGTGATCAGGGATCGGTGAGTATGAGAGGGGGGGGGGGGAGAGAGGGATAGACCGACATGGACAGAGAGAGAGACAGACAGACCGAGAATAGAGACCGAGAGGTAGAGACCGACTGACATTAATCGCATGTTTCTCAAAACACTGGAAATGAGTGAGGTCTCACAATGTCGGTCAATCTCTATGATTGACCGACATTGTGAGACCTCACTCATTTCCAGTGTTTTGAGAAACATACGATTAATGTATTTAGAAAAACGAATGTCACTAGGATGGTGTGAGTGCCGATCCGTGTGACATGCATTTTTTTCTTCACGCTCCCATAGAGTTGCATTGGAGAGACTCGCGCGAGAAACTCTCCAAAACGCAGCATGCTGCGATTTTTTTTTCTCAGTCCGATTTGGACTGAGAAAAAAATAGAAGACGGGAGCTGCCTCATTGTTTTAATTTAAGAATTTCTCGCATTGCACTACTGCGAGAAAATCGCAAGTGAGAAGCCGCCCTTAGAAGGTGAGTGTTCAAAGAAACCTGCACACTGTTGACTATCTACCCTGCTCTTGTTACCTAATACACTTTCTCATGCAAGATCGGGTTTCCCTCAAACCAAGCCTTTGTGTATTGCACTGCTAGTACCTATTGGCCTGGATATGAGAAAGTGCCTTTCCCCCTGTTGGCATTTAATGGTTTTCTTCCAGTCTTTGGTACTCTGACCTCCCTGAGTGAGTTAAACCTACCAGCTGAGGCTGTTCATCAAGGCGAAGTTGGCAAAGAACCCTACAACCTAGATGCTGCTCTGTCTACCATCCTGGGAAGGACAGACCCGCCAATTGACCTCCCAGTTGGGTGACGCTGCCATCCAGAGGTTATTTTGACCGCCTTACAGAGTGAGTCAGATCTACCATCTGAGGCTGTACAGTTGGATGAATCCTACTCTTTCTGAGGGGGTCAAACCCTTTAGATAAGACCTCACAGTCATGCAGATTCCACAAGCGATCCTACACCTGGGAGCCTGTGGACCACCTCCCACAGAAGGCAAGATGGTGCATCACAGAATTGATCCAGACAGCACTCTACCTCTTTTGTGGGCGAGTCAGGCCCTCTGGCCATTCTCTGTATAGAGTGCACTGCATATTTACTGATCCACTGGTTCTCCAACACCTTCCTCAGTGGTGCTGAACCCCCAGCAGACTTATTTAAGGAAGAAGGTCATGCAAGCAATTCAGACAGCGTGAGTTTTACCTCATAGTGGTCTGGCTGTGTTCCATGGTTGGTCAGACATAGAGTTTGTGCTCAGAGGTGTGTAGTGCTCAGAGGAGTTGGATTATCAGGCAGAGCTCCCTCAGTAACACAAGACCAAACAAGTGACCCTGATTATACTCAGTCTGACATTTTAACCAGTGTCTTCTCTCTTTTTTAGAAACATAATAAACAACCAGGACCTACAAGACTAAAACAAGTATAAACAGGTGCAAGCCGAGACAACAATAATATAATGGTCGATATAACAAAAAAAACAACAAAAAAAACAATTACACTTTGAAATGCTTTAATATGTAATCATTGAATATATGAAATTAGAATTGCATTACTGCTATAGAAACTGTTAAAAATGGAGGTACTTAGCACACAAATTGTCTAATTCATGACAACCCAATAGCCAGTGACAAGGGAACCCTAAGTTTATATATCTCTACCCTGGCTGGAAGCCTACAGTCTCTCATTTTTAGGTCAGATCGCACAGGTGAGCTACATGGCTTGGAAGATGACCAGGCGGTGCTCTTTCCGCTTACCTACCCAGTTTAACTTTGAGATCCCTCGCAGAGTGTATTGCATTAGCAGACCAGTTATTACTTTGATCTCCTCCCCTAATGAGTTAGAATATCGGACTCTGACTCAGTCTCCTTGGTTGAAGGTAGCATGTAACCAGTCCTAAGGGACCCTAACCACTTTGCAGGACAAATGTCTCTTCGAATAGTCAGTTAGGCTAACTCAGACGGTCAGTTTGCATGTCACATAGGCATTTTTCTGAACATTTATTTTTCAAAGCAGGTCATCACCAAAAGCAAGTTAATCACCTGACGATGGCTCTTGGCCGGAGCCGAAAAACCGTTTTGAGTTAATCCTTGGAATCTGATAAAGGTAAAAACATATTGAATCTTAATGGGCAAAGCACAGTCACTACAACTATTGTCCTTCACCACAAGTCAGGCCCTTTTATATGGCTGGTCATGCAGGCAATTCAGATGACACCTAGAGCACTATCCAGGACGAGCCACTGTCTAGTGGAGACCGCTTGGTAGGTAATTTTCACACATAGACTAGGGGGTATTTTGGCATCATCCTAGGTGAGTCTGTCCAGCTCATTCAGACCACTCGGTAAGGTGTGTTTTGGGTGAACAACAGGTCTCTAATCTTGTCCTAGGTGACTTAGACCTATCAACAAAGAATTTTCGGTTTGGTGGAATTGCAGGTCTTTGTACTTCTTCAACTTCCAGACCGTATTTTCTCAGGAAGAGACCTCTCGGCTAAGGGCATCCTTTTAGCAGTCCATGTAGCCCTGCTCCAGCTTAGCTGCTGAAGGACTAGGGCTCCCTTTTGATAGATAAGTCCAACCTTTAGTTCCAATATTTCTGCTAATTCTAGCGAACTGGGTTATTGATTTACCCAGCAAGCCTTTTTTTGCTTGAGAGTAAAAGATGCAGATGGCTCACACGCATTGAGGTTTCTTCAGCTGATAGGAGCATTAATCCTGATCAATGGTCTCCTGAGTAGAACGGTACTTTTTAAATGCATTGAATGGATATCGAGGCCCCTCTTTGAGGCGGCTAGTTCAATACTTGGTTTTATTCTTTACGCTGTCCAAGTCTCCACCTTATCCTAGTTAGCCATGTCCTCATTTTAGGTGTTAATGCAAGTAGTTCAAACTATCGACTCCGAGGGTGTTTGGAGATCTTACGGCTCTGTGGGTCTCCCAAGAGGCCTACTGCCTACACTAGAGCTTATCTCAGGTGATGATCAGAAATCTGGGCTCTTCCACCTTCCAGAGGAATCTTGGTCTATCCATATTACAACAGCATTCTCCTTTTCCAGCTTGGATTGGATATTTTTATTGCCAGTTTAGCTTGGTATTCTGCAGTTTGAGTACAGAACTCCAATTTATCGTGCAGATGCCCCCACATACTATCCATAGCATTCAGTCAGACTTCTCCCAGGGTTGTCCTCTTCTAGCCAATTGTTTGATCATTTAGTTTACGAGCTGCACCGGCAAATCAGTCATTCAAAAGACTCCTGGCTTTTTGGACTTTGTCTGACTAGGATTACAGAATTGGACCATAAAGGTAATTTTACTGCCATTTAATTTAGTATGTTTTTCAAAGCTGAGAACCTATGGGTAGTGCTCCTATGGCAATTTCCTTCTTTTTAATTTTTTTTGCATGTCTAGATGAACTAGGGTAGACTTCCAAGGGCATAGGTTCCTGCCTTGGCTATCCTGCTCCAGCAGAATTTATCTTCTAGTCCAGGGATTATGACTCCCCCATTCTGGCAGGGAGAATTTGTGTCCACTGTTTTTTTTTTTTATTTTTTTTAGGGGATCCGATAGACGTCTATGGCGTCCTGTTGCCCTTAGGGAGAGAACTCTCCAGTTCGGCTATTTAGTAAATTTATCATTCTCCAAGACAATATGTTCTGGTGTTCAGCTCCCTCCTTTAGCCTTAGTGGAGTTCTCCGCCTTTTCACTTTAATGAGATTGCTCTCCTTTCTTTTGGTACTTTGCATCTTTCCTCCCCAACAAGTTCTCACATACTCTGACCTAGAGCTATGCAGCTCTGCCTGTCTCGGACAGCTCCGTTTGGCGGTCTTATGGATCATTTTGGTATGCTCTGCAGAGGTCTGATTGTCTCTGGGGTCACTTTTGTGCCCTGATTAGTTGAACCATTAGCGAGCCTTCTAGGAAAGCTGCCATTGCTCTCCCATTGAGGGTTATGTAACACTATGCCTAGGGTGTAATGTCTTCCTGAGCCATTTTTCGCAAGGCCTCAGTTCTGCAACTGTATAAAGCATCTTCTTGGTTATAGGTGCATACCTTTTCTAAGTTTTACAGGGTTCGCACCTTCGCTTTGCAGACGCAAGTCTTGGCAGGAAGATACTACAGACGACAGTTGACAAGGTGGCAGAGTAAGCAGAAGTTGGTTTTAATTTCCACCCCAGGGACAGTTATAGGACATTCCATGGTTTCTTTGTTTCCAATCATAAAGAAATTTGGTGCCCACCATAAAATCCTTTTCTCGTTGTCTTTATGGGGGACACAGGTCCCACCCTTGGTTGCTCTGTCGGGCGTGCAATTACTTTGTTTTTTTTCTTCTGGGTGTAATAATATCTTCTTTTCGTGCTTTAACTCTTTTGGCTTATCCTACTGCATTCTTATTAAATTGAGGAGGCCTAATGCTAGCAGGGAAGGTATAGTCTACTCGGCATGAGGAAATTTTAATTTAGAATGTAATAATAGTATCGGCCCCCAGGTGGCAGTAGATTATCCCATGATTTCTTTGTCACCCCCCCCCCCCCAATGAATACTGAGACATGTTACAATGAGTACCAAAAATCTTAATTTCTCTCCCCACCCATCTTACAGTATATTCACATGCAGATATGCTGTTCCTGGCAGGCTACTCAGAAAGGTCACCAGCTGGAGTCCTGCTCTTCATAGCTGAAGATATGACACTTTGATACAATAAAGTAGACAGTGTACAGCTTCTATAAGGCTTGAGTCACACTTGCTCGTGACTCGTGAAAAGATCGCATTGCACTGCCTGGACCGGCTGGTTTCTCTCCATGACAGCAGCATAGAAATACATGCAGCTGACCCGCTCCTATCTGGAGAGAAGCCAGCCAGTTCTGGCAGTGCAATATGATCCTTGCGCGAGTCACGCGCAAGTGTGACTTCAAGCTAACAGTGTAAATTTCTCTTTCTTAAGACCTGAACGCCATAGAAAATCTATGGGATCAGCTGAGTGGTTGTGCAGAGGCTTGTAATTCTGTACCCCAGATCATCAATGACTGGAGGACTGTCCTTCAAAAAGAGTGATATATCATGCCTCAGCCGACAATAACTCTACTTGTGAAGAGCATGAGCTGTTGTTGTCAAGCTGTAATTGATTGGCAAGACCAAATGACAAGTTATTGAGACATTGATATTTTTCTTTGTGTGTGTGTGGGGGGGGGGGGGGGGGGGGTATACCCACCACTGTTGGCTTTTGTTTCACTAAATTGTTTGAGATGTGAGTATCACAATTGCATGTGTCTACTTAAATGCCCTATTTTATGGTAAAATTTCACTGTAGTGTGAATGTTTTTTTTACATTTTATATAACTTTCACCAAAAGCCAAAAATTCCTAACTTTGAGTAGTATATAATAAAATATTTACAAAAACTGAAGGGTACTTACTTTTGGGATTTAATGTATAAGATTGGTCAGAATCACAGAAATGCTACGTCAAGTGTTCCTGTATGTGGGGGAGTTGGCGACCAATCTATCTGATGTGTATGGGGGTCTTTAAAGGGGTTCTCGAAGACTTAATTATGTGATGGGATCATGTTATCACAAATAGCAGCCCATCATAGTCACATGTTAGGACAGGCTGCAGTCTGACGAAACAGCTCCCAATACCTGTGTCTCAACTGACAAAAGAGCTGTATTATAAGCACACATACAGGGACTGCCTGAGAAGGGCTCTGACAGGAGAATACTCTCCTCGGCTGACTGCTCACGGAGACTGAGGTCACAAGGAAACATCCTTTGTGCTCTCTCAGCCACATAACAGAGAGTAGTAGATAGGGATGTCAAACCGGGCCACTGACTCAGCCGATCCAGGAGATTATGGATTGATGTTGCTTTTATTCATTACACAGATCAAGTCAACGCGTTTCAGGAGTCACAGCTCCCTTCATCAGGACAGACTGGCAAGCAAAACAAATCTGCTGTACAAGGAATCCTTCCAGCATTATATACCTTACTGATGACGTCAAGATCCACCCACTTCTAAAAAAATCGGCGGGAATCCATACATAGAAAAAAATGTGTCATCATCTATTACATTCAGCCTTTCTTATAGTAAATCAATTCATCATTATTATATCTGTCCTGACGACTAAGAAGTATAAAATAAAAATGGATTAAAAAGAAATTAAAAACATGTGTTTGTGCAAAATCTATATGTGTCTCTCTCTTTTATATATGAATAGTGTCAAAATGATCGTAGGGAGCCCATGCAAATGTGCAACTAGATAATCACCACATTGCCTAGAACGTCTTTAGGAAAGTGTCAATTGATCAAGGCGGCTGGGTTGTGATCGTAAATTCAGCCAGCGCCATCCTGGAAGTGATCGTCGGGATGTGTTCAAAACATGGATTTATTACAAGGTGTACTAAATAGAACCCTACTGAACGAAAGCGTGTTTAAAAGGATCAATTGTCCAGTGAGTAAAAATTCTATCTGGTATTGAAAATACATGGTGTTAAAAGGAAGAAAAGGAAAAAGAAAAAGGATCAAAAATTTAATCCTTAAGAGACGGTGTCATGGTATTAGAACCAAAAACTACGTGGAACCTGAGCTTAGTGAAGGCGAATTGTGCAAACACAAGGTGCTATAGTTTCCTATATATCAGTATAGGGAAGAAAATAAATGCATGTCCATATAATTGTTAATTTCCCCGACCGACAGGCTAGTGCGGAACATTCTATGGGAAAAAAACCTTTAATGTTGTTTTAGTCGGAAATCACCAACATCATACCACCATTTATTTAGGAATGATAATTTGGGGACCAGTAAAAAAGTAGAATTATACCCAGTTAAAGGCATGGGAAAAAAATATATATATATATATATAGACATCTGTTTAAGTAAGGATATGGAGCTAGTATAAAAATGTGCCGTGAGGGTGAATAGAGTTCAAAACCTTGGGAACAATTCAAGTGCGCATGTCAAGAAAATCTCTCTCGAGGAATGTGTGCAGACATCTGCTTAGTAAGGATATGGAGCTAGTATAAGAATGAACTATGCCGTGAGGGTGAATAGAGTTCAAACCCGTGGGAACAAATCAAGTGCGCATGTCAAAGAGATCTCTCTCGAGGAATGTGTTTGTATGGAGCTATGTGTGGTGTATAATGTGTACTGGACCACTGCAATTGTTTAGTCTCTAACAATTATTAAAATTATATATATATATATATATATATATATGATATATACATATGTATAATTAGTTCTAAAAACATAAGGCTATGACCTGATCATATTATTATTACAGCAATTAAATTAAATAAATTAATTAATTTAGAGTGACCACCTAAAAGGATATAAAAATCCTCTATAGGACCACTAAAATCTTCACAACACCTCATAAAATCATAATGTTACAAAGATTACGTTAAAAAACATAAAATTTAGTCCATAATGTTCTCTAGTTAGGGAAAATCCGTTGCTCATTAAACGGCGTCCATATAAACAATCTTATTATTATAATTATTAATATTATTGGGGATCTTGTGGTCATTTCTATTACAACACAGGTATAAACACAACAAAGGGACTACTTTAGGGGACATTAGCGATCTAATAAAACAGATCCGTTACTTCATTGAGCCCAAAGGGTTTAAGTGTGTTAAGTTTATAGATCCAATAGGTCTCTTTCCTTTTTAGAGCCTCAATGCGATTATGTGAGAAAGGGGTTATCTGTTCGATCGGAGTGATTCTGATCTTTGACTTCCCATTGTGATCCATAGTAATGTGTCTCGACAGCCCATGTAACATGAATCCTATTTTTATGTTGTGTCTATGCGAGTTTAACCTATTATGCAGGGCCTGTGTTGTTCTCCCAATATATTGTCTATCGCATTCACATTCAATCAAATATATGACATAATCTGATTGACAATTTAAACGTGATTTGATGGAAAAAACTTCCCCCCCTGTTTTAGAGCAAAAATTGACCCTTTGATGTTGAATTGACCTGCAGCATAGACAGTTCTTAGAGAAACATTTAAAGGATCCCTTAATATTATCCATGGCTTCCATGGGTTTTTTCTCTCTGAGTCGGCTGGGAGCTAACTGATTTTTTAATGTCGAGGCCCTCCGATAGGTGATCCCAGGAACCTCTGGGATAGCTTTCTTCAGAAAGGGGTCATTCCGAAGAATACCCCAGTGTTTACGGATAATACTCTTGAATCAAGAGTATTATCCGTAAACACTGGGGTATTCTTCGGAATGACCCCTTTCTGAAGAAAGCTATCCCAGAGGTTCCTGGGATCACCTATCGGAGGGCCTCGACATTAAAAAATCAGTTAGCTCCCAGCCGACTCAGAGAAAAAACCCATGGAAGCCATGGATAATATTAAGGGATCCTTTAAATGTTTCTCTAAGAACTGTCTATGCTGCAGGTCAATTCAACATCAAAGGGTCAATTTTTGCTCTAAAACAGGGGGGGAAGTTTTTTCCATCAAATCACGTTTAAATTGTCAATCAGATTATGTCATATATTTGATTGAATGTGAATGCGATAGACAATATATTGGGAGAACAACACAGGCCCTGCATAATAGGTTAAACTCGCATAGACACAACATAAAAATAGGATTCATGTTACATGGGCTGTCGAGACACATTACTATGGATCACAATGGGAAGTCAAAGATCAGAATCACTCCGATCGAACAGATAACCCCTTTCTCACATAATCGCATTGAGGCTCTAAAAAGGAAAGAGACCTATTGGATCTATAAACTTAACACACTTAAACCCTTTGGGCTCAATGAAGTAACGGATCTGTTTATTAGATCGCTAATGTCCCCTAAAGTAGTCCCTTTGTTGTGTTTATACCTGTGTTGTAATAGAAATGACCACAAGATCCCCAATAATATTAATAATTATAATAATAAGATTGTTTATATGGACGCCGTTTAATGAGCAACGGATTTTCCCTAACTAGAGAACATTATGGACTAAATTTTATGTTTTTAACGTAATCTTTGTAACATTATGATTTTATGAGGTGTTGTGAAGATTTTAGTGGTCCTATAGAGGATTTTTATATCCTTTTAGGTGGTCACTCTAAATTAATTAATTTATTTAATTTAATTGCTGTAATAATAATATGATCAGGTCATAGCCTTATGTTTTTAGAACTAATTTATACATATGTATATATCATATATATATATATATATAATTTTAATAATTGTTAGAGACTAAACAATTGCAGTGGTCCAGTACACATTATACACCACACATAGCTCCATACAAACACATTCCTCGAGAGAGATCTCTTTGACATGCGCACTTGATTTGTTCCCACGGGTTTGAACTCTATTCACCCTCACGGCATAGTTCATTCTTATACTAGCTCCATATCCTTACTAAGCAGATGTCTGCACACATTCCTCGAGAGAGATTTTCTTGACATGCGCACTTGAATTGTTCCCAAGGTTTTGAACTCTATTCACCCTCACGGCACATTTTTATACTAGCTCCATATCCTTACTTAAACAGATGTCTATATATATATATATATTTTTTTTTCCCATGCCTTTAACTGGGTATAATTCTACTTTTTTACTGGTCCCCAAATTATCATTCCTAAATAAATGGTGGTATGATGTTGGTGATTTCCGACTAAAACAACATTAAAGGTTTTTTTCCCATAGAATGTTCCGCACTAGCCTGTCGGTCGGGGAAATTAACAATTATATGGACATGCATCTATTTTCTTCCCTATACTGATATATAGGAAACTATAGCACCTTGTGTTTGCACAATTCGCCTTCACTAAGCTCAGGTTCCACGTAGTTTTTGGTTCTAATACCATGACACCGTCTCTTAAGGATTAAATTTTTGATCCTTTTTCTTTTTCCTTTTCTTCCTTTTAACACCATGTATTTTCAATACCAGATAGAATTTTTACTCACTGGACAATTGATCCTTTTAAACACGCTTTCGTTCAGTAGGGTTCTATTTAGTACACCTTGTAATAAATCCATGTTTTGAACACATCCCGACGATCACTTCCAGGATGGCGCTGGCTGAATTTACGATCACAACCCAGCCGCCTTGATCAATTGACACTTTCCTAAAGACGTTCTAGGCAATGTGGTGATTATCTAGTTGCACATTTGCATGGGCTCCCTACGATCATTTTGACACTATTCATATATAAAAGAGAGAGACACATATAGATTTTGCACAAACACATGTTTTTAATTTCTTTTTAATCCATTTTTATTTTATACTTCTTAGTCGTCAGGACAGATATAATGATGAATTGATTTACTATAAGAAAGGCTGAATGTAATAGATGATGACACACATTTTTTTCTATGTATGGATTCCCGCCGATTTTTTTAGAAGTGGGTGGATCTTGACGTCATCAGTAAGGTATATAATGCTGGAAGGATTCCTTGTACAGCAGATTTGTTTTGCTTGCCAGTCTGTCCTGATGAAGGGAGCTGTGACTCCTGAAACGCGTTGACTTGATCTGTGTAATGAATAAAAGCAACATCAATCCATAATCTCCTGGATCGGCTGAGTCAGTGGCGCGGTTTGACATCCCTATCTACTACTCTCTGTTATCTGCCAATTTTGGGTCCGCTGCCGTGACTTGGATTTCTTAAAATGCTGTTATAGGCGTTGTGACTTTCACAACCCCTATAGGTGAGTAAGACCACCCTCCTTGACTTTCCCCCCCCCCTTTTTCTGGGGTAAGACCCTATTGCGCTTCTTTTCCACAGTGTTTCCCCCTGCTCTCTCAGCCAAGCATATGTTTACGATACTGGTCTTCTTTTGGATAAGACACAGGTCTTGGGAGCTCAAGTATGCTGAAATCCTTCTTGACAAGTGACTAGGATGAGATGCAATTTAAACTGCATGATGGAGACTATTTTGTCAGATTCTTGGAGATCACCTTTAAGTTGATGGCTACAACCTAAGACCCTACTTTGTGTTATGTGCTAGTGAACCTGACCCAGCACCATATAATATGCGGTATTACAAAGACTTGCCAGAACTTGTCCATTGGACACCTGCGGCTTTTCAGCTGTTTAATAACATTTCAATGTGTGTGGACATACGCATTAGTAATCTCATGTATTAATTCCAGTTTCTTAACTTAAGAATCATCAGATTACATTTCCAAGGCTATTGATCTTCTGAAGTTGCTTAAAGAGAACCTGTCACACATTTCATGCTACCCCTTACCACAGGCCTGAGTGTAGCCAAGTGTATTTTTCTATGATGGAGTCCAGCATTTCAGAGGAAAAATCTTGAAGAGCTGGCCAGACACAAGAGGGAGACACAAAAAGAGTCTGATGTGATGCCTGCCCGGATTCTCTCCGCTGTGCTCCAGGTCATTGACAGGTAGCTCCCATAATATCTTGGCAGAGATAATCCACCCAGTGATCACATCAAACTCAACCCAGCTCTTCAATCTATGTTTTCTCTGAAATGCCATAGCATTTAAGAGTATAACATACCGATTACTATTAACTAAGTATGGTTTGACTGATGCTACCAGTAGCTTTGGTAGCATAAGTAATCTGACAGGTTCCCTTTAGGTCAAAGGGTTTACAATTTTTAATACATTTCACATACTTAAATGTTCTTCTGAACAGTGGAGGCGTGGGTCGTGAGACCAATACTAGAGTGGAGCAAGTACCTAACTATTCGTACTTGCTATACTCATAATGTGTACTGTCTAATACTCGCGTATTCGTTTAGAATAGAGTGTGCAACGCAAGTCAAATGGGAAAAAATTTGCAAAGTAACGAATAACCCGAATGCCGTACTATTCGTGCAAGTAGCGAATAGAGTGGAATTCGGGTTACTCGTTACATTGCGAGTTTTCCCCATTGACTTGCATAGCATACGCTATTCGGGATGAATACGCAAGTATTACACAGTACTCGTTATGAGTAGTGTTGAGCGGACCCGGATCGGCAAAATCCGGATCCTCACGGTTTGAGCGGCACATCAGAGTCTGACCCGGATGCGGGATTCCGGGTGCATGATCCGGATCAGTGTTTTTTTTTTTCTCTCTCTCTCTCTCTCTCTCATTCTCTCCCCGGATTCCACTCCCCATTGACAGATATGGGGCCAGATTCCGGATCGGATCCGGACTTCTTTGGCAATCCGTGGGTGATCTGCTGGACCCGGATTATTGAAAGTCCGCTCAACTCTAGTTATGAGTATAGCGAGTACGAATAGTTAGCTACTCGCTCAACTCTAACTAATACCCATCGCTCAAAACACTGTTGTGATGTGCTCACTTTGCAAGTAGCAGCCTAGAGCTCCTTCATGAGCAGGTGCGCAGAGCAGTGTACAGGCAACAAGAAGTCCACTGTATGCAGAGTTCAGCACAGGCAAAAAGGGGAATTATGTACCATGTTTTTACATATCACATATCAAACAGTTTGAAATTAAAATTATGACTGTAGAGTAATAAGTTTCTGGTCCAACTACAGATGTAGCCAATTTTAAAATGACAAAGGTCATTTTATCTCCAGTGCAAAAAATTGTGAGAAAAGCCAAAGGGTACAATTTTAGGGCCCGGCTTCCCCACCATTCTCAGAAAACTACAAAGACGACACACACAAGATATTAGTCCTAGGAAGAATTTATAGAAATGAATATCCACAGGTTTGATTTTTATTTTTTTAAAATACAAAGATTACGATAGACAACTTCCATCTGTTTCCTGTCTTAAAATATTCTAAAAGCATTTAAAAAAATAAAGATTTTTTAGCACCTTTTAGACACATGAGGATTTCATTTATTCACTGGTGACTTTGCTGTTCCATACACCTGAATCCATTCCCAGCTGCACAAGGTTTCCATGTACACAAACCAGCAGACGGCAGCAGTTTTACAGGACATACACCATGCATGGTGCTATGCTTTCAACATTGTATGAAGACAATTGGAAAAGTCATTGACCGGAGGCTCTGCCTGTCCGGCATACATGGGAAGACGACCCCCCCCCCCCCAAATATTTGGAACTTTCTCTAGCTAGCATTACAAAAAGAAATGAGCCGACCAATGGAAGTTCGATTTGGCGGCTTCAGCCAGACTATAGAGTTCGGTTTGGGATTCGAACTTGACCTGAACCCCAATAGAAGTCTCCGCCCATATGCAGCCAGTGATAAACAGATCACTTTCGGGGGAGGGTGGGGTTTTTACATATTTATTTTTATATTTTTTTGTCTCGTGTACACTACATCCAATCATGCTGTTGTTACCCCCAGTGAGAACCGAGCACAGCGATGCTCACGCGAGTGGTCTGCATACAGAAAGCACCCAAAACTCCGAACCTGAACTGTTTGGTTTTTTTGTAAAGTCTGTGTTGGGTACAAACACCAAACCTTGGGTTTGCTCATCTCTAATTACAAAAGACTGTTGGGGGCTGTAGTACTTTTGCTAACTAGTTTAGTACTGTAATTTCAGGCGGTGAAATAATGCCGTGTTGGTTCAGTGGCTTTACCTCTATTGCACTCTCATTCTAAACTTCATTGTGTAGACACCAAGCCCAACTAGGAATTTTTCGAAGGTTACATGGACTGTTGCTCATCCTTCCATTTGTCTCATCCAAACAAGTAAACGTGTATAACTAGATATAAAACAAAATTTGACTAACATACATCCTGGATTAAAAAATGGCAGCAATTTAAAGTAGTAAAGTTTGCCCCTGCCAGCATGGGCAGAGCAGCCTTAAACCGGGGAATACAGTGTTCACTGGGCATCTATCACCCTAAAGACCAAAGTCAAGAAGATTAACAGGAATGCTTCTATAGGTTGACAATTGCTTAATAAGCACTGCAGTCCTAAAACATTTAGGTTGTCCTAATTTTTTTTCTTTTTTAAAAAAGTAGTCTAATAAATATAGTGGTAGTCACCAGGTATTTGTCATAGAAAGAACTAGGAAACAGACATTCACGAGAGATTAATGCAGGCGTATGTGTGTCTGTAACTAAAAGTGGTTAAATATTACAGAATAAAATAGAGACTATTCCAAACCCGATGCAAAGATTTTAGGCACCCAGAAACTTTGCATCCTTCGCACAGCTGTTGTACTATCTTAGGCTAGCTTCCTCCTAGGACAGTCCGGTTGCAAACAACCCTCTGCTCTTGGGCAGTCTGGTTGAAAACAACCCTCTGCTCTTGGGCAGTCTGGTTGAAAACAACCCTCTGCTCTGGAGAAGACTTCAGTAGAAGTTGGCACAACTAGAATCAATATGATCTCAGTTGGTTCAATTGATGACCTCAGTTGGTTCAATTTTTGGAATCGCAGCCTCTTTCACAATGTAAAACTAAAAAGTGTTCGTGTTGAGCTGAGGCATGGAATAGCTCAACCTGTGTATCCAAGTGATGTGGCCCCATAAGAATGGGACTGTAACACTGCACATTAGTGTTCAGAGAAGAGCAGCTTTCGACTCTTTGGTCTCTGGATGCAAGAAGGAATCTTGGGAAGTTCATGTGCAGCCTCTGCCAAGATAGGCACCACTGTGGCTGTTAAATGTGCTCCTATTTCTGGCCGGTGGACGTGAAGCTGTTTTCAATGCAGAGGACAATAAAGTTCTTGTTGCAGCTCTGGGAGCGCTGCTCTAGGAGTTTCCCGCTTGATAGAGATGAAGCTTGACCGGTGACGACACTCTCGTCAGTACGCCAGGTCTCACAGTAGTTCTCAGTTAAGCGGCGACCTTTGGCGTCTGACCCATGCCAGATCATCTTCTGTGGCCTGAGACAAACATCAAGACAATGCATTAGATGGGATACTTTCAGTATGTACAGGATTAAAAATCATCAAACAAAAGGGGAAAACCTGTACAATAAGGATTGTATCAGAAAATGATCAATTATTTAAGTGAAGTTATTTTATGTGACATGTATTGGGGGGTTATAAGCGCACAATATGTTTTAAACTTTCTAATCGAAATTGTGCAACTATTCCACTGGAGGCTACTCTAGACTCACACTTCCTATTCTTTACAGAAGACTTTTTAGAAGTCTCATTATCATCAGAGGCAGGATTACAATTACAGGTAACACCGCTATACAGAGATGATAATACCGGATTCCCCAATCGCAATAATTGATGTCACAGCGGACCCTGCTGTCCCCATTTGCACACGCTCATTAGATACTTCAATACTAAATAAAGATACAATTGGAGTCAGTCTATTGCTGCTAATATACATGGGGATTTCCTGAATGAACAGGAAGTAGGAGTCTAGAAATGCCCAGTGTGAAAATTGCAAGGTCTTTCCATTTTTATTGTTTGTACAGATTGTGATATAAAACGTTAAAAAAAAACTAAATTAAATACATATTTACTATGAAACCCTGATTTAAACCTAAGGTTATTTTCTGATAAGCAATACCCTTCATGGCTGACAAATAAGTATAAAATTTCTATTTCTTGTTCTGCTTTTTTTTTTTAAACTCGTTTTATTGAAAGTTAAGTAAATCATTACATTAGAGGATAAGTCAGCAAATTGTACAGTAAAAAATACATGTAAACTGGTTGATAATCAATAAAGCAACAACAATCAAGTCAACGTCTATTACTTTCAGCATGGTCATAGCACATTAAACATAGCAAAGGTGTCTGCACGCGAGACATATCCATCTTGAGGCAAAAAGCCCATGTTAACAAGGAGAGTGCAACCCAGGTTTCAGGGATCTCGTAATATCCCTGATACAGTGTATCATGAATCACATGTGTCTCCTTTCCGCCCACTGGGGCATTATTGGCTATTATTGCGATAATACCGACCGTAGGTTATCAGCCAGGGAACCGGGTGATCCTCCAGTCAAGGGCGATCCCATCCATCTACCTCATATTTTGTCGAATTTATTTAAAGAGCCTCTTGTCTTATAAACAAATTGTTCTGACGGAATTATAGCATTTACCAATGCAATCCAAGAGGCTCTAGTTGGGGGACGAGTGCTCATCCAATTTAGTATAATGCCCTTCCGGGCCAGAAAAAGGACCTTTTTTATTAATAGATTCTAATCTTGGGACCAGGAGTGTACATCTACCACCCCAAATAGACACAGGATTGGGCACATAGCAACCGCTTTTTGAAGTATGGCGGAAAGAGTCGTTACAATCTCACTCCAATAGGAGAGAATGACAAGGCAATCCCATATCATGTGCCAGAAATCCGCACCGTCTCTCCCGCATCTCGGACAGCCCATCCCCACCAATTTATTTGTCTTTTTCATCTTGTTCAGTCTCTGGGGAGTGATATAACTTTGGTGTATTATATATAACTGAATCAGTCTATTATGAACTGCAGGAGAGACCAACGTGTGGGATTCGACAATGTCGTCCCACACTACATCATCAATTTCAGGGATCCTGGCACGCCACCTCTCTCGGACAGAAAGAGGACTGTTCATGGCCTTGGCCCGAATGAGGGAGGAGTATAGTTTAGAAATGAGACCACCAGGGCCCTGTGATCTAATAATTCCAATGACTGGAAAGGAAGAGAATCTAACCCCACGACCAGAGAACTGAGCCCGAAAGGCGTGCCTAATCTGGAGATACTGAAACCCATGAGATTCCGGCAAATCGAATTCCGTACGCAGTTGTGCAAAGGGGCGGAGTTCACCATCCCGGACCAGTGATCCCAGGGAGACTATTCCGAGATTCCTCCACTCGCCAAACCCCGGCAACCCACAAAAGTGTGGAAGGTCCAGGTTATCCCATATGGGTGTCTCAGTTGGTACATCATGAAATCCGAATATGGCTTTAGCCTCTTTCCAGATCCTGGCCCCCAATTTGTGCATCGGGAGGACACGACCCTCAGGGGCCCACCTGTGATCCGTCAACAACAGCCACAGGAGATCCACACCTGTGAACTCTGCCAGGAGTCCCTCCGGAGAACCCCTAACCCCGGGGAGTGTCTATTGACCCAGATATTTCAATTGTCCGGCCAGGTAGTATACCGTATTTTTCGGACTATAAGACGCACCGGACTATAAGACGCACCCTTGTTTTAGAGGAGGAAAAAATAGAGAAAAAATAAAATTAAAGTAAAAGAATGTGGTCATGACACACTGTTATTTTACTGCTGACAGTGTTACTTAGGTAATAATATCCCCAAATTCTGTCCTCATATCCCCCATTCTGGGTACCTTCCAGGTATATATGGCCCCTATTGTGGAATATGTATGTTCCCCATCATTATATGTGTGATCCTCCAATCTGGTGTGTGGTTATAGTGTGTGTGTGTATATATATATATATATATATATATATATATATGTATATATATATATATATATATATATATATATGTGTGTGTGTGTATTTATATATATATATATATATATATAGTTATATACTGTGTGTGTGGTTGTGTGTATATAGTTATATTGTGTGTGTGTGTGTGTGTGTGTGTATATATATATGTATATATATATAGTTATATACTGTGTGTGTGTGTGGTTGTGTGTATATAGTGTGTGTGTGTATGTGTGTGTGTATAGTTATATTGTGAGTGTGTGTGTGTGTGTTATATATATTCCAACCCCATCCAGGTGTACAGTAATGCCTATACTATATTATTTATTGCCTTACTTTTACAGATGTGCTGCTCACCATGCTTCAGTTTGGTCCTGGCATTACAAGCAAAGTCTGCCATATCTGAAGAGGACCTGCAGTGATGTAATGGAGAGGCGGGCACTGTGCTGTTCTGTGCTGCTCTGCCCACCCCTCTGCATTACATCACTGTAGGTCCTTGTCAGCTACGGGAGACTGAGCAGAGGCAGCAGGAGCAAAGTGAAAGTAATTTGAGCCCTCAGCACAGAGACTGCGGCTGTGCTGTGATGGTATGCCGTGCTCTGGCCCGGACACTGCAGTGATCTGCACATCCTCCGGGCGAGACATGACTGCAGCGGCCCCTTCTCCTGCCTCCTAAACAGCGGACACAGTCTCTGCAGGAAGCCGGCATCTGGAGCTCCCATGTGTGTCCGCTGTTTACATTAAACAAATATTCATTAGCTGCTCCTCACACCCGCTGAGCCTGACTGAAGAGAGAGGTGGGCGGGGAGCAGCTAATGAATATTCACTTACTTTAAGCAGCGGGTACACGTGGTTTCTCCAGCGCCGGCTTCCTGCAGCAGCGACCCTCCCTGCCTCCTGTGATCCCACTCCACAGGGCGGACTCCCCACAGCTCCCTACCCCGCAGCTTCAGACCATAAGACGCACCCCACACTTTCCTCCCACATTTGGAGGAAAAAAAGTGTGTCTTATGGTCCGAAAAATACGGTATATAAAGATCAGGAAGGGCCATACCCCCCATGTCCTTGGGTCTCTGTAATTTGGCCAATTGGACCCTTGATCTGGATGTGCCCCAGACAAAGGTAATCATTAAAGATTCCAGGGACCGAAAGAAAGAGCGGGGAATCTGTACAAATACATGCTGGGTAATATAGAGACACTTTGGTTGCACTATCATTTTAAGGAGGTTAATCCTTCCCGCCACTGAGAGCGGGAGTTGGCTCCATCTATTAAATTTCTCCCCGAAGTGTGATAATAAGGGGGCAATATTTCTTGCTATCATCTCCGAAGGGCTTCCCGCCAGTATAATTCCAAGGTATTTAAAATGATCCACCACTGGAACCCTACATATGCGACTATTCACCAGTTCCTCTCTGTTCCGAGACAGAAAGAGGAGGTACGACTTTGACCAGTTTATTGACAGACCCAAGAACTCCCCAAATCGGTCAATTAATTGCACGGCTCTAGGAATGGAGGAATCCAGATCAGATGCAAACAGTAGCAAGTCGTCTGCATACAGAGACAAACGTTCATCTCCCTTACTGTGTCTCACTCCCCGGTAAATTGGGTCCGCTCGAATGCGCACCGCCAGCGGTTCCATGGCAAGGGCGAACAGGAGAGGGGATAGGGGACATCCCTGTCTGGTTCCCCTCCCCAAAGGGAAAGTTTCCGACACCCCGCCACCCACCTGAATGTTAGCAGATGGAGCTTTATATATAATCTCAATCCAACTGATAAATTCGTTGCCGAAACCAAATGCCCGCAGCACCTCCAGCAGGTATGGCCATTCTATAGAGTCAAAGGCTTTGGTCGCATCCAGTGAGACCAGAGCCCAATCCTCCTCTAACTTGATGCCCATCTGTAAGACCACCTGCGCCCTCCTCAGATTATCCGAGGTACTCCTACCCGGAATGAATCCCGACTGATCCTCATGTACTATAGAGGAGATCACTTTATTGAGTCTAGTTGCTAGAATTTTGGTAAGAATTTTGTAATCAGAGTTCAACAAAGAGATCGGTCTGTACGAGCCACAATCCAATGGATCCTTATCTGGTTTCAATAGTAGGACGATGGTTGCCTCATAAAAGGAATCAGGCAACCGTCCCCTGCGGAACGAAACCTTAACCGACTCCAGGAGGGCTGGAGCCAGCTCTCCCTGATATTTGTCAAAAATTTCAAATCGGGAGTCCGTCTGGCCCAGACGCCTTACCCCTATTGAGGGCCCCCATCGCCTCCACCATCTTCTCCATACTAATGGGCTCATCCAGGGCCGATCTCTGGGCCGAAGTCAATCTGGGAAACTCCAGATCTCGTAAGTAATCAGCGATCTCCTCCCTTGACACGGTCAGCCTGGACTCATACAGGTTCCTATAGAAGTCCAGAAACACGTCCAGAATACCATTGACGGAAGTGATTGATTCGCCACTAGGGTCTCTGATCTTGAGGACCGCAGGTGAGCTATTGGATTGACGCACCAGGAACGCTAGTAAACTACTGGATTGGTTCCCTTGCTCAAAATATCTCTGGCTCGTGAAGAATACATGTCTCTTAGCCTTATCTTGCAAGTACAACAGATATTTCCTCCCAGCCTGTAGCCATTGAGATCTGTTTTCCTCAGAAGGGTCCGAGGTGAATCTATGTTCGAGCACCCTATTTTGGGTGGCCAGTTCCTCCTCCTCTCTGGCCGCCTGTTTCTTGATATAAGAGATAGAGGAGTGACAGCATCCCCTCAAATATGCCTTGAGCGCGTCCCAATAGGCCGAGTGATTCTCTTCCACGGAGTTCATTTCCGTGTATGCCCTGAGCTGATCAGGAATCCTATCATTGGTACCAAAGAGTGAAAGCCACCAAGGGTTAATCTTCCGTGACAGTTTACGAGATTTACATCCTTCCCATTTAATGCTTACAAATACCGGGGAGTGATCTGATACTGATCTGGGGAGATGACATACCGATTGTATATGGGCACAGACTCTCTCATTTCCACAAATGTAATCAATTCGAGATAATGAGTTTTTCCCTGGAGTATAACATGTATATTCTCTCAGTACTGGGTTAAAAAACCGCCACATGTCGCACCATCCCACCTCCTGTAAGAATGCACTCAATCTAGTTTGTATCGTGGGGGAGATCGGGACCTGTCGGGTGCTGAATCTATCCAGTCCTGGGTTATTAATCAAATTGAAGTCCCCCATGCAGAGCACCAAGGCTTGTGGGAATTGTGAGGCAAACTTAGCTGCCTCATACAGAATCGAGATTCCCATCGCAGGGGGGATGTATATGGCTAAGATCACTATCATAACCCCATCGATGTGAGCCTGGATAAACACATACCTCCCATCATTATCCTTTATCATCATACCCGGGTCCCACCGCAGAGCTTTATGAATTAGTACCGATACTCCCCTAGAATATGAGGAATGAACAGAGTGAGCTGCCCATTGAACCCAAGGCGTCTGGAGCACTCTAGTGGTCTCCAACAATAAGGCTATGTGCGCACAGTGCGTTTTTCGCGGCGTTTTTGCGCGTTTTTCGGGTGCGTTTTTGGCCTCAAAACTGCAGGACTTTGCTTTCCCAGCAAAGTCTATGAGTTTTCATTTTTGCTGTCCGCACACATCTGTTTTTTTTACCTGCGTTTTTGAGTTAAAAAAAAAAAAAATGGACATGTCAGTTCTTTCCTGCGTTTTTCTGCGTTTTCCCCCCATGCAATGCATTGGAAAAACGCAGCAAAACGCAGAGATCAAAAACGCAGCAAAACGCAGCCAAAAACGCACCAAATCGCGGCAAAAACGCATGCGTTTTTTGATGCGTTTTTTCGACGCAGGTGCGTTTTTAGCGGCCAAAAACGCACAAAAACGCAGCGGCAAAAAGAAGCAGTGTGCGAACCTAGCCTAAATGGGTCTCCTGTAAACATACAATCTGAGCTTTGGATCTTTTGATATGGGCGAATACTGCCGCCCGTTTCCTGGATGTGCCCAGTCCCCTAACATTCCATGTCATCAAGCTTAAAGCCATTGAAAGATACCACTTGCTGAATTGCTAGAAAAATGTCAAAAACTTAACCTACAGTAGAACTTGGGTAAACGTACCCTTAAATACAAACTATCGGTTGCGCACACACAGCCGATAAGAACTGGTCCAGTAGTGTGACCAGGAGAGATTTTCCCTAGTAACGACTAGGGTGAACCAACGTGGCTAGATGGTGTACTTTGTACGGGGGTGTCCTCAAACAAGGACTTAAGCTTCTCCTGCAGTCCAATAAAATGAATTGAATTACCCTGCAGCATAGCCTTTAATCGTGCATAAGTGAAAGGACCAAGAATAGATAGGGATAGAAGTAAGAGAGAAAAAAGAAGAGGATAGAAAAAGAGGGGGAGGAGAGAAGAGAGAAGAAAAAAAAAAAAAAAAAGGGGGGGGGGAAGGAGGAAGAAAGAGAAAAAGGGTAGGGGAGAGAAAGAGAGAGGGGAGAAATTGAAATAAGGGATAGAGGAGGGGGGCGAGAGAGAGAGGATATAGAGATATGAGGAGGAGAAAAAGTGACTGAGGGCAAACTGGGAGGAACTGGGGGGAAAGAGAGGAAGGGTGAAGAAGGAGGCTGGAGAGAAGAGCAGGGGGAGACTGAAGGTAGAAGGAGAATAAGAGCAAGAAGGGAGTAGGGGGGTGAGATGAAAGGGGATGAGGAATTAAGCTGATAAGGGGGGGGGGGGGGGAAAGTGGGAGTGTGAAGAAAATAAGAGAAGAGTTTGCAGGTAACCTTAGGCTATAAGTTATTATGACATATGGTAACCTTAGAAACTTTATAGCTCTAAAAAACAAAATTCAACATTATGAACTTAAGTGCGTTGCCTAATACTGCGAGCCCAGAGTAAAGTCCCAATTTGGATCCAAAAAATACAGGATATAACAAGATCGCATGAAAGAGTTCAGGGTGCCGCAACAGCGGTCTGGCTCATGTCCCGTCTGATGTCAACTCGATCCGGTCCCATCAGCGACAAGTAATCCGAAGCTCAAACTGGGCTAAACAATGATCACGGGGAACGCAGGACCCGTCACATTTAAAGGTGCGACCCCAAGCTACCCACTCTCGAGGAGGGCCAAATCTGGAAACCGGCTCAATGGAAAACCAATAATAGACTCATCCGGAAACTCACATGCCTCCGGGGGGGTCACAAGCGCACCAGCGCATCCTGATGAGTTAATCAGCTTCTCAACGAACTGGAACCAGAAGATCAGGACATGAACGCAATTGCGATCCCGCGCCCCGCTCCACTCACATGCCAGGAGGGATGAAACAAACAAAGATATTTCGCTCCTTCAGTATCAAGGGACGCTAAGTACCTGCGTAGGATGATCCTAAAACTATCACAACAGCGATTTCAGACACGACGTCCCAAAGATTAGAGTCGCATTACCGACCTCTCTCCAAAGAAGATGAAATAAGTGAATCAGAACCGCGACGCCATCACAACAACGACCCTCCAGGCATCGCCCGTGACTGTAACGCATCAGCGCTTCCTCTTCAGTGTGTTGATCCAGTCATCCGCTTCCGCAGGAGAAGTAAAGAACAGGGATCGCTCTTGATGAACCACTCTGAGACGGGCTGGGAAGATCATGGAGTAAGCAATTTGGTGTTCTCTAAGGCGTTTTTTCACCTGAATGAAGGATGCCCTAGTTTTCTGGAGAGACGCAGAGAAGTCAGGGAAGATCAATATGGGAGCGTTGTTGTGTAAGATCGGGCCCTTGCGTCGCGCCACACCAAGGATCGCATCTCCATCCCTGCTGCTCAGCAGTCGGGCCAGGAGGGGTCTAGGCTGCGCTCCTGGGGGAGGAGGTCTGGCTGGTACCCGGTGGGCTCTTTCTATGGCGAATGCCGCTGACAGTGTCGCATCAGGGAAAGTTTCGGAGAGCCATGTTTCCATGAACTTACATGGGTCGCTCCCTTCTGCCCTCTCCGGCATCCCTAGGATTCTTAAATTATTGCGACGCAGGCGATTTTCCAGATCATCAGCCCTCTGCGCCCAGTTGTTTGCCGCGCTTTCCAAAGAGGACAATCTGCCCGGCGTCGCTCTTGCGACGTCTTCCAGCGTGGAGATCCGCTGCTCCGTCTCCTTTACCCGCTCTCTCAGGTTTTGCAAATCCAGCCTGAGGAGACCCACATCGATCTTAACCTCCTCGATTTTACCTGTCAACGACACTTTTGAATCCTGGATCGCTGCAAGTAATTGCGAAGTAACTTGCTGTAAGGTTAGCTCCTGCGATTCCTTGGATCCGGCCTCCATGCTCTCCTCCTCCTCCGCCTCACTGGTTTCCCGCTCTGCCTGTTTGCCGGCGCCATCTTGCTGGGAGTCTCGGGCAAACTTCTTCAGCTTTTCAGCTGCCGCAGCACTGCGACCTCTACTCATGGTACCGATCAGAATGCTCACCGCACCACAGGTAATCCGGAGGTGTATTTAGGCACCAATTTCGGCAGGATTAATAGTATATATCAGCGTTGGACTGCGGAGCTGCTCTCAGATGCGACCGCTCATGCTGCCTGCTGGCCACGCCCCCCCTTGTTCTGCTTTTTAACACAATTTTACCTGACAAGTATCAAACTACCAAATTCCCATGATCTATTTATAACAATTTGGAGCTTTAACTTTGAGGTTGTTTAGAGAAATCCATCTCAGACCATTAATTGCACGACTCTCACTACTGACACACCATGGAGTTAGTGGTAATCACTGGGGGATCACAATGATGATCCGACTGCATCATTCCACTGAAACTGCCCTTACTAAAGTCACCAATGACCTACTAACCGCCAAAGCCAAGCGACACTTCTCTATCCTCCTCCTCCTGGACCTTTCCTCTGCCTTTGACAGAGTAGACCATCCCCTTCTACTCCAAATTCTCTCATCTCTGGGTATCACAGACTAAAGGCTACTTTACACACTGCGATATCGGTCCCGATATCGCTAGTGTGGGTACCCGCCCCCATTTGTTGCGCGACACGGGCAAATCGCTGCCCGTGCCGCACAACAGCCGTCACACATACTTACCTGTCCGGCGACGTCGCTGTGACGGGCGAACCACCTCCTTTCTAAGGGGGCGGTCCGTGCGGCATCACAGCGACGTCACTGAAGCGTCACTGAACCGCCGCCCAATAGCAGCGGAAGGGCGGAGATGAGCGGGACGTAACATCCCGCCCACCTCCTTCCTTCCTCATAGTGGCCGGGAGGCAGGTAGGGAGAGCTTCCTCGCTCCTGCGGCGTCACACACAGCGATGTGTGCTGCCGCAGGAACGAGGAACAATTTCGTTACTGCTGCAGTAACGATAATTGAGAATGGACCCCCGTGTTGCCGATTAGCGATTTTGCACGTTTTTGCAACGATGCAAAAATCGCTTATCGGTGTCACACGCAACGGCATCGCTAATGCGGCCGGATGTGCGTCACAAAATCCGTGACCCCAACGACTCCGCATTAGCGATGTCGCAGCGTGTAAAGCCCGCTTTAGCCCTATCTTGGATCTCCTCATACTTAACCAACCAAACTTTCAGCGTCTCCCATTCTCACACCCCTTCCTCACCTTGCCCCCATATGTCAGTGTTCCCAAAGGTTCAGTTCTAGGACCCCTGCTGTTCTCCATCTACACCTTCAGCCTGGGACAGCTCATAGAGTCCCACGGCTTTCAGTATCACCTCTAAGCTGATGATATGCAGATCTATCTCTCTGGACGTGACATCACCTCCCTACTAACCAGAATCCCACAATGTCTGTCTGCTATTTCATGCTTTTTCTCTGCTTGATTCCTAAAACTGAACATGGGTAAAACAGAATTCATTATCTTTCCTCCTCCTCACTCAACCCCCCCCTCTCCCCCCCACCTGACATATCCATCAATGTCAATGGCTGCTCACTTTCCCCAATCCCACGTGCTCGCTGCCTGGGAGTAACTCTAGACTCTGATCTCTCTTTCAAGCCACACATCCAAGCCCTCTTCACCTCCTGCCACCTCCAACTCAAAAATATATCCTGGATCCTTACATTCCAATCCCAAGAAGCTGCAAAAACCCTAGTACATGCCCTTATTATTGCACGCCTGGATTATTGCAACCTCCTGCTCTGTGGCCTCTCTTCTAACAGTCTCACACCCCTACAATCTATTCTAAACTATGCTGCCCGACTAATCCACCTGTCCCCCCGCTACTCCCCGACCTCTCCTCTCTGCCAATCCCTTCACTGGCTTCCCATTGCCCAACAACTCCAGTTCAAAACCCTAATCGTGACCTACAAAGCTACCCACAGCCTGTCTCCTCCCTACATCTGTGACCTAGTCTCCCGGTATTTACCTGCACGTAACCTTCAATCCTTACAAGATCTCCTTCTCTTCTCCCCTCTCATCTCCTTTTCCCACCATTGCATCCAAGATTTCTCTCATGCCTCCCCCATACTCTGGAATGCTCTGCACAATATATCAGACTCTCGCCTACCTTGACAAGCTTCAAAAGGAACCTGAAGACCCACCTCTTCCAACAAGCCTACAACCTGCCATAACCCTCAGTCTGCTATAGCGCTGCACGACCGGCTCTACCCTCACCTACTGTATCCTCACCCATCCATGGTAGACTGTGAACCCTTGCGGGCAAGGACCTCTGTCCTCCTGTACCAGTCTGTGTTTTGTATTGTTTATGATTATTGTACTTGTCCCTATTATGTATACCCCTTTCATATGTAAAGCGCTATGGAATAAATGGCGCTATAATAATAAATAATAATAATGATGATGATTATGATGAACTGCTCTGCATTTGCTGCTTATTTTCAAAGGATATTCCATCCTCCAAAGAATAGGTGCTGGAAAGAAGAATGGGTATAATGCCGTGCTACCGCCAATAAGGAAAAATTGTTGATTATTAATAGTATCTTTATTCCATAGGTAGATGCGTTTCTGGGATCCAGTTCCCTTCTTCAGGACCAAGAAACCAACATTTGACAATTCACATTTTGTTGATTTCTTGGTCCTGAAGAAGGGGACTGCATTCCAGAAGTGCGTCGACCCATGGAATAAAGATACATTCAACAATTTTTCCTTATTGGCGGTAGCGCTGCGTTATACCCATTCTTCTTTCCAGCACCTACTATTAACCTACGTGGGGCTGTGGCAGTCGCCATTATCTCTTATACCTTCATAGGAGTTGTGCATTCCACAACCCAGCCAGGTGAGTGTTACTCTTAACACACCATTCTTTTAATCTGGTAAAACCCTATTGCGCTCTATACTTTTATAGTTTGATCCTCCAAAGAGTAAACCTGGCAACTATCTCTCTATAATTCCACATACACATGCTAGTTCAACTTGACCATGAGTGCATTTGTATTCTAAGTGGAGAGTAAAGTAAATGATCAGGCAAATAAAATCCAATTTGCTAATCCTTATCTACCCTGACATTAACTGTATTGGAACAGTAGGAAGCTCCTTTTTTTATTGGTCAGTTGATTCAGCCAAAATTCTGCTCTCTTTAATGTGTATGAAGACCTTAAAGGAGTTGTCCACTACTAGGACAATCCCTTCTCATTCCACATATTTCAACCAGATAAAATAAAAAAGCCTATTCTCACCTCCCGTACTGGTACAGTGCCGGAGCTCGCGTTCCCGGGGCTCACGTGATGTCACGCAAGCCCCACATCCAAGCCACGCCGGCTTCTGTCACCCTGCCTTCGGACACAGAAGCAATCAACAGGAAGTGAGCTGCAGCGCTCACTTCCTGTTGATTAAGTTATTTGTCCGAAGACGGGGTGACAGAAGCCGATGCGGATTGGAAGCCCCGACACCACTGGAACTGTGTCAGCAGTGGAGTGGAGTACAGTTTTTGGGGTTTTTTTTTTTTTTTTCCATTTTACCTGGAGGTAATATGTGAAATCAGAAGGGTTTGTCCTAGTAGTTGCAAACCCCTTTAGTCATATCAGTGGTGATGACGGTTTCTTTTTAGACAATGTTCTACAATTCTCTGAATTGTGTTGGTCGAAACATATATTATATATAGTTTATATACACATGCAGTATGTATATTATTTTCTACTAAAAGGGTTTATATTTAATTTGTCTACAATTAATAGCATGTATTCTCCCAATACTATTCAATTCAGATATGTGACTCTATTGTAGCTTGACCTACCAAGTTGAATCTGTTGAAACATCCCGTCCATCAAATGAATGGATTCGAGCCCCGGGCTTCATCTGTCCCTCAGAACCAGAAAATAGTGTTTCCCAGCTGTCAAATAGTGTCTCATCCTGGAACAGATTCACACAGAATATAAATTAATGTCAGATTTCACAAAAAAAAAAAAGTGCAAAAACTAAGATGAGCGGTAGATTGTGATGTCTACATTATTCCACTTATGAAAGTCAACCGAGAATAACTTTATGTAATCTATACAAACACTAGTGCCGCCTGTACATTCGCATCTGCTGAATTTTTTGGTAATGAGAGACAGTAACTTGTGCTACTTTCCTATATAAATATGACAATCTAAAGGGGGTGTCACACATAGCGACGCAGCAGCGATCACGACCAGCGATCTGACCTTATCAGGATCGCTGCTGCATCGCTACATGGTCGCTGGTGAGCTGTCAAACAGGCAGATCTCACCAGTGACCAGCCCCCAGCGACGCGTGGAAGCGTAACTAAGGTAAATATCGGGTAACCAAAAAAAGCACTTCTCTTGGTTACCCGATATTTACCTTAGTTACTAGCGTCCGTCGCTCTCACGCTGCCAGTGCCGGCTCCCTGTTCCCTGCACTCCTAGCCAGAGTACACATCGGGTTAATTACCTGATGTGTACTCCAGCTACGTATGCAGGGAGCAGGGAGCCGGTACTGGCAGCGTGAGAGCGGCAGACGCTAGTAACTAAGGTAAATATCGGGTAACCAAGGAAAGGGCTTCTTGGTTACCCGATGTTTACCGTGGTTAAAGCTTACCGCAGGCTGCCAGACGCCGGCTCCCTGCTCTCTTCAGTTCGTCGCTCTCTCGCTGTCACACACAGCGATGTGTGCTTCACAGCGGAAGAGCAACGTCCAAAAAATGAAGCAGGACATTCAGCAACGACCGGCGACCTCACAGCAGGGGCTAGGTCGTTGCTGGAGGTCACACACAGCGACGGGACGTCGCTGCTACATCACAGAAAATGGTGACTTAGCAGCGAAGTTGTTGTCGTCGTCACTATGTGTGACACCACCTTTAGTGTTTCTATACATTGCGCCCTATGTGCATCACTCTACAATAAATATCAAAAAGTTGATGTTATATCAAATCTCCAGAAAAAAAAACTAAACTATTGCCCCAATTCATGATCGCATTTGCATCTTACTATTTTTGTGACTTAGTTTTCAATATTTTCAGCCTGTTTTCACGACAAATTCTTCTAATTTGTGCCCTCGTCTATTTGATATGTTTGCTGTTGTATTTGTGTTCTTTTTTGTTTTCTAGATGTTTGTTGTCAATTGAACTATTGTGACTTTGTGA
Source organism: Anomaloglossus baeobatrachus (assembly GCF_048569485.1). Classification (NCBI taxonomy): domain Eukaryota; kingdom Metazoa; phylum Chordata; class Amphibia; order Anura; family Aromobatidae; genus Anomaloglossus; species Anomaloglossus baeobatrachus. The sequence goes on along the minus strand of NC_134359.1, from coordinate 76,481,315 downwards.
AAAGTCAGAGCATTTTTCACAAAGTTACTCAAATCTGTCCCTTCTTTCGAGTGTTTTTCCTTTTTTGTATAACAAAACGTTTTATGCAAACATAAGCGTTGCGTGTGACAATGTGCCGGAACATGTGTCTTTTTGTTTTGAAAAGGCACGCAAAGTTAAAGACAAAAATAAAGAGCATTTTTTAATCAGCGTAAAATTCATTAATCTGTGTGCGCTATTTTAATGAAATATCGCTCCAAAAACAGCAACAAATACAAATCAAAGTAAAAAGTGACTTAAAAAGAAACTTAAATGATGACTTAAGCCCTAGGTTTCCATTCTAGTTGTCCAATTAATTTTTAAACTTTCTTATAATTTAGAATTTGATTATAACATTTGAAAAGCAGAATGTCAAACATGATAAACAACTAAGCTAAATAAACAACAGTAAATATTCCATTTCTTTTGGGATCCAACATTTCCACTTTTAGAGGGTGATTCATGGAGGTGTTTTCCACAGAATTAATTCTAGACTAAAATACCTTCAAATGTTTCAAAATTTTGTTGGAACTCGAACTTTCACTTAGAAGGTTGCAGCATTTGACATTTTTTATACCACTTCCAGACAGCTTTGCCATAATTGGCAAAGTTGGGGTTGGACGGGGAATGGTGACGCCTTCCTGGCAAAGTCTTCAAAATCTGTACCACTGCCGTGGTGTAAATTACGCCAGAAAAGTACTCTAATCTCCGATTGGAGTAACATTTCTGGCAATAACTCATGGCACTTTAAGATGTGCCTAATTCATTAAATTGTGCGTGTTGCCTAATTCATTAAATTGTGCGTGTTGCCTAATTCATTAAATTGTGCGTGGTGCCTAAAGGCTGCTTTACATGTTACAATTTCTCGTGCGATCGCATTTGCTGCCCGTGTCGCACAATGCTGTAACCCTCCGTCACACGTACTTAACTTCCAAACGACCTTGCTGTGGGCGGCGAACATCCACTTCCTGAAGGTGGAGGAATGTTCGGCGTCACAGCGACGTCACACAGCGGCCGCCCAATAGAAGCGGAGGGGCGAAGATGGGCGGGACGTAAACATCCCACCCACCTTCTTCCTTCCGCATTGCCGGCGGGACGCAGGTAAGCTGTGTTAATCGTTCCCGGGGTGTCACACGGAGCGATGTGTGCCGCTTCGGGAACAATGAACAATCAGACGTTCAATTTTTAGAAAATGAGCGACGTGTCAACGATGAATGAGAAAGTGAGTATTTCAGCTCGTTCACCGTCGCACATAGCTGTTACACGCTACGATATCACTAACGATGCCGCATGTGCGTCACTTACGACGTGACCTCGCCGACATCTCGTTACATATATTGTAGCGTGTAAAGCCCGCTTAATTCATTAAGTGGTACATGCCTTTAATGAATTGTCCCTTCCTACTGCAGAGATGGTGCCTGGAGTGCAAAATACCTATCGTAATGTATCGGGCGCAACGTATGTATCTATATGCATTACGTCCATCCTTGACTGATCAGGATAAAAAGATGGAAGCAATAACAGGAAGGTTTTTATTTCTTTCCTGTATGGCAGATTTGGAGGAGGACATTACATCTATGCTCAGGCGTTTTATCAATATTCTATTAAAGACATGTAAATTTTAACATTGTGGTTTAGGTATTTGATCTCCACACTCACCCTAAGATTAACAATAGGCACTGTGAGTCGGTCAGCCTTGCGGACTATGCTATACAAATCCTGCAGCCGTGATGATAGGAATGCACGGAAGGTCCCTTGGAGTCCAGCTTTACGTGCTTGCTCAAAGCACTGGAAGTCAACCCCACGGATGGAACGCATACTGCCACTTAGAGGGGCATTTAGTGCCACAAGATGTAACTGCAATCGAAGAATGAAAAGATATGTAAGAATCCATCCAGGAGCAGAACAAGGAAAAACATCTCTGCGTATCATCGCTATACTCACTGCTGCCTGGTACTCTTGGTGTGTGTGGACGGAAGGAGCGTTTCTCTCTGGCTCTGCCGGTCTGGGGAAGACTTGAGGTGGAGGCTGTGGTTGCTGTGGTGGACGGTATTCTGGTCGTGGAGGTTCAGGATTCCTGGGAGGTTGAGGTGGAGGAACAGAATCTTCTGTAATATCCTGATAGTATCCCGAATTTTTGTTGTCAGAAGGATAATTAATAATGGGTGGTTGTACCACAGCAACTTCATTACCCTGCAGAGAAGAGGAACCATTTAGCAATTGGTAACACAAATCGTGATACAATGGCACAAACACAAAATTTTGGCCTTTCTTCTATACTTGGTCTTGTTGTAAAGGTAGGATCGTTTACTTTAAAACACGTCATAGACTTTAGCTTAAGCCACAATATAGCCTGAGACAATATTAGTTGACCATAAGTGGAAGGGCTACATGAAAAATGTATGCAACGCCCAAGAAAAAGGAGTAAGAAGATCTTTGGGGACCTTGAGAACTGAGCCTGATTGGATAAAAAAATAGCCCAGATAGCTTTGGTGGTACACGGACACATCAATAGTTCTACTCCCAAAATGTCATTGGGAGCTTACTATGCATTCACATATGAGACCACTCCAGGCAATAACGGAGCCGATGCAGAATGTGAGGCAGGGGACAGAGGTCATTTGTAAAGCAGAATGTCAAATGTAAGAATGCACAACTTGAACTGTTTTTAGGAGGAGGTGGGCTCCTGCTTTTCCGCAGGGAGCACACATTATGCCAAAAATAAAAAAAAAATTACAATTTGAGGCAAAATTACATGAAGTTACCTTTGTGTTTAAGGTAATAACGGTGTCAGGTGACTCTATTCAGAAAACATTTCTGTCTGGGTGTTAAGTTTATATTTTAATAATGCAGGTTTTATTTGTACATTTCAAAAGTGTAACAAAAAAAAAACTCCTCGTAGCAAAAATTGGACTTACCTGCCCATTGCCATTCAGTGTCGCATATTCGCCAAGCTGTGAAAAAAAAATTATAGTCCGAAAAGGGTTTCCAAAATAATACGTCTAAGGTTGTTATAAAGCATGTGAAAAGAAGGAATTGAAGCGGTAAGAAATTAATATTAGCACGGTTTACAATAAATGGGTGTGCAGGTAAAAAAAAACCATAAAAAGTGCATTCCTATCATCATTTCTCATACTACATAACATTAAATTAATAGGGGGGCTTCCTATGTTCAGAATGTTTCAGGGTGGTAAAGTACGGTAAGTGTCTAGCTCTGGAGGACCTGTCCTGTCCTGCATTGCACAGGCAACTTGTTGATTTGACCTGGCACTGTGTAATGCTTTATTTCTTCTGTGGTGGTGCTACAGGCACGTTATACATTGCCTTCCTGATTTCCCCACATCTTGGAGCGGATTGAGCTTATTGTAAAGTGACCCTTCTAACCAGTATGAATTGTAGAAAGCAGAGAGGAGTGTTCCGTGGTGTTCAGACTATTGGCCTGTGTCAGACTATAGCATTCTCATCTTTCCTATATGTGTAGGAGGGTGTCCGGTGCCCTGCAACCCCCCTGAAGACGTCATGGTTCATATATACTTTTGGTCTGTACTGTACATATTTTTTATTGTTGAATAAATATTTGACTATGATATCTCCAATTTTTGGTGAACCCTCTTTGTACAGTACATTTTTTTCTCTGCTTCTGCTTTGCACAATTCATGTGCTTGAGGAGATCTTTCAGGTTGTGCCATTCTATTAACTCTTCTGTCCCAAAAAGTGGAGTAAAACGCAATCAAAAATTGAACATAAATAAAAATGGTACTACTGAAAAGTAAATCTTGTCCTGCAAAAAACAAGCTGCCACACAGCTCCATCAGCAGAAAAATAAAAAAGTTAAAGCTCTGAGAATACAGAATACAGTAATACAAAAATAAATAGTTTTATTGTGTAAAAGTGGCAAAATACAAAAAAAGGAATACATTTTGTATCACTGTAACTGTTCTGACCCGAAGAATAAACCTGTGTTGTTACTTTTACCAAACCGTGAACGGCATAAAAAAAAAAAAAAAATCGCAAAAAACAATTCCTGAATTGCTGTTAGTTCTAACTACCAAAAATGAAAATTAAAAAATGATCCAAAAATGTTATGTGCCCAAAAATGCTACCAATAGAAACGTCAACTTGTACTACAAAAAACAAGAACTCACATGGCTCTCCAAATGCGACATGGCATCCACTATGTATTGTAGATAATTTTGCCCTCTAAAATTCAAATGGCGCTCCTTCTCTCTCGTGCCCTGCCGTGCACCTAAACAGTAGTTGTTTACCACATATGAGGTATCGGCATACTCATGAGAAATGGACTGCAACCTCCTGCTCTCTGGCCTACCTTCCAACACTCTTGCACCCCTCCAATCTATCCTAAACTCTGCAGCCCGCTTAATCCACCTCTCCCCTCGCTACTCCCCAGCCTTGCCACTCTGCCAATCCCTTCACTGGCTTCCCATCGCCCAACGACTCCAGTTCAAAACATTAACCATGACATACAAAGCCATGCACAACCTGTCTCTTCCCTACATCTGTGACCTAGTCTCCCGGTACCTACCTGCACGCAACCTTAGATCCTCACAAGATCTCCTTCTCTGCTCCTCTCTTATCTCCTCTTCCCACAATCGTGTACAAGATTTCTCCCGTGCATCCCCCATACTCTGGAACGCTCTACCTCAGCACATCAGACTCTCCACTACCGTGGAAAGCTTCAAGAGGAACCTCAAGACCCACCTTTTCCAACAAGCCTACAACCTACAATAGCCCTCAGTCCAGTAGACCACTGCACAACCAGCTCTGTCCTCACCTATTGTACCATCACCCATTCCCTGTAGACTGTGAGCCCTCGCGGGCAGGGTCCTCTCTCCTATACCAGTCTGTCTTGTACTGTTAATGATTGTTGTACGTATACCCTCTTTCACTTGTAAAGCGCCATGGAATAAATGGCGCTATAATAATAAATAATAATAATATATGTGAAATGTTATTTGTGTGCGTTTTTTCGGGTGCAATTTTGGCCAGCCATCACTAGACGTCACTGGTCCCTGGTCCCTTAGCTGTAGGGGAAAGCTTATGGCTGAGAAAATTAAATGGGAGATGCCGGCCCACAGTAAGGGGATATGGCAGTGAGAACTTCCTGGTTTTAGTCAGATAGGGATACGAGAGAGTGGAGTACAAAAGCTATAGTGTGTGGAAGCCCAGTAGTAATTTGGCCAGACCCTCAGGGTCACCCCAGGAAGTCTGAAGCAAGTAGGAAATAGACTCTTCTGTAGCCGGGTTCAGCGAAAATTCACTACCCGTTTCCAGAAGTAGTAGTCCTTGGCTTTGGAGAACTTCTGGGAAGCAACTGACAAAAATAGGTCCAGTCTTGTGAGAGGTAACATACACCTGGGCAAACGGGTCAGCATGGAGACATTGGTGAAGGAACTCTGTCCGGTTGTAAGGTGCTGCTCACAACAGCGGTATTTTCCACGAAGCCGGATCCGTCACAAATGCATTTCAGTTCCATTCTTTTCCTATGGACTCGCGGCAAAATGCAGTCACATGTGGTTGTGTATGACGCACGCAACCGCATCCTCCCAAATCTCTGTAGGAGGGGATGTGGCTAGAGCCATGTGGGACAATGATTTCATTGTCTGCCACCAAGGTGTTACAGAGAGATACAGTACTAGAGCAGCAGAAGTAACGTACATAAAGGGGCAGTATGCAGCAAAATGTGAAGGTTGAACTAGATGGACCCAGGTCTTTTTTCAACCTAAGTAACTATATAACTATGTGAAAAGAAACTAAACTGTAACCCTCCTGTAATTTTGAAGCTTTGTGCCTGCAGTGAATGTGATGCAAGAACTCTGTGTGAGTTCTTTAGTAAAGAAACGCTGAAAGTTAAGCTGCACTTCGTGTCTGAAATAACCCCGGAGGAATGGGGTCTTTGTGTCTCTAGTTGCACTGTGGAGGTGGCCAGGGTGCAGCCCAGAAGAGAAGCACTGCCTGAAAGTAGAGGCTCGCTCTTGCTCATGACTGTTGCCCTGTGCCACCGCCGCATATGCAAGAACCACACCTTTTGCATGGTAGTCATGTCCAAAAGTTTCCTCTTCAACCAATGTTTTATTTGGAAAGGATTCTGAAAGCCCAGTATATACTCCCTTCCCCTAAAACTACTGATTAAAGGGCTATCTCAACATAGTGCTTCAGGAGCGATCTCCACAGCTTCCTGGTTCCTGCTCGCTTGGGGGCCACGCGCTCCTTACAATTGATAGTTTGGACCTGTGGCTTGGTTGAGTCGCTAGTCCCAACTGTGTACACTCTCATTCTGCCAACAAAGGCACCTTTGCCTCTGTAACATCGGAGAAGGGCAAGAGGACTAAAGCTGGCCAAATCCAGTGACCAGTCAACTTCTGACCACTTACAAATTAGAAAGCCAAGAGCTTATAAGTGCTTGGCTCTTTGCCTAGGAAACTTGCCAGCTCTTATAGACTACATAGGTAACCGGTAACCTAGAAAATGAGCAGTACACAATAGAATTAACAATGAAGAGGAAGACCAGCAACCAGAAAACAGCGGAGAAGACTAATGGACCTATCTAGGCTTGCCCAAGAGCTTCCTACAGAGCGTTCATTCATCAAGTCACCTAGCTCGAAATCAAGCTGAAGGCCATTAAATAAGAAGTCTCTTGAGAATAGACCAGAAGTTTTAGAATTAGAAGAAAATTGTAAAGTGCTTGTTTTTTTACAAGCACTTTGCAATTACTATTTATGATGTTAAGACAACTCCTTTTAGGGTTTACCATTACAGGTGATTGAATTTGTTCAACCGCCACTCTTTGGTAAAGTCAAATGTATCTCAGTTGTTTTTATTCTTGTTTTTATATTGTAATTAAAATCAGTTTTTATTGATATTTTGGTAAATATAAAAAAAAAAAATGTGTGACTTACAAGTATTTTTCGGAATCCATTCCTTACTCTTACATACAATTCTGATTGTTCCAGTACCAGTATAATGGTCCCTTCTTGGAAAGTTTGACCCAAATGAAGCATAGTCTGATATGTATGCAGTACGGTAGCCTAATAAATAAAAAGGGAAAATTACTTCTTAAAGCAAAAAAAAAAACAAAAAACTAAAAAGCAGAAACTTTTAAAAATAACTGAAAAATCAGGAAACAAAATACATTTTTAGACACTGATCTTCTGCTCAGAATTTAGTAAGAAAAAAAGTTGAACTAGCCATTGGGTTTGGGTCATGATAGAGTCACACACTTCATGAAGAAGAAGCTGAAAATCTAGTTTTAGTTGGACCTTGTAAAGTTAAATAACACAAGATCAGCTTAGAGCACCTTTTAGAATTCTTGGTGTCCAACAAGATTTTGTAAGGTCAAGGCTTCCTGACGCATGTGTTTTTTGCTTATGCTCACTACTTACCGTAGAATATCCTCCTGAACCTCCTGGAGGTCCTGGTGGCCCTGGAGGTCCTGGTGGTCCTGGAATGCTTAAAGCTAAAAGTATATACAAAAAAAATCTATTTGGCAAATAATCATAATTACATGCTATTGTTTATAGTGATTGACTCACACATTGTGTACATGTTTGGGGTACAATCAATACTAGAAACATGAACTATTTGTAAATGTAACTTACTATTAAAAATGTACCACTTCACTTACCTGGTCTGTTGGGTCCAGGATATGACTGGGGTCCGGGAGGACCTGGTGGTCCTGGAGGTCCAGGTGATCCTTGCCTTCCTTCATATCCTACACCTGGAGCTCCTGGTGGGCCACGCGGACCTGGTGGACCTTGGAGGCTGTCTCCTTTAGCTCCCTGAAAATGCATATACATCCAATAAACCATGTGAATAAAGAATATCTATAGAAAAAATGAATATGTACTTTATATTGTTGACCTACCGGCAAGCCTGGATATCCAGGGTTACCTGCAGGACCTGGAATTCCTTGGCCATGGCCACCTCCAGATTCTCCTTTCTCTCCTTTTTCTCCCTAAAAACAAAACTTTCAGCGTCAGTAAAACCAACTGTACTAATAACCAAATCACGCCAATTCTTTTCTTATTTATAGAATTGAAATTGTAGTCAAAATTTTATATAAATTTACACATGAAAGTAAGAAAACTTTGTAATTTATCTTAGAGAAATCTGTTTCTTTCTCCTTCTTGACTGATCATTCATTCTCAAAATATGGCTACTGTATTTTTGTGTGTATTCTTGGTTTTTTAAATAAAAATTAAAACAACAGTTACTCTATAATTACCCCTCCAGTGCTCGCACCGAACCCCGATACCTATGGTCAGGCACGTATTTTATTATAGCGAAGGCCATACCGTCTAGTTTTTTGCACAAATCTTTTCAACAAATATTTGGATATAAAACTGACTACATCAGGAACTAAAATGACTACTATATGTGAGTGTATGGAATATAAAGTACAAAACAAATGCAAATGTAATTTTGCAATTATGATGTGACACTACATATATACACTACACTGCATCCCTAACCTGTAAATGAAAGTAAACAAGTACAAACACAGAGAAAAATCCTTTGTTTGGAAAAAAATACAAAAACATACCCTCCTTCACCACTTTATTAACCCCAAACACCCTGCAGGTCCAGCGTAATCCACAAGAGGTCCCACGTCGCATCCAGCTCTGCTACATGTCACAGCTAGCAGCCATAATAGAGAGCGACTGCCAGCTGTGAGGGTAGCGATGAGCAATGACTGCAGGCAGACGCTGTCACAGGCTGGGGCGTATCTGACTGCAACCAATCACAGAGGACAGGACGGCCGGAGGGCAGGCAAAGCACGGAAAGCTGCGCAGTACAGGAAGTAAATGCGCGACCCGGAAGCAGTTTGCCGCCATGACACCAAGTCTCGGTAAGTATTATTTTTCTTATTTTCCCTTTTATTTCCCCACTGTTGGATCCGAATCGTGCACCCGGAATCCCGCGCCCGGGTCCGGCACCCGGCCATCTTTGAAACTGCATGAATCCGGACTTTTACAGTCCAGATCCGCTCAGCCCTATTTAGGATCCCTTTTAACTGCAGGTTGTGCTTGCTTTATTGCCTAAAGGCTATTCAAGATTGCTAAAGGGTAATTTCTCTAAAGTGTAATGCAATTATACCTGATTGATTTAGAAATATAACACACTCACCCGAGATTGTAAGTCTCTAATATCATATGGGAAATTTCCTAAAATAGAAAAAAAAAATCATTTTAGCGAAAAATCTGTCAATCATGCAGAATTTAAGTGTTGTCGACTTGAGCTAAACATTTTATGTCTTCAATCTCCAGTGATTATTAAAATACAAGGACTCGTGCAGGTGAGGAGCTTCTGCCACTTCACATTTGGAAAGATACATTTATATAATTTTTTTGCACTGACTTCTCCAAATCCTATTCATAAACGTGATGAAATTTGTTGTTTGGGTTTTTTTTTTACCCCTATGTATTACCTGGTGGGCCAGGAGGGCCGACGTCTCCTTGATCACCTTTTGCTCCTGGATATCCTCGCTCCCCTTTCTGACCTATAATAATACAATAACACTGACAATATAACAGTTTGCTAAACAATCTAAATATTGAATTACAACAGCTCAAAGCCATAATTAGGTGAAACCTTACCTAAAAACGTTTTCACACGTCTCTTTTTTCTTAATTATGTGTAATACATTCTAGAACAAGTCTTAAAAAGTAACCTTTTTTGTCAATTAATTATCCTCCAGACATTAAAAAGTTATTCATGTTTTGTGATATACTTTATTGTTCTATTTTGCTTCCTTCTCTCCCAAACACTATGATGTAGTACTGTTTTAGTACCCAGGTAATGTTCTTTTAGAAGCTACTTTCAATGGCTGCTCAGCAAAAATACATACACTATATTCAAAAAAAATCTGTGCAAAAGGCATTTACCCCAGTTTGAGTTGGGGTGTGAAGAGCAGAAAGGCTCAGACAGGGAAAGTATCCACAACAGACTGACTGAATTATAGAGAGTGGATCTTGCCAAGCAGCAGATGAAAGTTGCTTCTAAAGGAGCATGAACTGGGCATTGAAACATCACCTAAGTATGTAGTTCGGGAGAGAAGGATTCAAGATAAAGTAATGTGGAATATATAAAACAATTCAAAACGTAATGCCTGGAGGATAAATAAATAATAATAATAATAATTACATGTTTTATTACTTTTTAAAAGTATTTTCTGACAATAAACATTTATCACCTATGCACAGGACAAGTAAATAATGTCTGATTCCTGGGGGCCCTACTGCTAGTTCCCTGATGATCACTAAAAAGGAGTATTTATTGAGAAGGGTCTACAGGATTGACTGAGATAGCGGAATACAGTGCTCTGCTATTTCTTTAATAATATTAATAATATTAATAATAATAATATTAAGATCTTCCAATGTGTGACATACAGTATATGCACTTCATGCGTCAGGTGCTGGGGTTTGGAGCCTGCGCATGAGCTGAGCAAACATCAGACCAGGCAGAATCTACCTGTTTTACACAGCCGGCATCTAAAGGCCCCGTCACACTAAGCAACATCGCTAGCAACATCGCTGCTAACGAACAACTTTTGTGACGTTGCTAGCGATGTTGCTGTGTGTGACATCCAGCAACAACCTGGCCCCTGCTGTGAGGTCGCTGGTTGTTGCTGAATGTCCTGGGCCATTTTTTAGTTGTTGCTGTCCCGCTGTGAAGCACAGATCGCTGTGTGTGACAGCGAGACAGCAACAACTAAATGTGCAGGCAGCAGGAGCCGGCTTCTGCGGAGGCTGGTAACCACAGTAAACATCAGGTAACCAAGAAGCCCTGTCCTTGGTTACCCGATATTTACCTTCGATACCAGCCTCCGCCGCTCTCACTGCCTGTGCTGCCGGCTCCTGCTCTGTGCACATGTAGCTAGCTGCAGGACACATCGGGTTAATTAACCTGATGTGTGCTGTAAGTAGGAGAGCAGGGAGCCAGCGCTAAGCATTGTGCGCTGCTCCCTGCTCTGTGCACATGTAGCTGCAGCACACATCAGGTAATTAACCCCATGTGTGCTGTAAGTAGGAGAGCAGGGAGCCAGAGCTAAGCATTGTGCGCTGCTCCCTGCTCTGTGCACATGTAGCTGCAGCACACATCAGGTAATTAACCCCATGTGTGCTGTAACTAGGAGAGCAGGGAGCCAGCGCTCAGTGTGCGCTGCTCCCTGCTCTGTGCACATTTAGCTGCAGCATACATCGGGTAATTAACCCGATGTGTGCTGTACTAGGAGAGCAGGGAGCCAGCGCTCAGTGTGCGCTGCTACCTGCTCTCTGCACGTGTAGCTCCGTGCGGTGGTAACCAAGGTAAATATCGGGTTGGTTACCGATATTTACCTTAGTTACCAAGCGCAGCATCTTCCACGCGGCGCTGGGGGCTGGTCACTGGTTGCTGGTGAGCTCACCAGCAACTCGTGTAGCCACGCTCCAGCGATCCCTGCCAGGTCAGGTTGCTGGTGGGATCGCTGGAGCGTCGCAGTGTGACATCTCACCAGCAACCTCCTAGCAACTTACCAGCGATCCCTATCGTTGTTGGGATCGCTGGTAAGTTGCTTAGTGTGACGGTACCTTTACTGTTACAGCAAATGTTTACTATTTAAACGCTGATATCAATCACTGATAGTGGAATTTGTGTACCAGCTGGCAATGCCCTCCCTTCATGATGTGATTGTGGGGTGTTGATGGATCGTCATAAGAGGCCCCCATGGACACCATCTTAAACTTCCTATGAAGGCCAGATGGTGGCTTAGAATCACAAGAAAACATCATTTTGACTATCTATTGTAATACAGTCATGCATTCAAAATAAAATAAAGAGTTAAAAGGTTATAAAAATATGAAAACAATATAAAAATCTGAGTCACGCTGTTTACCTACTTTAGAAATAAAAATTTATATATATAATAAAAAAAGCTAAAAAAAAAATGCTAAAAAACCTCCCATCAAAATGCTGTAGGTAAACTTGAAGGGTATCAATAAAAATGACATCTTTCCACGCAGACAACAAACCCTCACACAGCTTAAATGAACAAAAAGATAATATGAGTCTCCGCTCATGGAGACACAAACCAATTTTTTGGCTTCACATTTCCATTTGGTTTTGTTTTCGCCACTTAAAAAAAAAAAACAAAAAAAAAAAAAAAGTTTATTGGATATTGCTGTTCTCATACTGACCTGAAGACCAGATTATTTTTACCAAACAATGAATGATGTAAATACAAAACCCCCTAAAAATGTCAGAATTGCGTTGGTTCCCTCATTTCCCCACACTTTTAACTTCCCCCTCCCCATTTTCTGGTAAATTATAGGGTCATTCAAAGCTACAAACTGTTCATCCATCCCACCCACCCCTTCACCCCTGCCAGAAAAAAAAAAAAAAAAAACAGCCCGTAAATGGCTATGTAGATTGAAAATTAAGTAAGTTATTTTCTTGGTAGAAGGTGAAAAATAATCAAAAGCACAAAAAAACAAAAATTGTCCAGTTGGGAAGAGGTTAAATGGAGCAATGGAACACAAGATTAACCGCAGCTCCATGTGAATGATCGGTGGGAGTCCAAGAGGAGGGGCCTTGACCAATCAGATATTTACCATCTGTCTTGTGCATAGGGGGATTAACGTCTATTTCAGTGGAACCCCTCTGATACTGAAGAAATACGTATATTGAGGAAAATTTCTACTTCTTTCTGTATTAATCATTTTCATAATCTGAAACCCCCCGTTATTTACACATTGCAGCTCCTGGGTTACTTTACCTGGATATCCTTGTGGTCCAACAGAACCGTGATCACTGTATGCCTGAAAGACAGCACATGGCATATAAAAGACTCTGAAGTGTGGCCCATTAGAGAGGGCCTGTCTCCAGGTTATACATGACCAGTTTTTGCTTTTATTTTTATTCCCACTGTTCCTCTGAGTATTTTATTCATTTATTTTTTTTAATCCGCCATACTGTTCCAGAAATCTGGACGTTTTCATTACGTGCTACTTTTTATGGGGTTTACCAAGAGGGTGTGGCTCACGGGATCCTCAGGGGTGTGTCTTTTAGCTTCTCTGCATTACTACCCTGTGAGCACCGCCCACTTGTAAAGACCATAAAATAAGCCCTAAACAAAAAAAAAGGCACCTATCTCTTGGAATAAGAGAAATAACTGGACACTTGACCTGGTGACAGCTCCTATATTTAATGAAGTTTCATATAAAGAGTATTGATCCAAATTGTGCCATAACGAGGCATCAAACACTTTTTTTTAGACACTATTCAGTGACAATGAGAGGAGTTCACCAACATTCGGGTCTTAATTATTAATAACATTTATCTGTGTGTGAGATCCTCTGTGCACATAAAGGGTACTTACAGGAGTTCCTGGAGGACCAGGTGGTCCAGGAGGTCCTGGTGGTCCCTGTATAAATGAAAAAAAGAGAATACTAAAGTCCTATAAGGCTTTTTCCTTAGAACATATAATTTTAGGTTCTACTACCGACTATACAGTATAAGTGTTTTAATGGGTAATAAGTACATCCTGTAGACACCACTTTCCAGGGTCATGGTGGAAAGCTCTCCAATGAGGGATGAGCATAAATTATTAATTTGGGCCTTTTACAACCAGCTTTGCCCTCCCCTGGTTTGGTGGAGAATAATCGGTTAATATTGTCTGAATAAACAGCAAAGATACATAAAACTCACCCGTACTCCAAAACCACCAGAATCTGCAGATTCACCTTTCTCTCCCTTCAGTCCATTCATGCCAGGACGACCCTACAAAGAAATAGTTAGGTTGTCTTAATGTTATACCTTATTATGGTTACAGTAAGGTATTAGACCTGACCCCCCCACAAAAAAAAAAAAATCAATGGGATTGTGGTCTTAGGAAGCGTCATTTCAAAAGGTTGGGAAGTTATATGTAATTCTACTACACTAGGATGTGCTCTGATTTCTACATCTATAGTTCTAAAAATGAATATAGCTCTTACAACAGTAATTCATAAAATACAGGAATGAGGTTTTGCGATTTGATATCAAGGATGGGGGAGTTTAATTTTATTGGTGATTTGGTTTAGACTAAACCTAAGGTAAAATAGCTGGTAAGTGTCCCAACAGTAATTCAACAAGTCTCATAATTTCCTCGGAAATCCTTAAATGGTTGGACAATTAAATACTACCTAAGATGTTGGGATTCACCATCCTTAAAAGGGTTTTTTTTTGGGGGGGAGGGGGGTAGAGGGGGAGGACTATGATATTGATGGCTCATCTTTAAGGTATTAATATAAAATCAATAGCGATACAACTCCCGGCACCCATATGTATCAGCTGATGGAAAATGGAAAGGTCTACAAGGTTCTGTAGAAGTTGTGGTTCTTCATTGCGTAGCATGCATATAGGGTAGCGGTTGTATTATTCCAGCTCAGTCCTATTCACTTGAATGGAACTAAGCATAAATGAGCTGCAATTTAAGGCACATGTGCTCTCGAGAACGCTGCAGCCTCTTCAATCAATTGAGTGTTGAAAGTGCCGGAAGTAAGAAATTGATGGTCAATCCCAAGGGGAAACCATGAATATCACTCATATCACTCCATTTAATGTAATATGTATGGACAGGAGTTTCTAAAATTGAACTGAACAGCAAAGAGATGACATACATTTTCATGAACAAAGGCATTATTCCAAAAGTATGATCAAATTGGACCAATAAAGAACAGTCCTGGCATGGAGGCAGCTACTGTGACAAATTGCTTCCAGACAAAAAAGTTAAAAGGGGATATCCACTACTTGGACAACCCCTACTTACAGTATTTCTCTTGTTCGCCCCAGTAAAAATAAACCTTTATTCACCTAGAATGTGGCCGCAGTTCGAGCGATGTCTGAAGTTGCGTTCTTGGGGCCCACGTGACACTGTTATGACACATGAGCCCTGCGACCAATTAGTGGCTGGCGTCTGTCTTCCCGCCTTCAGACATTTCAGCAGGATGTGAGCCCTACTCTGACTTCCTGCTCAAACATCCGAAGGCGGGGTGAAGGAAGTCGAAGCTGATTGGCCGCTGGGCCCACGTGTCAATGTCCTGTGGGCCCCAGGAACGCGACTTCAGACATCGCTGGAACTACGGTCACACCGGTGGGGAGTGTAGGCGTATTTACTTTTCTGGGGCGACCAAGGGGAATGAGTAGGGGTTGTCTAAGTAGTGGACCATTCCATTACATGTAGAAACAGGAGTCAGAATGGAGATATATAGAGGAGCAGTAGGATGATATTGAAGTACTTGTACATTTCATGGTATCAGAGAAGGATAGAGGTCATGCAAGGATGATAGAGTAAAAAATATACAAATACCGAATATCTTTAAAAAGAGGTAAAATGGAGTAGAAAATAAAAAACACAAGAAAAATTGTAAGAGGTGTAGTAAACTTACAGGCCTTCCTGGGAATCCAATTTCACCTTTCTGTGCTGATTGACCCTATGACCACACAAAAAACACAATGATATATTAGGTTATGGATATCATAATATAAGTATTGGACTAAAATGCAGCTTTTCATCTTCGGCATCATACTTACTGCAGGTCCCACAGGTCCTTGAGGGCCTCTTGGTCCAATATCGCCCTAAAATAATGAACAATTTTATTAGAAAAGAAAAATCTTTTCTGGCACCAGTCTCCTCAAATCTCATGGGTGAGAAGCAGTAGGACTGGGTGGGTCCAGTAGTGAGAGTGGGCATGACACTAAATGGGTCACGCTAATTTTTTCTATAGGGCCCTATGATATTTGTATACAACCCTGCCAGAAGTATATCAGGAAGATTCCAAATTTCAACCTTGTGCTATGTTGTTATAGGATCCATGGACCTAATGTGATTGCCATATGTGAAGTTGGGAAGGATTTTTTTTCCCCTAATATGGAGCTTACTGTGTGCCCCATGGGGCTGAACTCAATGGACTTAAGTCTACCTCCAACCTTAAAAACTATGAAATTAGGTTCTTACCCTCTCTCCTTTGTAAATTCCGGTAATTAGTGAGCCATCGGGCCCCAGAATCATTCCAGGCTCTCCTTTCTCCCCCTAGACATGAGACACCGTTAGTTATGTAACAGGGGCAATAAACAATAGACTTGGGTAAAAATTTAATACCTGTGATATTTAGTGTAGTCAAGGCGTTATATAGAACCAAAAACGGTGCTACACCTGTCCCCATATTGTATTTGATGTTAGAGTTCAGATCTAGCTACTTTAATAAAGCTGAGATGTAAAATCAGACACACACAACCCATTAATTGTTCTGCAGGCGTCATGTTTTTTGTAGCTGCTAGCAATCAAATAACAGTGCATTTCACAAATTTTACTTGCCTGTATTTCAGAAACTATACATCCGATCTCACAACTAAAGCTATGTATAGAATCCGCATGATAGTGCCAGTATAGCACTGGCTTTAGTTTATATAGGAAAATCCTGGTGGTTGGTCCTCTTTAAGAGAATAGGACCTGATCTGCAGTTCCCAGAAGCAGCCACTACATAGTAAATGGAGGTGCACTTTGCAGCTACATAATGTTTACATCCAGCCACCCCGGTGGGGTGACCAGGTGTCGGATCACCACCAATTAGATATTGATGAACTATTCTAAGGATAAGTACTCAGTATCTGGTAACCAGACAACCCCTTATAAAGTTATAAAGTACCCCAAAATTATTTAAAGCAAAAAGCCCTCAGAACGCTATGTGGACAGAACAATAAATCCTGACACTGGTAGACCCAATAGCAAGTGTAAAGGAGCGGAGTCGGTCAAATACACAAGTATGTGATTTTTCTTTTCAATTACCTCAACCTGGTCCCATTGAAAATAACTTTTAGAATAGGGGGAAACCAATTTATGGCTTCACACCACTAATGTTCACCAAGATTGACCCCAAAAACGTAATAGTGTGTCTAAGACAGTGGAGCAGAGTGAGAATCCAATTTTTCTTGAGGATGGCATGAATGCACCCCACCATGCCAACATCTTCATAGCAATGTGACAATTGTTCTGCAGTTTTGATTACTCTCACCTTAGAACCAGGCAGTCCTGGGTAACCCTGATCTCCTTGATCACCTTTGTATCCTCTTTGTCCCTGAAACACAAAATATATATTGCAGTCAAGCTCAGAAAAATGTAAGTTATGGTAAAAAACACCTAGATAATGTTCAACTTACTTGCTGACCAACATCTCTTCCCTGTAAACAGATAGATATAAAACTTTATTTAGTTGAAAAACTCAGTTTTTATTTTTCACTTCATCACACAACCATAAATACTTCCTAACTAGTCTCTATGTGTTGTAGTTCTTCATTACTTTAGGCCTATAAACCCACAGAGTTTTGGAGCCGATTATCTCCATACTCCTCTTAAAAAATTGCCTAAAAAAATTCTTGGAAAAAAATTCTTCTAATACATTTCTAATGGAAATCCACTTTGCATCTTCATTTGAGGAGGTTTTTTTTCTGAAGAGATTATAGAAAAAAAGCCTGGTGGAAAAAAAAAAATAAAGTACATGGCACTTCTTCAAAGTGGAAGAAGGAAATAAAGGAAAGGTCTCCAAGCTAGACACTGTCCAATCATAAGACTACAAAAGTCTTCAAATCTGCTCCAGGAAAATAAAAACTCCTCGAAAAACCACTCCAAAACAATTTCTACTTGAAAACCTCAGTTTGAACTTACCCTAATGACCCACATAAGGAGTTTCATATTCTGCATGATACACCACTTAGTTTATTTAAGGCTATTGATTTAGTTGATTCTTAAATTTGGCTTCACGTCTCATAGTGAAGCTTCTATATGTGTGTAGTGCCTGGATATGATCCACTGAGCCGGTAACGTGTTCTTACCTCTCCTCCACCCACTCCAATTGTTTCCTGGAAAAAAAAAATCAAATGATGGTATCAGTTGAGGTCTACTTGTATAAATTAGTAATGAGCAGAAATCTATATTAAGTCAGTAAATTCATTATGCATTGAATATCTTATTATTCTCTGGGGTCTCTCAGAACATAAAGAACGTAGGGTGAAAAAAGTAAATTGATACTTGTCTCTGTCAGGCCATCACCTCGTCTGTGCAGCTCCTAGTTTAGTTGTTCTGGCCTAGTCTTCATTCACAGGCCAGTCTTCTTCATGAGACAGATCTCACTAGGTCGTGAGGTATAATGTAGTTGTGGTTCAAAAGACAGCATGACGTTGGAATGGTGCCGCAATCTTATGATGTCGCAAAGCCTACTGGGTGGTGGAGAAGCCAAAGACTAGACAAGACAAGAAGACTGGAGGCCTTTGTATGAAGACTGAACTCTAACAAACAAGGAGCTACACGGAAAAGGTGAAGGCCAGAGAGAAGCTAGTATCTATATTTTTCTTTTATTAATCCGTCCCAATCTTTTTGAATTCAGAAGACTGAAGCCATTTTGTGGGGTTCACACAATTTGAAATCACAAAAAAAATAATTCTGGCTAATCTGAAATTTTGTTTTCATTTGTCCCATAGCTCATCTCTCTTAAAAATGCACATACAAGCTTAATTAAGGCAGTGAACAAATATATCAGGGTACAGTCTAAAAACCAAAACTGCCTACCCTGTTATCATTTGATCTGTAAATTATTTGACCAGGAGGTCCTGGTGGTCCAGGTAGTCCAATTCCATCACGTCCAGGTTGTCCCTGAAAACAGAATTGAGTGTTACAGTAACATTTATTAAAGAGAATTGTCACACAGAACATATGGAATAATATTATTTATTATTATAGCTCCATTTATTCCATGCTGTGTTACATATGAAAAGGGGTTCACAGTCCCCAAGGGATGGGTGAGGATACAGTAGGTGAGGGTAGAGATGGTCCTGCGGCACTATATTAGACTGAGGGTTATGGTAGGTTGTAGGCTTGTCGGAAGAGGTGGGTCTTCAGGTTCCTTTTTAGGTGAGAGTCTGATATGTTGTGGCAGAGCATTCCAGAGTATTGGGGAGGCACGGGAGAAATCTTGGATGTGGTTGTGGGAGGAGGAGATGCGAGTGGAGTAGAGAAGGAGATCTTGTGAGATTGAAGGTTATGTGCGGGTAAATACTGGGAAACTAGGTCACAGATGTAGGGAGGAGACAGGTTGTGGATGGCTTTGTAGGTCATGGTTAGGGTTTTGAACTGGAGTCGTTGGGCAATGGGAAGCCAGTGAAGGGATTGAGTGGGGGTGGGGGGGGAGTAGTGGGGGGAACAGGTGGCTTAGTCTGGCAGCATAGTGTAGAATAGATTGTAGGGGTGCAAAACAGAAGAGAGGCCACAGAGCAGGAGGTTGAAATTGTCCAAGCGAGAGATAATAAGGGCATGCACTAGGGTTTTCTCAGCTTCTTGGGAAAGGAATGTATGAATCCGGGAAATATTTTTGAGTTGGAGGTGGCAGGAGGTGAAGAGGGCTTCGAAGAGAGAGCAGAGTCCAGGGTTACTCCCAGGCAGCGAGCACGTGGGACTATGGAGAGTGAGCAGCTCCTAACTTTGATGGATAGGTGTGTTGGGGGGTTGAGTGAGGAGGAGGAAAGATAATGAATTCTGTTTTGTCCATGTATTGTATTTGTATCTTTATTTGGTCTAATTAGTAATAATGATTAGCGCTGTATAATTCTGTGACTAAGGGAAAATTTAGATGACCATGAAACCATACATGGACCGGCCACAGGTCTCCCAACCTAAGCTCAACAGCCTCATATATGCCTATAAGGTGGTCAAGTTCAGGAGACTTGCGGGCAATCTTTGCTTCTACCCTAAAAGATAGGGAATAAATATTCTGTTGCTGGAACATCCCTTTAACATGAGAGGCAGCCTGCCGTTTCGCTGCTAATTTTGGTAACAATTCCTCAAATTGTTTATATGGGAATATTCCTCAGCTTATACTCATTAATAACACTTACTTCTTCTCCTTTATCACCCTTGTCTCCCCTTGAACCCTGGAGTATAAGAGAATGCCGTTAGTTGTACATTTTCTTTTGCGAGTTGCTTTTAAATGTAGAAAATCAAGGACTGGTAAATACAAATATAAAAACCGTGTGTCCCGAGAAAAAGTGTACTATTACATGTATGCAACACAAAGTCTACATAGGTGGAAAATAGAAAAACAGAGGTCCTGTACTTACCTCAAGACCCGGGAATCCATCTATTCCAGGTCTTCCATCCAAACCTGGACTTCCACGATCTCCCTAACATTAAAAACAAAAAAAAAAACAAGAGGGACATGAAAGGGAAGCAAAAACCTTACTTTTGTTACCTAATGTATATTAAACTATAGGAGGATTTCGAACGATGTAAGAACCCCATAAATTGTTACCTTTAATCCTGGTATTCCTGCTTGTCCCTGTAAAAAGAAAATATATCAAATACAATGCAGAAGCACCAAGCTAAGGGTCTGATTCCTGGCATGAGAGGGTCTCATATCAGCGCATTCATAAAATACTATATTGAGATATCATGAGTCCTCCATGGCCACTTCATGCAGGCTACTACCGTAGCATTAATTCTTGCTTCTCAAATCCAATAGTCATGATCTTAGTTTGATCAGTAATGTCCGGACTGGCCGTAGGTCTCTGTATCCAAACTCAGCACCTCTGTAAAGCACAAATGAGGCTGCCGAGTTTGGGTTAGGAGACCCATGGCTGGTCCGGACTTTGTGGTCCAAATTCAGACCATAAAAATAGAGAGTGTGAAACCAGGGTAAGGCCCCCTTCATATGTCCGTGTTTCCGGTACATGTGACGTCCATTTCTGCACGTACCAGAGACACGGATACACGTATGCCCATTAAATTCAATGGGCTTGCGTAGACTTCCATGTTTTCATACGTACCATGTATCCGTATGGAGCACACGCATGTCTGTGTGCTCCACGTTGTGACATGTCCATTTTTGCGGGCAGAACGGATGTCACACGGACCGCACACTGATGTGATCCATGTGACATGTACCAGAGAAAACACATTACTTAAAAAACAAAACAAAAAAAACCTCATTCCTACACTTACTACCTTGTCTCCGGTGCTGCTGTCACACTTGCTTCCCGGCCCAGCTCATTATGCCTCATGAATATTCACTGCACTGACTGCAGACCCGGAAGCAAGTGTGACAGCAGAGCCAGAGACATTCAGGTATACAAGGTCGTACTGTCTGTATGCTATCTGGATGTCACACAGCTAGCACACTGATGATGCACACTGACACATGGAACTCCACAACGGACCGTGCAAAACGGTCGTCTTTTGCACAAATGTGTGAAGGGGCCTAATACTTGGTTTCAGTGTCGCCCAGTCTCTCTAAATTAGAATTTCATAGGGTTCTGGTAAATGTTACCAGAAGACAGAAAACATTTTCAGAACAGCAAAAAACGTTTACCAATTACTACCATAAATCTGAAAGCAACAAAATGTAGGGAGAGAGACCCCAATTCCAACAATTTACTGGGCTTCTTGCTGTAGTTTCAAGAAAATTGCTCTTTTAATCAGCAGGTGATTATAACTAGAGGACTAGTTGTCTTGTGCGATGTAGACTATGAGCTCTGTATAACCACACCCCACCACTGATTGGCAGCTTTCTGCCTATGCACAGTATACAGATAACTGCTAGATCTGCAGCAGATAATACAGTGATTTTATCAATACTACAGTAAAAACTCCAGTAAGTGACACTGTTGGAAACAGGGTCTCTGCATCTACATCATGCTGCTCCCACATGACCTCTCCATTTATTGTCCCGCCGGGAATGAATAGATGCGTGACAGGGATCAGAAGATACAGAAAGAGATTAAAATGTTTTAACTGTTATGTATACACAAGTACTCGTGTCAATAATATCCATACAAATCAAATTAGTTGAATATCTGTATTAAAGGTTAAGGATTTCCCACATTAAACTTTCTACAGATAGATGGGAATTCTTCTAAGAACTTGATACAAAAGTATGTGAAAGCAAGAATTGCCCTGTCCTGCTGTAGCAGTTCACATAAACATTTATATACTTTTCCCAGTATTTCTTCAACTTTACCATGCAAAGTAGCAATCCCAAAAGTCAATATTGACTCTTAAACGAGCTGTGCCATATTACTTAGGATAAAAGCCAAACCAGAATCTCAATTTTCAGACACTGTTTTGGGGTTTTGCCTCTCATCAGTACAACGCACGAGTTCTGATTTGGCTGTATGAGAGGCTGCGGACTGAGGTCTAAGGGGTAACCTTTCTACTTGTGAAGAAGGACATGTCTGACATGCCTGTGTAAATATAATTATAAGCCATACAATGATCTCTCAATTGGCTTATTTAATTTCCCAGAGAAACATTGCATGGCCTATAAGTCTCCTTACACTGACATGTCAGGCATGTCACTCTCCACAAAAAGAAACATTACTCCTTCACCTTTACTGGAATTTGTAATAACAGAACTGAAACAGTCCTACAATAATTGCACCAACAACTGTTTCGCTTGCACTACCTGCGGACCCCGACCTCCATGACCACCGTAACCAAATCCAGAACCTTCCATGTCGTCCTGGAAAAAGAAGCAAATGTATTAATTAACTACCTGTAGTACCCGGGCGTTGCCCGGGATAGTAACTGTGTCTCTTTGCCCGTCTGTCTCTTTGCCCGTCTGTCTGTCTCTTTCTGTCTCTCTCTATCCGTCTCCCCACTGACATCTTTTTACCTCACACATAAGCTTCTTATACTAACAGTTTATTTTGTTCCTATAGCAACCACTCACAGTTGTTATTTATAGCCTGCAGCTCCCAGCTCCATTCAGTTTAATGGCTGCAGGATTTTTGTAGCGTAACTGGAAAGTACGGGGTTACATTTTCCCGACCAAACAGTCTATGACGTTCCCTGAGTCACATGAGGCGTCTGTGCAAAATTTCATGATTGTAAATGCGACGGTGCGAATTCCTTTAGTGGACATACACACACATACACTGAGCTTTATATATTAGATAAGTAATTTATGAACTGTAAATCAAATAATATTCCAGGCTAACAATATTCAGCTTTTATTCTTACATCGAGTTAATCTTTGCAAATGTATCTGATATATGGAGCTATTAATATAAAACAGTTCAACATGGACTCAAAGTGACTTTTTGTTTAACCAGTCATTGAGTCATTGTCCATATCTCAGTCTTGTGCAAATATAGTCTTTTTTTCTATGTAAAATATTTTTATTCCTGTGGTAGAGCTATCACCAGACATATTTTTTCATGGCTGGGGTCTTGGGTTCGAATCCCACCAAGGACACATTCTGCTAGGAGTTTGTATGTTCTCCCCGTGTTTGCGTGGGTTTCCTCCGGGGGTACCCCGGTTTCCTCCCACACTTCAAAGACATACTGATAGGGACTTTAGATTGTGAGCCTCAATGGGGACAAGGTTCCTGATGTATGTAAAGCGCTGTGGAATATGTTAGCGCTATATAGAAAGAAAGATTTATTTTTTTTTATGGCTACAGTACTTACAAATCCAACAGCTGATCCAGATCCAGCGGGACCAGGAGGCCCTGGAGGTCCGGGTAATCCACGTGGTCCAATTGGCCCAGGAAGTCCTGCCAAGCCGATTTCTCCAGGAGTTCCTGGGAGTCCAGCATCCCCAGTGCTTCCCTATTACAAGGCAAATTGAGAAGAAAAATTTTAAAGAAGAGGAATATTGAAGACGACTGCTCTTGTATTGATTCAATGATTAAGTACATGTGGTTATTGTGTGTGATCATCAAGACCACAAACCATGATCATGACAACTTGTATTATGTATCTGCGTGACACTTGAAATTGCCGCTCTGGCAAGTGTTTCTCTAGACGGTGCACATAGGATAAGATACTATGATGTTGGCTTCCTACTCTAACAGTCTCTTTATGCTCTTCCAGTTCTTTAGTTCACTTTAGCATAGGGGCGGCACGGTGGCTCAGTGGTTAGCACTGCAGTCTTCCGGCGCTGGGGTCCTGGGTTCAAATCCCACCAAAAGCAACATCTGCAGGAGTTTGTATGTTCTCCCCGTGTTTATGTGGGGTTCCTTCAGGGTTCTCCAGTTTCCTCCCACACTCCAATGACATACTGACAGGGAATTTAGGTTCTGAGCCCCAATTGGGACAGTGTTGCAAAGTACTGGCACTATATAAAAATGTATTTTTTATTTATATAAAAATGATTTAATAATATTAAATATTATTATTACATATTTGTATATATATTATTAAATATTAATATTATTGTATTAATATTTAAAATGAAATTATTATTTATATAAAATTATTATTTATTTATATAAAAATTCATTTATTTAGCATGGATTTTCTATAACTTTGGATCATGGTTACACTTTGTTTTGCTGTCATTTATCGTTTGTTGGTTACATCCAACATCCCAGTACGATTTACATTAAAGAATCACTAGAAACATTTCCCAGTGTTGGATCTTTAACATAAAAAGTAAAGACGTAAAGACATTTCCAGCAAAACTGTATGTATGTATGTATGTATGTATGTATGTATGTATGTATGTATGTATGTATGTATGTATGTATGTATGCATGCATGCATGCATGTATGTATGTATGTATGTATGTATGTATGCATGCATGTATGTATGTATGTATGTATGACTCTTTTAAAGCATAGCGCAAAATGTGAATCTGGTATGAAGTTGTTTATAGATATTAATATGAGGTGGTATCACTAGCATAAGCCATTACTTTATAATCGCTGGTGACCTGAACTATGTAGTACGCACCCAGCCTGAGAATGAAGGGGACCTAGCCAGTTATTGTGCTGTATCTTGGTTGGTTGCGCCACCTGCCTAGTGGTGCACCCAACCACCTGGCTGCAGTAGCGTGGGTTGCAACCACCAGGGCCAATGCACCTCCAGTTTCATAGTTTGCATCCCTTGAGTGCCCCATTAAAATGAATAGGGGGCTTCATTATTTGTTAAAAGAATACTGTGTGACTCCTCCAAAAATAAAAATGCCTCCTGCCCCCCAAAAATAGTGTTTTTATTCACTTAATATAAGCAAGAGTCGTCTTCTCCCCTGCAGTCAGCGCAGGCAGGCAAAGGAGGCGCAACATAGTGACATCAATAAGCTGCCTGTGCTGGGATACTGACATCTTGTAGGCCTACAAGGTGGAGAGTGATACAACCTACGGGTTTATGTTCTACCAAAGGATCCAACTGTACCACTGCCATGGTTATGCAGATACAGTACAAAGTGGATCTCACTCATATCTGTCACCCATCCAGAAGCCTGGGGTGTATGAATTGCCCAAATGTTTAACACTAGAGTAAGGAGGTGGACTAGGTGTTGTGTTTCCCCCCGAAGGCACCAATTGTTGTGATGATATGTGAATTGTGGTAATGTGTTATGTGAGCTGTAAGGTGTAGTAGTGTTGTTAAGTTGGTTGTGTTATGATGTTTTGTAATGTTTTGTGCTGTGCTGTGAGGAAGCGGAGTTCTGCCCAGCAACAGGCACTGAACAGGGACAGGTAAAGTTAACACTTGGGATTAGACCTCAGTGGGAGGGGCTAGAGTGCAGGAAAAGAGACTGTTTTTCCTGTTAGGAATCAATTAGATGGAAACCTTGAACAAGAGGACAAGTCTTGTGGGTGTGTGTGTTGCATACCAGGGAGCAATATCATAAAAGAACCATAAGTGGTGACAGAGATCCAGCACACAGGCAGGTGGGTGAAACCTACCAAAGAAAGACTTGAAAGGGAAACTAATCCAATGCTGGCCACACATGGGGGACCTTAGAGAAGAAAAGGATCTGCCCATCTGTGGACATGTGAAGAAGGTAGCGGCTCTAAGAGTGGCCCTTGTCAGGGATAAGAGCTAATAGTGTGGGTGCAAGGTTCACAGCATAACACATTAAAGGGAACCTGTCACCACTTTTTTGGCGTATAAGCTGCGGCCACCACCACCGGGCTTTTATATACAGCATTCTAACATGCTGTATATAAGAGCCCAGGCTGCTGTGAGAACATAAAAAACACTTTATAATACTTACCTAACGGTCGCTCGGTTGGCCAGATGGGCGTCTCTGTTGACCGGTGCCGGCGTCGCCTCTTTCGGCCATCTTCGTCCTCCTTCTGACTCCTGTGTGCATGACGCATCCTACGTCATACACACTCGCTGTTACTGCGCAGGCGTACTACAATACTTTGATCTGCCCTGCTCAGGGCAGATCAAAGTGCACCTGCTCAGGACCTGAATGCCGGCAAGTGTGGATGACGTCGGAGGCGTCATGCACACAGGAGTCAGAAGGAGGATGAAGATGGCCGAAAGAGGCGGTGCCGGCACCGGAGAACGGAGACACCCATCTGGCCAACCGAGCGACCGTTAGGTAAGTATTATAAAGTGTTTTTATGTTCTCACAGCGACCCGGGCTCTAATATACAGTATGTTAGAATGCTGTATATAAGAGCCCAGTGGTGGTGGCCGCAGCTTATAGGCCCCAAATCTGGTGACAGGTTCCCTTTAACCCGTGCGACCCTGTAGCCGGAAGATGGAGGTACGGTATACAGGCAGAACAGATAAAGTGCCGTCACCAGAAACCGTGATGAATGTACTTTTGTAGACTTTTATAACCTACTGTTCTGGTTGCACAGGTCAAACAACAGAAACTCAAAATCACTCAATCATGGCAATGTACGGCACAGCATTTCATGAAACACCACAAAGTACAGTACATATCTGCCATGGAAAAACATCAAAGAGGATCGCTCCACTCTCCTTACAGATCTCATTGTGTAATCATCAAATGCTACAACTCTGGATTGATAAATTCCATTTTTCTGCCTGGAAATGTACGAATACTTTGAAAATCGACTGCTACCATTTTCCCTTTCTCGATAATAAAAATGTCCCTATGCAATCGCACGGTCGGCACTGATTGAAAAGTGTCATATTTTATGAACAAGGGAAATAGTAATGTCCAATTTATTCATACACTTCCAGGAGAAGTGGAAAGATCCTCGGTAAGTATTACGGCAACGGTCTAATGAGTAGTACACACAAGGGTCAATCTCCTCCGCATGCTGGGTCAATGTCTGTACCAACGTCTTAAGACACATGCTGGTAGAGCAAAGCACAGATCCATACTACAACGCATGCTGGGAGCTGGTCACCCATTACCTGGATTGCTGGATCAAGGGAGAAACGAGACAGAATCTCCCTCAAATAAGAGGGGATTGGGGACAAGGTGGTCTGCGAGACATTGGAAATAATTCCCAGAAAGTACAAAAAATTATTAAAGTACTGACAAATTGTCAC
The DNA here is from genome assembly GCF_048569485.1 of Anomaloglossus baeobatrachus. NCBI lineage: Eukaryota > Metazoa > Chordata > Amphibia > Anura > Aromobatidae > Anomaloglossus > Anomaloglossus baeobatrachus. Next base: position 76,454,008 of record NC_134359.1, on the reverse strand, counting down.
TATTATATAAACATAAGTGATCAACTTACTTTTGGTCCAGGAGCTCCTGGAAGCCCAATTTCTCCATCTAAACCCTGGATAGGCAAAAAAGAAGCACATAATGAATGAACGATGCAAGCACAATCAAAACCAAAGGCTGCGTCTCTATGGGGCCGGCCATAAGTATGGGTGAAACTTGCTAGGGAGAGACTTGGAAGGGAAGTGACTCCAGTGTCGGCTAGACATGGGGGACTTAGGGTCCCGTTACACGTAGCGACGTTCCAGCGATCCAGACAACGATACGACCTGGTCAGGATCGCTGGTATGTCGCTACATGGTCGCTAGTGAGCTGTCAAACAGGCAGATATAAGTAACGACGCAGCAATGATACGGTTATCCTCGGCGGTCGTTGGGACAGTGTCTCACAGCAGCTATTCTTACGGGCGGTGAAAAGACAAAGCAAAAACACAGCGATGCATGCTGCCCAGCGGGACACCAACGATCAAAAAATGAACCAGATTGTTCAGGTACGATCGGCGATATCGCAGCGGGGGGGCGGTCGCCGCTATGTGTCACACATAGCGAGATCGCTAGTGAGGTCATTGTTGCGTCACAAAACCTGTGACGTTTCAGCGATCTCGCTAACGACATCGCTATGTGTGACGGGGGAGAGGAGAAAGATCTGCCCAGATAGGGTTTATTGCTGGGAAAGTGTTTGCTTTACTAAAGGAACTATAAAATTTGAGTTTGTGCCAATAACCTCTAGAGTTTAGAGACAGTTTAATGAAAGATGAATCCATAACAATGTGAATTTCCAGTTGGTTATAAGCAGTCACATTTCCTCCCATCTTTGTATTATTTTACCTCCTTATTTCCAAAACTTGTGTTTTAGTGTAATAATGTAAGTCTAGCTTGTCAGACAAGGGCCAGGATAATAAAAACCTACCCTGTCGCCAGCACGTCCTGGAGTCCCTGGGGTTCCATCTCTTCCCGGGGGTCCCTAAGTCATGCAAAAAAAGGAAACTAATAATGAAAATTATATGAACATGCGGCTACAACATTTTGGATGAAAATCAGACTGGAGATAAAAAGCAAATCTGACTTGTGGTCTTGAACGCAGATGTTACACTAGATGCATAGTATCTAAATGATGCAGGTCAAATTTGGAGAGAAAAGGATTAATAGACCGCGCTGCGGTAGAAAAGAGGATCCATGTAGAAGGATTGACTTTGTCTACGCGTTTCACTTATGGCTTTTTCCTCAGCTGTATATGATTTGCCCTGAGGAAGAAGCCATAAGGCTTTGAAACGTGTAGACAAATAAAATCATTACTTCTATATGGATCCTCTTCTCTACCGCAGCGTATTCTATGAACCCTTTTCTCTACAAATTTGAACTGCATCTCCACTTGGGTTCTGCTGCAGCCATATTAACGCCATTACAATGGTTGTGACTTTCACAACCACACTAGTTGAGTCTAGTCACATTTGCTGACCGTGTTTTAGGATAATACCCTACTTGCGCTTACTGTCTCTTCAAGCACTTTTAACCATTATCTAAATGATGATATCCAACCTCATGGATCATCATGGCCCGCTGTAAAGAGAATTTCTACTATAGTAGATCATGGGTTTGGTGAATAACTGGACTTAATGGGACATCCTAGCATTGACATGGGGCAACCACTAACATTTTCTGCCAATGACAGAACATACAGTTGTGCTGTGAATCCATGACCATCGCAAGTTAACACCTATTACTGGTTTCCATCCAGCTGACAAGTTTATTTAACAAAAATTGGCTAAGGGAGGGGTAAAAATAAGATATTCTGTTGCAACGATAGCAAAAAGCAACTATGTAGCTCTTATACAGTACAATTGTAAGCGTCAAAGTCATCTTTACTTCTGATATGATGAACAGAAATACAAATAATACAATACTATGCATCGATGGAGTTTAAAACATTACCGGAGGACCAGGAAAACCGGGATTTCCATTTTTTCCAGGGCTACCAGGTAGGCCAGGAGGGCCAGGGATTCCTGTGGTGTTCATTCCAAACGTTCCTGGTATTCCTGGCAATCCAGGTACGCCAGGAGGTCCAGGTGGGCCAGGGAGACCAGGAAGGCCCTGCAAAAACATAAGGAAGACATGGCTGAAACACAAAATTATAGCTCTAGAAGTTTAAGCTTGGACACTTAATTCTATGGTCAAAGGTAGTGATGAGCGAGCACTTAAAGGAAGACCCAGCGACACTGATGAGAGCTGTGTTCACCACCCGGTGCCTGCGAATAGTTGTAATTTACTGCTATTTACAGTCGCCAGAACTGCATTCGGGGATTGTGGACTACAATGAAGGACTTCATCGGAACATTTTTGATAATAAATTGGTGAATGAAGGATAGTGTGGGTGAGGGGAGTCTTTATTTACACAAACTATTTTTTTCTGTGTGTGCAGTTTTTTGTGGACTGCTGGTTTAATAATGCGGGAGTCTGATAGAGGTCTCTCAATTACTAACCCCTGGGCTTGATGCCAACTGACATCAACCCCCAAAAATATTACTCCAATTGCCACTGCACCAAGGAAATCGGGAAGACCTGTCAAGTGCCAGATTTGATACATCTAATGTGATGTGCCACTTCTGGGATGGCTGTGGGCTGCTATTTTTAGGCTGGGAGGGGCCATATGACCATGGGCCAGCCTCATAATAGTAGCCCAAAGCTCTCCTGCTTGATAACCTTGGCTGGTTATCAAAAATAGAGGGGACTCCACACGATTTTTTTTTTTCTTTAAATATATATTTATTTATTAGCTTAAACAAGGCTAAAGCACACTCTAGAGTCACTTTAAAGGTGCTAAAGAGTGCAAGTGTACTAATCCTGCTCTGATCTAACCTCTCCCTCCAAGATCAACTCTCCATGAACTGGCTCCAGAGCAGAGTGTGCCGCATAATGCACCCCCAGGTCTCATATAAGACCCAATGAGGCCCGCAAATCACAGTAATGCCAGTAGCCAACATGGCTTCGACATTACTGTGTATGTCAGGCAAACCCCACGTTTAATGGCTGCCTAATCGCAGCAAAATATGCAGGCCAGGGACTCTAGCATGGCACTCGAAATACTTGGCTGAGTAACAAGCGTACCAGTGCACCCCGATGCTCCATCAAGTATCGAGCACATTCACTCATCACTAGTCAAAGGTTATTCTTATGATGTTTACGAGTTTCATTCTTTGACATGTAAAAACTTCATGGTCGACGTCATAACCATTGTTATCGTCAGTGTTAGACTCATTTCACACTACGTCTGCAGACAGATACCCTCAATCACCAGACAAAAGTCAGAGTATTGTCCTTTTGGAGTCCATCAGGCTACTTTGTATGCTTGAGTTTACTTTTTGCTAAAGCATTGGGGACACACTACAGTATAAACAGCGCCTATGTCATTATGTATATCTATCAACACAGTGCTGGGGCCATGAATGCAAACATTAAGGCCCTTTCTGGGCTAATTTTATATACTCTATCCCCATTTTTGGCATATGTAGGGTTCAAATGCCTGTGTTGTGTCACAAACATCTCGAGAAGGTGAAGCAATGTCTTTGCCAATATCATCTCCTATGTGTGAGATATACATTTGTGGTTGGTTAATGGCTGCAATGAAGTTTATCGCTACAGGAAAGGGAGATAACTGTGATATCTCAGACACATTATAATACCAGAGGAATAAAGGACAACAAACTGGAGAAGCGTTTCACCCAAAGATGGGTAATTGCAACATAATTCCTGGTATCTTAAAAATGCACTGGCATGGTTCCTGAACCAACTACTTGCGTAAATGCCCTGCTTGGCTTCTTTCCTCTGTGCTTCAGCGCCTTCTACTTTAGTTTTAGCATGGCCTCCTAAAAAGCGTATTACCAAATCTGTCTTATGACATGAGTTTTCAGTTTCTAGAGCTTACCTTGAACATAGTAAATTTTCTCCAAAATGATTATCATGAATTTTAAGCCCACATGTGGTCTAACAAAGGATCTATACCAGTTGTCTCCATCCTCTAGCTCACACTCCAGAGCTCTCAGACAAAAGCTATATCTCCTGACCCCCATACACAGGAGGAAGGGGTCTTACAAGTGAGATAGTCCACTTTATCCCACCGATATCGGCAGTTTGGCTGATGCTTGCTGAATTTGCATGGAGGGCTGTAAAGTAGGAGCAGCATAGCTCCCATGAGGTTATTAGTTTGGGCCATTAGAGATGTAGAGACATAATGTAGATGCAAAAATGTGCCTATATTGTGCGTGTGTGAAACTGGTAATATTTTATTATTTATACTTCCAAGTAAAATATCCTCAGCATCTACTTCACTTTAGGGTGTACGAGATAGAATACATGAACCTTTTCATTTAGACTTACCCTGACGTTCTCGGTTTCACCGCCATATCCGGACCCTTCCATATCAATGAATGTCTATAAAACAGGAGGGGGAAACGTCAGTAAAATTAAAAAAAGACATCCCAGAATGTCTGTCAATTTAATTTTTATGGGGGTTGTCTGACACTGATCAGAATGATATAATGGTTATGGGGATTGTCCGGCCCTGGTCAGAATGGTATAATGTTTATGAGGACGGTCTGGCCCTGGTCAGAATGGTATAATGTTTATGAGGATGGTCTGGCCCTGGTCAGAATGGTATAATGTTTATGAGGATGGTCTGGCCCTGGTCAGAATGGTATAATGTTTATGAGGATGGTCTGGCCCTGGTCAGAATGGTATAATGTTTATGAGGATGGTCTGGCCCTTGTCAGAATGGTATAATGTTTAGGAGGACTGTCTGGCCCTTGTTAGAATGGTATAATGTTTATGAAGACGGTCTGGCCCTGGTCAGAATTGTATAATGTTTATGAGGACGGTCTGGCCCTGGTCAGAATGGTATAATATAGTGTGAGGTATCAACCGGCTGTATTACAAAGGGCCGGTATGTTTTGCAGAAGCGTGGGTGCTCTGCAATGTGAAGCTGGCTGGGATCTGTGGTTCCACAGGATTGCATTACATGCAGAGCCATGGAAGGGTGTGTGATGCTGATTACACACTCCTTACGACCTGTGGGTGTGGCTCCAGGGGTTAAAAGCAATCCTGTCTCTGAACCTGGGTAAAGTGTGTCTAGGGCAGTCTAGAGAGAGACTGGCTCCAGACGTCCAGTGTGTGTGCTGGAAACAAGTGAGAGCAGAGCCGGGAGCTCTGGGTGTTTCAGCATGCATGGAGGCTGATCACAAGGCTCTGATATTGAGTCTGAGGTGAGTGCAGCCAAGCCAGGCCAGGGCTGTAGAGCCGAATCTCTCCAGGAGGAGAGACAGACAGGGGTCTGCAGAGGGCCCTGGGTGCTGGAAGGTTGGCTAGAGCGGTATGCTGGCAGGAGCCAGAGAGTGGGGAAGTTGCTAAACTTTCATTATGGACTTATTATTTATGTTTGAGGGCAGTTTATGCTGAGTGTTTTTAAATAAACTGCCGGAATTTCTATGAAGAGACTGTGTACGTGTATTGCTGAAGCTACCTCACACCACTGCAAGCGAGTGAAACCCCCACGTTGCAGGGCGCAACGTTACATATGGTGTCTCGAATGCGGGCATGCGGTCTGGTTGCTAGGGGCAACGGCCTAGGACATATTCCTGTGGACACGGACTGCTTGCGGTGGATCGGCGGGTTCCCGAAAATTTTTTGAAGCGGTTTGCGGTGGATCGGCGGGTCCACGAAAATTGTCTGCGCACTCAGCAGCTGGCGGTGGATCGGCGGGTCCACGAACAGGGACAGCGCTCTCAAGCACCTGGCGGTGAATCAGCAGGTCGTTGGGGGACCCGTGCTGTAGGGGCGAGAGTCCAGCGACTGGAGGTTCCAGGCCAGCCGGAATTGCGAGGCCCTGCTTGGTGAGCAGTGATACACCACAAGCTGGAGACCCTGGTTGTACGGGCGGTACAACCCGGAAAGGTTAGTGGTTCTCTAACCCCCCCCCCCCCTGTCTTTGACCACCGGGTATTACCCATTGGAGCGCCCCTCCTGTGCCTCTTTTCGTTGCAGCATGGAGGAGCTCCTGAACCAGCTGCTGCAGAGCCAGCAGCACCAACAGCATGTGCCTGGAGGTCCAGTGACAGCAGTGGGGGCTAAAAGCCAAAAAGAGGGAATGGTCCCTGCGGACGTTGTGGAGGAGCTGTACCAGTTCCTGGTCCAGGGACAGCAGGAGCTGTCAGTGTGTAGCGATGTCGCAGCCATGGACCAGTTTGAGCGTACCCTTCGGGGGCCAGTATGCACACTGGGTGCCCAGGGAGACAAGGGCAAACGGTGTGAACTGGGGGCTAAGGACATTGCATGGAAACCGCAAAAGGGGGTGGAGTCCCAGAAGGGAATAGTAGCCCATAAGGGGGTGGAGTCCCATAAAGGGGTGGTTGCCCATAAGGGGGTGGAGTTCCATAAAGGGGTGGTTGCCCATAAGGGGGTGGAGTCCCAGAAAGCGGTGGTCCCCCAAAATGGTGCGGAGCATCCCAAATCCAAGGGTGAAGTGGCGCAGATGGACTTTAGCCAGGGAAAACAGTGTTCATGCTACAAGTGTCCGGTTTGCAGTATAGACCACCCATCCGACGAGAAGCCACGTTTGTGTTCCGTGGAAGTGGATGGGGAATCTGTAACAGGAATCGTAGACTCAAGGAGCTTGGTGACCCTGGTGAGGGCCACCTCTGATGTCCACTTGATTCCAGGAAGGAAGATCCACGCCGGCTGCACCCACAATAATGAGACAGAATACCCGGTATCCAGCGTGGTCATTAAGACAGCCAGGGACAGTGGTTCTCATGATGTTTGTGTAGTCTCAGATTTACTGCACCCAATTATTATAGGTTGGGACTCTAAATTATTTGTGCACTTGTGGAAGCAGGGGGACGTATCCGGTTGCTTGTGTAAGAGCCGGAACAGCCCAAAGGAAACCCCACCACATTGGGAGGTGAAAAGGGGTCCTTGTTGGGGAGTTATGAGTGGTAAGGAGGAGATAGCACCTCCTAAAATTGACTGTCCTAAGTTAGGGGTGAGGACCGAACCACTCGGTTCTGCGTGGACTACAGGGGGCTCAATGCGGTCACGGTCGCCGATGCGTACCCAATGCCACGCATCGATGACCTGCTCGATCAGTTGGCCGGGGCTCAGTACCTGACCATCATGGACCTGAGCCGGGGATATTGGCAGATCCCCCTGACTCGCAAGGCCAGGGAACGCTCTGCCTTTATTACCCCATTTGGACTGTACGAGTCCACGGTGATGCCATTCGGGATGAGGAATGCCCCTGCCACTTTCCAGCGGATGGTCAACACCCTGCTCAAGGGACTTGAAGGGTACGCGGCCGCGTACCTGGATGACATTGCCGTCTTCAGTCCCACCTGGGAGGACCACCTAGAGCATCTAGCACAGGTGCTCAGGCGGATCCACCGGGCAGGTTTGACCATCAAGCCGGGAAAGTGTCAGCTGGCCATGAGCGAGGTCCAGTACCTCGGTCACCGGGTAGGTGGGGGAACGCTGAAGCCCGAGCCTGAGAAAGTGGAGGCCATCGCATCCTGGCCCACCCCCAGGACCAAGAAGCAGGTGATGTCCTTCTTGGGGACCGCTGGGTACTATAGGAGGTTTGTTCCATGCTATAGTAGCCTGGCAAAGCCCTTGACGGACCTCACCAAGAAGAAGCTGCCCTCTGCAGTCGATTGGACAATGGACTGCGAGACAGCCTTCCGGGCCCTAAAGGACGCCCTGTCCAGCCCGCCCGTGCTACAGGCAGCCGACTTCACGCGGCCGTTTGTAGTACAGACCGACGCCAGTGACTTCGGCCTCGGTGCGGTGCTCAGCCAGGTGGACTCTGCGAGCCAAGAGCACCCAGTCTTGTACCTGAGCAGGAAGCTGTTACCAAGGGAAGTTGCCTATTCCACGATGGAGAAGGAGTGCCTGGCCATAGTGTGGGCCCTGCAGCGTCTGCAACCCTATCTATACGGGCGCCACTTCATCGTGGAGACGGACCACAATCCCCTCAGCTGGTTGCACACCGTCTCTGGGACGAATGGGCGATTGTTGCGATGGAGCCTTGCGCTCCAGCAATACGACTTCACCATTCGCCACAAAAGGGGCCGTGACCACGGTAACGCAGACGGGCTGTCCCGACAAGGAGAGGTCGCGGACGGGCGCACGGGGGAACACCGGAGTGTGCTGCCCCCTAGCGCCCTCAAAAGGGGGGAGGTGTGAGGTAAATCCTGGGATATGAAGAGGAATTATGACTAGAAGTCATAATTGCTCTCATCACTCCCTGGCAGTGCCCCCCTCCCTTCTTGTGCTCAAATGTCCAGCATCTGTGAAGGTGTCACCCCCCCCCCCCCCTTTCCTTCACACAACTGGTTTAGCAACAAACTCCATGGCCATGTCCTGTGATATGGAAATTAGGTGGCTTTAGGACAATGGACACAGGATGACTCCCTGCCGTCACCCTGTAGTAGGAGCTGCTAGCTAGTTAGCAAGGCTATGGAAATAGCCAGACAGAACGACTCCAGTAAAAAATGGTTCATATCTCGCAAGCCATATTTCCGATAAATATGGCAACCATAAAAATGGTGTCTCCGCATGTGGACGATGCCGGCACCCCCTTTTTATGGGAGCAGGACATTGGGAAATGCCCCAGGCGTGATATCAGCCAATGGGGAACTGGCAGACAGGTCATGAGTCCCCTCGTTCTGTAGCTAAATTCATAACTGTCACAATGAGAGCATTGGCGTCCGCCTACGACGCTCCCAGGCCAAGTTATGGCCATATTCCATGTTGTGGATTTTGTCCATAACTCCAGCCAGGGGTGGAGCAGTGCTCCCTCTGAGGTCACTAAAGGTAGGAGGGGACCTGGATTGCCCAGGTTGATAACCCTACTTCGGCCATTTTCCAGTGTTCTTCTGCTCGGGGGCCTGGTTGGGAAAGACCTGTGAGAGAGTTCCTAGAAACCTGGTCTATGGCGCCCCCCTGTGGCCAGACGCACAAGGTAACTGATTGAATTGCATACCTGTTGTAAACCATGCTTTATCTGTAACTGTACTCTGACATATGTATATTCTGTAGATTCCCTATTGTATATATTGTAGTTTCTAGTGTGCTTTAGGCTGATTAAATTATATAATTAATCTTGGGCTGTTCTGTTATCTCGATCTTGAATCCCACGTCTGTGTGTTCGGCTAATAGTTACCGTGAAGCGGTTGGTGGCAGCGAGTTGTGCCAAGGATTATTGTGGGGAGGCCAGTGAGACTCCGGAAGATATTATATATTCCGCCCGCGGAGGTCGGGGGAATATATACCCTACTCTCACCGGGGACCCTTCAATAATCGGCATAAGTAGTATAGCGGCCTCCTTGCTTATTGTCGGGCAATTCCATAATTGGCCTGACTATAAGAGGGGCGCTAGAGAGCGCATCACGTGCTCTGTCTGTCGGTCGGGAGGTATAAAGGAGGGTGACCCCCACTTGTTACCCCCCGATTGTGACGTACTGGTAGCCAGCGCGGGGGATTTCTGAGTGACCCCCCCGGTGGTTTGTGACATATTTGTGAGGTAAATCCTGGGATATGAAGAGGAATTATGACTAGAAGTCATAATTGCTCTCATCACTCCCTGGCAGTGCCCCCCCTCCCTTCTTGTGCTCAAATGTCCAGCATCTGTGAAGGTGTCACATCCCACTTACACCTCCAACAGCCATCTCCTCTGATATGGAGATGAGATGATGTGAGGACAATGGACCCAGGATGACTCCCTGCCGTCACCCTGTAACAAGAGTTGTATCTCATTAGCAAGGCTTGGAAGTAGCCAGACAGAACGACTCCAGTAAAAAATGGTTCATATCTCGCAAGCCATATCTCCGATAAATATGGCAACCATAAAAATGGTGTTTGCGCAGGCGGACGATGCTGGCACACCTTTTTTATGGAAGGGGGAGCTTGGGAAATGCCCCAGGCGTGATATCAGCCATATGGGAACTCGTAGACAGGTCATGAGTCCCCTCGTTCTGTAGCTAAATTCATAACTGTCACAATGAGAGCATTGGCGTCCGCCTACGACGCTCCCAGGCCAAGTTATGGCCATATTCCATGTTGTGGATTTTGTCCATAACTCCAGCCAGGGGTGGAGCAGTGCTTCCCTGTGAGGTCACTAAGGTAGGAGGGGACCTGGATTGCCCAGGTTGATAACCCTACTTCGGCCATTTTCCAGTGTTCTTTCGCTGGGGGCACGTGTAGGAAACATCTGTGGGAAGGATCCTAGAAACCTGGGTACAGCGCCCCCCTGTGGCCAGACGCAACAAGGTAACTGCTGGAACTGTGTATGCCTGTTTGTAACCCATGCTTTGATTGTAACTGTACTCTGACATAACTGTATATTCTGTAGATTCCCTATTGTATATATTGTAGTTCTAGTGTGCTTTAGGCTGATTAAATTATATAATTAATCTTGGGCTGTTCTGTTATCTCGATCTTGAATCCCACGTCTGTGTGTTCGGCTAATAGTTACCGTAAATCGGTTGGTGGCAGCGAATTGTGCCAAGGATTATTGTGGGGAGGCCAGTGAGATTCGGGGAGATTTTATATATTCCGCCCGCGGAGGTCGGGGGAATATATACCTTACTCTCACCGGGGACCCTTCAATAATCGGCATAAGTAGTATAGCGGCTTCCTTGCTTATGGTCGGGCAATTCCATAATTGGCCTGACTATAAGAGGGGCGCTAGAGAGCGCGTCACGTGCTCTGTCTGTCGGTCGGGAGGTATAAAGGAGGGGTGACCCCCACTTGTTACCCCCCGATTGTGACGTACTGGTAGCCAGCGCGGGGGATTTCTGAGTGACCCCCCCGGTGGTTTGTGACATATTGGTGGCATAGCGGTGGGATCGAGATAATAGTGTGTGTGAGTGTGAGACCCATACTCCCAGACACTAAAGACTGCCTGCAGCAGCTGTGGCTGCTGGGGTCTTCAGACTAGCTCAACACTAGAGTGTCAGAGTGCAGATACTGTAAGGTGTGTGGAGGCATCAGGTGTCAGTTCTGTGTCAGTGACCAAAAGTCTGCAAGAATGGCTGAGAGCACCAGGAGCAAAGCCAAAGGAATGGCCGATGCTAAGGCCAGAGACGATGAGGAGGTTGTCCACGAGTCCTCCAGGAGCTCGACGCCAGAAAACAGCTCTGCAGAGGACATTGCACAACCGGGCACTGCTGGACAAGATGAGGAGCAGCTCGCCCAAGGGTCCTCAACGAGCCAGGTGCCAGCCCTCCGCTCTGCAATGGACAGTGAATCACCAGGCTCCGCAGCGGGCCGCAGATCACCACGTGCCATTCCACCGAGCCTGGGAGGCTCGGATAGCCTTCTTCAAATGGCTATGGCCCTACGCCAGGCTGGAGACCGGGAGGGCTACAAGGAACTCATGGCCGAGCGTGAGCGGCAAGCAGCGCGTGAAGAGCGCCAGGCAGAGCGTAACTACCAGCTGCAGCTAGCTCAGCTCCGGCCCTCATCAGCCACCCGTGACCTTCCAGACACCAAACTTCCAAAGGTCCGTGTTGAGGACTTCCCAGTGCTGGAGAAGGATGGAGACTTGGACTCTTTCTTGACTGCTTTTGAACGGACTTGCTTGCAGCATCATCTGAACAAGGACCAGTGGGCCAAATACCTGACCCCCCGTTTAAGGGGTAAGGCCCTGGATATCCTTGGGGACTTGCCTGCTGAGGCGGATCAGGGCTACGACACCATCAAGCGGGCCCTGATCCAACAGTACAACCTCACTCCAGAGTCCTACCGCAAGAAGTTCCGGAGCCTACAGAAGGGACCAAAGGACTCCTGGGCTGACCACCGGCGGGCACTTGCCCGAGCTGCCGACCACTGGACCCAAGGCCTGCAGCTTTCCACCGGACCGGAGATCCTGGACTTGTTCATCACGGAGCAACTCTTGTGGAACTGCCCTGAGGATCTCCGCCAGTTCATCCGAGACCAGAAGCCAAAGGGGTCCACGGCTACAGCTGCCCTTGCCGATGACTACACCAACAACCGGGCCCCTGAGGCCAGGAGAGCGGCCACCAGCAGCACCTGGAGAGGGGGTAAGATGAATTCTGCGACTGCCCCACCTGCCCCTAGACTGCAGGGGGTGTCCCCCTCAACTCCCCTCTCCAGGCCCGTGGCAGAATCAAGACGGTGCCACCAGTGCAACCTACCTGGACACTTCAAGGCCATGTGCCCTCAGCGTCCCAAGGCCCCGGCTCCGTCCCCGTCCCAAGGGCCGCCCAAGGTGTATTGTGTGGGTGGGGGTGGTGGTAGGTCCCTGGACAGCTTCCAACCTGTCACCGTCGGCCGGTCTGTGACCATAGGACTGCGAGACAGCGCCTCGGAGGTGACTCTGGTGCGGCCTGAGATGGTGTCCCCCCAACACTTGATCCCTGGAAAAACCCTCGCTGTCTCCGGGATTGGAGGCATTGACCCGGCGCTGCCTGTTGCTGACGTTTATGTGGACTGGGGCGCAGGGCGAGGGGTGAGGGAGGTGGGGGTAACTGATCGGATCCCTGCAAACGTGCTACTTGGGACAGATTTGGGGCAGATAACCTCCCAGTTTGGGCCCCAACCAAGGGCTGAACCTTCAGCCAGTACTGACATGCCTCCGGACAATGTTAATGTGTTATCTATGAATGATGTAAGGGAGGAGGGAGTGAACTCTGATATTTCTGCTTGCATAGACACCATAGACACACACTCAGCTGCAGCTGTGACAGGGGAGGGGGTCAGAGAAAGGTGTGACAATGCCTCTACAAGTAACCAGCCTGTGAGCTGGGATCTGTTGCCCTCTGCAGGGATAAGCAGAGAGCAGGGTGCTGCAGGGGGAGGACCAGTGTGTGGGGTGGGGGCTACCACAGCAAATGTGGGGTCCCCAGAGATTTCACAGCGGGGTTCTGTTGCTGCAGGAGGGGAACAGGCAGGTGAGATTGGGGCCGGTCCAGGAGCGGAAGTGCTCCCAGGTAAGATCTCGGTGCATGGTTCCCCCACAACCGGGGTGTCAGGAAGCCAGGTAGGTCTGCCTGAACCGGCGACTTGGTCAGGAACGGAGGAGGAGCAGGCACGACCCACGGTCGCAGCGGCTGTGGCCGCTGTCACCCGCAGTGGGAGTGCTGGAAGCCAAGGGGCCTCCCGGAGGTCCGATAGCTCTTCCCCTTCTGACCAAGTGGCAGCCGAGTCAGGTGGAGGCCAGGACACAGGTCCCGGGGTACTGACCGAAGATGTGACAGTCTCGTCGATTCTGGCCACATCTGGTCAGGGGTTTCAGGCAGCGTTAGAAGCTGACGACAGCCTGAAAGCTCTAAAGGAGCAGGCGGCACAGCCTCCCTCGGACTCGGACCCGGAGCGAGTGGTCTGGGACCAAGGACGGCTGTACCGGGCCACGGTCCAGCAGGGTTCACCGGAGGCGTGGCCCAGGGACCGACAGTTGGTGGTACCCTATCCGTTCCGGACGGAGTTGTTGCGGATCGCACATGAGATTCCGATGGCCGGACACCTAGGGATCGCTAAGACCAAGGCCAGGTTAAACCAGCATTTCTACTGGCCAAAAATGGGGGCCGATGTGGCTGCCTACTGCCGTTCGTGTGAAACCTGTCAGAGAGTGGGGAAGGCGGGGCCACGCCCCAAAGCCCCACTAGTATCTCTGCCAATCATCGATGAGCCTTTCAGGAGGGTGGCTGTGGATCTGGTCGGCCCGCTGGCCATCCCCAGCAGCTCCGGGAAACGCTTCATACTGACGGTAGTTGACTATGCCACCCGGTACCCAGAAGCAGTGGCCTTGTCGTCCATTCGGGCTGACAAGGTGGCCACCGCATTGCTGGAGATTTTCTCCCGAGTGGGTTTTCCCCAGGAAATGCTCACTGACCGGGGGACCCAATTCATGTCCCAGCTGATGGAGGCCCTCTGTAAGCAAGTCCAGGTGCGACATCTGGTGGCCAGCCCGTACCATCCACAGACTAATGGCCTGTGCGAGCGGTTCAATGGCACCTTAAAGCAGATGCTTAAGATGTTGGTCGACTCCCATGGGCGTGACTGGGAGCGGTATCTCCCACACCTGTTATTTGCTTACCGGGAGGTTCCACAGGCCTCAACAGGATTCTCACCGTTTGAGCTCCTGTACGGGCGACGTGTGCGGGGCCCCCTGGCTCTGGTGAAAGAGGCTTGGGAAGGGGATTTGGCCACCCCTGGAGTGTCGGTTATCGAGTATGTCATGCGCTTCCGGGACAAAATGCAGGCCTTGACGCAACTGGTACACGACAATATGGCTCAAGCCCAGGCCGATCAGAAGCGTTGGTACGACCAGAACGCTTGTGAGAGGACCTACCAAGTGGGTCAAGAGGTGTGGGTACTGGTCCCCGTACCACAGGACAAGCTTCAGGCAGCCTGGGAAGGCCCATACCTCGTGTACCAGCAGCTCAACCCTGTGACGTACCTGGTCACCCTGGACCCTGCCCGTGGAAGGCGGAAGCCCTTCCATGTGAACATGATGAAGGCACATCATGAGCGGGAGGCATGTGCGCTCCCCGTGTGCAACCTGCCCGAGGAGGGAGAAGCGGAAACCCTCTTGGATATGCTAGCCCAGGTTAGGGCAGGCGGATCCATTGAGGATGTGGAGGTTGGCCACCAGCTCTTGGAGGACCAACGGTCCCAGCTGTGGGCCACCCTACACCCCTTCCGGGGGTTGTTTACCAACCAGCCCGGAAGGACTGACTTGGCTGTCCATCACGTGGACACTGGGGATCATCCCCCGATCCGGCGTTCAGCATATCGGGTCTCCCTGGAGGTGCAGCAACACATGCGCCAGGAGATTGACGAGATGCTGGAGCTGGGGGTGATCCAGGCATCCAACAGCGCTTGGGCCTCGCCTGTAGTCCTCGTCCCTAAGAAGGACCGAACCACTCGGTTCTGCGTGGACTACAGGGGGCTCAATGCTGTCACGGTCGCCGATGCGTACCCAATGCCACGCATCGATGACCTGCTCGATCAGTTGGCCGGGGCTCAGTACCTGACCATCATGGACCTGAGCCGGGGATATTGGCAGATCCCCCTGACTCGCAAGGCCAGGGAACGCTCTGCCTTTATTACCCCATTTGGACTGTACGAGTCCACGGTGATGCCATTCGGGATGAGGAATGCCCCTGCCACTTTCCAGCGGATGGTCAACACCCTGCTCAAGGGACTTGAAGGGTACGCGGCCGCGTACCTGGATGACATTGCCGTCTTCAGTCCCACCTGGGAGGACCACCTAGAGCATCTAGCACAGGTGCTCAGGCGGATCCACCGGGCAGGTTTGACCATCAAGCCGGGAAAGTGTCAGCTGGCCATGAGCGAGGTCCAGTACCTCGGTCACCGGGTAGGTGGGGGAACGCTGAAGCCCGAGCCTGAGAAAGTGGAGGCCATCGCATCCTGGCCCACCCCCAGGACCAAGAAGCAGGTGATGTCCTTCTTGGGGACCGCTGGGTACTATAGGAGGTTTGTTCCATGCTATAGTAGCCTGGCAAAGCCCTTGACGGACCTCACCAAGAAGAAGCTGCCCTCTGCAGTCGATTGGACAATGGACTGCGAGACAGCCTTCCGGGCCCTAAAGGACGCCCTGTCCAGCCCGCCCGTGCTACAGGCAGCCGACTTCACGCGGCCGTTTGTAGTACAGACCGACGCCAGTGACTTCGGCCTCGGTGCGGTGCTCAGCCAGGTGGACTCTGCGAGCCAAGAGCACCCAGTCTTGTACCTGAGCAGGAAGCTGTTACCAAGGGAAGTGGCCTATTCTACAATGGAGAAGGAGTGCCTGGCCATAGTGTGGGCCCTGCAGCGTCTGCAACCCTATCTATACGGGCGCCACTTCATCGTGGAGACGGACCACAATCCCCTCAGCTGGTTGCACACCGTCTCTGGGACGAATGGGCGATTGTTGCGATGGAGCCTTGCGCTCCAGCAATACGACTTCACCATTCGCCACAAAAGGGGCCGTGACCACGGTAACGCAGACGGGCTGTCCCGACAAGGAGAGGTCGCGGACGGGCGCACGGGGGAACACCGGAGTGTGCTGCCCCCTAGCGCCCTCAAAAGGGGGGAGGTGTGAGGTAAATCCTGGGATATGAAGAGGAATTATGACTAGAAGTCATAATTGCTCTCATCACTCCCTGGCAGTGCCCCCCCTCCCTTCTTGTGCTCAAATGTCCAGCATCTGTGAAGGTGTCACATCCCACTTACACCTCCAACAGCCATCTCCTCTGATATGGAGATGAGATGATGTGAGGACAATGGACCCAGGATGACTCCCTGCCGTCACCCTGTAACAAGAGTTGTATCTCATTAGCAAGGCTTGGAAGTAGCCAGACAGAACGACTCCAGTAAAAAATGGTTCATATCTCGCAAGCCATATCTCCGATAAATATGGCAACCATAAAAATGGTGTTTGCGCAGGCGGACGATGCTGGCACACCTTTTTTATGGAAGGGGGAGCTTGGGAAATGCCCCAGGCGTGATATCAGCCATATGGGAACTCGTAGACAGGTCATGAGTCCCCTCGTTCTGTAGCTAAATTCATAACTGTCACAATGAGAGCATTGGCGTCCGCCTACGACGCTCCCAGGCCAAGTTATGGCCATATTCCATGTTGTGGATTTTGTCCATAACTCCAGCCAGGGGTGGAGCAGTGCTTCCCTGTGAGGTCACTAAGGTAGGAGGGGACCTGGATTGCCCAGGTTGATAACCCTACTTCGGCCATTTTCCAGTGTTCTTTCGCTGGGGGCACGTGTAGGAAACATCTGTGGGAAGGATCCTAGAAACCTGGGTACAGCGCCCCCCTGTGGCCAGACGCAACAAGGTAACTGCTGGAACTGTGTATGCCTGTTTGTAACCCATGCTTTGATTGTAACTGTACTCTGACATAACTGTATATTCTGTAGATTCCCTATTGTATATATTGTAGTTCTAGTGTGCTTTAGGCTGATTAAATTATATAATTAATCTTGGGCTGTTCTGTTATCTCGATCTTGAATCCCACGTCTGTGTGTTCGGCTAATAGTTACCGTAAATCGGTTGGTGGCAGCGAATTGTGCCAAGGATTATTGTGGGGAGGCCAGTGAGATTCGGGGAGATTTTATATATTCCGCCCGCGGAGGTCGGGGGAATATATACCTTACTCTCACCGGGGACCCTTCAATAATCGGCATAAGTAGTATAGCGGCCTCCTTGCTTATGGTCGGGCAATTCCATAATTGGCCTGACTATAAGAGGGGCGCTAGAGAGCGCGTCACGTGCTCTGTCTGTCGGTCGGGAGGTATAAAGGAGGGGTGACCCCCACTTGTTACCCCCCGATTGTGACGTACTGGTAGCCAGCGCGGGGGATTTCTGAGTGACCCCCCCGGTGGTTTGTGACAGGGGTGGAGTCCCAGAAGGGAATAGTAGCCCATAAGGGGGTGGAGTCCCATAAAGGGGTGGTTGCCCATAAGGGGGTGGAGTTCCATAAAGGGGTGGTTGCCCATAAGGGGGTGGAGTCCCAGAAAGCGGTGGTCCCCCAAAATGGTGCGGAGCATCCCAAATCCAAGGGTGAAGTGGCGCAGATGGACTTTAGCCAGGGAAAACAGTGTTCATGCTACAAGTGTCCGGTTTGCAGTATAGACCACCCATCCGACGAGAAGCCACGTTTGTGTTCCGTGGAAGTGGATGGGGAATCTGTAACAGGAATCGTAGACTCAAGGAGCTTGGTGACCCTGGTGAGGGCCACCTCTGATGTCCACTTGATTCCAGGAAGGAAGATCCACGCCGGCTGCACCCACAATAATGAGACAGAATACCCGGTATCCAGCGTGGTCATTAAGACAGCCAGGGACAGTGGTTCTCATGATGTTTGTGTAGTCTCAGATTTACTGCACCCAATTATTATAGGTTGGGACTCTAAATTATTTGTGCACTTGTGGAAGCAGGGGGACGTATCCGGTTGCTTGTGTAAGAGCCGGAACAGCCCAAAGGAAACCCCACCACATTGGGAGGTGAAAAGGGGTCCTTGTTGGGGAGTTATGAGTGGTAAGGAGGAGATAGCACCTCCTAAAATTGACTGTCCTAAGTTAGGGGTGACCAAAGAAAATGATGGACGGACTCAACTTAGTGACATAAGGACTAAGGGAATAACCGATAGTGTGACCATTAAAAACGGGGTAGCTCCAGAAAGGGAGGCAGATATCTGGTTAAGTGGGGACATGATAGTCCAGGATGCCAGGGGGAGTGATGATGACTCCAGTAAAGACACTGACTCTAGTAAGGTGACAAACGAGTACAGTGTGGTACAGATGGGCGAGAAGGGCAAAACTTCCTCCCGACGCCGAAGACGTAATAAGCGCCGAGAGGGGGCACAGTGTAGGCCGTCTGAGGGT
This sequence comes from Anomaloglossus baeobatrachus, assembly GCF_048569485.1. Taxonomy (NCBI): domain Eukaryota; kingdom Metazoa; phylum Chordata; class Amphibia; order Anura; family Aromobatidae; genus Anomaloglossus; species Anomaloglossus baeobatrachus. The sequence continues at coordinate 76,435,586 of NC_134359.1, read as the reverse complement.
GCAGAGAAAGTGACATGCCTGGTTAATGAAGACATGGTGCTAATAACACCTGCTACGGTGGAGTCAGACGGTGATATCCTACAAAAGACTGAGGAATCGGAGATTGAACTGACACATTGTGACGACAGAAATCAGCGGGCTGCAAGTGCAGAGAAGGAGCCAACCAAGGACGTAATGGTGGTGGTCCCTATGATTTCAAAGTGTGAAGTTGATAGTCTGTCAGGCGAGAGTGGTATAGGAAATGGAATCCTAGAGAGTGTGGGGGAAGGAATAATCCCCAACAGTCGTGGTGAGCAGACTGGTGAACTACCAAGTGCTGGGGTGGATGACAGTGAATTTCGCCCCAAATCTCTAAAAGGAACAGAGTGCCATGTTGAAGGGTGTGACACCCAGGCTGAGGGTGACACTGCAGAGACCCCAGAGGAAGTGGAAGATAATGCAGTGAAGAACCAAGAAACAGCTGGCGCTGAAGTGAAGAGAGCCACTGAGGAGGTGAAGTCTGGACCAGAGGTCTCATCCAGGACTGGGAGCCTGCCTGACCTGCTTGGTAAAACCACGATGGAGGATATAGAGAAGGTCGTGGGTAAGAAGAGTAAGAAACCCAAACGTTCTGAAGCTGAGATGGAAGAAGCCTCAGAAATAGTGTGTCGTAGACCAGAGAGGTCCGCAAGTGAAGACTCATTCAAGAGGATGAGCAAAGACCATCTGCAACAAGAGATACTTCTTAGGCAGGCTACTGAGAGTCGAGTAAGGGAGCTGGAGAAAGAAGTGGCTGAGCTCCGAAGTCGCTTGGCAGAGTACCAGTCCAAGTCCCAGGGAGCCTTGGAGCAGATGGAGCAGCGAGTGTCAATCCTGACCAAACATGTTGAAGCAGGGGAGGCCCAAAGAGAGCTGACTCTGGAAGCTAAACTGGACAAGCATGTGGCAGGGATGAATGAGACTTCTGTAGTCAAGTGCATGGTGGATATACCTGAGGACTTAAGAGAAGCGTGTGCCACCGAGTGCATGCATGACGAATTTAAGAGAGCTGTGGAAGCGTGTGAGGTCTACTGTACCCCAGGGGCTGAACAGTTAGTGATATTGTCCACCAGTGAAATTACTGGGCAGCGGGTGGCTATTCTAAAGGACATGCACTTCAGATGTGTTCGTATGAAGTGGCAGGTCCAACTGCAAAAGGAAGAAGCCACTAGACAGCTAGAGTATAAAAGGAAAGCGCAGAGTCTGGCGGAAGATATTGTCCAAGTACCCCGGGCTCTGGTGGAGAGAGTCATTGGAAAAACCGGACGAGTCATGCAAGACATGGTGAATAAATCAGGATTGGTGAGATTAAGAATCCCTGCTGCTAATGAGAGCCAGATACCCAGGGAAGCTGGTATGGTTCCGTTCGTCTGTGTCGGGACTGTAGAGAGTCTTGGAAACATTCGAAGCCTTATTGAATATCGGGTACACCATGTACGTGACATGGAGCGGTTGTGGCAAGAAAACCTGAAAATTAAGGAGCAGCTTCGCCAACTGTGTGGGGGACAGCAGCCGTCTTCCACCCGTTGTTCAGGGGAAAGAAGTGGAAGATGGCGTGTCGGTCCAGTAGTTCAGACGCGCGATAAAAGGAATCGCCGACAGAGTGGTAACCTACGATGTACTGTAGATAGTGGCTGCTATGAGCTTAGAGTTCCCGACAGTAGCCTTGGGGGTACTCGAGAAAGCCTAGGTTCGGACAAGACTGTAGGTTTGACTGGGGACATGTCTCTCTACTACGGTGACCCTAGGAGGGGGTCAGGGAGAGAACGGTCTGGAAATGGGACGTCCTTTAACCCTAGGTTGACCAGACAGGGTTTGGTGACAGTGTCGGACGATGCCTCAGGGACTACTGCTCTTGGACGGCCCTCTCAACTGGTGGGGCATGGCAGCGGGGATGCCCTGTCTCGCGGCCCCAGGTCATTGGCAAGTGTTCTCCCCTACGGGTTTGAACAGAGGGGGAGGGTATGTGAGGTATCAACCGGCTGTATTACAAAGGGCCGGTATGTTTTGCAGAAGCGTGGGTGCTCTGCAATGTGAAGCTGGCTGGGATCTGTGGTTCCACAGGATTGCATTACATGCAGAGCCATGGAAGGGTGTGTGATGCTGATTACACACTCCTTACGACCTGTGGGTGTGGCTCCAGGGGTTAAAAGCAATCCTGTCTCTGAACCTGGGTAAAGTGTGTCTAGGGCAGTCTAGAGAGAGACTGGCTCCAGACGTCCAGTGTGTGTGCTGGAAACAAGTGAGAGCAGAGCCGAGAGCTCTGGGTGTTTCAGCATGCATGGAGGCTGATCACAAGGCTCTGATATTGAGTCTGAGGTGAGTGCAGCCAAGCCAGGCCAGGGCTGTAGAGCCGAATCTCTCCAGGAGGAGAGACAGACAGGGGTCTGCAGAGGGCCCTGGGTGCTGGAAGGTTGGCTAGAGCGGTATGCTGGCAGGAGCCAGAGAGTGGGGAAGTTGCTAAACTTCCATTATGGACTTATTATTTATGTTTGAGGGCAGTTTATGCTGAGTGTTTTTAAATAAACTGCCGGAATTTCTATGAAGAGACTGTGTACGTGTATTGCTGAAGCTACCTCACACCACTGCAAGCGAGTGAAACCCCCACGTTGCAGGGCGCAACATTACAATAGTTACTTAGGTTGAAAAAAAAAGACCTAGGTCCATTTAGTTCAACCTTCCTCCACCAGTTCTACATTTGGTCACTAAGTCATTTCTAACCAACAATGTTGTGTGTAGTGAGGAAATCATCCAGCCCTTTTTTAAAAGCTGTTATAGTATCTGCCATTACTACCTCTTGTGGTAGGGTATTCCACAGTCTGACTGCTCTAACTGTAAAGAGCCCTTTCCTATTTAGCTGTCGGAATCGCTTTTCTTCCACTCACAGTGAGTGCCCCCTGGTCCTTAGTATTGTCTTTGGAAGGAATAAGTCATGTGCCAGTCCTTTATATTGACCACAGATGTACTTATACATATAAATGAGATCTCCTCTGAGACGTCTTTTTTTCTAAGCTAAACATATCTAACTTTTTCAACCTGTCATCATATGGGAGGCCTTCCATTCCTTGTAGTAGTCTCGTTGCCGCCTTTGAACTGACTCTAACTTCTGAATGTCCTTTTTAAAATGTGGAGCCCAAAACTGGATCCCATATTCCAGATGTGGCCTTACAAGTGATTTATAGAGGGGTAACAATACGTTGGGATCACGGGATCTAATCTCTCTTTTTATACACCCTAAAATCTTGTTTGCTTTAGCAGCTGCTGCTTGACATTGAGTGCTGCTGCTCAGCTTATTTGTAATGAGAATACCCAAGTCCTTCTCCTGATCTGTAGTCCCGAGTTTACTTCTATTTAATGTATACGCAGTTATAGGATTACTGCGTCCTAGGTGCATTACCGATAATGTTTAGGAGGACGGTCTGGCCCTAGTCAGAATGGTATAATGTTTATGGGGGTTGTCCGGCACTGGTTAGAATGATTTAATGTTTATGGGGGCGGTCCGAATGACTAGACAAGTGGGGTCGAAGCAATTTTATAACTCCACCAAATAAGCAGCACTATCCCCTGTTTATCTCACATTCTCTCATTGAAATATCATGCTTTTTCAGTTGAACAAGGTAATGGGGGGAAGTCGAGGATCCTGTTTACATTAGCCGACTTGCAGCACTATTGATCAGCTATATCTTTGTTGATTGATGGTTGTTTGATAACTCATTTACATAGGGGACCCTGCTTGAAATGCACATTGAGTGATGTGTAATAGAATCTTCAGTGCATATAGACTGCTTTTGCTCCCGGCAGCACAGGCCCTGTTTACACAAGTCTATGAGCTGCCGAAAATGATGATCTTTTGTGCAGCACAAAACATCATGTCACCTGGGGATGAGCACCCGATTTAGGCTGCAAGATGAAAGATTATCGGAAAACTAGTATTTCTAGGACTGGTCATCCACAATAAGTGTGTGGCATAAAAGGACCCTACAGACAGTTTAACACAAGTCTATCTTCATATTGCGCAGTCCTGTTTCCGAACAGCACAGTTGCAACACAGATCCACGATGAAGTGAGCCGAAATGGCTATTGTAACATATAGTCAATAAAATCTATCAATTTATACAGTACAGACCAATAGTTTGGACACACCTTCTCATTCAAAGAGTTTTCTTTATTTTGATGGCTCTGAAAATTGTAGTTTCACATTGAAAGAATCAAAACTATGAATTAACACATGTGGAACGAAATACGGTACTTAACAACAAAGTGTGAAACAACTTAAAATATGTCTTATATTCTAGGTTCTTCAAAGTACCCACCTTTTGATTTGATTACTGCTTTGCACACTCTTGGCATTCTCTTGATGAGCTTCAAGAGGTAGTCACCGGAAATGGTTTTCACTTCACAGGTGTGCCCTGTCAGGTTTAATAAGTGGGATTTCCTGCCTTATAAATGGGGTTGGGACCATCAGTTGTGTTGTCCAGAAGTCTGGTGGATACACAGCTGATAGTCCTACTGAATAGACTATTAGAATTTGTATTATGGCAAGAAAAAAGCAGCTAAGTAAAGAAAAACGAGTGGCCATCATTACTTTAAGAAATGAAGGTCAGTCAGTCCAAAAAATTGGGAAAACTTTGACAGTGTCCCCAAGTGCAGTGGCAAAAAACATCAAACGCTACAAAGTAACTGGCTCACATGAGGACCGCCCCAGGAAAGGAAGACCAAGAGTCACCTCTGCTGCGGAGGATAAGTTTATCCGAGTCACCAGCCTCAGAAATCGCAGGTTAACAGCAGCTCAGATTAGAGACCAGGTCAATGCCACACAGAGTTCTAGCAGCAGACACATCTCTAGAACAACTGTGAAGAGGAGACTTTGTGCAGCAGGCCTTCATGGTAAAATAGCTGCTAGGAAACCACTGCTAAGGACAGGCAACAAAACAGAAGAGACTTGTTTGGGCTAAAGAATACAAGGAGTGGACATTAGACCAGTAGAAATCTGTGCTTTGGTCTGATGAGTCCAAATTTGAGATCTTTGGATCCAACCACCGTGTCTTTGTGCAACGCAGAAAAGGTGAACGGATGGACCCTACGTGCCTGGTTTCCACCATGAAGTATGGAGGAGGAGGTGTGATGGTGTGGGGGTACTTTGCTGGTGAAACTGTTGGGGATTTATTCAAAATTGAAGGCATACAGAACCAGCATGGCTACCACAGCATCTTGCAGCAGCATGCTATTCCATCCGGTTTGCGTTTAGTTTAGTTTTTCAACAGGACAATGACCCCAAACACACCTCCAGGCTGTGTAAGCGCTATTTGACTAAGAAGGAGTGTGATGGGGTGCTACGCCAGATGACCTGGCCTCCACAGTCACCAGACCGGAACCCAATCGAGATGGTTTGGGGTGAGCTGGACCGCAGAGCGAAGGCAAAAGGGCCAACAAGTGCTAAGCATCTCTGGGAACTCCTTCAAGACTGTTGGAAGACCATTTCCGGTGACTACCTCTTGAAGCTCATCAAGAGAATGCCAAGAGTGTGCAAAGCAGTAATCAAAGCAAAAGGTGGCTACTTTGAAGAACCTAGAATATAAGACATATTTTCAGTTGTTTCACACTTTTTTGTTAAGTATTTCATTCTACGTGTGTTAATTCGTAGTTTTGATGCCTTCAGTGTGAATCTACAATTTTCAGAGTCATGAAAATAAAGAAAACTCTCTGAATGAGGTGTGTCCAAACTTTTGGTTTGTACTGTACATCAAGTTCAGGGTTACGGGGCCACTCCTCTTCTGCCAGTGATTATTGGCTACTACGTATACATGCAAACGAGAAGGGCGGGGGGATGGGGTGGGAGTTCTCCTCTCATGAATACACTGGACTCCTAATTAGGAGTCCGCTGGATTCTTCTTTCGCAAAGTATTTTTGAGTTGTTTGGACCCAAAACAGATATCTTTGCTTTTGATATTTTGATCTATTTGAACACATTTTAATTGCTATACTTTATTATAAGTTACTTTTCCTTTTATTTCTTTGACTTTGTTTTTTTTTTTTTATTTGTAGTGATAATATTTGCTTTTTGAGCACTTTATTAATCATATCCTGCCAGATCCACCGTTCTTGCTTTAGGCCACATGACGCTGGGTCTTCTCTTCCAGTGACATGTCTAATCATGTGCTGTACACCGTGCTATAGACTGCTCATATAGGAGATGTCACTTATAACAACAAGTACAATGGAGGAGGCGCACGCGGTGTGGCGTGTGATCGACACGGTGCCGGAAGAGGAGACTGAGCATCAAGTGATCCATAAATTTGCGTGCATATGATTAATAAGGTATATTACAAAAATACAGAATATTAAAAAAAATACACCACCTCAATGTTGCAAAAAAACTACAATGCGTCATATGCAGTACATATAAGCTTTTTCCCCATCCACCTATCATTCCTGATTTAGCATCCAAAATTCCAATAACCTTTTAATACTATATAAAAGACAAAAAAAAAACAACCTACCAGTTTATCCATTTTAGAAGCGAGGCCAGGTGGACCTGGAGGTCCTGGTGGTCCTGGAGGACCTCTAGCACCAACTCCTGAATCACCCTAAAAAAAAAAGATAATATATAATATTTTTTTTTATTAAATGAAGGGAATTTTGTTTACTTACCGTAAATTCCTTTTCTTCTAGCTCCAATTGGGAGACCCAGACAGTGGGTGTATAGCTACTGCCTCTGGAGGCCGCACAAAGAACTACACTTAAAAGTGTAAGGCCCCTCCCCTTCTGGCTATACACCCTCCCGTAGGAGTACAGATTCCTCAGTTTTAGTACCAAAGCAAGAAGGAGGAAAGCCAATAACAGTTTCAAAAACAAATTCAATCCGATAACAAGATCGGAGAACTTAAGAAACAACATGAACAACATGTGCACCCGAAAAACGAAACCCTAAGAACAAATAGGGCGGGTGCTGGGTCTCCCAATTGGAGCTAGAAGAAAAGGAATTTACGGTAAGTAAACAAAATTCCCTTCTTCTTTTTCGCTCCTAATTGGGAGACCCAGACAGTGGGACGTCCAAAAGCAGTCCCTGGGTGGGTAAAAAGATACCACATGAACGGGCTGTCAGACAGCCTCTTCCTACAGGTGGGCCACCGCCGCCTGAAGGACCTGTCTACCTAGGCTGGCATCTGCCGAAGCGTAGGTATGCACTTGATAGTGTTTGGTAAACGTGTGCAGACTCGACCAGGTAGCCGCCTGGCACACTTGCTGAGCCGTAGCCTGATGCCGCAATGCCCAGGACGCACCCACGGCTCTGGTAGAATGGGCCTTCAGTCCAGATGGAATCGGAAGCCCAGCAGAACGGTATGTGTGAAGAATTGGTTCCTTGATCCACCGCGCCAGGGTGGATTTGGAAGCTTGCGATCCCTTATGCTGACCAGCGACTAGGACAAAGAGCGCATCTCTGTTGAGCAACTTTAGATCCAGGACGGGCCGATACGATCCGTCCTTTTTTGGGACCACAAACAGATTGGAGTAAAAACCGTGACCTTGTTCCTGAAGAGGGACGGAGGTCACCACTCCTTCCGCCTTTAGAGCGGCCACCGCCTGCAACAGAGCATCGGCTCGGTCTGGTGGTGGAGAAGTTCTGAAGAAACGAGTTGGCGGACGAGAACTGAACTCTATCCTGTACCCGTGAGACAGAATATCCCTCACCCAACGGTCTTTGACGTGTGACAGCCAGATGTCGCCAAAGTGGGAAAGCCTCCCACCGACCGCGGGTGTGGGAATCGGAGACCGCAAGTCAGGAGGACGCCGTCTTGGCAACGGTTCCTCCGGCTGTCCTTTTTGGGCGTGACTGAGACCTCCAAGAATCTGAGCGTCTCTGGTCTTTTTGAGTCTTTTTTGACGAGGCGAATTGGGACCTGCCCGGTCCTCGAAAGGACCGATAACCAGACTGACCCTTCCTCTGTTGGGGTCTGTTTTGTCTGTGTTGCGGTAAGGATGAGTCCTTACCCTTGGAGTGTTTGATGATTTCATCCAAACGCTCTCCAAACAATCGGTCACGAGAAAAAGGCAAATTGGTTAAGCACTTCTTGGAATGAGAATCTGCTTTCCAATGTTTCAACCACAGGGCCCTACGCAAAACAACGGAGTTGGCTGACGCCACTGCCGTGCGGCTTGTAGCGTCAAGAACAGCATTAATCGCGTACGACGCGAATGCCGCCATTTGCGAGGTCAATGGTGCTACCTGCGGGGCAAATGCACGTGTGACGGAGTCAACTCGCGCAAGCCCGGCTGAGATAGCTTGGAGTGCCCATACGGCTGCAAAAGAAGGCGCTAATGACGCTCCAATCGCTTCATAGATGGATTTCAGCCAGAGCTCCATCTGCCTGTCAGTGGCATCTTTAAGTGCCGCTCCATCTTCAACTGCAACCAAGGATCTAGCTGCAAGCCTGGAAATTGGAGGATCCACTTTTGGACACTGGGTCCAACCCTTGACCACCTCAGGGGGAAAAGGATAGCGTGTATCTTTAAGCCGTTTAGGAAAACGCCTTTCAGGATAAGCGTGGGGTTTCTGGATTGCGTCTCTAAAGTCAGCGTGGTCCAGAAAAGTGCTTAAAGTACGCTTAGGGTATCTGAAATGGATTCTCTCGTGCTGCGAAGCTGACTCCTCCACAAGAGGAGCTGGTGGGGAAATATTTAACATCTTATTGATGTTAAATATAAGATCATTAACTATGGCGTCACCATCTGGTGTATCTAGATTGAGAGCGGTCCCAGGATCAGAATCCTGATCAGTTACGTCCGCCTCATCACCCATAGAGTCATCTCGCTGGGATCCTGACCATTGAGATGAATGTGAAGGCCCGTCATAGCGAGCCCACTTAGGCTGCCCGGGGCCATCGTCCGAGTCAGAGTCTTCACCCTGAGGTGTATATGCCCGTCCCGGAGCTTGGAGCTGAGGGGGACCAGGGGGCAATGATTGCACAGTGTCCGTGGCCTGAAGTACAGGCCTAGCTCGCAATGTGTCAAGAATTTGTGACATAGTGAGAGACATTCTGTCAGCAAAAGCTGCAAACTCAGTTCCTGTCACCTGGACAGCATTCACAGGTGGTACACCCTGGGTCACGTCCAGCAGAGGTCCCGACTGTGCAAGCGCCGCAGGGGCCGAGCACTGCACACAATGGGGGTCCGTGGAGCCTGCCGGTAGAAAAGTCCCACATGCGGTGCAGGAAGCATATAATGTCTGTGCCTTGGCACCCTTGCGTTTTACGGACGACATGCTGCTGGCTCTCTGCAATGTGAGAGAGTCTATAGCCAAAGGGCGACCAGCGCTATGTAATACCAAGTATTTGTAGAAACAAAATACTAAGAATACTACTGGCACAAGAGGGGGTGAGCCCTGAGGGCTGCTTACCGCCCGCTGAATAGCGGGTAAGAGGCTGCAGAATTCCTTGTCTGGGTCTCCCCGGCTCCCCTCTGCAGCTCAGCGTGTCAGCAGGAATGGCTGCCGGCGTCTGTGGAGAGGGGCGGTCCGTGGGAGTTCCCAAACAAAAGTGCGGGAAACAGTGTCCCCTCTGTGCCGATTGTGAGGGCTGGAGTATGTAAAAACGACTCCAGCCCTCGGCGCTGATGCACTGGCCAGCGTCCCGCCCCTCTCCTGACTGGCAGGTCTGGGGGCGGGAACGAACGGAAGCAGGCCGCAAAAGCCGGGGACTCGAGTTATCAGCGCGGCCGCCGTAAAAGCGCGGGCCGCGCTGAAGTCCCCGGCGCACCACAAGTGCCAGCCGCGCCGCAGTCCCAGCGGCCGGCGTGACCGATTCGCAGACGTGGCCAGCGTCCCGCCCCTCTCCTGACTGGCAGGTCCGGGGGCGGGAACGAACGGAAGCAGGCCGCAAAAGCCGGGGACTCGAGTTATCAGCGCGGCCGCCGTAAAAGCGCGGGCCGCGCTGAAGTCCCCGGCGCACCACAAGTGCCAGCCGCGCCGCAGTCCCAGCGGCCGGCGCGACCGATTCCCAGAAGTGTGCCTGCTTCAGCGAAGCTGAATGAGGCCATGGCACAAGCGCCGTAGCGCTGATGTCCCCCGGCGCACTACAACACCCAGCATGCTGCGGTGTGAGCGCCAAATGCACGGGGACACAGAGTACCTTGAGGAAGCAGGGCCATGTCCCTGATGTACTCCGCTCCATCCAGCATCTTCTCCAGGGGCTGTAGATGGAGCACGGTCTCAGTGCCTGGAGACCAGTAAATCCCACTTCACCCAGAGCCCTGTAAAAAGGGATGGGGAAGGAATCAGCATGTGGGCTCCTGCCGCCGTACCCGCAATGGGTACCTCAACCTTACAAACACCTCCGACATACAGTGGGGTGAGAAGGGAGCATGCTGGGAGCCCTGTATGGGCCCTCTTTTCTTCCATCCGACATAGTCAGCAGCTGCTGCTGACTAAAAACAATGGAGCTATGCGTGCGTGTCTGACCTCCTTGCGCACAAAGCTAAAACTGAGGAATCTGTACTCCTACGGGAGGGTGTATAGCCAGAAGGGGAGGGGCCTTACACTTTTAAGTGTAGTTCTTTGTGCGGCCTCCAGAGGCAGTAGCTATACACCCACTGTCTGGGTCTCCCAATTAGGAGCGAAAAAGAAAAACCTATTTTATCTAATTCTAGTAAATTTATAATCTCAGGTCTGATGCTCCATTCATCATCTTCGGCGCTGCTGGAAAAAGCCGACAGCAGCATTCGGCTGCCCCAGAGAAGTCAATGGAGTGGTGGTCACACACTGCGGCTCCATTCTACTTGGATAAAAATGCCGGTCAGTGCACATCCCAGAGGACAGACCCCACCATTAATATGTTATCACCCTTCCTGAGGATAGATGACCTATGGATGTACAACAGTATGAGAGAATGTACACGTAACTGTAGGGGAATTACCTTATCTCCCTTCTGTCCAGAATCTCCTGGTGTTCCCGGAAATCCCTGAGGTCCAACTTCACCCTATTGCAACAAACATACAGATATTTTTTAGAGAAGTTCTTGATATAAGATTACAATATTAATCAATTTAAAGCACCACTCCAGCATTGTCAGCACTGGAGTGGTGCCACTTATGTAAGTTCCTTGACCCAAGTGTTACGGTATATTTATCATCCGCCTTCTTCAGCTTTTGCCAATCCCGCTCTGGTCCCAATCTGCCATCTTGTTACCAAAACATCTCCCTGACCAAAGTCAGAGGTAAGCTGTCAATGTAAGTCTATGAGAGCCTTGTTCTGGCTATCATAGACTTTCATTGAGTTTTGACTTTCAGATTGCCCAGAAACACTGAAGCAATCCAACTGGTCACGAGCAGCTAGAGACCGACTGGTGCGGCACTGATAAAATATGAAGACAGTGGCTGGTAAGTAAGAAACTAAGTGTATGGATCTTACATGAGTGGCACCACTCCAGTGGTAAAATAAAAAAAAAAAAAATGGAGAGGCGCAAGGGGAGAAGAGGCCGCGCAGGGGGAGAAGAGGCCGCGCAGGGGGAGAAGAGGCCGCGCAGGGGGAGAAGAGGCTGCACAGGGGGCAGCCCCCTGAGGAAGACATCATTTGAAATGCGCGTCGGGGTATTGCGGTATACAGGACCTGTGACCATTTCCTAAGGTATAGGATCTCCTCAAATACTTCATTCTATCAGATATACTAAAAGATATCTTGCATTTTCCACTTTATGGGAGCACCTTTTGCCTATTTTTACCAATATCTCAATACATTTACTTATTGGAAATTTGGTCATAGAACTAAACACTTTATTGTTCTGTAATACCGCTGCTGAACACCAGGGAATTTTCTTGTCTTTATTTGATTTTATATTTCACTTTTGTCTATGAAAAAAATTGTTTAAAAGAACTGAGAGTCCTCAGTGGTTGATACCTTTTAATGGCTAGCTGAAAAGATGGTAATAATTGCAAGCTTTCAAGACTACTGCAATTATTACCATCTTTTCAGCTAGCCATTAAAAGGTATCAACCACTGAGGACTCTCAGTTCTTTTAAACAATTTTTTTTATCTCTACTGGCTAACACGGTACAAAGATATATTTTACTTGTACTTTTGTCTATGGTAATTTTAACCTGTATATTATTAACAAAATTCAGTTTTTAATACTAACATTCCGTCAATATTCCCTTTATTTTGGATCTTAGCGGGTTCTCATTAGGGTTTTTTTTAATTTGATTTATAATGAAATCATGCAGCAAATGTACAGGGTAGAGGGAGAAGAGACCGCACAGGGGGGGGGAGAAGAGACCGCACAGGGGGGGCGAAGAGACCGCGCAGGGGGGGCAAAGAGACCGCGCAGGGGGGGCAAAGAGACCGCGCAGGGGGGGCAAAGAGACCGCGCAGGGGGGGCAAAGAGACCGCGCAGGGGGGGCAAAGAGACCGCGCAGGGGGGGCAAAGAGACCGCGCAGGGGGGGCAAAGAGACCGCGCAGGGGGGGCAAAGAGACCGCGCAGGGGGGGCAAAGAGACCGCGCAGGGGGGGCAAAGAGACCGCGCAGGGGGGGCAAAGAGACCGCGCAGGGGGGGCAAAGAGACCGCGCAGGGGGGGCAAAGAGACCGCGCAGGGGGGGGCAAAGAGACCGCGCGGGGGGGGGCAAAGAGACCGCGCGGGGGGGGGGCAAAGAGACCGCGCGGGGGGGGGGGGCAAAGAGACCGCGCGGGGGGGGGGGCAAAGAGACCGCGCGGGGGGGGGCAAAGAGACCGCGCAGGGGGGGAGGGCAAAGAGACCGCGCAGGGGGGGAGGGCAAAGAGACCGCGCAGGGGGGGAGGGCAAAGAGACCGCGCAGGGGGGGAGGGCAAAGAGACCGCGCAGGGGGGGAGGGCAAAGAGACCACGCAGGGGGGGGAGGGCAAAAAGACCGCGCAGGGGAGGGCAAAGAGACCGCGCAGGGGGGGGCAAAGAGACCACGCAGGGGGGGGCAAAGAGACTACGCAGGGGGGGGCAAAGAGACCACGCAGGGGGGGGCAAAGAGACCACGCAGGGGGGGGCAAAGAGACCGCGCAGGGGGGGCAAAGAGACCGCGCAGGGGGGGCAAAGAGACCGCGCAGGGGGGGCAAAGAGACCGCGCAGGGGGGGGGCAAAGAGACCGCGCAGGGGGGGAGGGCAAAGAGACCGCGCAGGGGGGGAGGGCAAAGAGACCGCGCAGGGGGGGAGGGCAAAGAGACCACGCAGGGGGGGGGAGGGCAAAAAGACCGCGCAGGGGAGGGCAAAGAGACCGCGCAGGGGGGGGCAAAGAGACCACGCAGGGGGGGGGCAAAGAGACTACGCAGGGGGGGGCAAAGAGACCACGCAGGGGGGGGCAAAGAGACCACGCAGGGGGGGGCAAAGAGACCGCGCAGGGGGGGCAAAGAGACCGCGCAGGGGGGGCAAAGAGACCGCGCAGGGGGGGCAAAGAGACCGCGCAGGGGGGGCAAAGAGACCGCGCAGGGGGGGCAAAGAGACCGCGCAGGGGGGGGCAAAGAGACCGCGCGGGGGGGGCAAAGAGACCGCGCAGGGGGGGAGGGCAAAGAGACCGCGCAGGGGGGGAGGGCAAAGAGACCGCGCAGGGGGGAGGGCAAAGAGACCGCGCAGGGGGGGAGGGCAAAGAGACCGCGCAGGGGGGAGGGCAAAGAGACCGCGCGGGGGGGGAGGGCAAAGAGACCGCGCGGGGGGGGAGGGCAAAGAGACCGCGCAGGGGGGGAGGGCAAAGAGACCGCGCAGGGGAGGGCAAAGAGACCGCGCAGGGGAGGGCAAAGAGACCACGCAGGGGGGGCAAAGAGACCACGCAGGGGGGGGGCAAAGAGACCACGCAGGGGGGGGCAAAGAGACCACGCAGGGGGGGGCAAAGAGACCACGCAGGGGGGGGAGGGCAAAAAGACCGCGCAGGGGAGGGCAAAGAGACCGCGCAGGGGGGGGCAAAGAGACCACGCAGGGGGGGGCAAAGAGACTACGCAGGGGGGGGCAAAGAGACCACGCAGGGGGGGGCAAAGAGACCGCGCAGGGGGGGGCAAAGAGACCGCGCAGGGGGGGCAAAGAGACCGCGCAGGGGGGGCAAAGAGACCGCGCAGGGGGGGCAAAGAGACCGCGCAGGGGGGGGCAAAGAGACCGCGCGGGGGGGGCAAAGAGACCGCGCAGGGGGGGAGGGCAAAGAGACCGCGCAGGGGGGGAGGGCAAAGAGACCGCGCAGGGGGGAGGGCAAAGAGACCGCGCAGGGGGGGAGGGCAAAGAGACCGCGCAGGGGGGGAGGGCAAAGAGACCGCGCAGGGGGGGAGGGCAAAGAGACCGCGCGGGGGGGGAGGGCAAAGAGACCGCGCAGGGGGGGAGGGCAAAGAGACCGCGCAGGGGAGGGCAAAGAGACCGCGCAGGGGAGGGCAAAGAGACCGCGCAGGGGAGGGCAAAGAGACCACGCAGGGGGGGCAAAGAGACCACGCAGGGGGGGGCAAAGAGACCACGCAGGGGGGGGCAAAGAGACCACGCAGGGGGGGGCAAAGAGACCACGCAGGGGGGGGCAAAGAGACCACGCAGGGGGGGGGCAAAGAGACCACGCAGGGGGGGGCAAAGAGACCACGCAGGGGGGGCAAAGAGACCGCTGTATTTTGGAGATTTACTGAGGGCCTTTTGGTCTAGATCTTGTTAACAACATCCTTATCTGAGATTTATTAATAATGCATGCAGCTTATACTCTGAAATGTAGGGACTGATCTCCCTTAACCTTTATACTCAGATTACAGTTGTATGTAAGTGGTGAAATAGATTTAATGTTAATCTTACAAATCCTCTCTAGATATACATGTATGGTTGATTAATGGTTAATTATTGTGACTTATACAACTGTAAACTTAAGAAAGTCTCAAAGGTTAGAAATTCCATGTTATTCAAAGGCTCTCCTCCTCTTCTTTTTATGCCTCTATCTCGTTGCTTTACGTTTAAGTAACATTCGTGTTAGTAATTCATTTACTCTGAATTACAGCGCTGCATGCGATAGAGGAAAGCTGAAGTCAACGCTGGTAATAATGTAACATTACATGAGGCATCACAGAACATCAGGGAAGGTCGCAGCAGTAATAATACAGGAGACTTACAGCCTTGCCGTCTTCTCCAGGGTCACCCTGAAATCAGACACAGGATTTAGTTCTTGGTAAGAAATGTGGTATTCAGAATACACAGAAAAAACACTGGTCATAGTAATAGGTTTCACCCCAAGGAATATCATTATCTGCACAGAACAATTCCGAAAAGCTACTGAAAACACCGGCCTGGACACGGAAAACCTAAAATAATGCCCTGATCCAGGCACCAGCTATCTAATCCGATTACTACCAGCTTGTACCAAATAGTAGGGATCAGTTATAAGTTTTTCCTGGACCATAAATTCAAGGTCTGTCCGGCACAGGACACGTTCATGTCGGCAGATGAGTGGCGCTAATGACGTGGTGTCAGCAGATGACAGGTTGCGGGCAGTCGGCAGGTATCATGCACCCATCTGCTGACGAAATGCCCTCAGCACTTCTCCCCTTCCAATGCGAAAGTGAACAGTGACATAGGTGGGAAACAGTTTGTAAATTATCATCTTTTCCATCAATGTAGACCACTTAAAGGGAATCTGTCAGTTGGTTTTTACGACCTCATCTGAGAGTAGCCGGATATAGGCAAAGAGACTCTGAATCCAGCAAACTAGCACTTAGTTTATTGGGTGCAGCCGCTCTGACATAATCAGACTTTTTCGATTTAGCAATGCAGCAGAGCTGAGAAAACTTCCCCTGCCCACTCCAGGCTCTCTAACTACAATGTCTATAGACAATGAGCTGCTAATCACAGTAGGAGATGTGCCGGACTAGCTGACCTCTATCTGACCTTGTCAGGCAATGATAGTCTCCTGGAGCAAAAACAACCATTCAAGTAAACAATACTATGGACCTGGATAAGAGCGGCATCGCTAAGATGAATAGGTTAACCGCTATAGCATGCAGTCTTCAGATTACATAGCAAAAACATACTGACAGATTCCGGAGAGCAGAGTCCCAGATTACATTAATTTGTGGCTTACTGGGCTGTTTTGTTGTTTCAATACAATAAGTATTTTATCAGCAGGAGATCATCACTACAAGACAATGATCTTGTGTTTCCTGGTCCAACCACTTGCTCAAATTAGCAGCTCTCTGTCACTATACAATGTGCACAGAAAACTGTGGTGTGGGCGACCAATACATAGCTCAACCTAGGAGTTGTGATCTGACGGCAGGTCATAGATTAGCTGCAGGACCACATCTCAGGTGGTTCGTGACGTCACTGTGTTCACTTCTGGTCTGGTGGAGATCATCTTCGTGGTAGCGCTGGAGCGGGGATGTCTTCCATTGGTAAGTATGACTTGTTTCTCTTTTAATAAACATCTTAAACTCCCCTTTAATGCAAACTTTTGATTATGTCTGGCTACATTTTGTTAAATATATTTTTTTACATGAAATTTATTGTATATACAGTAAGTGCATCTTAGCTCAAAAATGTAATTGTATACTAGGAGTGGGATGTCTTCAGCTAATGAGCCTGCTTCCCATACATTCTGTCTACGAAATAGGTAATAGTGCTGCATGTGCACGTACAAAATAGGGATAGCATTAAACCTATCTACCTATACGTGTTGTAGGCTAACATCAGTGTATACAGCACTAAAGTATGGATGTAGAAGTCATGTAGTAGTCATAGGGTGACACTGAGAATACAAAGAATTCTTTAAACCAGTAACTACCTACAGGGCCGTCATCAGGGCATTACTACTGTGCGTGGTGTAGGGGGCCCGGTGAAGAGAGGGGGCCCGGCCAGGCCCGGGGTAAATACTTATCTTTATTAAGCCCCCGGCAGGACGGGCCCCTTCTCTTCACCGGGCCCCAGTCACAGCAGCAGCAGAGGGGCCCGGCGGTGTCGCTTCACCTCCTTACATGACGAATTTGCATGCGATGGGGCGGAGCATGCAAATTAGCCATGTGGTGGAGTGGAGGCAGAGTAATTGGAGCAGAGTAGAGCGTATCATCGCTGGACCTTGCAGCAGTGTGGTGAGGTCATCACTCTGCGACCTCATTACACTCCTGCAAGTAACAGCGGCAGAGGTGGCGAGGACGCGGCAGCTAGCGGGGACAGGTAAGCACTGTGAGCTCAGCTCAGCTGAAGACATTCGCCGGGGTGTGTGTGAGGTGGCCCGCTCGCTCATCTAAACCCGAGGGCGGCGCTGATCTCAGACGGGGGGGGGGGGGGGGGGGGGGGGGGTAGGGGGAGGTGAGGTGGCCCACCCGATCACTCGCTCATCTCAGCCAGAGGGGCCCGCTTATCTGAGACCGGGGGGGTGTCTGTCTGTGTACGCAGTCTGTCTGTGTACACAGTCTGTCTGTGTACACAGTCTGTCTGTGTACACAGTCTGTCTGTGTACACAGTCTGTCTGTGTACACAGTCTGTGTAATTTTCTGAGGGAAACAACTTCAAGGGTGCTAACACTTTTGGCTATGACTGTGTATATATATATATATATTATACTGTATATGCATACATACATACATACATGTTTTTGGAAGAGTGGCAGTGAGACTGTAGGAATATTGAGTGGTGGAGGCGGAGCTGGGGGTGGAGCCTGGGCGGAGTCCCAAGGGGGCCCGAAAATTTTGCCAGTATGGGGCCCTGAAATTCCTAGTGGCGGCCCTGACTACCTATAACCAAGATGGCGTATAACACTTACAGGCTCTCCATCTTTTCCTGTAGGCCCCTGTGGACCTGGAGGTCCCCGAGGTCCTGCAACTTGCTGCACAGTGGTGCCATCGCTTTTCTGTAAAACTGACTGCCCTGGAGGACCAGGTGGCCCTTGTGAACCAGGAGATCCAGATTCTCCTTTCTGACCTTTTGCTCCAGGATACCCAAATCCTGCACCACCCTGTCGAGAGAGAATTGGATTTTTATTTTTGGACAACCAAAGTGAATACTAAACAATCACATGTAAATGGGATGTACTTACTTTAACTCCAAGTTCTCCTTTCTGGCCCTAAAGAAAATAAATCAGAAATAAATTTTACTTCCCTATTTTTTTATGTAGAATACAGAACCATGCAACCAATGCTAAATACACAGGGATCGATACGTCACTGCATTTTTCCCATTTTTTTTGGCGTGAAAACTTCTCAAATTGTGACTTTTTGATTTGTGACAAAGTCAAACGATTTGCGATTTATTCAAAGTTTTCTTTTATTATTCAGTTATTTTTCTGATTTTTATGTCATTGTGGCTTTTCTAGATGTCTTAGACTTCTTCATCAAATCTAACTTTTTAAAACAGTCACCAATGTGTTTCAGTGCACCCGGAAGTGATTTATATCCGCCACTTATTTTGGTGCAATTTTTAGGCCAATTTGCGAAATATGTGATTTTTTTTTTAACTTAAAAAGTGAACCTGTCAGTTGCAATATGCACTCAGAACCACGAGAAATTCTGGGTGTATATTGCTAATCCCTGCCTAACCGTCCCTGTATCTAGTAGCATAAATAAAGGGATATTTAGAAAAAGTATTTTTAAAGATCCTTTATGATATGCTAATGAGCACAGGGACTAGTCACAAGGGCATTAGTTCCTGCGTTCATTCTGACCTCTTAGGCATGGTAGCATGCCCACAGCAGCGAGTTAACATGCTATTCAAAGCAGCATTACCAGCGCTGATGTGTGTACCTGTGTCCGCTGTCACCGCTGATCCAAAGACCTAGCACTTCTGGTCATGAGCACTAGACCTCTCTGAAGCTGGGATGTGTACACCCAGCTTCATACTGTGCATGACTGGAAGTGCGGGGCATTCAGATCAGTGGTGACAGCGGACACAGGTATGCGTATCAGCGCTCGTAATGCTACTTTGAATAGCATGTTACCACACCCCTGTTGGTGTGCTACCATGCTAAGAGGGCGGAATGAGCGCAGGAACTAACGCCCTTGTGACTAGTCCCCGCGCTTATTAGCATATCATAAAGGATCTTTAGAAATACTTTTTCTAAAGATCTCTTTATCTATGCTAGTGTATACAGGGACAGTTAGGCAGAGATTAGCAATATACACCCAGAACTGCTCGTGGTCCTGGGTGCATATTGCACCTGAAAGGTTCACTTTAAAAAGAAAAAAATAAAATAAATAATAATAATAATAATAATAATAATAACAATAATAACATATAAATAATAGTAGTCATAATATTATTAATAATATATAAATAATAATATTAATAATAATAATAATATAAATAATAATAGTAATAATATATAAATAATAATACTAATAATAGTAGTAGTAGTAATAATACAATCACAAAATGGGACAATGTGATAAAAAAGAGCATTTTTGAAGTGATAAAATCGGGGCCATAGTTTCTAACAAAGGTGCAAACAATCTGGTCATATATTTAAAGTGAATAAGAGAAAGCAAAAGACGTTCTGCAAGACCCTGAAACAAACAATCTTCTGGGATTGGGTAAATTAGCTTTTCCACTCTCAATTACAGAAAGAGATGTTGAGATGGTTTCTTTTACAGAAAGCAGCTTCCCAGCTACAATAAAATGTTCTATGGCCCCCTCCCCTTTTGAAAAGCTAAAATGTTTCACATTTTACAGCACTGGAGAGGAAGACAGAGGAGTAGAAACGTTCATAGTTGATTTTTTTTCCACAAAATAAGTGATGAATGTAAAAAATATGTGGCTACATGACAACTTGCTGGTTGGAACGTGATCATATTCACTTACATAAAGTAACAAAAACGTCATATACCTTTGGCTACACAACATGTGCCATATGCAAAATTAGACAACAGATTCTTGAAACCCCCCTTCTAGTGAGTGATGGGTGTTACACTTTATAATACTATGAACACGTGCATTATTTGCATTTTTAAGGAATACTCTCCCCTGCCCCCCCCCAAAGAAAGAACAAAAACTTTCAGCCAAGAGCAGTCCTTATGTCCCAGAAACTCAATAATCCACCATCACATTTACCTTGTCACCTTTCGGGCCGATGCCTGCACTGGTACTGTCACCAGTATCTCCTTTAGGACCTTCAACACCGCGGTCACCTCTATCACCCTTCTCGCCGCGGTCTCCCTTGTCTCCCTTCGTACCTGGACGACCTGAAGTAAAAGTAATAATATGAATTAGAGGGTTAATCCAGATCTCATTGAACACAGGAGAGAATAAAAAAAAAAAATATTATTTTATATTGTTTTTGAAGGGTTATTTACACCTTTTAACACCCTATCACATCTAGAAAAAATAAAAACACATCACTGGAATCAGGGCCTCTTGTCTATACTATTTTCCTTTAAGAATAAAGTTCTCTGTATCCTGTAATTTATGACCGCTGTGGGAAAAAAAAATTAATGTACTGGCTGATTCTTGATGGTGGACACCCATAACATTGATAGGTGTCCATTGGCCTACCAAGACAACTCTGATCTTTTATGTCATGTCAAGAAGACCTTTGAAGGTGCCCTGGGATATCTGCTGCCAAAATGTTAGTAGTAGAGTACTTTAAGTCTTGTGAGTTCAATCTCCAAGGATTTGACTTTTTTTTCCCACAGATCCCACAAATGTTTGATTGGATTAAAGGAGATTTAAAGGCCAAGTCACCATCTTCAACCATTGTGATGTTCCTACATACATCTTGAAGTTTGCAGTGTGACCAGATGAATTATCCTACACAAAAAAGCTGAAGCTAATAAGGAATATTGTTGCCAAGAAGGAGAATATTCAATATACAACAATATCTTGGCAGGTAACACAAGTTAAAGAAACATCCACATGAATGTCTCAAGGTTTCCCAGAGGAACAAACCCAGGACACCACACTGTCTCCATTCTTCTGGTGCCATCTCTTACCCAGGTAGGTGACTGTAGCCATCCACATATGCTGTCAGTGTTTTCCCTGAAGCATCTTTTCTGATGTCTGTCTGGACAGCTTTTGCAGGGTCTTTTTTAACTATTTGTTTCTAAAATAGTTGCAGCTTCCAAACCAATGTTATCTGAAAAATGGTGACTTCTCTTAGCCGCTTCGGTTTCAAAGTCTCAAGTGATTAAAAGAAGTGTCAAAAGACTGAAAATGTGCACAGAAAGTCATCTTGACATTATTGTGTATTTGTTTATTCTTTGCAGTGTTTTTGGGAGGGTGGTTTTGCTCTCAGGCAGGTTCCAGCTGGAATCTAACTGAAAAAGGAGTCATGTGCACGGAGCCTTAGGCCTCTTTCACACATCCATGAAAACCACGCACGTTTTGCACAGACAAGAAAAAGGTGCGTATTGCCCTTCGTGTGCTGTGATTTTGGCACACCTGTGTTCTCTGTGTGCTATCCGTTATAACACATGGAGAACAGGAACTTTCTGATCACCTGTCACTGGTGTTGATGTCCATGGTGCTGATCTACGGTCTCCGGCCCTGCTGACTCCCCTCTGCTGCTGCTTCCGGTCCTCTGTGCCGTGCATATGTAGCACCCAGGGATATGGGGTACTCGGTTCCGGGCAGTGTCTCTCTTGGGAAACTTACGGTGGTGGCCGTTACCCGGTTCAGTGCCCTGGGCCCTTTTTGTAATGGGGATATTTACAGGAGAGAATATTATAATGTCCATATGTGACGCCACTTGCGGTGTTGCGGCTAAGTGTAGGGAGCAGCCACTGCAAAATGTCTCTACTGGGGCTATTGGTAGTGGCAGCTAGAATGGTGATCCCTCCGCCTGTAGGGTTTTGCCCCAGAGGGTGAAGTAGGGTTTTGCCCCAGAGCGTGTAGTAGGGTTTTGCCCCAGAGGGTGTATGGTGCAGTGGGCATCGGAAGAAGGTAGTCCACACAGATGTTCAGTGCAACTGGTTTACTCACTTTCTGCAGATGTTAACTGGTTGCCTGAGGGCGGCTGGTTTCGCCTCCAGGTCCCGTTCGTCCCAGTGTCAGGTTGGTTCTCTGGTACCTTCTTCCCCTGCAGCTACCTCTGGTAAGTGGGTCCCTGTGGTATAGAACACTGGGGGTCCTCATTCTGCGGTTTGTCCACTTCTGTCCGCCTGACGGTAGCGTGAACGCTGTGGGGTTGAAGTCTCTGGTCCTGTCCCCGGTTCTCCCTTTGCTACTGAGAGTCTTCGGATTCTTTAGGGTCAGCAAGGTCCTTGATGGTCCCCTTTGCTGTGCAGAGGTTAACAGGTTGGCCTGAAGCTCTTTCCTGTCCTAGGGTCCTGTACTTAGTCGGTGCCTAGTTCCAGGAGTACTCCACCGGCAACCACTTCTCCTGGGTACCAGGTCACCGTCAACCCGAGCTAGGATTTCACTTCACCTCCACCTTCACTCTCCTACTGTCAACTTTCAACTGACTACTCTCCACAGTCTGCCCCTCCCACCTGGTCAACTAGTGGACTGGATTGGCTCCACCTCGAGGCGGCCATCCATTGGTCCCACCCTAGCTGGGTACCATTGTATGGGGGATTGTTGGGGAAAAAAATGCAGCATTTTCATTCTCCTTGCTTTTTTGTCGTGGTTTCGTCACACAAACACATGAAGTCAGAATTGACAAAAATGCAACAAAAAATAAACAAAAATGCACCATCATTAGAAGCATTGTTTTACATTTCCAGGCTCTCTGTGACAAGGTGCAGTTTTGGTTGCAGTTTGGGTGCAGTTTTGGCTGCAGTTTATGTCCATAAACTGCAGCATGCGCAGCCTTAGAGAGATTCTTGATCTACATCTTCTGCTTCCAACAATAAACCACCAACATGGACTACTCATATGCTGCCTACTATATGCCATTCCTTCATAGGTTCGAATACACAGTTCAAAGTTAGTCACCCCCCCATAGTTCTCCATATAGTATAATGGGCCCCAAATTTCCTTTCATATAGTATAATACCCCACCTCCATATAGTATAATAGGCCACAAATAGTCCTCCATATAGTATAATGCACCCCAAAAGTCCTTCACATAGTATAATACACACCCCATAGTCCTCCACATAGTATAATGCAAACCGCATAGTCCTCCATATCGTATAATGCATCCCCCATAGTTCTCGATATAGTATAATTCACCCCATAGTCCTCCATATATTATAATGCACCTATAGTCCTTCATATATTATAATGCATCCCCATAGTCATATATTGTAAGGCCCCTCCCATAGTCCTCTATACAGTATAATGCACCCCATAGTAATCCATATACTATTATAGCCACCAATGTACTCACTGAAATAAAAAATAATAATAATACTCCTCTCTCCTCGGTATCGTGCTGCTCCGGTCTCTGTGGCGAGCATTATGCAGCGCTGCACATCTTGGCACAGTGGGTGCACTGTAGTGACATTATTACACCTGCTGCGCTGACACATCAGATCTCACACACAGTAGGATAATGGAGGAGATGCTCCCAATTTAATAATTGCTTTCAACTGTATCAGCATCTAGGATGCTGACGCAGTTGAATGTGCTATTACGGGCAGAGGAGGCCCGGTGCCGAGGCAGGGGAGGCCCAGTTTCGGGGCAAGGGAGGCCGAGTGTGGCAGGCACCAGGCCCTGCCAACACATGGGCCGCACAGCGTCAGAGGAGTCTGTCACCATTGGCAGTATGCCACTGAGTGGGGTCAATCAAAATTGCATCATGTCTTACAAAAAAACAAATTCTTATAGAGCTACAATGATGAGGAAAAAGTTAAAAAGTTATAGCTCTTAAAAGAACATGATAAATAAAAAAAAAAGTGTCAAAATGGAAAATTGCTAATTTTTGGAAGGGTTAAAGATCTCACCGAGTGAAAGCCTGGGTCTGTAATACAACGCTATCAGTACAGCAAGACAATTCGTAAAATGTCTTCCCTCTTAAATATTCTAATATATGAATGATATTATTAGCA
The DNA here is from genome assembly GCF_048569485.1 of Anomaloglossus baeobatrachus. Lineage (NCBI taxonomy): Eukaryota > Metazoa > Chordata > Amphibia > Anura > Aromobatidae > Anomaloglossus > Anomaloglossus baeobatrachus. Next base: position 76,411,692 of record NC_134359.1, on the reverse strand, counting down.
GCTTTATGGTATACTAGCTGTACTACCCGGCTTCGCCCGGGTTAATAACTGCTGTTAACCAAATAGAATGTATTAACAAAAATGTATTCTGCACACAAACACCACAAAACAAATAGATATAAATGTAATTATGTCTGTCTCCCCGTCTGTATATCTCTCTCTCTCTCTGTCTGTCTCTCTCCGTCTGTCTCTTTCCCTGTCTTTGTCTGTCTCTCTCTCTCCGTCTGTCTCTTTCCCTCTCTTTCCCTGTCTATCTCCCTGTGTCTGTCTCTGTCTCTTTGTCTGTGTCTGTCTCTTTACCTGTCTGTGTCTGTCTCTTAACCTGTCTCTCTCTTTCCCTGTCAGCCTGTCTCTTTGTCTGTCTCTTTGTGTCTGTCTCTTACCTTGTCTATGTCGGTTTCTTACCCTGTCTGTGTCTGCCTCTTTCCCTGTCTGTGTCTGTCTCTTTCCCTGGCTGCATTGTGACACACCAACATTCCATATAAGGGCGTGGCTGCTGAAGTTCTGGCTGCACTGTGGCTCCCAGCTCCATTTCCGCTTTAATGGAGGCAGGTTTTTTGGCGAATAACTAAAGCGCGGGGTTAAAATTTCCCCTCAAAACATAGCCCATGACGCTCTTGGGGTCCAGAAGTGTGAGTGTGCAAAATTTTGTGGCTGTAGCTGCGACGGTGCAGATGCCAATTCTGGACATACATACACACATATACACACACATACACACATTCAGCTTTATATATTAGATTCCACGGTTGAGCAGCTACAAGCCTTACATCACCAAGCACAATGACATGTTGGACGTGGTGGTGTAAAGCTGCCGGCACCGGACTCAGGAGTAATGGTAACGTGTTCTGTACAGTGATTAATGACGCTTCTGTATCTAGCTTCTGATGGAGGAGTCTGGATTTGGTGACACCAGGAGAACGGGACCTGCCTGACTGCATTGTGCCAGATGCAAAGTTTGGTGCAGGTGGGAGAGTGCTATGGATTTTTTTTCAGGGGTTACATTATCAAATACAAAAGAAAAATCTCCTGTAGGTGTAATGTGTAGGCGTCCAATACTTTTTATATATGTATTGTGTGAACTGTCCCGGATGATTCAATAAACAGTAAACATTTGGAGAAGAACATCGGATCTTCATGGCTATAACAACATTTAGTATACTGAAAGAAATAATATCAAGTCAATAGAATCCACTGTAAAAAAAAAAAAAAAATCAATTCGCAATAGCACAGCGATCTGGGATCCCATTTATTTATTTATTTATTTTTTTAAATAAAATCTTGGTGATTTACTAATGATATGGGATTGGGAAGTAACAATGAAACCATTCCTGCCGCGGCCAATTTTTCCATTTTTATATTCATTTTTTTCCTCTCCTCCTTCTAACAGCCATAATTCACATACACAGGCTTGTTTATTGTAGGACAAGATGTATTTTTGACTGACACCATCCATTTTACCACATAGCATACTGAAAAATGGGAAAAATAAATCCAAGTGCAGTAAAATTGCAGGAAAAAAAAAACCTGCAATTCTGACATTTTTGAAAAATTATTTTTGTGGTGTACTTCGTGAGCCCACTCCATACTCCCGCTACTGACTTGCATCATACATATACGGGGGATGTTGATAAGGGAATAAAGAGCATTTCTAGGCTTGAGAAATTTCTGCAGACACATTGAGTGATTGCAAATTGCTGAATCATGAGAGTGTGCAATGTACACACTGTCAGGAGTCCCTTTATCTAGCGCATGAGTTGAGTGTTCACTTGGAAGGTCAAATGATTGCCATTAAGTAATTGTATACTTAACCTGGAAATAGATGGGAATCCTGCTGTCACATCAAGTAACTGCACATTTTTTTTTCATCCCAGAAACCCCTTTAAAGGAGTTGTCCAGATTTAGAAAAATATGGCTACCTTCTTCTCGAAACAGTGCCTCGCTGCCAACAGGTCATGATTGGTATTGCATCTCAGCTCCATTAAAGTGAAAAGGGCAGAGTTGAAATAGACAATCTTTGGATTTCCATTAAAAGAGAACCTGTCACCAGTGTGAGCATCTCCATAAGGTGATTTTTCTAAATATGAGTTATTGTCAAAAGTGCACAAAAGGAGCCCAACTGCCCTTGGAAAGTGCCCAACTTCCTTGCACAAGACAAGCCCAAATTTTCAGATTGTGGAATCCTGGCACACAATAAGTGGGATGCCACAACCCCTTGGCCGCTCTTGGAGTGAATACATGAGATCTGAAGTGTTATTTTGAGATCTCGTTATGGGAGCACAGGGGCTGAGTAGTTATGGTAGCAATGTTGCTTTGGAGTGCTGGGAACCTGGGACAACATCTGCAAGGAATTTGTATGTTCTCCCCATGTAGTTGTGGGTTTCCTCCAGCTTCCTCCCTTGCTCCAAAGACATACTGATAGGGAATTTAGATTGTGAGCCCCAACAGTGATGTCTGTAAAGTGCCATGGGATATGATGGTGCTGTAAGGGAGCTGGACAGCAGAAGACACGCTGAAGTAACAACTCACTGTCTGCGGGAAAATATCGCCATCTGGTAGCAGAAACTAAACAGTGAAGTTTATGTTTCCCCGAGGGTAGACTATAGAGGAGATGCTGGGTCAGGTGACAGACCGGTGTCGCAGTTACTAAATATAAAAAGGCATGGACAGATCCGAGAAGGAGGAATTGAGCACAGAACCTGCACCAAGAAGGTCAGCAGGGCGAGCTCCAGCCACCATTGCCGAAGAAAGGCTCGGAAGCGGTCGCATCCCGGAGAGGGCCTGATGTATACCAGTGCCCGTAGAAGAACCCTAACCTGCGGCAGTAGAAAAACCCCTAACCAGAGCCAGTAGAAGACCGTAATATGTGCCAGTAGCAGACCGTGACTTGTGCCAGTAGAAGACCGTGACCTGCGCAAGTAGAAGACCGTGACCTGCGCAAGTAGAAGACCGTGACCTGCGCAAGTAGAAGACTGTGACCTGCGCAAGTAGAAGACTGTGACCTGCGCAAGTAGAAGACTGTGACCTGCGCAAGTAGAAGACTGTGACCTGCGCAAGTAGAAGACTGTGACCTGCGCAAGTAGAAGACTGTGACCTGCGCAAGTAGAAGACTGTGACCTGCGCAAGTAGAAGACTGTGACCTGCGCAAGTAGAAGACTGTGACCTGCGCAAGTAGAAGACTGTGACCTGCGCAAGTAGCAGACTGTGACTTGCGCAAGTAGAAGACTGTGACCTGCGCAAGTAGACAACTGTGATCTGTGCAAATAGAAGACTGAATACTGATGCCAGTCATGCACTGAAGACCAGACTATGCCGGTCATCTACCGCAGGCTGTATTACATTCCCAGAGCGGAATCCGAGTGAGCTGGGCCTTTGCATCCTGCCCTGCCATACGGTATTAAGTAAAGAAAACCATTTACTACTAACGCTGCAGTAGCAGATTGTGTTGAGGACATGTTAGGCCCAGTGTGCAAATAGAGTGCTCTCTCTCTGTATGTATTATATTATAATATATATATATATATATATATATATATATATATATATATATATATATATTATATACATGTATATTATATACACACATACATATAGATATACTGTGTTACTAGCATAAGAGCTAGACTGTTGATGTAGTGAATTGCAATGTAACAACGCCAAGTTTATTGTACAGTTGACATAGAGCTTAAGTTTTCTTGCTTAGTTGCATACAGTGACTACAAATAGGGCGACACTGACGCTCCGCTGACGGAAGAATTGTGATTGGGTTATTATGTGAATTTATTCACCAGAATCTCCAGTGAGTGTATGCGGCTGATCAGTCGATTGTAACTGTGAATTACCCACTGTGATTTAATTTGTCTTTCAATTTCTGTACTGCTTTCTGCCTACCCAACCCTATCCTATCTCCCTGTTCCCATACAATAAAAACCCATTGGGAGTTACCACTGAGTCGCTTTTCCTGCATTGTTGCATCTTGCACCCGTTTTACTGTAATACACTTGCACTAACCCAGCTCTGCTGCATCTTTACACACTGCTTAGTAAACGCACAGGGTGAGATTTTACATACACAGTATATTTTGTTTCATGACTTTGCACACAACTGTCTCTTTCCTCCCGAGACCCCTTACCTTCTACTTCTACCCTCTTTATAGTCTCTTCCTTTCTGACCACAATCTCTTTTTCCAGAGAGGGTCTCTGTATGGGGGGCACTGTGATGGGCACTTGTTCTTTGATTCTAGTTGGAGCCCGTGTCACCACCTAGATAAGGTTGGGAAAAACTCATTAATAATCATAATTATATTCATTTTCACACTCTGTTCCTACTCTGGAATTAGTCTACATACATTTGTCCTCCAGGCATAGAATTCAGACATTGGGGTTACACCTTTACTATCGGGGCTGTGGGTTATCACAGTTCTCGATAATCACAAGGACAATGTTAGACCGTTCTATTTAATCTGACATTACATTAGGCTCAAAATACATCCTAAAATGTGAGTTTAGAGACTCCATAGTTTTATCCATCAGGTGCCTTGATCTTTATCTTACCTCCACAACCTCTTTCTCTGAAATGCCACTGCCAAAGTCTCCAGAAATCTGTAATATTAGATATAAAAATAAATTTACAAAATGACCACTAGATGGCAGTAAAATATATCTTTGTACCGTGTTAGCCAGTAGAGATAAAATTTTATTTTTTATCTCCACTAGATGGCAGTAATCACTCTTAATACTCATATATGAAACACTAGATGGCAGCAGTCTGCAAATTTGAATGTATTGGTTGCTTAGGCCTTAGGGTATGTGCCCACTACAGGGTTATGTGGCCTTCCGGATGCAGCGTAGTTTTACTGTGTCCACTACGTTCTCCCGCACAGGAGAATCAAGCGTCTCCGCATGAGAAATTGGCATGCTAAGGATGGAAAACCCGCACCGCATGTCAGTTTATGCAGAATTAAAAGAAGCACAATGGGCATGAGATTTCTATTAATCCTATCCATTGTGCTTGTACTAAGCAATGCAATGTTTTGGAAGCAGCAAAAAACAGAGCATCCAAAACACTACTAATTCTCATCCTGGGCACGTACCCTTAAAGGAGTTATTTGGTCTAGAATAAAAAGTCTGCAGTGACTCTGTGTAAGTGCAAACTTGTGAATCCTCGCAGCGCACTCACCGCAATTCGCTATGATGAGCAGTGACGTTACTGATATCACCACTCATCAGTGGTGCCAGGGTCTCACGTCGTGACTGCTGCTAAAAGCCTATGGAGTGTCAGAACCATGATCCATAGGCTAGGATTGTTGGATTTACTCTAGATTACATCAGACCTGCGACAGATTTTTAAATTTTTGGGGGGGGGGAATAAAGTGGTGACCGAGGGAAAATATCTTGTTTTAATTTTCTTTGTTTTAAGATTTTGCAGGTTTCCATTTGTGAACTACGACTGATTGCCTGGACTACGTTGGACTCTCTGGACTACGGAGAACCTGCCTATTTTTTTTTAATGTGAACAAGGAAAAGAATTGGGGTGTGTTTTTAAAAAACTATTTTGGTGTTTTGTTTTTACTTACTTGGTTAGTAATGGGTGTGTCTGTTAGATGCTTCTCCATTACTAACCCTTGGGTTTGGTGCCACCTGACCTTACACAGCTGATATCAACCCCAAATACCATTACCCAAAATGCCATAGCACAAGGGCAATCAAGAAAAGCAGATGCGAAGCGCCAGAAATGGTGCATCAAATGTGAGGTGTTATTTCTAAAGTGGCTGTGGGCTGCTATTTTTAGGCTGAGAAGGGCCAAATAACCATGGACCTTCACAGCCTGTAAATATCAGCCCACAGCTGTATGCTTTACCTTTGCTGATTATCAAAAATATGGAGGACCACACATCATTTTCATTAATTTATTTGGCTAAATAGCTATACAATCTATTTTTATATCTACCATCTTCGCACATCTTAAATGCATTCAAGAAATTAATGTTTTTTGTGCTGTTTGTGTATTTAACTGACCCAAAGACGTCTATTGGCCCTGGTCATCTGTACTCATGGTAAAAAACTAACATTAAAATCTCTGTTGAACGTCATACTTTCATATGAGCCACAATGAGCCATGAGTGTGAACATGTCTCGCACTGGAAACATTTAGGTGTGAAGGGGGCCATAGAGATACACTTATGTACAGATGGATCTCTATGTACCTGTATAATCTGCTATAAGTTACCTGCCTGCACTACACATCAAAATTACCAAATCCTCCTTTCTGTCTTAATCTGGGCAGTGGCTCATTGGTAGAGCTGCTGTCCACGGACAATGAGTTCGAGGCCCAGGGAGAGAAGAGGAAAATTGTTAATGTAGAGACATGCTGGAGCAACAAGGAGAGGAGAAAGAGTTGGGACTAAAGCCCTGACTGCTGGGACAGCGGGACTGAGCCCTCAAATCGGGACTGTCCCACTGAGTCTGGGATGTTTGGGAGCTATGCAACTATTGTAATGAGTGAGGCCGCACCCAGTAATTGCTTGAGTTTTACAGCATGGACCTGTAATCACCACCCGAAATTATTAACGATCAAATTGTGATGTGATTGCAAAGTTGCTATGACAGCAGGGGGTCTCAGTTCAAGACCCCCATGTCTGATATTAGGGATCTCCCTTTAAACCCTGCCCGTGACTAGAAATGAGCAAACCAGAAGTTTGATAGTGATCAGATGTAGTGTGCACAAAAAAAAAAAAAAAAAAAATGTAAAAACTCCGCCCAACCTCCCCCGGAAGTGTCCGCTGGAAGTGATCTGCTTATAGCTGGCTGCATGTGGGTGGAGACACAATCTGCCAAATTACTAACTTCCATTGAGGTTTGGGTCAAGTCAGGGTCACAAACTGAACCTTATCTAAACTTAGACTGTACCCTCCGAACTGAACCTTCAAAGGTTCGCTCATCTCTACCTGTGACCGGGTTTGAAAGGAGACTGTGATTTTTACTATATACAGCAATGCTATAGAACTACTGTATATAGCACACGTTATCAGACGATCACAGTTTATAGTCATACAGTGAAAACCTTAAAAAGAAGTTAAAAAAAAGGTTTCAAAACCTCCCCCCTTTTCCACCAATTAAAAATAAAAATAAAAAAATGCACATATGTGGAATGATAAATACCGTAAATGGCAAAAATTAAAGAATTCCAAAACCATGTTTGTTTGGTCGCTGCAACACCACAGAACATCATATCTATCCCAAAATGCTATCAATAAAAACATTGTCTCGCCCCGAAAAACAAATCACGTGGCTCCATCGACCGTATGATAAAAAATGTTACGTGTTTCGAAAAATGGTGACCCAACCCAAAAAAAAAAAAAAAAAATAAATTACTTTTTAGAAACTTTGGAATTGGTTTTTCACCACTAAAATAATTAAAAAAAAAACTAGAGACATGCAATAACAAGGAGTACATTTCACAAAGATAGATGAACTCACCCCGTCCGAATCGTCTCCTTCCTCATCACACTGCATTTCTGCTGCCCGGGGATCATTTATCATCTTCAGTTCTGCTATTACTCCCTAAAAATAAAAAGAAGCAATTGCATGAATAGATGAAAAAAAAGCAACTCATTTAACACAAAAAATATGCGCACAGCACACAATTATTTTTACAATTATATATTATATATATATATATATATATATATATATATATACATACACACACATACACACACACACACGCTCTAGTAACTATCTCTCTTCGAGTTTCGGGCTCTTTGTCTCTGTCTGTCTCTATCTCTCTGTCTCAGTCTGTGTCTGTCTGTCTTTTTCTGTCTCCCACTCACACATAAGCTTCTTATACTAACAGTTTATTTTGTTCCTATAGCAACCACCGACAGTTGCCATTAATAGCCCGTATGGCCCAGCTCCATTCAGATTAATGGAGGCAGGATTTTTGAGAGTAATTGTACAGCGCGGGGTTAATTTTTCCCGTCAAAACATAGTCTATGACGTTCTCTGGGTCACATGGGGCGTCTGTGCAAAATTTCATGATTGTAAATGCGACGGTGCGGATTCCTTTAACGGACATACACACACATACCCTGAGATTTATATATTCGATATATAGATGTTTATAGTATGTATTTATAGTATGTATGTATTTATAGTATGTATGTATGTATGTATATATATACAGTCAGGTCCAGAAATATTTGGACAGTGACACAAGTTTTGTTATTTTAGCTGTTTACAAAAACATGTTCAGAAATACAATTATATATATAATATGGGCTGAAAGTGCACACTCCCAGCTGCAATATGAGAGTTTTAATATCCAAATCGGAGAAAGGGTTTAGGAATCATAGCTCTGTAATGCATAGCCTCCTCTTTTTCAAGGGACCAAAAGTAATTGGACAAGGGACTCTAAGGGCTGCAATTAACTCTGAAGGCGTCACTCTCGTTAACCTGTAATCAATAAAGTAGTTAAAAGGTCTGGGGTTGATTACAGGTGTGTGGTTTTGCATTTGGAAGCTGTTGCTGTGACCAGACAACATGCGGTCTAAGGAACTCTCAATTGAGGTGAAGCAGAACATCCTGAGGCTGAAAAAAAAGAAAAAATCCATCAGAGAGATAGCAGACATGCTTGGAGTAGCAAAATCAACAGTCGGGTACATTCTGAGAAATAAGGAATTGACTGGTGAGCTTGGCAACTCAAAAAGGCCTGGGCGTCCACGGATGACAACAGTGGTGGATGATCGCCGCATACTTTCTTTGGTGAAGAAGAACCCGTTCACAACATCAACTGAAGTCCAGAACACTCTCAGTGAAGTAGGTGTATCTGTCTCTAAGTCAACAGTAAAGAGAAGACTCCATGAAAGTAAATACAAAGGGTTCACATCTAGATGCAAACCATTCATCAATTCCAAAAATAGACAGGCCAGAGTTAAATTTGCTGAAAAACACCTCATGAAGCCAGCTCAGTTCTGGAAAAGTATTCTATGGACAGATGAGACAAAGATCAACCTGTACCAGAATGATGGGAAGAAAAAAGTTTGGAGAAGAAAGGGAACGGCACATGATCCAAGGCACACCACATCCTCTGTAAAACATGGTGGAGGCAACGTGATGGCATGGGCATGCATGGCTTTCAATGGCACTGGGTCATTTGTGTTTATTGATGACATAACAGCAGACAAGAGTAGCCGGATGAATTCTGAATTGTACCGGGATAAACTTTCAGCCCAGATTCAGCCAAATGCCGCAAAGTTGATCGGACGGCGCTTCATAGTACAGATGGACAATGACCCCAAGCATACAGCCAAAGCTACCCAGGAGTTCATGAGTGCAAAAAAGTGGAACATTCTGCAATGGCCAAGTCAATCACCAGATCTTAACCCAATTGAGCATGCATTTCACTTGCTCAAATCCAGACTTAAGACGGAAAGACCCACAAACAAGCAAGACCTGAAGGCTGTGGCTGTAAAGGCCTGGCAAAGCATTAAGAAGGAGGAAACCCAGCGTTTGGTGATGTCCATGGGTTCCAGACTTAAGGCAGTGATTGCCTCCAAAGGATTCGCAACAAAATATTGAAAATAAAAATATTTAGTTTGGGTTTGGTTTATTTGTCCAATTACTTTTGACCTCCTAAAATGTGGAGTGTTTGTAAAGAAATGTGTACAATTCCTACAATTTCTATCAGATATTTTTGTTCAAACCTTCAAATTAAACGTTACAATCTGCACTTGAATTCTGTTGTAGAGGTTTCATTTCAAATCCAATGTGGTGGCATGCAGAGCCCAACTCGCGAAAATTGTGTCACTGTCCAAATATTTCTGGACCTAACTGTATATGCTGAGATAGGCAATGAAGAAGATTGAGAAATGAATCTCTTGTTCTTCTCCGCACAGGTGCACTGACTCTCGCATGCGAAAGAATCAGATGACACAGAATGACACGCGGTCACGCTCGCATCAGAGTTGCCACTGTCCAAATATTTCTGGACCTAACTGTATATATATATATACACACACACACACACACGCACACACACACATATACACACACACACACACACACACGTTGGACAACTTAGAAATATGTGTAAGTGGAAAGTGGAGTTATTTCTGCAGCAAAAAAAGTGAGAAAGCAGCAGCAAAAAGAAACAGGAAACCCCATAATTTTTATGTATTTTGATGCAGACTGTGGAACATATGCAGAGAACACAACATTTTCTACACTTGGGAACATCGTCTACATGGCACTATAATTACTAATAAAAGAATTAATTAATTAAAAAGTTTAGTAAAAAAAAATAAATAAAAAGTGTGTCAGGCACATTAGGACTCACTATATTGCAATAGACAAAACACGGATTTGTTTTGTGACAAGTTCTATCTACAATCTGTTTAAGCTTTTACTACAGTTTCTAAGTATAATGGGCAATACAAGTGCTCAGCGTATGGTACGTGTATGACTCGGACGAGTGCAATGCGTAAAAATCTCGCATTGAACTCGGACTAATGTTATTCAGTGAGGGAGAGCAGATGGTCAGCTTTTATCTCATCCAGATTCTAGATGAGCGAAAAGTCGCAGCATGCTGCGATTGGACGCAAGAGCCATATCACCCGCACCCATACATGTCTATGGGTGCGAATGAAACATCAGACTGCACTCAGATGTCATCCGAGTGCAGTGCGATAAACGCACAGGCTGACAATGGAGGAGATGGGGAGATTAGAAAATCTGCAAATTAAATGTAAATTTACCACAAAAAAAAAAAATGAAAAGCTGCAAACTTAAAAAATGCAGCGCAGATCAGTTTATGAAGCGTAAAAAAACCAGTGGGTGTGAGATTTCTATAAGTCCTATCAACTTTGCTGGAGTTTTAAGGCTGAGTGCACACTGTTTTTATTGTGGTTTTCCATGCAATTCTTTTTAGGACAGTTTTGTTACAAAACTGCAAGCAAACCCTTATTTTAGCAAAGTTAATGAGAAACCTGTTAACTGTGTGAACATAGCCGTAAGGCCGCTTTACACGCTACGACATTGCTCAAGCGATCTCGTTGGGGTCATGGATTTTGTGACGCACATCCGGCTGCGTTAGCGATGTCGTTGCGTGTGACACCTATGAACAATTTTGAATCGTCGCAAAAACGTTCAAAATCGCTAATCGGTGACATCCCCCCTATTCTCGATTATCATTGTTGCTGCGTGTATGATGTTCGTCATTCTTGCGGCAGCACACATCGCTATGTGTGACACCACAGGAATGAGGAACCTTACCATACCTGCCTCCACCGGCAATGCGGAAGGAAGGAGGTGGGCGGGATGTTCATCCCCCTCATCTACGCCCCTCTGCTTCTATTGGGCGGCCGCTTAGTGACATCGCTGTGACGCTGAACGAACCGCCCCCTTAGAAAGCAGGCGGTTCGCCAGTCACAGTGACGTTGGTAGGCAGGTAAGTAGTGTGACGGGACTGAGCGATGTTGTGCGCCACGGGCAGCGATTTGCCCATGTCGCACAAGTGATGGGGGCGGCTACGCACGCTAGCGATATCGGTACCGATATCGCAGCGTGTAAAGCGGCCTTAAGTCTAGAAGCACATATGCAATTTCCCATTTAGTTTTTTGAGAATATGCCAGATGGAGACCTAGCAGGACAGAGACATACAAGTCCTATTCGTCTTCATTCTGGCTACAATGTAAGCGCAACGTCAACAGGACAGGAACGAAAGTTAGTTGCAGATTCATTTACAAATCAGCCGATATTCGATAAAACCACCACAAGGGGGCACTGTGATAACATAATAAGGCACTTCACTATTTCCGCTCTAAAAGCTTGGTCATTACATTGAATGGATTCAGTTTTCTATTGTTTTAATTCAATAATGTTATTATTGACTTGATTAATTTACTGTTTTTAGAACTGGATTTCTGCTAAAAAAATAAACAGGAAAATGTATTGGTTTACTGGAAACAAAACCAAACAACCCTAGCTAGCATCGACTAACGAGTACGACATATAATTTGCCCTCCGGCTAATCCGTAATCATATATTCTTGCCAATTTAATGTTGAGTTTTAAGAGAATACAATGTTTTTTTCCAAAATGAAGCTTGGAGAGCAAAATAAAAATCAACAAATTGATTGTAATAAAAACATGGGACTCAGCTGCTCTTCTCGGCTACATATTGAGCCCAATGCCATGGGTGGGCACTACACTAGAAGCAATCATTGTGACACTATAGTGGATACACTTCCCTTTTGGAGCTTAGTAAATAATGAAAGTTTACCATTTGGAAAGTTTTTGGGGTTTTTTTTTTTTACATTTTTTTTATTTTTACATAGCAGTCCGTGGTTGCCGGACACAGACATTGCTTGATATACACATCATGGGTTAAGCCAGATCAGATCTCATACTTTGCACTGACGAGGGGCAATCGCCCCGAAACACCGTGTCTGCAAATTGACGTTCTGATCTTGCATAAATCCTAAATCATATGAAAAGGCTTGTTAAAGGGTCACTTTTGACTTTTAGGATTGCGACTTCCAATGGGTGGCGCTAGAGTTTGTCTCCTTCCTCCCTGGAGAGACAATTTGAAAGGGTTTTTCTGACATATCCTTTCAATGCTGTTACCGCAACGTACAGGCGATGGATGACTGACAGATGCCCTAAAGACGTTTCCAACACCTGTTGCTTATAAAATGGCATTAAAATTAACATATACCTCATGAAAACCTATGACAAAGCTCAGGAGCATCCATTAAACGGATGTCACTATAAAGGCATCAACCACAGCTTTCGTTAAAGAGTCGGAGGAAGGTAAAAATAAATTAAAAAAACCCAAATCATTCTTACTTCCTCGGATTGGCGTTGCTTCTCTATAGTCAACACTGTTTCCATGCGTCTCCTGGCATTAACATCAGCCAGTGGCATCCTGCATGTGAACGCTGCAGCCAATCATCAACCACTGACTGGCTGCAGCACTTAGGGGTACTTTGCACAGTGCGACATTGCAAGCCGATGCTGCAATGCCGAGCGCAATAGTCCCTGCCCCCGTCGCAGCTGCGATATCATTGTGATAGCTGGCGTAGCGAATATTATCGCTACGGCTGCTTCACATGCACTCACCTGTCGTGTGACGTCGCTCTGGCCGGCGAACCGCCTCCTTTTTAAGGGGGCGGGTCGTGTGGCGTCACTGCGACGTCACACGGCAGGCAGCCAATGGGAGCGGAGGGGCGGAGATGAGCGGGATGTAAACATCTCGCTCACCTCCGTCCTTCCGAATTGCAGCCGGGACACGGGTAAGGAGATGTTCCTCGCTCCTGCGGCTTCATACACCGCGATGTGTGCTGCCGCAGGAGCGAGGAACAACATCGGACCGTCGCGTCAGCGTAATTATGGAATTCGCCGACGCTACACCGATGATACGATTACTACGCTTTTGCGCTCGTTAATCGTATCATCTAGGATTTACACACTACGATGTCGAGAGCGACGCAGGAAGTGCGTCACTTTCGACATGACCCCACTGACATCGCACCTGCGATGTCGTAGTGTGCAAAGTACCCCTTAGGTGATGTAACCCACCAGATGCTCATGCCAGGTGACCAAGAGAGAAGTGGACAGATTATGAAGGAGCAGCCGATTTTTTTTAACCTTTCTCATCCAAATAATCCAGTAGTGGACGTATCACTTCAATGTATACAAATAGAGCGTTTCCTGATGTATATAACTGGAGGACAAAAATACAAATGTTAACATAGCCAAAAATGTATTACAAAATTAGACTTGAGATTCTCGCTAGAAATCAGTTGTGAATGATACTCAGGGGCGTAATGACTGCGTTCACGTAAGGTGCCCATGCTGGAGGGGATGCCTGCTGATGCCAGTGCCTATGTCAGCTGGATATGTGTCCGAGGACACATTCAGCTGAAACTCATTATGGGACAGAGACCCGCCAGTCACAGGGGCATGGCAGTTATGTCATGCATCACCCATAGCAGGCACAATGTCAGCTGCCACTCTCTAAACCAACTACAAAAGAGGATGCCGCACATCATGGGAAAAAAAGAAGATGAGACAAATTATTTTCTTAGAACAGGGGCAAATGGGGGACATATGTACCAAATGGGCCCAGGATGGGGAACACATAAACCATGAGGGATATATCTTTTACGAAGTGACCCAGGATGGGAGACATGTATAGCAGGAAGGGGCCCAGGATGAGGGACATGTATAGGTCGAAGAGACCCAGGATAGACTACATGTAAAGCAGGAAGGGGCCCATAATGGGGAACATGTATATCAGGAATGGGCCCAAGGATGGGGTACACGTATACTAGGAAGGAGTAGAGGATGGGGGACAAGTATACCAGGAAGCAAGGGAAGATAGGGAGAATTCTTTTCTTAGAACAAAGGCAAAATGGGGGACATATGTACCAGAAAGGGGCCCAGAATGAGGAACATATATACCAAAAAAGGGTGCAGGATGGGTGACATATTATGACGTTGCCCAGGATGGGGGACATGTATAGCAGGAAGGGGCCCAGGCTGGGGGACATGTATAGCAGGAAGTGGCCTAGGATGGGGGACATGTATACCAAAAAGGGGCCTAGGATGGGGGACATAAATATCAGAATGGGAGACATATAAGCCAGGAAGGGGGCGAGGATGGGGGGCATATATACCAGGAAGGAGACAGTACAGGATGGGTGACATTACTACATTATGGGGGTGAAATAAGTATGTCTTTATAGGATTTAGGATGCTTCAAGGGGCCATACATCTGACCAGAATCACAGCCAATTCTTTCCCCTGGACCCATTGGGCTGATAATTAAATCACTGATGATACCCTTCTCTATAAGGCCTGAGGTAATATGTTATTTCTGTAAATACATGAACAATTCAATAGGAGATACAGTAAAGATGGGGATTCTCCTTCAGTTAGCTGACATGCCCTAAAACTCTACTGTCAAACCCATCCAAGCTCATTTTGTGGACCGGATATTGGTGTGCGCAGTCATTACAGGAGCACAACTTCCTAACAGTGTCAGTAAGGATTAGCTGTGCAGATCCATGTAAAACTATCCTGCCATAAAAGCTTTTTATGAGTCTGTTAAAGCCACATTATTTATATGGGCATTATCTCCGTATATTCTAGAGGATTATTCGATTTCCTAAAGCGATCAGACCTTATGAATCTCAGTCTCTCACAAGCCCTGTGTATACTGTGTGTATACTGTGTGTATACTGTGTGTATACTGTGTGTATACTGTGTGTATACTCGCAGGCTCGCGCTGGGCTGTGCAGCTTGCAGGGCAGTAATAGTGACCTCTCTGATCCTGCTGGCAAGGATGTCTGCCTCCATAAAGTCGCATTACTTGCCATCCCTTCAGCTGTCCGGCATCCACAGCAGCCTCCAGTACAGTAATTATCACACACATAGCTTTCCACTCTTGATGCTCAATTTCGCCTTTGTCTAGGCGTCTCCTTAATTTCCAAAGGACGAAAATGTCTCCTTTGTTCACACATTGAAGACCCTAGATTCCAAGCTTATTACTCACAGATATTTTATTTACACCCTCAGGACATGGACTATCTATCACACAAAAAATGGACAGTGGATCAATTTGGCATTGTAGGCTCAAAAATACCAAGACGCGCTGTATAGAGCTAATCAGTCATGTACTGGCTCTCACAAATCTCAAAATTGGGGGTATTAGTATATTTTTGGTTATATATTCACATCCGTCGCACGTTTTTATTGGTGGAATTAGGGCATATCCATCGCCAATATTTTCAACAAGCAGGGAATTGATCTGGTCCCTGCAAGTTATTTAATGATTCCAGTATTAGAGTACAAAACAACATAAGGTCGGGTGAGAGCTTATAGTGTAAAGGGGGCTTTACACGCTACGATATCGTTAATGAATTATCGTCGGGGTCACGTCGTTAGTGACGCACATCCGGCGTCATTAACAATATCGCAGCGTGTGACACTTACCAGCGACCTTAAGCGACCTCAAAAGTGGTGAAAATCGTTCACCATAGAGAGGTCGTCCTAAAACCAAAAATCGGTAATGGTTGATTATCGATGTTGTTCGTCGCTCCTGCGGCAGCACAAATCACTATGTGTGACAAAGCAGGAGCGACGAACGTCTTCTTACCTGCCTCCACCGGCAATGCGGAAGGAAGCAGGTGGGCGGGATGTTATGTCCTGCTCATCTCCGCCCCTCCGCTTTGATTGGCCAGCCACTTAGTGACATCGCGGTGATGCCGAACGCACCTCCCCCTTGAGGGAGGGATTGTTCGGCACACACAGCGACGCCGCCGATTAGGTAAGTGCGTGTGATG
Organism: Anomaloglossus baeobatrachus; assembly: GCF_048569485.1. NCBI lineage: Eukaryota > Metazoa > Chordata > Amphibia > Anura > Aromobatidae > Anomaloglossus > Anomaloglossus baeobatrachus. The sequence goes on along the minus strand of NC_134359.1, from coordinate 76,395,348 downwards.
CTGCCGTAGCAATAATGTTCGCTACGGGAGCCATCACCAGATATCACATGTGCAATGGGGGCGGGTACTATCGCGCTCGGCATCGCTAGCATCGGCTAGCGATGTCGCAGCGTGCAAAGTACCCCGAACTGTCATATAAGGACAACTCAATACCGAATTTCTGTCTGCCACCAGCTCCTCCTCTCTCCATAGAATTTTAAAAGCACCAGCTGTGACCTGGGAAAATCTGTCTTCAAGAAGTTTCTATGTGCACATGGCGTTTTTCTTTGGTGGATTTTGCCTGGAACCCATCCGGGAAACACTAGCAATTTGCCATAAAGAATGAACATATGCCCAGCGACGTAAAACCTCTTGAGACATCCAATTTTTCCATGTTCAAGAAAAAAGGACTGATTTTTCAAATCAGAATGTGGTCCCAGTGTTATCCGTTCTTTTTGTATGTGGAGAAAAAAAAAAAGTTTCTCCACCTTCGTCATTCTGACAGTCCATGAAAATCCGATCACACTCGGATCCGTTTTTTCCCTAAAGACTTATAGGCTTGCATTGTTAATTTTATTCTCACCGTCGGGTAAAAATAGGACACACCACCAAGACTTTCTGTGAACCACACAGTGCAATCCCAAAATTGTGAATAACTACATAGACTACCACAGGTACAAGTGCTATCCGTGAAAACCATAGTTAGCACTCATGACAATATCGGACATCAGAATGAGCCTAAAGGCCTCTTTACACGCTGCGATCTCGCTAGCAAGATGGCTCGCGTGCGTACCTGCCCCCATCGGTTATGCATCATGGGCAAATCGCTGCCCGTGGCGCACAACATCGCTCAGACCCAATCACACTACTTACCTGCCTAGCGACGTCGCTGTGACCGGCGAACCGCCTCCTTTCTAAGGGGGCAGTCCGTTCGGCGTCACAGCGACATCACTAAGTGGCTGCCCAATAGAAGCGGAGGGGTGGAGATGAGCGGGACGTAACATCCCGCCCCCCTACTTCCTTCCTCATTGCCGGCGGCCACAGGTAAGGGGAGGATCCTCGTTCCTGCGGTGTCACACATAGCAACATCGTACCTGTAGCAGCAACGATATTTGGGTATGGAGCACCGTGTCAACAAGCAACGATAAGGTGAGTATTTTTGCACGTTAGCGGTCGCTCGTACGTGTCACACGCAACAACGCCGCCAACGAGGCTGTATGTGCGTCATGAATTCCGTGATCCACAACGACATCGCGTTAGCGATGTTGTTGCATGTAAAGCGGTCTTAAGAGTATGCTCAAACGAGGATATGACTGGGACGAATGCAATGCGAGAAAATCTTGCATTGCATGCGGACCAATGTTATTCAATGAGGGAGAGCAGATGGTCGGCTTTTTTCTTATCCAGATTCTGGATGAGCGAAAAGTCGAAGCATGCTGCGATTGTCAGCGAGAGACGGATCACTCGCACCCATACAAGTCTATGGGTATGAGAGAAACATCGGACTGCACTCAGATGACATCCGAGTGCAATGTGATAATCACATCAGCTGACAATGAAGGAGATTAATCCCTCCCTCTCCTCCGCATCTGTGATCCGATCGCAGGATAGGATCACCGTTCAATGACACGCTTGCAGCACAGCGGGAGCCGAGGGTCATTAGCATATCGTACCTGTTGCACTCGCATCAGATGCCATACAATCGTGTGAATCCAGCCTAAGAACGATTTTCTGTGCACATGTACCATTTTTCTAAATTCTTTTAAAGGGAACCCATCACCTAGAACATGCGTTCTGACCTATCAGCAGACGCATGTGTGCCCTAATTTCACCTCCCTACCCGTCCCTGTGCTGTAAAATTGTATAATATGAAAGTAATAAAAACGTTTTATTACCTTCATTATTTCCAATCTCTCCTGCGCGCATTGCGGCAGGGCAAGGCGCCACCCATGGGACCAAATACCCTGCTATTTACATAGGAAATATGAAGGTAATAAAACGTTTCTTTTATTTTTTCATACTATACAATTTTACAGCACAGGGATGGGTAGGGAGGTGTAATTAGGGCGCACATGCGTCTGCTCTTAGGTCAGAACGCATATTCTAGGTGACAGGTTCCCTTTAACCACTCCAAACTTTAAGATACCACTGTACAGTCATGGCCGAAATTGCTGGTACCCCTGAAATTGATCTAGAAAATTAACTATTTCTCACAGAAAATTACTGCAATTACACTTGACGCATCTATAAGGGATAAGCAGGTTACCATACAAAGCACCCAACCATATCTACCTAAAATAAAGACTCGAACCACGACTTTATTGCAGGAATGGCCACAGTTTTATTTACCGTATATATGTATACCAAAACTCGTGGCTCAACATGCCACTCAATTGTTACTTAAACCTTATACATATATACCCGTATAACCATACACACCGATAGATCCGTCCGAGAGGCCAACCATCCTTCATAACCCCCCGGCCGTAACCTCCAAACCGGCCCAGAGGACCACCTCGGCCGTAACCACCCGGCCCAAAGGTGAGGGGTAACAACGTTCCATCGTTAATTACCCCTTCCCAGAACCTGCGGGACCTCCGCCCACAAGTTCCCATCCAATCCGAAGCCACTCCCCTTGAGCGACTTCGTACCAACCAACCAACTGTCGGTACTCCCAACCTCTCAGACGGACCTATCCCCCCGCTGTGACAAAACAACTTGGCAAATCAATCTTATATTCTCCAGTCTTTCCTTTTTTTTTTTTTTTTTTATTTTTTACACAATGTTTTCCTCTTTTTCCTTTTTCTTTTTTTTTTTTTTTTTTTTTTGTTTTTTTTTTTTTTTTTGTTTGTTTTTATATACATAACATCAGGGCGGGCGGGTGGGACACAACTTTCCAGCGACGAAAGGGGAGGTAATCAGTCCACCCCCCTCTCTTATACCTCCCACAACCCCCCACCCCTTCCCTGCTCCCCTCCAATCCCCCTACATCTTCCTTCCACCAATCCAATAGCCCTAACTATCCCCTATCCCAGTTCAACCAATTAACCCCTTCCTAACCTTGCACCCTCACGATGGTCATGGGGTCCATTCACCCCTATGGGGCTCACTGCCCTTCTTGACGCATCTATAAGGGATAAGCAGGTTACCATACAAAGCACCCAACCATATCTACCTAAAATAAAGACTCGAACCACGACTTTATTGCAGGAATGGCCACAGTTTTATTTACCGTATATATGTATACCAAAACTCGTGGCTCAACATGCCACTCAATTGTTACTTAAACCTTATACATATATACCCGTATAACCATACACACCGATAGATCCGTCCGAGAGGCCAACCATCCTTCATAACCCCCCGGCCGTAACCTCCAAACCGGCCCAGAGGACCACCTCGGCCGTAACCACCCGGCCCAAAGGTGAGGGGTAACAACGTTCCATCGTTAATTACCCCTTCCCAGAACCTGCGGGACCTCCGCCCACAAGTTCCCATCCAATCCGAAGCCACTCCCCTTGAGCGACTTCGTACCAACCAACCAACTGTCGGTACTCCCAACCTCTCAGACGGACCTATCCCCCCGCCACAGACCGGCCAAGTGACCCCCTTACTTGGCCCGGGCCCCCCACACCCCCAGCGCTTGCTCCAGGCCATCCCTCAAACCCAACATCCATAAATCGAGACCCACCTCGGTCAGATGAACCCCATCTCTCCTCAGATACTGTTCCGTGTCCTCCTCCAATTCTCGATGCCGCACCACCAACCCACCATTTCTCGCCACAAACCTTCCAATTGCCCGGTTCAGCTTGCTCCGAGCCCTATTGATACGGTCCACCGACCTGCCAAAACGCCACTGCGTCCGAGCTATAATGTCCGACCAAACAATGACTATGCCCGGGAACGCCCTCCACAAATGTAACAGGTCCAGCTTTATGTCCCTTTTCAATTCCCTCGCCGACCTTACTCCCAGATCGTTCCCACCCACGTGCAAAATTAACACATCAGGGTCACGATCCATACGGCTAAAGTAAGCCACCTCTGGGCGCACTCTACCCCAGGTCATGCCCCGAATTCCGATCCACTTAACTCGGGCCTCCGACACCGACACTCCGAGCTGCCGACCGTCACGACGCACATCCGCTCGCAACGCTCCCCAATACACGTAGGAGTGCCCGAGGATCCATACAAGGCATGGACCTACAAAATATAAAGAACCACGAATAAAAACAGCAACAGCCAAGTAAATTGTCACATAACCGCATCAACGCAAATCAGGAATCCCCCACTCCTGCAACATCACCTGACCAAGTGAGGCCTAATGTACAAGCGAAACCTGGAAGACTCCCACCTCCCAATCCGCCGGATACAATCCTCATTCAAACCCCACCTGGCGGCTTCCGTTGCCGCCCCAATCCGGAAGGAGTGAGACCCGTACTCACTGGGCTCCTCCCCCACCCGTGCTAAAGCCGTCTTCAGCACCGCAATGAATTGGTAACGCGACAAGGCCAATCCGTCCGCATGCCGCAGGAAAACGCCAGGGTAACCTCCGCGCACCTTTAAGAACTCCGAAACCTGTACCACCGGACACAGTTGGTGCCCCGGTAACGCAAACAACACCACTAAGCGCCCCCGTCCCCTCTGATCCGTCTTCGAAAAACGAAGCCGACATTCCACTCTATCCTCCCCCAGCATTACATCCTCCATCATCAAACCACCCATCGCTTGCTTGGACGGGCTAACCAACTCCCCAATGCGAAAAGCACCAAAAAACGCCAATACAAAAGCTACCGAAAACAACACTCGCTCAAAGGGAGACGAACACAATTCCCCCAAACATCCCACTAAACGCCCCAACAATGGCAATGACACCGGCCGCCTCATGTCACGCGACTGGGCCCCTTTCCGAAAACCCTTCATTGCCTGCCGCACCAGAAAATCCTTAGTCGCGTCCCGAACCCCTTGCATCTGAAATAAGAAGGCCAACGCCGCCAACTTGCCACCAATCACCGAAATGGACCGACCTGCCGAAAAATCCCCACTAATGAACACCAGGACCCCCAACACCCGGCCCTGGTAACCCGACTCCATAAAATCTCCCCTTTCCAACTCCGCCCATTCCTTCCACACCGCCTGATATCGGCACCAAGTAGCCTCAGCCACCGATCTCCTAATCCCCTCAAATGCTACACCGATGCCAGGTCCCACAGCCATTCCGGACAAGGTTCTCCATCCGCGTCCGCTCCCGGCACCAGCTTCCTGAACCTGCAAAACTGAAATCGTGATAGCGCGTCAGCCACCTCATTTCGAATCCCCGGCACGTGCCGGGCCACCACACAAATGTTCAACTCCAAACACCTCAACACCAAGTGCCTCAAATACCCCACAACCGGCGGGGATTTTGCCGACAGCGCATTAATGGAATGCACCACCGCCATGTTGTCACAATGCATGCAAACCCTTCTTCCTGAAAAAACGGGGCCCCATAACTCCACTGCTACAATGATGGGAAACAATTCCAGCAGAGCCAAATTCCTCACCAGACCTGCCTCCACCCAAAGCCGTGGCCACTTTCCAACACACCAGTGCGTCTGAAAAATTGCCCCAAAACCGGTCGCTCCAGCCGCATCCGTGTACAACTCCAACTGGCTATTGGACAAAGCCTCGCTCATCCAAAGGGTCCGACCGTTGTACCGGTCCAAGAACCTCTCCCAAACCAACAAATCCCCTTTCATCACTTTGGTCACTCTGACAAAGTGATTTGGAGCTTTCACCCCCGCGGTTGCACTTGCCAGCCTCCTATTAAAGATCCGCCCCATCGGCATAATGCGACAAGCGAAATTCAATTTTCCAAGCACTGACTGCAAATCCCGCAACCGCACCTTCTTGGCCTGATACAAAACCCGCACCGACGCCTTCAAATCCAGAAGCTTCCCCTCCGGCAATCGGCATTCCATTGCCAGTGTATCAATTTCAATCCCTAAGAAACATAGGGCCGTCGCCGGCCCTTCTGTTTTTTCCTTCGCCAACGGAATACCTAGGCTCCGCGCGATCCGCTCTAACGTGAACAACAACAAGGAGCAGACCGAAGAGCCCGCCGGACCCACGCAAAAGAAGTCATCCAGATAGTGAATCACAGAATGGACTCCTGCCACATCTTTGACTACCCATTCCACAAAAGTACTAAATGCCTCAAAATGAGCACACGAAATGGAACAGCCCATCGGCAGGCAGCGATCAACATAGTATTCACCATCCCACATGCACCCTAAGAGATGAAGGCTCTCTGGATGCACCGGGAGTAAACGAAAAGCTGCTTCCACATCCGCCTTTGCCATCAGGGCCCCCCGCCCGGCAACCCTTACCAGCTCCAAAGCCTTATCAAAAGATACATAAGAAACTGCCGACAACTCTGGCGATATCCCATCATTCACCGACAATCCCGCCGGATAAGATAAATGATGAATGAGCCGAAATTTGTTCGGCTCCTTCTTAGGCACCACCCCAAGGGGGGAAATCCTTAAATTGGAGAATGGCGGGTCCTGGAATGGACCCGCCATCCTCCCCAATTCCACCTCCTTTTGCAGCTTTTCCTTCACCACCGCCGGATGTTCTTTTGCGGACCTCAAATTCCCCGGGCGAAACACCGGCGCCTCAGATTCAAACGGAATCCGAAAACCTTCCGTAAAACCCCTTGCCAACAACTCCGCCGCCCTAACATCCGGATACCTATTTAAATAGGGAAGCATCGCCTCTACTCTCACTGGCGTCCTCCCTCTTTCCAGACCCCTCCCCCGCCTTTCCTTTTCCTTTTTTGAAGCACCTGGCCAAGGGGTGGGACCCTCCACATCCGGAACACTCGTGTTTAAACCGACACGAGGCCCCAAACTTACACTGTCCCTCGTTATACTGCCAACAAGCCCCCTTTTTCTGTCCAGCCGAGGACCCGCCGCTCGCACCCGGGCTCCCGGCACCCCCTCGAAAGGGCTGAGCCGGAGCCGTCATTAACCGCATCCACAAAGAAATATCCTTGTGGCCCCACTGGACACCCTGCCGCAGAGCCTTCCGTTGCCGGAACTGCTCATCATATCTTAGCCACCCTAAACCGCCATACACTCTATACGCCTCCCCAATCGCGTCCATATAACCAAATAGGGCGGAACAATGCTCCGGCTCCTTTTCCCCGATCACGCTGGCTAAGATCGCAAAGGCCTGTAGCCAGTTAGCGAACGTCCTCGGGATCAATCTATACCTTCGTTTTTCTTCATCCTCTTTCTCCTTTTTTGTATCACTGGTTTTCACCTTATCCAAGTTAAACTTCTCCAAGGGAAGCAAGGAAAAAATTTCCACATACTCCCCCTTCCAAATCTTTTCCCTCACCTCCTTCTTCAAGTGAACCCCTAACTGCCCTTCAAAACACACGTAAATTTCACTCCGTGCCCTATCATCCAACCGCACAACCTCATCCTCCTTTTCTTTTTCCTTTTCCGCCTCCTTGCTCGCACCCACGTCAGCCGTCCCACTGGCCGCCGTTCCCGCACCCACCGCCGAGGCAGGGTCCCGCACCGACACCCCGCTCACCGCCGCCTCAGTCTGCACCACCTCCGTGGGGCCCACCCATGCCCCCACCGGAGCCCCGGCCCGGTCCGACTAACCCGCTCCGCCGACAACCCCTGTAACGCCCCCAAAAGTTGCCCCCAAAACTCCGGGCCCGGGAAACCACCCTGCCCGACCACACTCGCCCCTTGAGCCACACTGCCCGCGACGGAACCCCCGCCCCCACTACACACAGCATTAAACATGTCAGTCGTCTGCTCACCAGGCTGCCGTGGAACCGACGCTGGCACAGCCGTACCACGATCGTCCTGCCGCCGTTCTGCCCGACCTGCCGCTGCCGCCGCTCCATCGTCACTGCCGGAATCTGACGTGCTGCCGAAGTCTTCAGGGGGGACCAGCGAGGGGACAGCCTGCACCTGGCGGCCGTCAACCCCCACGGTCACCGCACCCTGCTCCTCCGGGCGCCTCCTGCTCGACCTTTTCCGTTTCTCACGCCGTGGCGCCCTGCCGCCGTCCTTCCTCGCTGTCTCCATGGGCGCCTGCTGCGCTGCTGTGGTTGCCGCCGTCCTCAGTGGGCTCCCTCCCTGCCGACTGCAGGAAGGCCGTGCTGCATCTGACCGTCGCTGGGAACCCCCCCCAGCCCGATCCTTGCTGGCGGGGACCGTGACTGTGGACCTCATCCGTGCCTCCGGGCCACCGTACCCCTCCTCCAAGCTCCTCACGTCGCCGCTCCCCACATCACCCATCCGCCGACCTGTCGCTCTCCCCTGCCGTCTGCAGGGAGTCTCCGTCCGTGATACACCTCGACGAGCGCCACCCCCAGCCGGCACTTCACTGGGGGCTGCTGTGATCGCTGATCCGGTCCTGGACTGTGCTGGCCGCGGACCGGAAGTGGGCCCCGCCGAGGCTCCGCCCACCCCCGACCCGCGGGATCTCCGTCGAGGATTCCTCCCGGCGGCCGGCAGCTCCCCCTGGTCAGATGGAGGGCTCCGCTGTCCCGGAGGGTCCCCGTAGGGGCTCCTAGATCTCTCTCTCCCCCTCCCACTGGGGGAGTAGCGCTCCGGCGGTCGCGCCCGCCGAGCACGTAGCTGCGGTCCGGGCGCAGGAGTAGCAGGCTGTACCGCTCCAGCTCCACAGACCGCCACCAGCTGCTGCCGCAGAACTTCCACGCCGAGGACCTCGGAGGCCCCCCGCACCATCTCTAACAGGGCATGAAGGTCAGTCATAGCAGCAGGCAGCACGTCCTGGGGACACAACTTTCCAGCGACGAAAGGGGAGGTAATCAGTCCACCCCCCTCTCTTATACCTCCCACAACCCCCCACCCCTTCCCTGCTCCCCTCCAATCCCCCTACATCTTCCTTCCACCAATCCAATAGCCCTAACTATCCCCTATCCCAGTTCAACCAATTAACCCCTTCCTAACCTTGCACCCTCACGATGGTCATGGGGTCCATTCACCCCTATGGGGCTCACTGCCCTTCTTGACATGTTTCTTTGTTTTGTATGTAATGGAACACCACAAAAAATATCAGGGAAAAAAAAGGCAAATTTCACACAAAACCCAAAAAATGGTCTGGACAAAATTATTGGCCCCTTCAACTTAATATTTAGCTGCACACGCTTCATTATAAATAACTGCAATCAATGACATCCTAGAACCATAAACAAGCTTCTTCATCTCTCAATGAAATTTTGGACTCTTCTTCTGCAAACTGCTCCCATTTTCTCATATTTGAAGGCATCTTCTCTCAACAGCAATTTTAAGATCTCCCCATAGGTGTTCAATGGGATTTCAAGTCAGATGAATAGCTGGAAACGTCAGAGCTCTCCAGCGCTTTGTTTGTATTCACTTCTGGGGGCTTCTTTAAGTACATTTGGGGTAACTGTCCTGCTGGAAATCCCATGACCTAGGACGCAAACCCAGCTTTCTGACTGGCACTACATTGCGACCTAACATCCTTTGGTAATCTTCAGATTTCATTATGCCTTGCCCACAGTCAAAGCACCCAGAGACAGAGGTAGCAAAACAACCCCAAAACATCTTTGAACCTCCACCATTTAACTGTAGGTATTGTGTTCTTTTTTTTGTAGGCCTCTATCCATTTTCTTTAAATAGAATTATTTGCTTTACCAAAAAGCTCCATCTTGGTCTCATCTGTCCAGAATATGTTTTCCCAGAAAGATTTTGTCTTACGTACATTTTGACAAACTGCAGTTTACTTTTTTATGTCTGTGTCAGAAGTGGGGTCTTCCTGGGTCTCCTGTCAGTGTTTAATTTAATTCACAGGTCAACGGATAGTTCACGGTGACACTGATGTACCCTGAGCCTGCAGGACATCTTGAATTTCTTTGGAACTTGATTTGGGGCGGCTTATCCAGCATACAGACTATCCTGCATTGCAACTTTTCTTCAGTTTTTTCTGCCATCCACATCCAGGAACATTAGCTAAGGTGCCATGGGTTTTAACCTTCTTGATTATGTTGTGAATTGTGGGCAAAGGAACATCAAGATCTCTGGACTTGTAACCTTGACATTGTTAATATTTTTCAACAGTTTAAATTCTCACATCCTCAGCAGTTCTGTTCTTTTTCTGTTCTCCATGTTTAGTGTGGCGCACAGACACACAATGGAAAGATTGAGTCAACTTTTCCCCTTTTTATCTGATTTAAGGTGTGATTTTCATATTGCCCACACGAAGTGAGTTTGAACGAGCGTCACATGCTTGAAACAAATTTGTTTACCCACAATCTTGGAAAGGTGGCAACAACTTTGTTTGGACCATTTTTGGGAATTTTGTGTGAAATTATGTCCAATTTACCTTTTTTTTTCCCCTCAGTTTTTTGTGTTGCTCCAATACACACAAAAGAAATCATGGGCGTAACAAAATATGTAATAGCAATAATTATCTAGGAGAAAAAACTACATTTTCTGTAACAATTTCAAAAGGTGCCAACACTTTCAGCCATGACTGTATGAAAATAAGGGAAAAATAAAAACGTGGCAAAGCGGTCTCAAGAATGACACAGGATATCAAAGAAGATTCTTCAGGAAAAACACTACTGTTGCCTTCCTAAAGCATTCCTATAGCAAAAGCAATGCTGGTATCTCGGCGTCTGAAACACATAGGTTCACTTAAAGTATGTGCACCCAATGTGAGACACAACTTTTCAAAAGAGACAGAACCAAATTGTCTTAAAGGGACCCGTTGGTAGACTTTGGAATGCTAATGGTGCAAGTGCCCAATTATTAGGGTTGCAAAAAAAGTTGCATCTGGGCTCTGGGACCCGAAGGAACCCAATGGCCACAAAAATTTATATTAACATTATAAATTGCATATAGTAGTCAGAAAAAAAGAGGCGGTTAAGAAAAATAGGCATTGGGTCCCAGGAGCATTAAAGCACACTTCTGTATTGGCAAAGGCTCAATTTCATGAAAGAGCACCTAAAATCTGATTATATCATACACTGATAAAATGCCTTGTGACTACAATTCACAATTTGTACAAACAATATATTCACGTACTAAGCCCTAAAATTGATAAAATTGATTATAAAAATCTCCTTTAATAATGTATCAGATCACTAAATATTTATTTAGCCTGGATAACAAATATATACTTTACATTTAAGATAAAATTACATAATCTGCTATACTGTGCTTCAATCAACCTGCCAAAATAATTGGTTAGCTGAATAAGTGACCAAATCTGGTTTAGTTAGGGATCACATATCCATGACTTTAGCCTCGATGAGACTTGATAGGTCTTCATACTTTGATGCCATGTAATATACAAAATGGTTACATCTCCTATATTACAAAGTGCAACCGGAGTTCTTGATTAATGCCAAATTCAAAATTGACTACGTTGTTAACCTGTAATTAAGTTACTAATTTCTATAAAATTATTTACCTGGTAACGGTCAGGATCAGCACCTCCAGCTTGGGCAACAAAAAGTCCAGAACCATCTTCCAGGTCCATCTCATCAGGTGATCTTTCAAACCGAACCCTCTCCACCTCATCACAATTCATGAATAACACGACTTCTTCTTCCTCCACCCCAAGGGCAAAGCGTGTCCAACGGTTAGTTAGTGCTCCAATAGTGAAGGTGGCTGCAGGGTATGATACAGGAGATCCTGGCTCTGAGTAGTAGAAAATAATCTGCTGCTTACCATCTTTGACCTCAGTGAGCTTCACCCCAACGTAGACAATGGACTGTGAAGCATCGGTGATGGAGAACAGTATTCCAGCCTTAGTAGTTGTTGGTTGGATGTGGAACAGAATAGAAAAGTCCCTAAACAAGGGGCTGGGAAGATGGTACTGAGCCACTTGACCTGTGTTGGCATCTTCTCCAAATACATAACCAGGGTTCTTATCAGGTCCAAAGATCTTGGTGATTTGTTCCGGTGGTGGATCTCCAATTAGTTGTAAAAGGCCAACCTCTACAGTTGTTCGGTCTGTAAATAAACACAAAGGAGGGAGAAAATTACAATTAAAAGATAAATTACCAGAATTACTCCAGCTGTATTATGCCTATAATACCACCTGTGAATATGATTATGTACAATGAACCAAAAATGGTTACAGGCATATAAATGTACATCACACGAAAGGTGCAATACAGGAATCTAGATACTTCAACATGTATTGTGTCTAAGAACTATCATTCCCAAAGAGTAATTAGACATGTTATAAACTGTAACATTCAAAAGTTATAGGCACATGAGGAAAAATGCTGAAAAATGAGAATGCTTTCAAAAATACAGTGTAGAAAATGTATATAAGGTATATAAATAAGAATATTTTTTTTATAAATTAATAAAAAATAGAAAGTGAATGAACAAAAAAGAAATCAAATCATAACTAGTGTTGAGCGAGTAGTCATCAACTCGTACTCGCCATGTTGTTATGCAAGTAGCGGACAGCACTCCCTATTAGTTACGAGTAGCGGGCACAATGTAAGTCAATGGGAAATACTCGCTAAGTAGCGAGTAACCCAAAAGCCGTACTTTTTGCGCGAGTAGCGAATAGTACGGCTTTTGGGTTACTCACTACTTAGAGAGTATTTCCCATTGACTTACATTGTGCCCGCTACTCGTAACGAATATGCGAGTAGTGGACAGTACTCGCTAACAGCATAGCAAGTACGAATAGGTAGCTACTCGCTCAACACTAATCATAACCAATATTTGGGTGTGACCACCCTTTGCCTTCAAAACAGCATGAATTCTAGGGACACTTGTCACTTGCACACAGTTTTTCAAGGAACTTGGCAGGGAGCTTGTTCCAAACCTTGGGGAGAACTAACCACAGATCTTCTATGGATGTAAACTGTGAAAATCCTTCTGTCTCTTCATGTAAAGGCTGCTTTACACACTACGACATCATTCAAGCGATCTCGTTTGGGTCACGGAATTTGTGACGCATATCCAGCCGCTTTAGCGATGTCATTGCGTGTGACACGTACGTGCGATCAAAACCGATCGCAAAATCGTTCAAAATCTCTAATCGCTTATATGCTCCCCTATTCCCAATTATTGTTGCTGCTGCATGTACGATGTAGTTCGTCGTTCCTGCGGCAGCACACATCGCTATGTGTGACACCACAGGAACGAGGAACCTCACCTTACCTGCAGCTGCCGGCAATGAGGAAGGAAGGAGGTGGGCGGGATGTTACATCCCGCTCATTTCCGCCCCTCCGCTTCTATTGGGCGGCCGCTTAGTGACGTCGCTGTGACGCCAAACGAACCGCACCCTTAGAAAGGAGGCGGTTCGCCGGTCATAGCGACGTCGCTAGACAGGTAAGTAGTGTGACGGGTCTGAGCGATGTTGTGCGCCACGGGTAGCGATTTGCCCGTGACGCACAACCGATGGGGGCGGGCACGCACACTAGCGATATCGGTAACGATATCGCAGCGTGTAAAGCGGCCTTAATCCTACAGAGAATCTATGATGTTGAGATCAGGGCTATGTGGGGGCCAGATCATCAGATCCAAGACTCCTTGATCCTCTATATGCTGAAAATGGTTCTTAACGACATCATCTGTATAATTGATTTTTTTGTCAGAGTGCAAAATAAATTTGGAGCCAATCAGACGCCCCTCTGATGGTATTGCAAGATGGATATGTATCTGCCTGTACTTCTCAGCATTGAGGACACCATTTATCCTCTTCACATTTCCAACTCTCCCTGCTAAAATTTAGCTTTACATCTGCAAGGAATTTCCATCATTCTTCACTGTTGCTTACAGACACCATCAGCAAACAAACTGTCTTTTCGAGCCAAATATTTTCACATTTTGAGTGACTAGTCCAAAGCACCTGCTGACATTTTTTTCTCCACCCCAATTCCTATGTTTTTGAACATATTTGAGCCACTTGGCCAATATGTATGTTAAAAAAGGTATGGATTTTTGGATGCAATACTTCCATGAAGACCATTTCTGGGCAGCATTCTCTAATTGGTGTACTTGGGTCCAACTGGGTGCTGCCATTTCTGAGCTGATGGCACTGCTGGAAATCTTAAGATTTCAAAGAGAAGCAACGTGATGTGTCTTATTTGCTGCACTAAGTTTCCTTGACCGACATCGGTGTCTACGGTCCTCAATGTTGCCCATTTCTTGGTATCCTCAATGCCAAGAAGTTCTGGCAGATACTTTTCTATCATGCAATATCAGGGGGTATCCGATTGGCTCCAAAACTGTTCTATAGCAAAACAAATATCACTACATCCTCTCAGAAGATCTATGGTGGGTTCATCAAGGTGTTTGGAGCAACCTCCCTTTTTCTTCAAAACTGTGTGCAAGTGTACCTCGACGCATCAATGCAGTTTTGAAGACACCAAATATTGATTCGATTTAGATTTTGTTCATTATTTTATCAATTAATAGAAGTGAAACTATTCACATTTTTCTTTTTGAAAGCATTCTTACTTTGCAGCATTTTTTTCTCGCCTGCCTAAAACATTTCCACAGTACTATAGATATTAAAGAGCAAACTTCATAGAATCATACACAGAGATCGAGGAGAAGGATGCATGGTAGACATCAAAGCTTCTAGTCATCACCCTTTATGGAGCTGAACTATGTGAAAAACTTAAGAAATAGAGATAGCTGATGAGGAAACTTTTAAAAGTGCAAGATAGAAGTCATAATGGCTAGAAATATTAGTTTTATCCATCATGTATAACACTTCACAAATCTTCCAAGATCTTCCAAGAACAAAGAAAAGTTTTTGTATGCAATGAAGCCTGGCAACACTTAGAAGTTGAGATTTTCTTTCAATTCAAAGCCATCATCATCCTCCTACGCTCCCAGTGCCACTTGGGGACACATTATATTTCAGAATACAGTCATTCTTACTAAAGGTTAGTGAACAAGGTGTAATTCTGACCTTTTAAGATTCGCCCTCTAGGACCTACATTATCTTGAGAACATGCAATTTCCCGGGAAAGACCATATCTGTGTAGTTCATGGAAGGTGTGAAAAGTGCATAGTGGAAACAGATCTCATCGAAAATCATGCCAATCTGTTATATAGGTTAAGAAAAAAAAATAACCAGTAACCACCAGCTGTCACAGTAGCCTCTCTAAATGGGACTTGTGGCAGATCCTTGACTTGAGAGTCTTTTCCATTCTTGACTCTCAATACTAAAAGGTGTTTTCCGGTCTTTTGGCAGTTGTAGGGTTAGTATTACTTGCTAGCAAGCAGGCTAATTACCAGCTCAGGTGTTTCCGGTTTGGGAACACTCCTAATCCCTTTATATACCCTCTGTATAGCAGAGGGTGCCGGTTATTCTCTTTGCCATTTGGATGCTGGTCTTGGAGGTTGAAGGAGCTTCTCAAACCCTCTGCTGAAATTACTGGTGTGGATGCTGACTATAGTCTGTTGTTGTGTTCCCCCTTGTCTGTCATCCTTCCCTGGTATGTTGTTTCAGTGCAGCAGCAGAGCTAGCATCCTTCACCTGCCCACTCACTAGCCAGGGACAATTGTAGGGCCTTTCCAGGGCTTCAGGTTACTGCTTGGCGACAGGCGAATAACCTGTATAGGGACTGGCTAGGAGTGCAGGGTACAGCAGCAGGTAAGTGAAAGAGGTGTTGTTCTTCCCTGTCACTATCTGTAGGGCCCACGGTTGTTAAAGTGTTCCCAGTGTACCCCTTGTCTGTCATGGAGTAACCCTGTAGTTGTGTATTTTGGCTCACGCTGGACCATCCCTAGTCCCTGACGTGACACCATCGCATCTGGCACTAAATTTTTCGTATTGGAATAAAGGTGGGATATTACTGTTAAGAGGTAGAGCTCAGGTCATTTTAGCGTTTTGAATTAAAATGAAGACCCCCAAATTAGCAATTTATAAATTCTTCTAATATAAATTTGTAGGCAGAATTTCCCACTAAAATCACCTAAATGTAATTCCTTAATAAAGATTATCTAAAATTAGGGTCTGCTTTTTTTCTGCAAGGGTCCCTATCATAATTGTTATCCATTTGTTCAAGAAATAGTTTACTAAATTTTTATATACAGAAAACTAAATGATTTAGTTGTTTTTTTTTAATTTAAATGCTTTATTTAGAATGTTTCTTAATATTACAAGAATGAGATATCAATCAACAAACAAGCAACAAACAAAGGATTTAGTTTTAATGACTTCTTTTTGCTCTCAGTATATCCTGCAAAATGTCTAGGGTGGTGTCACACACAGCGACGACGACAACGACGTCGCTGCTACGTCACCATTTTCTGTGACGTTGCAGCGACGTCCCGTCGCTGTCGCTGTGTGTAACATCCAGCAACGACCTGGCCCCTACTGTGAGGTCGCCGCTCGTTGCCGAATGTCCAGGTTCATTTTTTGGTCGTCGCTCTCCCGCTGTGACGCACACATCGCTGTGTGTGACAGTGAGAGAGCGACGAAATGAAGCGAGCAGGGAGCAGGAGCCGGCGTCTGGCAGCTGCGGTAAGCTGTAACCACTGTAAACATCGGGTAACCAAGGGAAGACCTTTCCCTGGTTACCCGATATTTACCTTAGTTACCAGCGTCCGCCGCTCTCGCTGCCAGTGTCGGCTCCCTGCTCTCTGCACATGTAGCTGCAGTACACATCGGTTAATTAACCCGATGTGTACTGTAGCTAGGAGAGCAGGGAGCCAGCGCTAAGCAGTGCGCGCGGCTCCCTGCTCTCTGCACATGTAGCACAGCGACGCGTGTCGTTATGATCGCTGCTGTTTCTGCTGTGTTTGACAGCTAAGCAGCGATCATAACAGCGACTTACAAGGTCGATGTTGTGTCACAGAAAATGGTGACATAACAGCGATGTCGTTGTCGCTGTCGCTATGTGTGAACCCAGCTTTACACACTGGACAGAATTTATGGCTGCCCACTTAATGCTGTGAAGTATAATGATACTTTACCGAATAGTTAAGTGGATTAAGCAATGCTAATTGATAACTGGCAAAAGCAGCAGAAAGCATTGATAGATGCATTTATTCCCACCAACATTTTCCTAGATTTCTTTCCATTTTTGTCCCAGGAGATATGCCACTAACAGGGCTTTCATGGGAAAACTGCTCAGCCCGAGGAACAGCTGACATGTTAGCGATTCTCACAACTAAATGCAACTTATCTGTGTATAAAGAGTCTATTACTGGTACAGATGTGCTGTGTACAACCACAACTAATCGTCCTCTTACTGTAACCACTCAGCAATTTCCAAGTGAAATGCCAACATCTCATGCCCATGCTCAGACACTTGCTGCCAAGCAATTTTAATCCAAACTTATAGGGAACCTGTCATCAGATTTGGGGCCTATAAACTGTGGCCACCACCAGTGAGCTCTTATCTATAGTATTCTAACATGCTGTATATAAGAGCCCAGGCCGCTCTGGATAACGTAAAAATCACTTTATAATACTTACCTAAATGGTCGCTGCGGTGGAGTTTGGCCATATGGGCATCTTCGTTCTCCGGTGCCGGCGCCTCCTCTTTCAGCCATCTTCATCCTCCTTCTGAAGTCTGTGTGAATGACACGTCCTATGTCATACACACTCACCGGTCCTGGGCAGGCGCACTACAATACTTTGATCTGCCCTGCTCAGGGAAATGAAAGTACACCTGCGCAGGACCTCCGGCGAGTGTGGATGACGTAGGAGGCCCCATGCACCCCGGCTTTAGAAGAAGGATGACAAAGATGGCCGAAAGAAGAGGTGCCAGAGAATGAAGACGCCCAAATGACCCAACTCCACCGCAGCGACTGTTTAAATATTATTAAGTGATTTTTAAGTTCTACACAGCGGCCTGGGCTCTTATATACAGCATGCTAGAATTCTGTATATAAGAGCCCACTGGTGGTGGCCGCAGCTTATAGGCCCCAAAACTGGTCATAGGTTCTCTTTAACATTAGTAATGGTCATCGTCAAGATGCCATATAGAGTCCATCATGGAAGCACCTAGATCTTGGATTGCTGGCTCTCCACTTCACTCCAATGCCGCTAAAAGCTGGCAGATTGATGTTCTCCATTCATGGAATTGAGAGGTCGCTGTAATTTTCTCCTGTAGTGACTTCCGCATTGCAATTTTGTTTTTTTTTTGTACTACTTTGGGCTCCCTTTGATCCCAACATTTTTATAGCTGTAGCTTAAAAAAGGTCTATGTCATGACATACTACTGTAAATCTCCCTATGTTACCCCTATCTGATAAGAAGTCATACAGAACTTACCAACATTATAATTGGCAAAATTGGGACATCTTCACCATCAATGGCCAAACCACCCATTTGTGGATTTGTCAAACCCGGTCTCTTTTATGACCCCTATACATAGCGGTACTGCAATGTGCATTGAGCAAGACTACATTTTTTTAAGTTTTCCATTTGCTGCAGCACGAGCAGAGTGTGCATAGATTTGTGAAATATTGTCATAACTCCATTGTGACATCCACATATCAAATGGCAGCAAAAATAAAGTAATATTGATCCTGCACTTCACTCCAAATGGAAATGGTACCATAGAGAAATAGAAAAACTGCCATAACACAGGGGCAGGAGGATCTTATGTTTCCCATTTTTTTTTACACCGCCAATGTCTATAAAGCCATTTAGGCCAGTTGATTAAGGATGTGTGTGCACAGATTTGGTGCAGATTGTCGCCCAACATTGCATGTTTATCTAATTTTTTTCCTTGCAGATTTGGTGCAGAAAATCTGCAGCATGTCAATAGTTGGTGTGTTTTTTTCTTGCATTTTTTTTTAGCCCTTCCACCCATTGACTTCAGAAAAAAAAATGCATGGCACCAAAATGCACTTTTTCTTTTGGTGCTTTTTCTATTCATTTTTCTGCCAGAAGGTGCAGATTTGATGCAAAAAAATTCTGCACCAAATCTGCAACATACGCACATAGTTTTAAGGCCACTTAACACGCAACGACATCGCTAACGAGATGTCGTTGGGGTCACGGAATTCGTGACGCACATCTGGCCTCGTTAGCGACGTCGTTGCGTGTGAAACGCAGGAACTACCGTTAAAGATCAAAATTACTCACCATATCGTTGACACGTCGTTCTAATCTCAAATATCGTTGCTGCTGTAGGTACGATGTTGTTAGTTGTTCCTGCGGCAGCACACATCGCTGTGTGTGACACTGCAGGAACGAGGAACAACATCATACCTGCGGCCGCTGGCAATGAGGAAGGAAGGAGGTGGGCGGGATGTTATGGCCGCTCATCTCCGCCCCTCCGCTCCTATTGGGCGGCCGCTTAGTGATGCCGCACGAACCGCCCCCTTAGAAAGGAGGCGGTTCGCCGGCCACAGCGACGTCGCTAGGCAGGTATGTGTGACGGGGAATAACGATATTGTGCGTCACGGGCAGCAATTTGCCCGTGATGCACAACCGACGGGGGCGGGTGCTTTCACCAGTGACATCGATAGCGATGTCTCTGTGTAAAGTGGTTTTTAGGGTGCATGCCCAAGATCAGGGTTCACAGCGATTTGGAAGCCGCATGTTTCAGCTGTGTCCAAAACGCTGTGTTGTACAGTACAAGCAGTGGATGGGATTTCTAGAAATCCCATGCCCACTGTGTGTGTATGGCCCGCCGCAAAAACTGACCTGCGGTGCGGCTTTCCGAGCCACAAGCATGACAAGTCATTGCTGCAGAGTCAAAAGCATTTTCCGCAGGGAGAACAGGAAGACAGAGACTGCAACTGCCCGAGTCTGGATCATGGGCGCGAGCAGCTGCAGTCTCCTGCGGAGGAGACTCGTGGCTCCGCAGTTCAAGATCCTCCGCATCCCGGATGTAACGGTTCCTGATTGTGGGTACGTACCCTTACTTTGATATGTGCTGGATCAGGGTTATATGTCTGTGCACCTCCATGAGGAATCAACAAACAAAAAAGTCAACCATTGCAAAAGAATATTTGCATCCATAATTTCCCAGGATATGTCATGTATGACTTAAACTAACAGCCCTCAAACCAGATCTGCAACTATTCCCCCCACAGACCAGTAAATCTAACAATATGTTTACTGCCCCGGCTGAAATATTTTCTATATATAAAACATCTGGTTTCAGAGTTGGTTCTTCCTGACATCCACATCTCTCAGTAAATCATCCACAACAACGCCTCATCCCCTATGATAGTTTTCAAGATAAATTACACTTATTATTTGTCTTTGATGATCGAGATGGGAAAATACTTGAATTTGGTAGATCTTGAGACCATTTAACATTTCCACAGATGGAAACCCCCTGGGCCAGGGAACATAATACACCATGTAGAAACATGATAGGACAGTAACTGATCAGTGTTTGAATCCTATGTAATGTAAAATGATGATTATGATAAATATGGAAGATTCTGTGCATAGTCCAGATTAAGGCTAAAATGATATGATGATATTTCAAAATTAAATTTATTATGAAATTGAAGAAAGAAAAACGTCCCAGTATAACCAAATTAATATTGGAGGCCATCTTGAAGTTCTGTAACATTTTTTTCCTTTTTATATCAACTCATTGATATCTACATTAGGTGGTAAATAATCATATGTACACTATATGGATAAGTATTGGGGCACCGACACATTCCACCTACAGGATCTTTTAGGACATCCCATTTTAAATCCATAATCAATAAAATGGACTTCGTTCCCATCTTTGCAACTATAACCAGAGTTGAGCGGATTGCTAATAATCCGGGTTCGGCGGATCCGTCGCGCTTTGCCCTAGAAGTCCAGATCCGATCCGGAATCCGACCCAATGTAAGTCAGTCAATGGGGGAGTGGATCCGGAGAGAGAGAGAGAGAGAGAGAGAGACAGAGAGACAGAGAGACAGAGAGAGAGAGAGAGAGAGAGAGAGAGACAGTGAGAGAGAGACAGAGACAGAGAGAAAAAAAAAAAACGAACCCGGATCGTGCAGCCGGATTCCCGGGTCCAAGTCGGACCCGGATCGGACCCTGAAACCGCGTGGATCTGGATTTTTACAGTTCGGATCCGCTCAACACTAACTATAACACCTTCCACTCTTCTAGAGTGTTTTGTGGATCTTTTTCAAATTCATCCAAAAAACCATTTATAAATTGAGACACTGGTGCACACCTGTCTCAACTCCAGGGCCATGGCTCTGCTACCTTCCGCTATGGCTGCTGACCTTTGATATGCTCCATATCTGGTTTCACAAGCTGTCCCGCATATTTCAGTACAATCACCACTAGAGATGAGCGGACCCGTGGAATTTCGGTTCGGCGGGTTCAGCCAGACTTTATCTAACGTTCGGTTTGTGTCCCAGACTTGACCTGAACCTCAATAGAAATCAGTAATTGAGCAGTTCGGGTCTCCGCCCACACACAGCCAGCCATTAACCAGACCCTTCCATGGGCAGGTGGGCGGGGATTTTCAATAGTTATTAATATTTTTTTTTTTTGGGGGGGGTGCACACTACATCCAATCACACTGTTGTTATCCCCGGTGTAAGCCGATCAAACATTGCAAGCATCTCGCACTGGGCTGAGCACCTTGGGTACCCGAGCACAGAGACGCTTGCACAAGTGGTTTGCATATGTAAACCACCCGATTTTTGAACTCTAACTCTGTTTTTATTTGTCGTCTATGTTCGTTATGAACACCGAACAACAAAACTCGGGTTTGCTAATCTTGAAGCACCACCAAAGGTCTTTCAAGGTCGGCTTAGACATGTTTGTCTGAGTATTCAGTAAATGATATATTACGCTGCCACCATCCAGTTCCTTCAGCAGCAATCATCTTTGCAAACTTCTGTGTTTCACTTGTGTATCTACTATTCCTTAGACCTGTTGATTAACCAGTTGCTCTAAGCATTGCAGACTTTACTAAAGACTGTTCACATTACACAGCAGTAATTCCTGGTCTACTTTTAATCTTCAGCTAATGGGTTTCTCTACATTCCTAGATCTGTTGCTTCTAGTGTGTCCTTGTCTACATGTTTGCCTGCAGTCCAGCGTGGCCCATTGTACAGGTTCTCGCTTATCCACATGCCATTCTGTAAACCCAGCCACTGCTGTGCCATCACCCTAGATCTGTGTGTTCATTCTGATCTGCGGGTTTGTGACTCCACCTTACCAGACAAGACACTGATTTTGGATAAGTGGGCCTGGCTCTCCATCTCTGTTCATGTTCATTCTAAAGGTGTTTGATATCGTTGCGATCAGGGCTCTGTGCAGCCGACCAAGTTCTTCCAAACCAAACTCACATCTGATCATGTGGACTTTTTTTGTGCATTGGGCCACAGTCATTTTGGAACTGAAAGGAGCCTTCGTCAAACTATTCTCACAAAGTTGGAAGTCATAATTGTCCAAAATAACTTGCATGCTGAAGCACAAGATTTCGTTCACTGGGAGTGACTAAATTCATAGCGTTATCCATTCTGCTCCAAACTTTATAGTTGCCACAATGCAGTCAGGCAGGAGATGTTCTCCTGGCATTCACTAAACCCTGACTCGTTAATCAGACTACAAGATCGAGAAACATGACCAGTCACTCCATAGAACATGTTTCCATTGCTCCAGAGATCAGTGGTAGCTGCCTTACACCACTCCATCCGATGCCTACTATTGTTATTGGTGATGTAAGGTTTGTATTTACCTGCATGGCCATGGGAACCCATGTTATTAAACACCCAGCACACAGTTTTTGTGCTGATGTTAAATTCAGAGAAGGTTTGGAAATCTGAAGTTTCTGAGGCACCAAAGCGTTGACGACTTTTATGACTTTTTGGTGACCTTCTTTACGTGGATTGCTACTACAAGGCAGGGTTGCTGCAATTCCTAATCCCTTCCTTTTTTTTAAAATAATGTCACTCAAGTCATTTTGGAATAATCGTGATAGAAGAAATGTCATGGATTTACTTGTTACACCGGTGACTCCTATTAAAAGGACCAGCCGTTCTGTCCCATGTTTGTAAAGGTGGACAGCATGGGTAGGGACAAGAGGTCATACACCGAGGGCAATGGGCCTCAATGAGAAACTTGACTTCAATGTTTATAACGGTATGTCCCAATACTTTTCTCCATAGAATGTACTTGATATTATTATTGCTATGAATAAAGAATACAAACATTCTATAAAGTACAAGAATTTAAAAGCATTTATGACATTCTTGTACTGTGCCTCATCTCCTAACGGGCACTGTTTAGGCGTAGGTGCAGCAATGTGATTGGGAAAGTCCTTATCATTCCCTGGCTCGGAGTTCAGAATTCACACTCCACTATGTAGATTAGGAGATTTCAGACTACAATGCCGCTCTGTGAAGTACAGTGGAATACAGATGTCAGCAATGCCTGAAAACTATTTCCACAGGAAAAACATCCCACAAATACGACCATATCAGTAACTGAACTAATTGCTGTGATGAAGAAGAAACAGCTGCCTGGAAGAAGACGACAAATCTGTTTGGGGCAGAAACAACTGTTTGAAACTGCATTACATTAGGAGCATGGACTGTATGTACAGTATGTGCAACGAGGGGTACAGCACTACAGGGATAGGGATATTACACCAGAGCCAAATCCATGGGGCGAATTTTCCCTTATCAGTGGAATGCACTGTGTCCTAATCCATTTTTAAGCATGATACCATCCTGTGCTGCCCGCATCTGGCAATGAATGCCAATTTCCAAGTGCTCAAGCCTCCAGCTGATAGCAGCCTGAGAACTGAGGAGTTACAGACCCCTCCGCTCGCCCCGTTAAAATGTCAGCTACTTCATAAGTCAAGAGTCACAACTATTGCAATTTATAGTTAGACCCCATACCATTCACCAGAGGACCCCAAATATTTAAAGTGGTTGTGAAGATTTAGAAAAGGATGGTTGATTTATTACTTAAAGGGAACCTGTCAGGTGCAATATGCAGTCAGGACCACAAGCAGTTCTGGGTGTATATTGCTAATCCCTGCCTAACCGTCCCTGCATGTAGTAGCATACATAACGAACTCTTTAGAAAAAGTATTTCTAAAGATCTTTTATCATATGCTAATGAGGCCAGGGACTAGTCCCAAGGGCGTTATATCCCAAGACTAATCCACCCTCTTAACAGGGGTGTGCTAACATGCTATTCAATTCAGCATCACCAGCGATGATGCACATACCGGTGTTCGCTGTGACTGCTCTTCTGAATGCGCGGCACTTCCGGTCATGCGCAGTATGAAGCCGGGTGTACGCATCACTGCACACTGCCCGGCATTCAGAAGCGCAGTCACAGCGAACGAGGTACGAGCGTCAATGCTGGTGATTTTTACTTATTATTATACATTCTCTCCATTCTCAAGAATGGAGTGTTAAGTTTATAGATTACATCTTGATGCCAAAGCTACTCAACTGCTGCAGTCCATCAGTGGTAGACAATCTCCCAGGTAATGAGCGCAGCGCTTACTAGCTCTTTACTACAGAGCTTGTAATTACTGCTCTGAGGGTGGCTTGATCTGCAGAGGGAAAGCTGCTGCTTGCAGCACCAGAGAGTGCACAGATTGGTTCAATGATACGACAAGGTCACTGGTCTGAACCGTCAACAATTAGGAGTACACCGCTCCCGGTAGGCTGGGGGGATGTTGAGCTAAGTGCCCACCTTGTGTATTTGGTGAATTATTTACCTCAATATTTGTAGTCACAACCAGGAGAGGAACAATCAGAGGAAAAGTATAATAGAAACACGGGCACCGCTTCTGTATTTATCACCCACTCCTGCTTTTGGCTACAAATGCTGGAGGAAAAAAAAAAAAAAAGTCACTAAATACTCAACCTGTGCAGGTGGCCTTAAGAACAACACAAGACAACCTCTTTAAAAGGGAACCTGTCAGGACCCCAGTGCACCAAGAACCATGAGCAGTTCTGGGGGCATATCTAGAATACATCCTATTGTGAATAAGTTTTCTAGTTTGGGGCTCCCTCTTGTGGTCAGTGCTGGCGGTGCAGTTGATGTGTGGAATGAAAGCGACACACCTGCAGAGGACTGGCAATCAGGTTCAGATTGGGCTATTTAACTTAGTAGCTTTCTCTTGTTACTTGCCGGCGGCCAATAGCTCCTGTGTGTTA
Source organism: Anomaloglossus baeobatrachus (assembly GCF_048569485.1). Classification (NCBI taxonomy): domain Eukaryota; kingdom Metazoa; phylum Chordata; class Amphibia; order Anura; family Aromobatidae; genus Anomaloglossus; species Anomaloglossus baeobatrachus. Next base: position 76,370,266 of record NC_134359.1, on the reverse strand, counting down.
AGGACATTCTGTAACCAGCTCTGCTTACTTCCAGAACTACTCTCAGATAAGTGGTCTTTGTACCTCTGCTGTTTGTTTTTCACTTTCTTGTTGTTTTTTCTGCTTTAATACGAAGGCTTGATTCCTATTTTGTCTGTGTGGAGTTCTTGGTGGAATGGGATCATTCCCTGCTGGGGGGGTCTGTATACTTAGCTCCATGTTTCTGCAAGGTATTGTGTTTCTCATGCTTGGTATTATTCAGTCCCTCATCTGTATTAGTGTTTTTGGATCCCAGTAACATCTGAGTGCTGGTACAGTGGGGGAGAGGTTGTGTGACCTCAGGATTTTTCCATATCAGTAGTGCTGGTATCTATTAGGGTTTTTACGGCTGCAGACAGTTGCTCTTTCCTATCCTTTCCTATAAAGATAGTTTGGGCCTCACCTTTGCTGATATCTGTCTTTTCTGGCTTTGTATTGTGTTTTTCTATATCATCGTAGCCTTTACATGTGGGGGGCTATCAATCTTTGGGGACTGCTCCGAGGCAGAGTAGCTTTCTTATATTTCTGTAAGATTATTTAGTTGTACGACTTTGTCGAGGCGTCCAAGTCATCGTAGGCTCGTCCCACGGTCCCTGATTCATAACAACATCCCTAATTGTCCCAGGCTATAGTAGCATGCATAACGAGATCTTTAGAAAAAGTATTTCTAAAGACTGTTTATGAGATGCTAATGAGGCCAGCGACTGGTCATAAGGGCGTTCATTCCCTAGAGAGACAGCCCCCTTAGCATGTTAGCATACCCCTGTGGGCGTTCTAACATGCTTCATAACAGCTAGCGTCATCGGAACGAGATACAAAGCTGGGTGTATGTGTCCCGGCTTCAAAGACGCCAGCACTTCCGGTCATGCGCACTACTCAGAAGCCAGGTGTATGTGTCGCGGCTTCAGAGAGGAATAGTGTGGATGACTTTTGATCATGGACAGTGAGCGTCTTTGAAGCCGGGACACATACACCCGGTGTCAAAGGTGTTCAATGCTAATGGGTACAAAGACACGCGCATGCGCGGCTTTGTGTTGTGCTGCCATGACAATGGGCATTGTAAAGAATGTTAGCACATCCACAGGGGGTGATAGCATGCTAAGAGGGCCGATTAGCCAATCATCTAACGCCCCTGGGACTAGTCCCTGCGCTCATTAACATATCATAAAGGATCTTTCAAAATACTTTTTCTAAAGATCTCTTTATCTATGCTAGTGTATACAGGGACGGTTAGGCAGGGATTAGCAATATACACCCAGAACTGCTCATGGCTCTGGGTGCACAGGGGACCTGACAGATTCACTTTAAAAGGAATTGTATCTGGGTTTGCAGCTTAACTATACATATGTAAATGTAGCTGAGCAGCGGTACCACATACAAAGCATCCATACATTTATAGTCCTCTGTAGTTCAAGAGCTGCGCTCAGAATACTAAAAAGCAAAGATAACTAAATAATAGGTCAAATCCACCAACTAAATAGAAGATTTCAACCGCAACATTATTAGGGCAAATTCCAGCTCTAGATTGCTAAATGCAGGTTTTGTCTGAACTTGACGGAGGATAATCTGCAGCATTTCTGGAAGAAAATCTGCAGCTGTTTTTGCCAATGGATTTTGAGGCTTTTTTTTTTTTTGAAAATTAATATTATGCACTTTCTGTTGTCTCTATACACTGTATGGAAATATTATTGATCATTGTATGCTGGTGTTATTTATGTACACAATATGAAAGTATTACATAGTAGACCATGTTCCGGCCGTGTCATTTCTTACCCAGGGCCCATTCTTCTCCATAGACCTTGATCTTTGCCTGTTCTAGTGCAATAGCAAAAGGATAGTAATAGCAATCCGAAGACCCTGGAAAGCTGGGACCCTTCTTCATTGTATTTTATCAGATTTACCTATGGTAATAAGCGTGAGTGATGCCGTATAGTGCTCGTTACCAAATGCCTGGGCTGACTGTTGTGTTCCCCATGGAGACACACGCCAGGGAAAATCGGAGACTCCTGGTAACAGTGAATAAATTACACCCCAGGACAACACCAGTGACTTTATAAAGAAATTCAAGAGAAAGTAGATAAAAAATTACTGATCACAATTCCATAGACTAACACACTTCAGCAACACACTAAGTGATTTGTATTCCCATTTCGACTGCTAGATATGGTGGGAAATTAGGGTTCAAGCCCTTAAAGGGAATCTGTCACCAGGTCTTTGCTCCCCATCTGAGAAAAGCATTATGTAGAGACAAAGATCCTGATTCCAGCGATGTGTTACTTACTGACCTGTTTGCTGTTATTTTATAAAACCACTGTATCTCTGCTGTAGCAGTTATACAGAGCTCATGAATATGGACTACCTGGCAGTAGCCAAGTAGTCCTGCAATGATAATCTACTGCTGATTAAACAGTGATTTTATCAAAACTATGTAAAAGGTTGAGGACAAAGATGAGGATTAGGTAATCCTGGATATTTAAATACAATGTCAATCAATCTGTCTATGCCTATCTGTATGTGAATATAGCCAATGGCCAGTTGTTGGAGGCCAATATCTATTAGCTATAACATCTCTGCCGATTCCTGTCCCTCTTTCTCGGTTTCTATTTCTGGGTGCCACCACACTTTTCTTGCAGGCAATGCATGACAGCGACAGTTTAGTTTTCCAGAGACTTTTGGTGCCATTAAATCAGGGAGCTATGGGGTCATCCTTGTTTGGCTTTGATTGCTCCTTCCTGAGTGCTATGTCTGCAATTTAAACCCCTGAAGCTTTGAACTGCACTGCCAGTCAATAAGTCCTGCCTACCTGGCCTATAGCCCTATTCTTTGTTCCTGCGGTGTCTCTTGATTTTTTGACCTTGTCCGTTGGCTTTCCTATTTAGTCTCTGATGTGACCTCTTGCTATCAACCAGCTTTCTTCACCTGGCAGCAGCTGACTCTGGCTCCAACCCATGGATCCCTGTGTAAGGATACCGTCTCACTAAACAATGTACCAGCGATTCTGACCATGATACGACCTGGTCAGGATCGTTGGTGCGTCGCAACATGGTCGCTAGTGAGCTGTCAAACAGGCAGATCTCACCAGCAACTCATGTAACGATGCTGCGCTTGGTAACCAGGGTAAATATCGGGTTACTAAGCCAAGCGCTTTGCTTGGTTACCCAATATTTACCCTGGTTACCAGCGTACACTGCTTAGCACTGGCTCCCTGCACACGTAGCCAGGGTAAATATCGGGTAACTAAGCAAAGCGCTTTGTTTAGTTACCCGATAACTAAGGAAGTAGTCGAGTTCTGAAGACCTCAACAGTTATGATGTGTTCTTGCATAGAGTGTGATAAGAATGTATTTTATGGTAACTTAGCATAAGACAGTCATGTAGGAATGTTTAATGCAAGATGGAACTGCAAAGTAGGTTGTTTATAAGATAGGAGGTTGACCCAGTAACTGACTGTATTGCAATAAATATAGTTAAGTTTGGGCCTAGTCTACAAGGCGAGAAGCAGATAGGGTTTGGCTTATATGTAGTTGGGACGTGCAAGTTGTCCCCCAGGAGTTTTGCGTTTTTCCGGGGGTTTTTTTCCTCTTTCTTTTTTTCCAGAGCCGTAACTTTATTTTTCCGTCAATCTTCCGATATTGTTGTTTTTTTATTGGCTTGTTTTTTGCAGGACAAGTTGTAGTTTTAAATGAAACCATAAAGTTTTACCATATAGTGTACTGGAAAACGGCAAAAATATTTCAAGTGTAGAAAAACTGCAAAAAAAGTGTGATCGCACAATAGTTTTTGGGATGTTTTATTCACCATGTTCACTATATGGTAAAACTCACGTATCGCTGTGATGCCTGAGGTCAGAGTGAGTTTGTAGAAATCAAACATGAATAGGTTTACTTGTATTTAAGGGGTTAAAAAAAAAATACACAAGTTTGTCCAAAAAAAGTGGCGCACGTTTTGCGACATTTTCCGAAACCCGTAGCGTTCTCATTTTTCGGGATCTATGGCTCAGTGTTTTTTTTGCGTCTCAAGCTGACGGTTTTAACTGTACCCTTTCTTGCGCAGATGCTACGTTTTGATCGCCTGTTATTGCATTTTGCGCAAAATTTGCGGCGTCCAAAAAACGTAAGTTTGGCATTTGGATTTTTTGCCGCTATGCCATTTACCGATCAGATTAATTGATTTTATATTTTGATAGATTGGGCATTTTGGCAATACCAAATGTGTATATATTTTTTTTTTAACCCTTTAATTTTCAATGGGGTGAAAGGAGTGTGATTTGAACTTTTAGGTTTTATTTTTGAAAACTTTTTTTTTATTTTACAAGGTCCCTTATGGGGCTATATGGATCAGCAATCTGATCGCTCTTCCATATCTGCTGATCACTGCTACATAGCTGAGATCTGCAGATATGCTGCTTTAATGGTCAATGCTGGCATTAAGAGCAAGTGACTCATGTTAGCTACAGGTGTCATCACATGAACCTGTGCTACCATGGCAACCACCGGAAGTCACGTGATCACGTCACTTGACTTCCGATGGGGGCGGGATAAGTCATAATAATGGCTGCGCGCATATATCTCTCGCTGGCAGATTTTGGCAGCGAGATGTAAGGGTTAATAGTTGCGGGTGGAAGCGATTCCACTCCTGACTAGCAGGCACACTTGTCAGCTGTTGAAATCAGCTATGTGCGCAGATCGCCGTGGTCTGCTCACAGCAAGGGGCGGGGATTACCCTCACAAGATCCATGACATACCCAGTATGTCATGGGTCGCTAAGTGGTTAGTTAGCGAGTGATTAGTTGACTCCAAACCAGAAGATCGACTTTGAGATAGCAAAAGTCCCCTGAGAGAGACTATAGCAACAATGGAGGGCTAGAAAAGGATGAGTTGCCCCATGCTAAATGCAAAGCTGGTACATGGAGGCCTGGTGGAGGCTGGCTGCATTATTATACATGGAGGCCTGGGGGAGGCTGACTGCATTATTATACATGGAGGCCTGGGGGATACTGGCTATATTATTATACATGGAGGCCAGGGGTGCTGCATTATACATGCAGGTCTAGTTCTACATGGAGGCCTGTGAGTGCTGCATTATACATGGAGGCCTGGGGAGGCTGGCTGCATTATTATACATGGAGGTCAGGAGTGCTGCATTATACATGGAGGTTTAGTTATACATGGGGGCCGGTGAGTGCTGCATTATACATGGAGGCCTGGGGGGCTGCATTATATATGGAGGTCTATGGGGCTGCATAATAAACATGAAGGACACCTTATACATGGACTATAGGGGTATATTATACATTAAGGTCTAGGGGGCTGCATTATACATGGAGGTCTATGGGGATGCATTATACAACAAGAAGGACACCTTATACATGGACAAGGGGTGCATTATACGTGGAGGAGTATGGGGCTGCATAATACAAAATGAAGCACACCTTATACATGGAATATAGAGGTGCATTATACATTAAGGAGTATGGGGCTGCATAATCCAATATGAATTGTTATGGGGTTGTATTATAATACATATAGAACTATGGGGGTACATTATAATATATGGAGGACAATGGAGGCTACCTTATACATGGACTATGGGGGTGCATTATAAAACATGGAGGACTATGTGGTGCAGTAGAATATATGGAGGACTATGGGGTGAATTATAATATATGGAGAACTATGGGAAATGCATTATAATACATGAAGGACCATGGAGGTGCATTCTAATATATGAAGGGTTATGTGGGACCCTTTATACTATATGGAAGGCTATGTGGGGGCCATTATAGTATTTGGGGAACTATATACAAGGGGTGACAAAGATGGGAACATTTTGTGCTGAGGGAAAAAGGCACTTTCCCCTCAGCACCCAGCTTTCCCATGCTCTGCTATACATCTCTCAGCACCCAGCTTTCCCATGCTCTGATATGGGAAAGCTGATTGCTGAGTGAAAGATGTATAACAGAGCATGGGGAAGCTGGCTGCCGAGGACAAGATGGATTTCAGATTATGGGAAACCTGGGTGCTGAGGGTGAGAGCCAAGTGTCAGCGTCATTATACTGCACCCAGAGTGTCAGTGTCATTATCCCATACCCCAAGTGTCTGTGTATGTGGAGAGGGGGAGGGGGCCCAGGTCTGAACTTTGCACCGGGGTCCATCGAACTCTAGTTACGCCACTGATCTGAAGTTACATGACGAGAACATGGATAAGATATGTGAACGTTATATCACATGTAAAGTCGAGTGTGTCGAACTAAAAGAACTGTTGAAAAAGAGCTGCTGTTTGCCTCCATGTTTTGTCTTCACTGCAGGTGGGACCTGGTTCGCCAATAGCACCGGTGACATGCAGATGCTTGAAAGGTATGACCTGCACCGCACAAACCCACGCACCCAATCAGGTCAACCACAACACAAGAAACAATATCCCTCTTCCTGTGGGGCTGACAGGGGCATTCGAGACCCGTGCCTCGACAGCGACTACCACCCTGGACCAACATCACACAACTGAGACAGTAGGAATTGAAAGGAACCTGCTGATTTTGGCACAATTGGCCAAGCGTCTGACTAGCTTAAATCGTCACGAGCATTCGTGCATTTTAGTGCTCACTTATCACGAGTAGTTATTTACTTTACTATTTTTTCACATGTTAACCGAAAACGATCGATAACTTTATTAATTAGCTTTAGGGATTGTACATTCTTCTACATGCTAGGTGGAAGAAGGTGCTCAGTTCTAGTAGTTTCAAGGAGCCCAGCTCCTGACCTCCTCTCACCTTCAACACTACACTCTCCCTTTCTCAGACTGACTCCTGACCTCCCCTTTAACCAACCCCCCAAGTGGGCGACCCTATTCCACTCAGGCCGTCCACTTGTGTGTCTGGTGGGTGTGGTGCAGAGTGTTCCTAGGATTTTGATTAGCTCTTCTTGGCAACACCAAAGGTTAGGGGCCCCATAACCAAGGAGGAGGTGGATATTGCACAGAAGGGCAGATTGATCAATACCCTGTGACGACCTGATAGGCCAGGGACACACACACACACACACACACACACGTGCGAGTGCATTGATTAGAATAGAATAGGAAAATGAAGTTGAAAAATACAAGTGTGAACAGAGGTCAAGAGGAGTATCGTTCCTGCTCGTGCCCAGCACACCCATTAATAACATATTAGGGAATTTCTATTTATTCAGATTACTTGTTAGACTTGCAATTGTTAGAGGATCTCTGTATTAAGTTACTTTAAAGATCAAGTATCAGTTAAAAGCTTTTGGCTTCAACCCTGTGTAATACCCGACCATCATTTCCTCTTTGAACTGTCGAAACTTAGCAAACATGCATAGCTTTGATCTGCCGTGTGAGATCCATGCCAGCCCCCCCGCCACCGAGGTAGGCACCAAAATAACAAGAGCTTCTCCACTTATTAGGGCCGGAAGATCTGCTGTTTGTACAGATAAACAGAGGTTTTGGCAGAGTATTCGCACACATGATGCAGTGGGTGCAAGGTCAGCTACAGAGCCTCTTCAGTATTTCTTAATCATATGCCAACACATCATCAAAAAGACCAAATCACAGGAGCACGTCAGCTGACTATGGGTCATTTAGTGGTGCGGTATGTAACTATTTACAATAATACTGTATTACGATTTATTTGCCTCATAACACCTATGAAGTTTTAATATAGTCCTAGAGCATCCCTATCACAAATATCTAAAATCTATAGCAGCAAAATAAAAAGCACCACTCCGTCCCCTGCCCCCTGTCTTATACTCACCTCCCAGCCGCTTACCCTTTTTCCAGGGTCGCTCTGGTCCATCTTCTAGGATTTGTGACATGACGGCAGCTTCAGTGTTTCATGGAGTGTGTTAGAGGTCACAAATCAATACAAGTCTATGGCAGCCAGGTTCTGGCTCTCATAGAGACGCATTGTAGCAGTCTTCTGGCCAGTCAGACGTTACAGGCACAAGATAGCACTGCTGGAGCGGTTAATGGTGAAGCCACCAGAAGGTGAGTATATGACAGGGGGCTTAGATGTAAAGCGCCACTCCAGTGGTGAAAAGAAAAAAAAAAACAACCAAAAGTGGTGCTTTAAGCTTTTGACGTCACATTACCGTTAAATTAGCACGGTTGGTGTGCAACTAGAAAAAAAAAAAAAATCCCATGCTACTGTCATTGTAAGATGGATTTCTAACCCTTTGTACATTTACCGTTGCTTTTTTCTGCTATCCTTAGTGTCCAGCAGGAATAAGCCCAATCCATATTTTTCTTCCTTTACCAAGGATCATACTGCACATTGGCTGACATGAGCAGTACAAAACCATTAATAGGGTCAGACAGACAAGGTGAGACTTGATCGGGTCTCAAGAGGAAGGAACGGAGCTGAAGTTACCATTCAGCTATTACATCATGTCTTACACTCAAGTCACATCCAGAGCTGCATTCACTATTTTGTGGTTACAATCTTAAAAGGAACCTGTCGTGTGAAAAAACGCTATTATCCTGCAGATATGGGGTTGATTTGCGTTCTGAATCTGTCTGGTGCCTGCATTTTGACCTTTGCTGCCAGGAGGAAATTAACTTTATTCCTCTCGGCAATGTTGGGATTTAAGCCTGTGAGGTGGCGCCTGCGAGGTGTCGCCGGCGTGGGTTCAGTCACTGCTTTGTGTATTGAGAGTGGAGGCATGTTACTGCACTCCCCGCACTGACTGAAAGCTCCCACCGCACTAGGAGGTGGCCGTCAGTCACTGCAAATGGGCGCAGTTCCAGCCATTCTTCCCCCGCACTGACTGACTACTCACTCCAATTAGCAGAAGCTGTCAGTCAGTGATCGGGACGCGGTTACAGCCATTCTGCCCTTGCATTAACTGAAAGCTCCCTTTCATTAGAGGAGGCTGTCAGTCAGTGCCAGGGGTGCGGTTACAGCCATTCTGCCCCTGAACTGACTGACTGACAGCCTCCTCTAATCGGAGGGAGCCCTCAGTGCTGGGGGGTGCAGTTACACCTATTCTGCCCCAACACTGACTGACTGCTACCTCCGATTGGAGGAGACTGTCAGTCAGTGCCAGGGGTGTGGTTACAGCCATTCTGCCCCCGCATTGACTGAAAGCTCCCTCCGATTAGAGGAGGCTGTCAGTCAGTGCCAGAGGCACGGTTACAGCCATTCTGCCCTCCAACTGACTGACTGCTCTCCGCATTAGAGGAGGCTGTCAGTGTCGGGAACGCGGACGGTTACAGCCATTCTGCTGTTACTTATTTTGTACTAATATATCATACCAATCGCATGAATATTCTATGCTACATCATGTCGTAGACTCCAGTCACACCCAGAGCTGAGCTGCATCGCTTTTTTGGCCACACAGTATAAAGATCACATTGTTGCACCGACAGATTCCATCTAATCAAAATGGTCATATTTCGGCAAGTACGTGCATTGCACCTGTCACCAAAACTACTGGATCTTTTCCCACAGGACGCATTCTACTTTGCAATCGATCACAATGTAAACTATCTGCAACTGCAATTTATTTGTGATCTGCCTCACTTTGTCGTGTTTTCCTGGCCTGAGTGGTTGAAAATCAGTGTCCAGTGGCTGCTGTGGTTTTCAAAAGTGCTCCTTAATAAAAATGACTCCGTTTTACAAGGGAATGGCTAATTAACCTGCAAAACTGTGCAACCAATTATAACCATCCACACGGTTTTGTGGGCGAAACTCCTGTTGTCCTGCAAAATGAAGTGATGACTTATTAAAAAACCCATCTGCGCCATCTGGCCGCACCCTGATATTTCACCACTTCCTTTTTACTAGTCTGAGTAAAAACTTCATTAACCATGTTGAAAAAAATAAAAAAATATATAATTATATATATATTTTATATGTGTGTGTGTATATATATATATATATATATATATATATATATATATATATATATATATATATATATATATATATATATATATATATATATATATATATATATATATATATATATATATATATATATATATATATATATATATTTACACACACACACACACACACATACACAGTACAGACCAAAAGTTTGGACACACCTTTCCATTCAAAGAGTTTTCTTTATTTTCATGACTCTGAAAATTGTAGATTCACATTGAAGGCATCTAAACTATGAATTAACACATGTGGAGTGACATACTTAAAAAAGTGTGACACAACTGAAAATATGTCTTATATTCTAGGTTCTTCAAAGTAGCCACCTTTTGCTTTCATTACTGCTTTGCACGCTCTTGGCATTCTCTTGATGAGTTTCAAGAGGTAGTCACCGGAAATGGTTTTCACTTCACAGGTGTGCCCTGTCAGGTTTAATAAGTGGGATTTCTTGCCTTATAAATGGGGTTGGGACCATCAGTTGTGTTGTGCAGAAGGTGGATACACAGCTGATAGTACTACTGAATAGACTGTAAGAATTTGTATTATGGCAAGAAAAAAGCAGCTAAGTAAAGAAAAACGAGTGGCCATCATTACTTTAAGAAATGAAGATCAGTCAGTC